>NC_138676.1:3254286-3883741 GCF_964273445.1 Streptopelia decaocto | reverse complement strand
GTCAGAGATAAAGTAGCTTTTCTCCCTCCCTGTACAAGGGGAGAAATTCTCTTGATTCATGGGCTGGGGGTGGCCGTTGTCTCTGAAGCCTACTGATCACAGGTATTAGCGGAGCCAACTGCAGAAATGGGTCAGAGATGGGGTTACGGGGAGCGAGTGTCACCCGAAAGAAAAATGGGTGGAAAGCTCCGAGATGATGTTGGCGGGGGGGATTTCTGCCATCAGAGCGGAGAGGAGAAAGGCTCCGGTATCTCCACGGCAGATAGGAGCGAACATCTTGTGCTGTTGTAAATGGGTGAAATGGAATTGCTTGCTTCCTTGTAAATTTAAAAAGATAGCATGTTTCTATCAATAACCAGAGGTTTAAGCAATAGACTTTGGTTTGACTACCAATCTCCTTTCCCCATTTAGGGCGAAAGTCTCTCAGAGCAGCGGGGAAAGTCTCCACACACCAGCTTGTGGCTCTATCTATCACGCACCTTATCAGTGGGCGTACGACAAGTTCTTGTACAGAGTCATCATCTTTTTCTTTGTCTCTTCATCCTCTTCTGTGCTTTAATTCGCAGTTTCTACAATGCTACTTACAAGCAGGCAACCGGATGGCTCAGCCCAAACCGCTGCTCAGATCCAACCATTGCAAAGAAGCAAAACATGTAGAGAAGGAATGGGATCCATGACTTTGTGCATCCCAGGGTGGCTATAGGAGCTTCTGGGCTCTAGAAAGAGCCACGTCCTTCTCATTTTAGACGCTCCTGTGTCTAAAAGTGCTCAGTAGCATCCCCAGCCGGACGTTTTATGTCCCATCATTGGCTTTCCCCTGTTTTTCTGGGGAAAACGGGCTGAACTCGGGACCGTCGCGGTGCAAAAAACCCATCTGGTGGGACCTTGCAAAATGGGACCCCAGCTGAGGCATTTGGTGCCCCGCTGCCACCCTATTAAAGGAGCACAAATTGAGAATTAGTGCAGCACAGTGGAAGGGACAGGCAAAACAAGTCCGAGGCTCCAAACAACAAATTATTCTTGAATCAAACATCTCATTAATGGCTGCAGTGTCGCCACTCTGCTTTGCATAATTAAGTTTCATGGGGCGTTACAATTAACAGTTGTGCCGCAACGTAGGTAGGAACAATCTCCCGTTTATTTACCCTGGCTGTATCTGAAAGTGCTGTGTGGTGAATAAGACGCATTTACAAGTAGATTAGGGTGCATTCTGGGTCATAAATTGAGTAAGGCTGTAATTGCTTTCCAACAAAGGAGAGCTGCAAATAAGACAGGCCATCTCTTTTTTTTTTTGCCTTCCCTTCCCGAAACCCCTTTTTTCCTGTTGATGTGTGTCTGAAAATCCTCATCCCCAGCTAAATAACACAGTTGCGGCATTGAAAACCTTGTAGGAGCTTTTTCAACTTGACAGCTCCCGCTCTGTAATATTTCAAGGCGTATTTTGCCCCTTCTTCTTCTTCCTTCTTGAGTCTCCACTGCAGAGACTTGTTTTAAAACCGCGTATTACGGCTTTGTGTATTATCAGTCAGATATCCGCGTGTGCATCCGTGGTGGGGAGGGAAGACGCTTGGGTTTCAGGCACTTGGAATTAACTGGGAAAGAAGCCAAAATGTCATTAGAAGCACTCGGATACGGCTGAATGCAAACCACCTCCAGTCTATATTCAGATACGAAGGCAGGACCAGGAATTAAATATTTATCAAGGCATGGGGGATTAAAGCCTGACCACAAATACTCTTCTTGGTGAAGGGTTTTCCCTGCGAGGAAGGAAAGATCCGGAGAATTTAGCAATAACACTTGCGTGCTGGTGAGGAGCAAGAGAAGCTCTCGCCGCCGAGAAACTCTCTAGGCCAAATGAGCTTTTCTTGCTTCAAATATTTCTTAATCGTAGTTTCTTATAGGATTACGAAGAGGCTGGTGGAGAATGTTAAAAAAATAAAGAAGTTGGTTTTTCTCAGCCTCGTGAGTATTTCTCGGTTGGCTGGGAAGACTTGGAGCTAAAAATGGGGAGAAAGATTCAGCTCCCGACCAATTCTGCTCCTTGTTATGCACTTAAGGAAAAGCTGCCATTTCCTGCTAAAAACCCATTTGTCTTGCAAATTTCTATAATGAGCAGATTTTGGAATAAATACCATGTAATCTGCAGTGACAGTTCTCTCATTTCTTTTTTATTAGTTCAATCTTCTCAGCATCTGAAACACGTGGCAGCGGAGTCTCAGAAGAGGTTCAGGCAGCTCGGTGGGAGTTTTTTTAACACCTTGGCACAGAACTCTGCCAATCGCTCTCCCCGTGCGTCCCTCCCTCCCCATTCTGCTACCTTCCATTTATTGATTCAATTGTATGTTTTAGCAGCATCTGTCCGTAGCCCCAGGCACCCTTTAAGTAATTGAGAGTACACACAGTTGTGCATTAGCGAGACATGCCCCGTCACGTCATCCTCGATTCCTGCAACAGCTGGATGGGCACATTTATTCTTATTCCGTTGTTTCAACACCAATTACAGGTCTTGCTTGGTTTTCCATGTTTCCAGATGCCTGGGGGAAAAATGGAGCAAACTATCCACAATATCTTATTTTTTAGATCTATATATCCTATTATAATATTTGGAATGTCTTAATATCTAATATTTTGATGGGGATTATCAAGGGTGGAATGTGTCCTTGTCTTAGAGAAGGTCAAACTGGTCCTGCAAGCAAAGTTGTTGCTTTTGGCCCATGGTTGTGGTCTTGGCCGGTGGGCTGGAGCATCGCGTTAGACCTTGGCCTAGGGTGTGTGATATTGCCGGTAGGAAAAAAACGGTGTAAGAAATAGCAGAAAGCGCCTCTCTGTGTGGATTTAAGTTTGGGGCTGGGAAGAGGTGGCTCATGCCTCTGCATCTTCATCCTCCTCTTTTGTCAGGGATGGATAAAGCAGCGAAATGAGTATATGAGAAATAAATAAGAAAATAAACAGCCTGCAAGATGCCCTCTGTAACATGTGCCGTTCAAGCTGACCTTTACCAAAATGTATTTCAAACTCAGGTTTTTCCCTTTGTGTTTCCTCCACACTACAAGTGAATTACAAATTCCATTGCTTTTAAAAGGGATAGCGTTATAATACTTGGTGAACTTTAACCTTTATTTTTATTTCTTCTTTTTCCTCCTAGGTAAGTGGCATTTGCTTAATGTTGAAGTACTTGAAGGTGCAGAGTGGGGGATGTAAAACATCCTTACCCGGTTGAGGTTCCTTGGCAGGTAAACTCAAATCTTTATATTTCTTTCCCCCCGCTGTGTCCAACCCAACCTATTTTCTCTCTCTCTTGGTTACCAAAGCGGGTTGGTACTGCAGGAGAAGGGTGTGAAGGTGCACGAGCTTCGTTTGCAGTTCACAGCTTTGAGGAGCTGAGTTGGAATTTGGATTGGAAGCCCCGTCCGTCTTCTGTGCGGGGTTGAGCATTGCGGTGCGGGAAAATCTTTGTGCAGAATGCCCTGGAAAGGTGATACTGAGATGTGCTGTGCTTGATCCAGCCCAGTTTTTCAGCAATGCAAAGTGCCGCGGAGCCCGTTGCTGTTGTATAAATGCGGAGGGGTTTGTGCACAGCGAAGCCGGGCTGGGTGCGATTGCGCCGGGCTGGGCACGTTCCCAAGGGGAGGCGCTCAGTGAAGTTGTGCAAAGCTTCAGAGCTCTGTTTCTGTGAAAATGATGCTTAAACTTGCTCTCACCTCCCTGTGACCTTTTAAAGCACGATGCCTGCCTCTGCAAAAACAACCACCATGTGCGTAGCTTTGAAATATTTCCATTGTACGCTGATTTTCACAGTCAATAGCAATTCAGGGTGGTTTTCTCCCTCAGGCCCTTTTAGCCCCAAACCCCAGGCGAGCTGATATTTCCTTTGCTCGAAGCACACCCCTTGTTCCGTACAGAACCTGGGCAAGACTCCGGCATCCTGGAAGCGCCATGCTGAGCAAGGTTTTCTCCTTGTCGTGTAACTCCAGGCGGCTCATTCCCAACATGTCGCTTTTGCTCAGGTTGGTGTATTATCTCGCCCCGGCAGATGCAGCCAGGTAGAGAAAGACAAGGCTATTTGCAATGCGGTTTATTAAGACGTGGTTTGGAGGCAGTTTGAGGGAGCACTGGCTGGAAATGTTAATCATCCTCTCCGACGATGTATTGACCTGCCTTGTGCTGTACCCGCTGCCTCGGGGAGCCGGGGGATATCGGTGTGTTCCAGCCCCTCCGTTCCCCTCCATCGCCTCTGTGTGCCGAGCAGAACACAACACACAGCAGAGGGAAGAGAAACTTCAGCTTGTGGGTGGGGAAACTAGAAGAAAAGCACCTTTTTTTTCAACTTATTTTTAATTTTATTTACTTTTATTTTTTTTGCCCTGGACCTGATAGTTGTCTTGCTGGGAGAAGGGAGTAATACAACTTCTGGGGAAACAAATGATACTACGCGACTACCGCGATGCCTTCTCCTGCTCCGCCTGAAAAGGTGTCATTATTTTTCCCCTTTTGTTTTAGACTTCTGTGAACCAAAAGGGCTTGAGGATTTTAATGGTCTATCTCAAAGATTGAGAGGCCCTTTATATGTCAAGCCACAATCCCATCCTAGGCTGTACCGGCCTCTGTTTGATTTTATGAAGCTTATTTTGGATAGATGGTATTTTTATAGCTCCTGCCTTGCTTCACCGATGGCCATATTGATGTAGCGCTACAGGACAGGGCTAATAAATAGTTTATAAAAGCCTAGGTTCATTCTCCCCAGTGATGTACAGCTGCGTCTGAGCAGACTGCAAATCGCTGCCCCGGTGATGCTGAGCATCCGTACCAGCACGGCCCGGGGCACACCATGACGAGAGAGGAATTAAAGCCAAGCAAAGCATTTTCTTGCTGAAACTTGCCTCAAAATTTCACTTACGGTGACATTTTGCCCCAGCAGCAGGTTGTGGGGTGGCCAGTTCGGCGTTGGGTTTGAAAAGCTTTTCTTTAGGCTACCTAGAGCTATCACTTCAGTGTCACGATATTATTAACAAAGCCAAATTGTGGCTGACAGCTTCTTGTCTCTTGCCTGGACCTTCCCAACCCTTGGGATGAAGTTGCACTGAGCGATGGGTACCTGAAGTGTGATGCTAAGGGCAAGATGTCCCTCGCCCTCTGCTGCAGAGTCTCTGCACTCGATTTTGTGTTGGATGAAATATTGCAAGGAGTTTTATACCGTGAAATTTTAGGCACGGCTGCCTAAGTTTATGCATGGCTGGAAGGAGCTCAAGAGGCTTGAAGCAGGTCAGTGGGCTAAGCCTGGCTTTCTGTCAGGGATAGCAGGGAATAAACACGTCCTTTTGTGCAACCATCTGTTGCTCTTGACCTTGCTCATGTCCCAGGAGATATTCCCCACCTTTCTGAGACATGAGCTTTTTTGTACCCATGGGCTTAGACCCAAACCGAGACCCTTCTGACCGTCCCACCGTGTTGTTTAACTCCTAAACGCTTGTTTAAAGAGTTGCCTTTCAAGTGCTGAGTTCTGGTACCCACTTGGCTTTCTCTTGGTTCTTCACAACTGCCTTTTTACTTCTCCCCATGAGCTATGTGTGTGTGAAAACCCACAGCTGCCTGCAGGGATCAAGGGCCATATCATGTTCCTTCCTTTCGGGTATTAGTAATACGAGCCTCCCTCATTTCTCCCACTTTACAATTTAATAACGTGTAGGATTTGAAGAGTCAGTGAGGCTTTTTCTTTGTGGATGGTGACATACTCTGTAACGGGATCCTAAAAGGAGCATCTTTATTAGTCTGTGTGTGTTGAAGCTGGGTTTGGTTTCTAGAAGCACAGGGGTTGATTAAAGTGCATGTGCGAAGAGCAAAGGGCAGCGGCGTGGGCGTGAGATGCACCCAGACACACATATATATTGATTTTTGCTATGCATCCCCTTCATGGTCTGTGCTTGCTTTGGAGGGGTCTCCAGGCATTAACTAGCAAAAGAAACACTTGTCCTGTCATCAGTAAGGACTTAATTCTTCTGCAGTTAGCTCGGAGGAAGGAAAAAAAGCAAAACCAGCCCACAGCCTCCCTGCACCCACCATCCGCACCCCGCTAGCATTTGGCAAATGATAAAATATTAAAGCCATATTTTTTTACTGCTGTGCTCACATTGTCCTTTTCTTTGGAAAGGAAATGCGGGTGGGGAGACAGATGGAGGTGCTTGTTCTTCTTGTTGCCATGGGTATGTCTGCAGTGTCCTCAGACATTTTGTCTTGGTCCCATCGCTCACCAGAGCTGTTAGGTCCGTATTGCTGGTGCCCTCCCTCGCTAAGAGGCCTCTTATACTGCTTTAGGATATTTTTCCCTGTCAGCTGTATAATTTGAAGGTTAATTTGGCTATTAGTGCGCTACCACTATCACCACAATGTTATTATAAGGGCTTATTACAATCACTGCAGTGATTGATATTCGTTTAGGTACATCTTTGCCACAAAGCGGGACTTTCAGCCTGGCTTAGGTGCACTCGGGCTCTGTTTTATCTAGGGTGAGCTCAAAGCACCCATGACCCCCCAAAAAAGGGTTTGGGGTGTGCAGGGTATGGCTAGGCAGGAATCAGAGCCAGTCTGCAGAGGTGAGGCATCCAAAATCGTGATGCACCTCTTGAAACAAGTCTTGGGCTCTTGAGAAATAACTGATATGGATCCAGCTATATTGCAAGCATACATCGCGTTTGACACCGAGGAAAAGTGGGAAAAGACCCATGGGGGCTGTTGTGTCTTTTAATTTGTTCCCTGACCCAGTCTAGCACAAATTGACGTGTTGGCGTAGGAAACCTTAGGCTGTCCCTGCTTGTTTTGTTCCTTGTTCTAACTACCTTGTGCTTAAATCTAAAAGACTTTAGAGTCTTCAGATAGCTCAGCTGAATGTGTTTCTTCCCTAAGTGCTGCGCATGAAAGCGAAGTGCAGCCCTTCTTCCAGCTCCACGGTGGAGTTCAATCAGAGAGAGATTTGGAGTCGATGCATTTATTAGTAACATGAGGGCAGAGGAATATGCACAGATACGTCGCCAGCTCCAGCCTTTCAACTGGCTTTTTTTTCCCCTTGATTTAGATTGCTCTCGCTCTTTCCGCGCTGATACAGGGAAAGTCCCAGCATGGGATGATGAGATCAAGTGCACATTGGTAGCAAATGCAATTTGTAAAGCGTTGGTTGTATAAATGACATTGTGTATAAAAGAAATGTTGCAACACAGCCGTACTAATGCAGCCATGTGACACCAATTTAATGCATTTTCCCCATTAAGCTGCTTGTTCAAGACATCTTTCGACCATTTTGAGTACAGCAGTGGTGTGTAAGGCCTCTTATTTTCTGAGTATTACTCATTTTGCAGCTAACAGATGTCACTGTCTATTTGTCCCTTATGGAAAAGTCCGTGCAAAGTTCAATAGGGATTAAATTTGTCAGGCTCTATAGAAACATAACAGGATTCTATGGAAATTACTCTGCAATCCTATAGAATGTAATAGATAATCTCCTCGTCTCTGGAGGTATTTTAACTCTTGTGTAATTGTGGACCAGAATAGAAAAACTCCATTAAATTCAACAAGATGGTTCCAAAAATCCTATAGGAAAATGATCATTTTCTATTAAAAACAGTAGGACTTTTTCATCAGCACGTCGGCATTCATCGGGAGGTTTTATTCGTTTGCCAATCCTACTAAAAAGTGTTTTGTCAGGAGGCTGATACTCGCTTTGTTCTAGGGAACAGTGATTCGTGCATAAACGACGCTGATGTCCAGCGCTCATATAATTTATGACGAGGCACTAAATTCCCTTTCAGAATAACTGGAGCAGGATGAGGCTTTAAGCCCTGCAGGGAGGGGAAAAAAAAATACAATAATATATTTTGGTGGGGATTTGGAGAAGGGGAGGCCTGTGAAGACACCTCGACGTGCTGCTGTGATGTTATCCAGGTCGTTATACAGCATCTGCAGGCAGGGGGTTGCGAGCACGTCCCGATGTGCCACGGCCACGAGCCATTCTCTGTCATCTCCCCAGCTCCGGCGCCGCTTATCTGAAGCGCTCAGCCCGGGATGCTGCAAATTAATGTTGGATTGAAGCTCCGGCACTGTTAAACTGGGTTTGAATGGCCCTGCTGGCTGTTTCATGGTGTGGTGCGGAGCGTTGGCGCTGCCCAAATCCAGGTTTTGCTTTTGGAGGTCGTTGCCTTCCCCTTGTTGCTGGCAGAGCTTGGCCAACACGTTAGTTATGGAGAGAAGGCTCCACTTGGCTAGGACGGGTGTGAAAAACCACCCCTGAAAGGCTCCTGTTCCCTTTCTCCAGCTTGCAAGGCGCATTTTGATGAAGGCAAAGCACCCAAGCCATAGGAAACACCAGCAAAACGCTTCTTGTGGATGATCTACTGTGTCCGGGTGGCATCTCAGAGCAGCGCTTGAGCCCCATACTGTACAAAGATGCAGTTTTGGGAGGGGACTTGCTCCAAGTTGGGGACATGGGCACCGGGAGTGGGTGGGTGATGCTGTGCGGAGCAGGTAGAGCTGTGCCCATCACCACCCCCCGTCTCCGCAGCAGAGTGACAGGCCAGCGTGATTGCTCTTTTCATGGTCCCTTGTGTAGGAGGATGAGTCATCTCGGAGAAAGGAATTGCTAACTCCTCAGGGGGTATTTACAAAGGAATAATTTCAGCGAGGAAGGTTATTTTGGCAAGCCGCGGCAAGGAGGACTTTCTTAAAAGGATGGCGAATCAACTTGTCAGCTGAATGCCAGCGGCGGTGGTGCCATTGCCCGGGGGGGACGCAGCATCCTGCAGCGTCTGCCCTCAGCAAAGTGCCACCGGCCTTGTGCTAAGGGCTGGTGAAGGTCTGAGTTCTGTCCTGACATGGCCTAAAATGTGCCTGAGTGAGGGTTACACCCAGGATGCACATAGGAAGAGTTTGGGGCAGGTTCTGTGCGTGAAGTGCAGGACACCAATGTGCCTCTGGCTGTGGTGGGGGACAGGTCAGAGACAGGTTTGCACAGCAGAGATGGGATCGGTGGGTAAAGTTGAGAAGGTGCGTGGCCAGGAGGAACGTAATGCCACAAGGTAAAGGTCAGGATGTGCCTCTTGATGGGTGATGAGCAGAGACCAGGAGCCAGGTCCTATTTTGAGTGCCTGCATTCCCTTGCACTTCCCCTGTGCAAACGCGCGCAAGGCGAAGACTATAAAAATCAATTGACACAACATATGTAACGGTCTCATTTACTGGAGAATAGAAATGTGTGTAAATCTGGCATTAAACATGAGTTTACACTGCTCACCTTCTTGGGAGAGCAGTGATTGACGGCGCTGTGTAAATGACATGAAGACGCCGGCAGAAGCTGGGAAACATTTACCCTTCCGAGATCCGTGTGTACATTGGAGAATTGCCTTGCCTTGCCGTGAGCTTAAACACATCTGGAGGGATCACTTCTTGCAGAGTTCCTTGCTGTTGCTTACAATTAATACCTTTGTGCGGGAGAAGCAGTGCGCAGAGAAGCAGCCCTGTCTTAAACAAATTAGAACCGGTGTTTTCTTTCCTCCTGAGCCACGCTTGTTCCTTCCTGGAGCAAAAGCTGCCGCAAAACCGTGGTGTAGCAGCAAGTTTTCAAGCTCCCGAAGCTGGGAGGATGCATGGGTGCACAGGGGCTGGCTTCTCTTCCTGCACCCGTCGGCCAGATAGTCCAAGCGAAAATCCAATAACAGCCATTTGAGATTAAATTTTGAGCACTTGAGTAATCTAAAGCCAGCGAGGAGTCGGTGTCTCAGCAGTCAGTCGAATGGTCTGGGCTGTCATCTTATTAGAGGGAGAGAGAAACTTTGATTTAACCCAAGACCCTTAATTTTCAAACAAGGAGGCGAAGCAATAATGTTTCCTGACTCCCACTGGCTGTTACCGTTTCACAGAATCTTTGGCTTCTAATATTTGTGAACTGTCTTCAGGGTTTGGGCTTCTCAGGCAATTTCCTTTGACAGGAGGATCCGTATAAATCAATTAATGGAAGTTGGGGTGGCCACGTGGGCGTTTGCGGGGGAAAGCGCCAGAGCAAACTCCCTGGGATTAAAGACAAAGGAGTTGCCATTAGCAATGTATAGAAAGGGAAAAAAAACCCAGAAAAGTAGAAAACCTTTCTGAATTACCTCCCAGCCCTGCTGACGTGGGTTTTGTGGCTCTTCTCCATCCAGTCTGGCCTGAACTCTGGGTCCCCAGGTGCCACCTCTGTCACCGTCTGGTCCTCAAGGCGCATGTCGTGTTAAATCACTGCCTTTGGAATGGCAACTGATCACAGGCTTCCGAAATGACTGGAAGTTAATTGCGAGCTTAAATACTTCCTTGGCCTTTAGCTCTGCTCCGTACTGAGTGCTGTAAAGGTTTTGTCTCATCAGAAAGACATCTTTCCAAAGAGGGGAAGTTGTTCTTTTTCCCGCTGGATTGCATTTGCCTTTTAATTGCTTTGCGCAGAGCCGCAGCCCCACGCCAAACGTGAGAACCAGCCACAAGCCTTTTATTTATTTAACTATACATATTTTCTTGCAAAATCCCACTTCCCTCCTGAGGATGGTGTTTTTTTCACCCTCAGAGGCGAGCTTTAAAAATAAACCCCGGTGTCCTCTGTGCTTTTCTCCCCCCGCGCTTGCAAACCGAAAGGGCAGTTCAGCAAAGAGGTGTGAATTAGATTTCGGTGTCGCGGCGCAGGAGCTCCGGCTGCGCCGCCGTCCCCTCCAATGCAATCCTTCCCCGAGCCGCTCGCCAGCGCATCTCGCCTCCTTCGCCGCTATTCTTCTCGCATTTATTGCCTTCATTTCCATGGCACGTAACGGCACCCGGGCTGCATTCTCATACACAGCTCTCCCCTGTAATGAGTGACCTAGATAGCGCTTTCTTTTCGGACAAAGCAATAAACAATAGCTTCGCTAACAATGCGCTTGCCTGCTAATTCATGCTGAGTAGGGCCTGGGTTTAGCGTTAGAGTAATAGTCACTTGGAGCCGGCTTATCTAAGGTACGCGGATGCCCCCTATTACCATAGTATCTGAGCGCCTTGCAGCTTTTGAAGATGCTTATTTTTGTGCTAACCATTTTATTTTTTTAAAGGCTGGGGAGTGAAGTATCAGGAGCGCAAGGAAAGCTCTGGGCACAAGGGCCGGGTGGCACTTTTGATAAGAGGAGAGTTGCATTTATTTTCTGATAGTAATGCTGGCATGAAGGATGAAGGCGCGATGCCGTGGGGTATTAATGTCATATTTTGTGCTGTGCCTCTAACATTTAGACCCTGTCCAAATAATTTTCCCTTTGCTAGGAAAAGCTCATGTCCCCAAACGGACGAACTCCAGCTCCGTTCCCATCAGTGCAGCTGCCCCATGTCTGTGAAACTCTCCGAGATGTTCCAGAAGGCTCCGGGGTCTCCTAAACCACCTTCTCCTTCCTGATGTGAAATCCCGGGCTCGTCTGACCTATCCCTCTGTCAGTCCCGTGCACCTGGAGATTTGCTTCCCCCACCTTTGCCACGTTGCAGGGCCGATAATTTACTGTACCGTGCTGCTTCCTTTATCTCCGTTTATGCTCGCTTAATGTGGTTGGGAATCCACAAATTCCCTTTTACGCTGTTCCGAACGTAACCTACTAAACCTTAATCATGGTTTGGGGAGTAGTAATTCTTTCTGTTATATGGCTCTCATTTTATTTTCTCTTATATAATTTTTCCTTTAAGAAAAGATCATTAATCCATGTTTCTGAGCCTTCCCATCAATCTGTAATTGAATCATATAAAAAAGACTTGATTTTACATCCGTATAAGAAAGAATTCAATTCTCCCTAATGCCTGCAGATTTATAAGTCTTAATCTCCAGATTTCTCTTAATTTATTCTTTTTTTTCGTAATAACCCATCTTGTCTGGAGTTATCTAAATTAATTGTGAACTTGAATATACTGTGATCTGGGAAGATCAGTTATCTTTTCCATAGAGGAGACACCAGAGGCTTCACAGGCCCATCTCTCAGGGAAAACAAAACCACTTCTAACAGCTCCCTAACCTCGGTGTGTTGGGCAGCACCCCTCTCGGGCATCTTCAAAAGATGCTCGCTTAATTACCGCGTTTTCAATGCTGGATTGCACCGTGGGGCTTTCCCCTCTTAAGTCTGGGCTCTGCTATCACCTCCTCCTTTCAAAGGACAAAGTACGTGTTGTATTTTGCTAGCTTGGTGGGCTGGGAGGAGAAACTGCCTTTCCAGCCCCGGCTTTGTTACCAGACTCACTTTTAAGCCTTGGCTGAGTTATTGCTGTCACCTGGTTCAAGGCATCTTCTCTTTTAATAGCAACGGACCCCCGTGGAGTGCAGAACGTGTCCTTTGGGTGGGTTAAACCTGCTGGGTGGGTACCAAGAGCTGCCCTGAGCCCTGATTTTGGATGAAGGCAGCTTGGTTTTTGTGCAGTTTGCCGTGTGGTTGCACTGATGGGAAAGGGAAGGAGCGACTCGAGTAGCTCTGTACATCTTGGAGCCCTCTGCCAACCTCCTCTTGAGCTGCTAAACAGCACTTGGGCTTTTCATTGTGACGTTGGGGTGAAGCTGGAACATCTCCGTGTGTGTGTGAGGCACGCAGGGAGGAAATGGCTTTTGCTAATTTAATAGTGCCCCTAAAAAATATGGGGTTTGGATTGATGGAAAGCTTCCAGCGCTGCCGGGCTCATGTGTGCCGATGTGTTCAGGCTAAAGCAGCCTTTGCCTCAGCATCTCGAGGAGATCCCACCTCAGAGACATCCCGAGGAGCTGGTGCCGTTGCCTTCCTCCTCCTCCTCCTCCTCTCTGCAGCGGAGGAGGAAGACAGAGCCAGGTAATTGTGCTGTCTCTGCAGACAGTACATTCCAGCAGGGTTGTCCATTTTAAGCGTGATGTTTGGCGCCTCAACAGTGGCTTCCCTGCAGAAAATTGCTCTGAATTCCTCCAGCCTCCCCTGCGTTTAACTCCTGGGAGAAGCATTTAGAAAATCAGCGCATCTAGTATTTGTTCTAAGTTTCTTGCAGCGGGAAAAAGAGCAAAAGCCGAGGTTTTGCTGTATGTGCGTTTACCAGCTTCCACCCCTCTTCTCCTGTAGGCTCACGGTCCCATCTGTTAGAGATGCAGAATCATCCTCTATAAATGAGACGCAGGTCTCCTCGCTGTCCATTGTTCCTTCTAGGTGCCCATTCCCTTCCCTCCTTGGCCAGCAAGGGACGACTGGTATTGAAATCAGGGGGGTTTTGGGGTGTGCAGGAGCTGGGGGTGTCATGGATTAGCGGGGCTGGTGAGTCTGTTGGAGCACTGGAGGTAAAACTGCTGCTTGGAATGGCAGTATTTTTATTACTTTCCCCTTGATTTTGGAGGTGGACGCAGGAATTTGGAAGCATCGTTCTTCCCTCGAGGAGTTTGCTCTCCAACTCGTTCCTTTGAGCAGAAAGTGCTTGTTTTTCTCTCTTGGAAGGGAACAGACATGACCATTTTCTTTCTGTATTGATTAAAACCGATGAACATCCTTGAGTGATCCTGCGTTTTGTGAGGTGGAAGGAGAGAACAAAAACCAGGTCTGTGTCTGCTCATCAGCATCGCGGGGCTTTGCAACACTTAATCACTGGGGTCCACCAAGAAATGTGTCTGCTCAGCCCGTGTTTGGAAAAATGAAATTACTTTCCTGGCTGGGGTCAGAGGGGAAGCAAAGTGATGTGATGTACTGACTAGGTGGCTGGGCTGTGGATATAAGCTGTGGGTTTTCAGTCTCAGGACACTTTATTCTTCACCTGCCTCAGTTTCCCCATCAGAAAAACCTGCTGTGTTCATCCCAGCACTTTTTTTGTACCTGGGGATGAATATGTTTATAGAACTGCACAATAGGTACATATATGTGTATTAGAGAATAACATCATCTCCTTCTCTGTGTATTCGGATTGATGTCCTTGGTGACATTACTGTGACAATGAGCCAGATTTGGGGCCCCAGCCCAAGAAATGCGATTTAGGACTCTCCACAGGTGAACACAGATGTTAAATACTTCCTTGTGATTATACAGCCCTGGCTTGCTGGTGTTTGCAGCGGATGATGGATGACTACAGAACAGCTGAGATTCTTTGAAACGTTCTGCTTGCTGTCAAGCCCTGTCTTTTTGCCTGTCTATCCGTCTTCTCAAAATAACCCTATTCTGCACTCGTCTTGCCCATGTGTTCAGCTGGCTCCGTGGGGAGATCCCGGAGCGGAGAGCTGCAGGACGGCGAGGATTACATTATTAAAAGGGGCGTTTGTGATGGGCTTTCCTCCTGGGGGTCTCGGAGTAATTTGCTGAGGTCTTTTTTATACAATGGGGAAAGGAAGACAAAGCCCGAAGTTGTGCAGTGAGTCAGGAGCAATTTGGAGATGGAGCCCAGCGGTTCTCCCATCTGGGGCTCGTGTTCCTTTCGAGGAACAAAGTGTGTGTTGGAGGAGGCGGATGGTGGGCCCTGGAGGGAGGCTGGAAGCTGCGAGATGACAAAGTCAGTCGTCGTGTCTAAGCAGCGATGTTGGCTCCATCCTCCTCCTCCTCCTCCTGCTGCGTTCCTCTGCTTTGTGCCGCCCCTCTGGGAGTCTGGCGAAGGACAGAAGAAAAAAACATCAGCCGACTTCTAATTCCCTTCAGAATTGTTGTTTCATGCTCTGAGAGTTTGTATTAAGCCTGCAGCTTTGGAATGACAATTCCGTTTTCCAGCATGGATCGGTTCTTGCAGCTCCAAAGGCTCTTGTGGCCCCCCTGGGGCCAGCCGTCTCCCAGGTTTGGGCTTGGTTTCTTCTTCAGGTTGTGTGGAGAAGGTTTCTCAAGCATTGAGACATGAGGTTTCCCACTGTTCGCTGGCTTTGCCATCTTGTCGCTTCCCCGGAGCAGCTCCTGGTCAGCAGCGTCTTCATCTGCTGGAGACCAGAGCTGAGGAGAAGCAGAAACCAGGTGATAAGAGAGGAGCGATGCTACACACAAACCCCTCCGGACGTTCAGCTGCCCCGCAATTAGCTAATAAATCAACTGGAAATAATATCAAATACCATGAGGAAGGAAACAGCCTTGGCAACCCAAACCGCAGGGTATTTTCATTTTAATTATAGGGTTAGTGCTTTGGTTTGTTGTGGTGTTTGGGTGGTTATTTGCTGTTTGAGTTTTATTCGAGTAACTTTGCATGAGCAAAGTTGTGCAAGAAAGCGGCTCTGCGCTCTGTTTACTAAAAAATCATATGTATGTGGAGCTTGTAGAAATGTATTTTCTCCCTTTAAAAGCCTGTTTTTCAAGAGGGTAGGAAGAGCTGGGGTTACCGCTCAGGACAGAGCTGGGTATCTGCAGTATCATGAGGTATCGAGCCTCATCTTCCTCGCTCAGGGTGACGTCTGCAGTTTAATTAGCAACTGCCACTTCCCTTGCAGGAAAGTCCTGTAGAGTTTTATGGCGACGATACTAATGAACGTCTGTGCAGATCGTTCCTGGAACATATGGCAATGAATATTTCTGTTGGGTTCGTTGCCGCTGTCCCACCAAATGCTGTGACAGGGAGATGTTTCCCCATTTTGCTTTGAAAGTCAAACACTCGCACGGTCTATAATATGTTTGTCGGATTTTTCCATAAAGGTGAGAGGCGTGAGAGAGAAGAAGAATGATTGTTGATCCTTAATTATTGTTTTGCTTTAATGATAAGAGGCCTTGGGTACTGAAGAACTAAGTCTTTGTCTCCTTGATCCCAAATACATGAATTTTGGGGTCTTCTCTCTCATTTTCAGTGCTGTCATGAGCCCCATGCACATCACAGATTATCAAGGGGTGGTTTTGGCCCTGTTGTGGTCTGACTTTTGGGGCGAATTATTCCACGTGCCATCTGTTTTACTCTTTCCACCCAAACCCTATGGCAGAGGCACCAAGATGCTGGCCTCTATAATCCAAATATTTAACTCTTCAGGAGTCCCATATGACTTTCTTGCAAGTCAAAAGCTCCACCGGCTTGGGTTAAAGGGCCGGCATCTCTCGGCTGTGGATCGCAGGGTATGGTGGGCTTATTCACACTTGTAGTTGCAACCCAGCAGGGAATCCTCTCTCTCCTCTGTCTCTTGGATCTCTCTGTGCTGAGATGCCCAGTTTGCAAAATCTGCTTTGCAGAGGGAAAGCTCTTCCCTGCGCACCAACCCACTTTCTGAAAGATGTTGCATAAGCTTCTTGGCGAGCAAGTAACTTTTGTATTTAGACTGTAATTGGCTTTAAATTCCAAAGGTCCATTGGTAATGATATTCAGAGCGGTTTAATTAAAGGGGCACTGTCAAGTACTTCCTTTATGGTTTTTCTTTAGTGCGGGCTCTCGGTTGTAATACCCTTTTTTTTTTTATTTTGCAAGCTTGAAGGTAATAATTAAAGTAATTCTCTGCTGATTTTTTCCTTTTCTATTTGGCAAACTTTGATCCATTATTATTTTTTAATGGAGACGAGATTAACACGGCCCACTTTTGTTCCGCGACCGTTTCGGTTCAACACGGCTCCTGGTTGCACTGAGATCTCGCTGCTCTGGCGCTGGTGGCAGCTCTTGGAGGTGACACCGATGCCGCTTTGGGGAGCGTTGCTAAGGCAGCCGCAGCAGCTCGCGCTCCACCTCGAAAGCCTCTGAGCTGCCTTAGGTTTTGCTGGGAAGAACCCAAACCCGCTCAGGGCGTGGGTGGGATGGAGCAGGAATGTTTTCCCGGGGGTGTCAAGCAGTGATGTGCCCCCGATGAGCCTTGGGGACCCCAGGAGGGAAACGGGGATGGAGCGAAACTCCTCCGCGCTCCCGAGCTGCTCTGCCTTGGAGCATCCGAGCGTGGAGAGCGCTATTTAGATCCGAGAGGATGAGGCGATAACCATTTTAAGAAAGATATTCGCAGCGGGTCAAATTTTAAACAATGAGAGTGTTTTCCACATGGCAGCCTCTGCCAATAATTGCTTGTAATTGCTTTCCCTTCGGTGCTGCCTTTGCCCTCTCTCCCTTATGGAGCTGCTGTCCTGTCCCCTGCTTGGCTTTCTCCCCACCTTGTGCTGAGCAGGAGCATGTTTGCAACAGGTTTTTTTATTTTTTAATATTTTTTCAGACTCTGTAAATTGCTTGATTGCATCTAGAGGGATAAAGGGTTCCCGCTCCCCATCTCCCGCGTCCCATTATTTGGCAGCGGGTCGTTGCAGCAGCGGTGGATCCGCACAAGGTTCATGTTGAGGTGGAGCTCAGGTCTGAGTTGCTGGAACCAGTGGCTTTTTCTTTCTCAGGGCAGCGAATGGAGGTGGGAAATGCCTTGTCTGAGGGGAGGTCAGGGCTTTTTTGGAGAAAAGACCCGCGCAACTTAGGCAGGGGTCGGCAGAGGTAACCAGCCAGCCCTCCAAACCCAGCTCTTGTTGAGCCCATTAAGGCTGCCGTTTGTTTTCCCCGGTAAATCAATTTCTCAGTCTTTAAATGGTACCTTCCTTGTGCTAATCATACAATAGGAGTCCTAATGAATGTCTCAATTATTTAATGTTTGAATCGAGTAATTATTTTCTCGAGGTAGCAAATTGAAGTTTTCAGGAGGAAAAATACCATCTTCCCCCCCACACCCCTTCTTTTGCTGCTACATAATTAAGTAATTGTATAGCCAGTGATTTAATAGCTACAAGATCAGGAGTGACATATTTTATTCATTTTAAGCCAAAGCGTTTCTCATTTCTCCTCTTTTTCTCTAGGAGAAGCCCTGGCCACCCTCTGGGAAGGCAGGGAACCCAGCTGCGGAGCTTTACCATTGCGTTGAGATTTGCACGTGGGCTGCGTCTAATGCACTTTGCATTTTTGGGGGTGTATTTGGAGGGAGGGGAAAAGCCCGAGCACTGAGTTCTATTGAAGTGGGAGCTGTTTCTGCAGCCTGTACTTGCAAGACCCCCCAGACAGTGGGCACATCCCTTTGGAGGGGGCGTTTGTCACACGTCATCCCCGTATCGTTTGCTATCGGTGAGAGACGCCGAGCGACAGTCACGCTTGCGAAAACCTCTCCACTCTTTTTAAATAAACGAAGAAGTTAATCGCTAGGGAATTAGCTTGCTCAGTTGTTGAGACATCCTGGGGATGAAAAGAAGCGTCTGAGGAACAAGCGTATTTAGTGTCGGCTTGAGCGTTATATCTGAATTGTGCTTGTTTGCGTGTGTGTTAGCTGTATGTGGGTATGGGTGGTGGAGAACATGAGAAGGGCTGGGTGATCATCTGTACAAATAATTCACCTTCCCTGCTTGTTTTAATTCCACTGGTGGATGGATCTTGAGCTTCTTCAGCGCCCGCTTGCTGTAGCTGGCTCATTTTTGCTGGTGAGACTTGATCTGTAGCTTGTTTGTAGGTGGTTGCTTGGGAGTAGAGACTTCTTCACAGCCATAAAATGACCTGATAAAATGGATGATGTGGAATATACTGGTTCTGCTGCCACAGAGTCCTGGCCAGGTTGGGTGAATGCAACATTAAGCTGCACTCCTGGCCTGAGCATTCATGACTGTGAAGCTGAAATGGGGCTTTCTTGGCACAGTCCCCTCCTTTTTTCCTTCTGGAAAAAGCCACTTTTGCAGGAATTAGGTGTGGATCTGCACATCCCCATCCTCACACAGAGCTGCTGTCTCCTGTGACAGGGTTAAACCCCGCTGATGGGGAGCAATTACTCACCAGATGACAAATGAGCCGTGGTTGGTTTTTCAAGGGCTCCATCTATTGTTAAATAGCGGCTTGCTTGTAATTACTTAGTTAAAACGTTACGTCGGGGATGCTTTTTCCGCAGCATCACACATCCTCAGCCAAGGCTTCAGATTTCCCACTGTGTGAAGCCCCCTCAGATGGGACCCTTGGTGGCTTTGCCGTAAGATCAATCCCTTTGAATCCCCGGGGATTGCCCAGCCCTTGGATGTGGTAGCCACCATTTAAACCCAACCAGAAGCAGTGATGATGCCTTTTCAACCTTTCCCAGGTATTTTAAAACGCTGCTTGCTGGTGTCCTTATTTAACACGCACATTGTAATTAAGAAGAATTTCCTGTACTCCTCTGGGGCTCCTGAGAAATTGGAGAGCTGGAGGGTTTTGTATGTTATGTTAACACGCTTGTTAAAAAGGAGAGGTCTCCGCTGTAGAGCTAAGCAGACCCCAGACACCAGCTGGGGCAGCTGTGATGCTGGAGAACCTTTGGGAAGCCCCGTTGTGGGGTGGATTGTGGTGTACGGGCGGGACTGCAGGTATTTGCAGGCTCCGGAGCCCGGCCAAGCAGTGTGCTGATGTCTTAGGGCATTTCTTTAGCTTTTCAAGCCGGTCACCGCAGGCAGATTTCAACCGAAAGCTCAGCAGTGTTGCTGATGTCTTGGGAGGAGAAGGAACTGGGTTTTTATTCTGGGAATATCAGCTTGCTCAGGTGCTTTGTGCGTCTTTGCCTGCACGAGACCCCGACGTGTTGCTGAGGTGGTGAGAAAGCTTGGATTTATATGCCATGACTCCCTCTTCTGCAACTGGTAGGCGGCCTTGCCCCTTAGCTACGCGTTACCGCATCCTCGACACTTCACGGAGCATCTCCGCTGCCGTCGGCACCGGGTGAGTTACTGGGTGTCTCCGACAATAACCATCACCAGATGTTTACACATCTCGAGACGCGGTCACCAGGGCTCCATTTCTTATGCCTCATTTCCTGAGGAGCATTTGTATTTTGCAAAGTTATCTCCCCTCCCTAAATTCGGCTCTTCCCCGGGGCCTTGTGTGTGCTCATGTGTTCCCATGGTGGGGCACTGGGATTCATGAGGAGCATCCAGATGTGCTAGAGCATCCAGCTGTGCTAGGAGCATCCAGCCACGCTCAGCAACTCTATTTTGGACACCTGTGTGGTGGTTTAGCACTGGGGAGTGTCAGAGGGAGGGACATTATGGGGCTCCCATCCCCTCTAATGGTTTCTCCCCCAGATGTGCCCCATGGAGAGGCACATCTGTAGTGACAACACTGGGCACAACGGGCAGTGGGAAGTCACTGCGGTGAGGAAAATAACCCAGCAAGACGTGTTTTGAAACATTCCCCGCATGCAGGGTTTTTGCTTGCATGTGTTGCAGCGATCCCAGTTTAAATTCTAAATATATCTGAGTTAAATAACTTGTTGGAGTTGTCATTAAAGGCCCACTTCTTGGGTTCGTTTCTGTTTCTTCCTGAAGGTGAAAGCTGCGGGAGTCCCTCGTCGTTTTAATTTCACCTTGAGTGGTTTTGGCTGCAAACTTGTGGCGTTTGGCTTTGCAGAGATGGTAAAATCTAAGATTTCACTCGTGAAGGTTTCACTCAGCTTAAAATCCCTGTTGAATGAGGAGTGTGGGATCAGACCCCTCATTTAGATCAGTGGTTCATTTAAAATAATATATATATGTATGAACTCTGAGCTTGTGAAGAAAACCTGATTGCGGGATGAAGGAGAAGAGGGAGAGCTGTGTTAATGGAAGAGAGATATCTTCAGCCTGGAAATGGATGAAGGGAAAGGGAACGTATCGTGCCTCATCCTCCTGGGATTAATTTTGAATATCAAACGCTTGATCTCGAGCCGTTCCTCCAGCAGCCGGTCATGTTTCTGTGAAAGCCGTATTTTGAAAAGAATTCTTCTGGTGCTTTAAAACAGAGGAAAGCAAAGCAAATGACCTTATCCTGCTTTGCATTATGTCACTCTCAATGATATTCTTTTGCAGTACTTGCGGATAGCTTGACACATCGAGGCAGACAGCCCCTTATTATTAAATCTGTTTGCAAATGCGCTCGGATCGCCCTTCACATGCAGCCCCGGTTATGAGCGGTGGCAGAGCGTGGCTGCGCATCGCGGGTCCCCGCAAACACGCGCCTCCTTCCGCCTCCCGCCTCGGCTTGTCAACACTTTAGGAATTAATAACGTGTCCTACTGGGAAAGCAAAACGCCTTTTTCCCCCTTGTGTGGTGTGCGAGCAGGGCGGACGGGAGGCTTTCTCTTCCCATGGGTCCCCCTCATCCTCCCGTTGACTCTTTGGATGGCTCAGCTGTGGTACTGACCTTGTTAATCTGAGCCTGGTTCCCTGCAAAATCCCCCGTTGTTTGCTCCGATTTACACCCTTTCCCGAGTAAATCC
This sequence comes from Streptopelia decaocto, assembly GCF_964273445.1. Lineage (NCBI taxonomy): Eukaryota > Metazoa > Chordata > Aves > Columbiformes > Columbidae > Streptopelia > Streptopelia decaocto. The sequence goes on along the minus strand of NC_138676.1, from coordinate 3,862,632 downwards.
CCCGTGCAAAGGGGAAAAGTCCTGCCAAGAGGCAACTAAGATAAAATTGTCTTTCCTAACTCCAGGTCTTTGGTGATCGGCCTCAGGCCTCTACAAGGAGTCGTTGCTAAATAAATAACCAGGCTGCCCAAAACCGCAAGTGGGAAAGACTCCCAGGGGTTTCGCTTTGGCCTCCGCGCAGATCCCAATAGATTTTTAACCTACAAGCAGTTTTTTGGACTTCTGTGTTTGTAAGAGCGTCCCATGCAAAACCTGATAATCTGTGCATCGCTGGTTGCTTGTGGCAAAGGCTTCCAGAGCGGCGTTTCTGCTGAAATGTCACTTATTGCTTCCAAATTTGTTGGCCTTCAGCGTCAGTGAATATGCACTTTTCATTATGGGAGGATGAATAAAAAGCACCACTTAACCTTGGGTTTTTTTGTTCTGCAATCTGATTTTTGCATTTCTTGCCTTCCTCTTGAATGATACGCCCCCAATTTTTTCATTTGGTATGGACATTGTCCTTAGGATCAGATTTTACGTTGTTTCTTCCCATCCATTTTACATACATCTGGTTTTCCAGTGCTGAAGAAGATGTTGCAAGCTGAGAATGTTGTTTTCTTCCATGATAGCATCACAATATTTTCAGTTATTGTTCTCGCTCCCTTTCTCACTGCGTTTTGCTGTCTTGGCCACTATTGTCTGTTGATCAGATGTTTTTGTTAAGTTGTCCAGAGTGATGTGGAGTTTTTTTCCTTTCCCTGAGTGGTTACAATTAAGTTAGAATCCATCAATGTGCGTGAGTTGTTGGAAATGTTGCTTTTGATAGGCATTACCCTATACTTGTCTGTATTAAATTTCAGCTGTCATTGTTTTCTTAATTGCCTGTGTTAGATAATGTAGAATTTCCCACAGTCCTCCTGACTATAATGAATCGCATTTGTATCACAAATGCTTCAAACTTGACACCTTTTTCCCCCGTGCCATTTAAAACTTCACCCCGGCTTGGCTGATTTAATCTGCGATCAACTTCTCGTGGTTTATTTTCAGTGATTTCTTTCTTTCTCCATCTCTGTCCATTTGCTGCTCCGCTGCCCTCGCTGTGCAGCCTCGGGGGCTGTTTTTGCAATGGCAGGAGGTGGCGTCGCTTCTTGGTTATTATTAATTAAGACGTTTTTGAAGGCCAAATAAATTATACCTGCTTTTCTTAAAGGTATTGTTGCCTTCCTCAAAGAACTCTAATAGATGAGAGAGGTATGACTTTATTTCCCGAAAGCCGTGCTGTTTGCCATGTCACGTTCACATCTAGGTAGTTTTATTACAACTTTCAAACCACTAATTTAACAAGTTTACTTAATGCTGAAGTAAGCCTTTGAAGTCTGGAATAATTCGTTCGCTACCAAAGCAAGGAGAGATCATTTCCATGCCAGCAAAAATTACCGAGTGAAATTGTGTGGTAATTTTAGTCTTAATTTAGTTTTCAATCTATGAAAGTTTCTTGGTATTTTAAACGACATGAAAGGATCTGCTTCGCTCTGCCTTACCCAAAATTTTCTACTGCGGCAAATGAAACCGTTTGGTAATGTGGCATTTATGAGAAACTTGGTGGAGCTTTTTCCCTTTTGTAACACCTCTTGGAGGAGGATCTGGATGGCAGGTTGGCAGACTAGACCTTCAGAAGGGGCTGGAGGACCATAAAAAGGTGGAGAGAGCTTGGGCATCGCTCTGGAGGCAGGTGAAGGCACTGAGAGAGTTTATGGACCCATCTGCAGGAGGAGGGCGGCAAACTTGCCAGTCAACGAAGCTCAGTTGAATCCTTCCTGCCCAGGGTGGATCCAAAGTTAATTACTGGGTGGTGCGCGGGTGTTTTTATCGCTGCGTTTCTATTTTATGGAGCCATCTGGTCCCATTAAAGGTTTGGAAGTTAGCTGAGGTTGTGTCGAGTTTCCCAGGGGCTGAGGAGAGGAGCAGGAATAGGTGAGGTGTGGGGATGAAGCAGGACTGATAAATTCCAGGGTTTTGGCCCAGAAAAGCAGGAGCAGAGGGGTGTGGGTGGACTGAATCGCTTTCTGCTCGAGAGCACCGATGGCTTTACCAGTTGGCCTGGCTCACACCGAGCTCTGGTGACAGTCCCGGTGTCTTTGGTCGGGACACGGTTCCCTGGGATGCGAGTGGTTATGGTGCGAATCATCTGCTTTTCGGTGCGTCCCCGACACGTGCGATGATGGGAAGGGAACTCGTGGCTATTTTAGTTCTTAGCGAGCGCCTCAGGTGTCGTGATAATTCGACAATAGAAACATTTTCCTTTCAGCTGCAAACAAAACTCGCTCTTCCTCGCCAGATCTGACGGTCCCCTGCGGAGCTGAAAGGCATGAAACAAAACTTTTATTGATTTCTTCCAGAGAATAGCTTGCATTTCCTACATAAACGCTCCCGCAACCCCCTGTGATTGTTTTCAAACACCCCTAACCCGAGTTCACCCCTCAGTCTTGCAGCACCAGGCTTTGGTAACTCCTTGCTCTCCAAATGAGGCTGAGAAACCTCTTGAGATGCAGACGAAGGTGCCCGCAAGAGAATGCACCAGTTCTTTGGTAGAGCGAGACTTTGGCAAACCAAGGGCCCCTCTTCTTTGCAGCAAATGGTATTTTGTGGCGATAACTGAGCCTGGCTTATCATGCTCATGATTTTTCCCTCTTGCCCCCGAGTACCTTGGAGCTGCTGATAACACTGTGGCTGTGGGGCAGCGGTACTGGCCGTGTTAGATTCGAGCAAATAATTCATGTAAGCAATTTATTCATTGAATTCGCCAGTCTCGGGGTATGTCTGCTGGGCAAGTTGCTGTTGGAAATGTTTCCTTCCACTTATTAATTGTGGAGTAATATGCTAATAGACATTGAAACTTATATATTAGGAAGCGTTTGTAGTTCTGAAGGCTGGGCTGGCTGGTGTCCTCTGTTCCAGTAGGGCTGCCCGGGGTTTTTTGGGGAAAGCATCCTTTGGATGGATGCATGCTGGACATCTACAGGCTTTATTTACCAAGGTGGGTGCTGGAGGTGTTGCAAACCAAGAGAAGGAGCTGATCAACCTGCTTTTGCTGTGCTTTGGGAGGAAGAGGAGCTAAAGCTGTTTATAACCTTAAAACAGTGTGTGCACAGGGCTTTTTGTTCACCCTCTGCTCCTCAAAGGCCGGGGGAATTGGAGCTTCTGCTGTTATTTAAGAGGTTTTCCAGCTGCTCCTTCTCATCCTGTCATCTCACTGCCCGTCTTTGATTAATGACCGGACCGTCCGTTCCAGCGCTTCCCTCTCTCCTTCACTTAATTCTTATTTTTTTCTTCCCCCTTTCCCCTCTGCTTCTAATTTTTTTTTTCTCTCTCTCTCACACAAACTGCTGATCTAAATGTTCAAAATAAATTATGCTGAATAATGGATGAAGGCAGCTGCATAATTTATGGTGCCACAGGGTGAGGCGAAGCCGTGTCTGCTCTTCCTCTGCCACTTGTCCCCTGTGCCATCCCGCGCCCTTTCGCTGAGCAAACCAAGGAGCTGGTGGCACCAGGTTCAGTGGTGGCCACTCTTTATATTCTATATTAACTCAGAGAAGGGATTTAACATCGCAGGATCACACGCACGGGTGGTTTTAGGTTCTTGCTTTGCCCCAGATACCACTGTGAGAAAGGCTTCTGGGGTCCCGATGTTAGTTAGCATGGTTCATTTTGGCGAGTTGAAGCAGTTTCTTCTGACTTTTCCATTATATTCAGAATTTCTCTCCATAAGGATATCAGATGTAATTATAATAGGTTGAAATGAAGTACTTCAACCTTATCAAAAGTAACATTTGGATAATTTTTCCCCGAAAATGTCAACACAATCAATAGGTTCTTGCAAATGTTTTGATTTCATTAAATCCAACAGATTGTTCTGCTGACATGTTTGAACCCGCACTGAATATCCTTTTTTCCATATTGGGATGAACTTAGATAATAAGGTTACCTTTCACAAAGCCACATGGTGATGAAGTAGAGCTTTTTAGCAACAACCCTTCATGTTCCTTAGTAAAAGGATGAAAGAGCGGCAGAGGTGGCTGAGACAGTGAGGGAAAGAAGAAAGGATAGACGAAGAGGCGTCATTTTTCTCTATCCGAGTTTATTATCCTATCAATTTGCTTCTGTCTTTTTCTGATGTCTTGTCTGTCAGCCGCTAAAACCTAATTCTGTAAGAAATAAATACAACTTGAGTAAATTAAGTGAAAAGGCTGCACAGAACCCAATTACTCTCTGTCCCCCGGACGCTTGGGAACAGAGTTCATTTCCCTGTAATGAACCACGCGGTGAGTGACAGGTTTGAGGGGGCCTGCAGGAAGGAATGCAAAAAGATGTAAAAAGCACAATATATCTATCTATGGGAGCTAGAAAGCGGTGTGGCTAAGGAATTGGCCTGGGATGCAGGGCTCATCCCCGCTCTGCCGCAGCGTGACCTTCAGCAAATCGTTTGGCCGTCTGCTCCTCTCTTCCCCAGCAGCGCGTCATTTTGCTCGCTCTTCTTCTCTGATTGTAGGCAGGTTTGGTAAAAGATTTCGCTCCTCTGTGTGCGCATTGAACTTTGCACAAAAGCCTCTCGTTCCAGCTGTTGCTGTGATTCGTGTCGCGCGCTTTGTAAGGAAGAGGAGCGTGCTGGAATAAGGCAGGAGGGAACCCGCGCTGGATGCCTCCGCTTGCTTTTCGTTCTGCGTGCGCACACGCGGCGTCCTGTGTTCCTAAGAGTAAAACCGAGAGCTTAAGTTAAAGCCAAGTGTATGTGGGCGTTAAGAATTTCAAAACCGATGGGGAGTGGATGGGGTGCCAGTCTCGTGTAACACCAGAGTCAGTTGGATTGCTGTGATGCTGGTGACTGCAGAGTTCACTGTATATGTTGTTACCATAAATACAATGAGGATAAGTGAAGGATCTTGCCCGTTCCCTTTGCCTTTCTGGATGCGTCAACTCTTTTATACAGCTTCCCGAATATTCCTCCAAATCCAGAGGGATTATGCAGGATACTGGGCTTGATGTGCTTGTTTGAAGTTGGAGTTGCCTGTGGCAAGTCTGAGCCAACACAGCTTGTTTGCGGGAGTCGTTGTGGCACATCGAGTAATAACTGCACAAGAGAAGGAACTTGCAGTGCTTTATTATGCATAATATCCAGCCGGTGAAAGACAGCTGCTGCTGCTCTGCGGAGTATTATATCCCCGTAATCAATATTGGGGAGGAGGAACTGTTGGGCAACCTGTTCCCTATTATGGGCACTTAGGCAATGCTTGGGTTGACAAAGAACCTTGTACCAACTGCAGGCAGCACATGTTCAACATGCTCCTCGTATATCAGGGAGCGATCCAGCCAAACGCCCAGATGCTCTTGACAGTTAACGCTGGAGAAGGACAAAGCCGCCTTTTCAGCCAGGTAAATTCTCCTTTTTGCTTTGGATCCTCAGTGATCCTCTGTGCTGGAGTCTTGCGACCCAGGGCAGGGAGACCAATAGTCATGTGCAATTAAATCCATAAATATCAAGCAAGCGGGTGACTGGAGTGGTGTGATCTGATGTCAGGTGTGAAGGACCGTGAGCCAGGACTGCTGGGCTATTTTTCTGGCACTGCCACTGATTCGTTTTGACTTGGAGCAAGTCATTTAATCGCTCGGTAATTAATCCTATTCATACAGCTAAATTGAGTACTGCTATAGATACATGAGCTCGCGCTGCAGGCGCGCTGTGGCCATACAAAAAAGCCACAGCAACACCTATAATAGAAGAGAAGGTGTTTGATTTCAAAGGGTCCTGAATATTTCCCATCTCTTACCTGTAAAGGACTTGCGGCAGATCTCTGAACAGCTCCGTTTCCTTAGTGCCGGGAGGAGTGATGCTCGCTGGCCGGAGCTGGGAAATCCTCCTCCCGCCTCAGCAAATAAGTGTTAATGAAGTTTGCAGGGAGCCTGCGAGGGATGGTATTAGGAAGCAGCGGATAATTTGCGCTATTTTAGAGTCAATCTTCCCCCTGGCCCTTTGGTTAGAAGCTGCCACACCAACCTCAGGACCTTGACCTCCCGCTTCCCTCGTCCTTGCACCGTTTAACCAAGTCAATCGGAGCCAAGTGTTTGCCGGCAGGGCCGGCGCCGTGTGCTCAGTGCTTTTATTAGCTCAATACAAACTGCGGCAGAGCGCTTATTGATTCCGGTGAGCCATTGCCATCATTTGTAAAGTTTTGGGGAAGCGGGAGCGGTAGCAGAGCCTGCTGTATGATCCGAGCCGCTTGGGCGTTCACATTACCTTTACCAAGTGGAGTATTCGCTCTGCTAAGACTTGAGTCCAGGCTTTGCTGGCTGGTTAGGAAGGGTCTGGTGAGCAGCGAGTGGATACAAAGAGCTGCAAACGTGGGTTTGCCGTGGGGCTGGAGGCCACGCACATACTGCTTAACCTCTGCGTTACATGGGAAAATGGGAGATGTCTTCCATTTCTACTTTGACCTGACGCTGTCCGGAGGTGCTTTCTTGTGCTCACGATAAGTAAAATTAAAGATCTTTGGACCTAGAGCTGCAGGGCCTCACTCAGATTCCCCTGTGCTTATTCTTGCTCCTGGCAGAGCCCTGTAATTGTACTGTGTCTCTCTCTATATATTTATGCATGTATATTGTATATCAATCTGCTACTGAGTGGGCCATTTGATTGAATAAAGCTACTATTTGGCAGTCCATTCGGCATATTTCTTTGCCCAGATGTGGCACCGCTGCCCTTTCAGGGGAGGGTTTCCCCTCTTTGGCTGTTGTGGATGTAGGTGAGGGATGCATTTGAGGCTCTTCATAGATGGAAACGTTCTGCATGTGCACAAAAACAACTTCTGGGCAGCTGGGATAAGCATCTTGTTCCTTTAGCTTTTGAAAACAACAGATCTCTATCGCTCGGAGGAGTTTCTCATCTAAATAGTGGCAGTAGATCCACTGGGTACTCTGGGGGAGCAACGGGCTTAATGCAAAGTCAGGACAGTTTAACTGGGATTTACAAACCCACCCAGGAGTTGTGGGTGCATGCTTCGTTTGAATGGGAATTTAATACCCGAGTTCCCCCAAATGGCTTAGGAAGTTGTGTTATCTGTTTTCCAAAAAAAAAAAAAAAAAAATTTTACAAAAAGCTGGAGAACCACCAGTAAATGTGTTTTGCCAGAATAACAGTGAATTTTGGCTGACTGGCTTTTAACTTATTAGCAGCTATGGGAGGTTGTGGCTTGACAGAAGTTGCAATGGTGAAATAAAGCTCTAGCTATGCCTTCAGCTCAACGTTTGCCTGCAGTAGAGATGTCAGTTTGTCCAGTACCATTTAAGAACACATAAATCCATGTGTGTTTTTTTTCTTGCTATGCCTGACTGTTAAAACTCTTTAGATGGTGGGACAATATGTACTTTTAGCGAAAATAAACTGCATTCAGAAGGAGGAGTTAGGAGAAGAAAAAGAAGAAAGGGTACTAGCAATACAGGCTGTGAATTAGCTTTGCTGGAGGAAACAATCTGGGCTACTGACTCATCCTTATTAAACACACGGCAACTTTCCTTCCCCCCCAAGAGCTTCCAGGTTGTTTCCATAGCCCTTTCTTCAAATACACATTTCTCTGCCTCCCTTGGCCGGGGCTGGGGATGTCTGGTGGAATAATTGCTCTGAGGATAATGTCAGACTCCGAGATGGACGGGGAGCCATCTGACACTATCCTGCCTCTGGTCCTGCGCTCCACTGGGACATTTTTCGCGTGTTGGAGTGATGGCTTTGCACAAATTCCCAGCTGATGGGACGCGTGTTTGGGCTGGCTGGCCGGCTGGCAATTCATTAGGAACTTTTGTGTTTGCAGCTGTCTCTCGGATTATGTCTTTATTGATCCTGCCTGCCCATGGCCAATGGGAAATATGTGGAAATGATGAAGCTCTTCTGAAGGGGACTTCATAATCTTGCTCAAACAAAGCCAGGCCCCCGGAGGGAAGGATGAATGGCCTGTGTGTAGCCTATTTTGAGATGATACGGCTATCACATCTTGTTCCCCTTGTTTTACTGGGATAACATTCAATTACCCCTGCCAACAGCAGCTTCCCAGACGGGCTGTTGAGATTTGCCCCAGTTACTCCAGATGAGATGTACAATCAGCTGCAAGCCCACCTGGGGCTGAGAGCATCAGTGGGATCAGCACCAGGTTTAGGACTCTGCAGCGGTCCCCTAGAGACCTGGTGTCTCTCGGAGGTCACGGAGCAGGACATCAGCCTTGTCCCCATCTCTGCCACGGCTTTGCTGCTTGACCATGGGCGAGTCGCTTCATTTTGTGGCAGCGTTTGAGCAAACGGCCGTGGATGCTGGCAGGTAAAGCCAACATTTCTGCTCCCAAGCCATTAGAGATGGGTGGCCCTTCCAAGTCTTGCGAGCGTGGGATGGTGGCTTGTGGGGTGCAAGGGGTTATTTGGGGGTGTCAGCCATGCAAGGGTCAGCGTCTTCTGCAGGGAAGCTTCTCCGCAGCCCGTGTATTTTGGAGTGTGATGGCTGGAGCTCGGCAGAGCTGTCAGCATGTAGCAGCTTTCACTTGCTATTAGCCTGGGCTGGATTTGTGCAGGCACCCTAGGGAGGGAGAGCCCTCTCAGCCCCGTATCGATACCTGACAGCACCTTCCGATTTGTATACCCAAGCAAGGAGACAACTTGCGAGACAACCGTGCTTAGCCCCTGCCAAAGCCAAGCGCCGGAGAAGTCCCTGACGTGTTTAGAGAAACACACTTGTCTTGCCGTGTCTGCTTTGGAGAAACCTCGCTAATCCTTTCTGAAAAGCCCAAAGGGGGATCCGAAGCAGCTTTTCATTAGCCAGACAAGCCCTACAAGTTCCCCAGCAAAATACATCCAGCGGGAGGGATGTTGCGGGCTGAGTGACGGAGGAGGGAGTGTGGAGGGAAGGGGAGAGATGCACCTTAGTGCTGGGAGCTTTGGGAGAGGGCTGCGGGTGCCAGCGTCACACTGGGAAGGCACTGGGAGCTTTGCGTTGCAGTAAGAGGTGAGAAAAAGCAGGGTTCATCCCTGGGACTGCGCCGTCTTCTGAGCATCCCTGGGGGCTGCGAACCTTGGCGATGGTTCCCTGCCCTTCTCCCGCTGGAGCCTGTGCAGGTTCATCCCTATTTTTTTAATGATGGATGGCCCCGGCTGCTGCCCGCAGGCGGGCAGGGCTGCCTGGCGTGTTCCTCTCTGCATGTGCAAACAAGCTCTCCCTTTACGGCAGAATAACTATATCCATTGGACTGGGCTGCGCTGATTCTTGCTGAGCCAGTACAGCCAGCATGGGAGCTGCGCGTAGACAAGTCCAAAGTGCATGGAAAGCACTTATTTAGACTCCCCTACTGCATTAGCGAAGGGATGTGAAATCATTTCTCTGTGCCTCCAGACCTGGAGCAGATAAGTGTGAGCTGCAAGGCCATTAACAAGGCTGTGCACATGTAAATACTCTGCTGCTTGCTTTTGCTTGTACCTGCTGTGTGTCAATCCCCGTCTCTGCTTTCCCCTGGCTGATAGACCCTCGAGCTGCAGCAGGTTGGATTGCAGCCCGCTCGGGTCCAGGCTAATAGGTGATGCTAACAGGTTGTCAGCTCTCTGGCTGCAAGAGGATGCGGTTCCCAGGCTGGGGGAGCTAAATCCAGCTGGACGTGACTTGCATGTCCACAATTCCCCTCTTAAGTTGCAAGACTTGCAGTAGCTGAGAGAGCGCTCTGGTGATATCTGCAGGCATGGCAGAAAATCATTTTCGGCGGTGGAAAAGTGACTTTGCTGTATGGATAAAATCTTGTGAAATTACCCCGGGGTAAGAACAATTTGTTTCAGTCTCCATCTCCAGAGATACTGATGTTGGAAACGTCCAGATTTGCCAGACTTGCTGTCTGTGCACCCACTTCAAATGCTGGTTTGGGGTTTTTTTTTGTCGTTGTTTTGCATGTGGCCTGAGGGACAAGAGTTCCACTAAAGCAGATAAAGCGCTTTGAAATGCGCAGGTTTGCTCTGCGGATGCACGAGCGCCTGCAAAGGCATTACAGTGTGATTAAAAAGAATAAATCCTTCCAAGGCTGGGAGAATACCTGGGTGAAATTAAACCCCTGCTGAAGAACCAGGTGTATGCATGTACGTGCATAAATGTATGTGTGCATGTATACTGGTATATAGAGATATAGGCGTCATGTTGGTGACGTGGTGCGAGCAGCTTGAAGTCAAGAGCAGTGTTAATTTAGATGGCTTTCATTGGCGATCCAAGGCTGTAATATGACGCTGTGGTGTATAACAGAAGTCATTTTAGTGCTGGGGGAAATCAAATAATCTTCTGCAAACGCAAATGCGTCTGGCCCGTGATTATCCCAGTGAAACTGGTGATTCTGCTCTGACTCTGTGGGTCTCCTCGCCTATTCTTGAAGTGGTTTTTGCCAGTCTGTGGGTTGCTAGATTGACACCTGAGTGCCTTTGTTGTCGAGAGCTTGTCATTAAGGGTCTGTGCATTGCTTGGAATGTAGACTAAGCTGTGCTTTTCTGGCTGGGGGACGTTTTGGGAAAGATTTATGAATTTTATGAGAGGGACCCAAGCAGTGATAATGAAGGCTCTGGGATGGTAGAAAGTATTTCTCCTGAAGAATAGGAATATATTATGAACCTTGACATCTCTCCCACTCTGGAGGGCAGCCTGTGAAGCCTTAGTGGGGGAGAATTACTTGGAGAATAACCCACAGGGTAGTGTTTCCTACACTCTGTTGGATCTCCTCTTTTATACCCTCTCCTGGTTTGGCAGGGCTGAAAACGCTGTCTGTAAAGGAGAGAAAAATGATTTCTCTGGGCTAAGGGAGTCCAGCCCTCCTTCCTCCCATCCCCATCATCTCTCCCCGTGTCTTTGCTCTGGGTACCACGAGTGATGCTGATGCTCTGGGGTACCTGAGTGCCCGAGATGCTCTGTCAGCCCCTGAGATCAGGGATACTGGTCCAGTTGGGTGTACCCAATGGCTCCCAGTACCAGATACCTCAGAGAAAGGTGCACAGAGCCTAGTTTCATCATTTGCCTGAGAAGGATTTTCTCTGCAAACCTCAGTCAGTGACTGACTTCTGTGCCAAAGTGTAAGGTTTTAGATCCCCGACGGGTTTTTATCTCCTCTAATGTAACGATGAGCTTTCCTTACGGGTCTTCTCCATCTCTAATTTCTGTGCAGCGCTGTTTCCACTCCTCCATCATCGCAGAGCTCAAACCAGGCTCGTCAGAGGCAGACGGGATAAAAAGCCACAGACCTTTCTTGTTAGAGACACGCTTCCGTGGGTTTCCTGAGGGCTCGGGGACTGCACTGCCAACCCTCTCCGAGAAGCAAATGCACTTTGTACAAACCGTTTAACCTCTCTGTGCCTCTGTTTACCCTTTTAAAAAGGTGTAATACCCGCAGAGATGCTGCGAGGATCAATTACTGTTTCTGTATTCTGAGATCCCTGGATAAAAGGGTAGAGAATTATCCTGCCAGTCTGCCTCAAATATTGTTTTCATTAAGATTAACACTCTTCAGTAAACAGAACCGTTAAAGCTGTATTAGGTGTTTAATAAGTAATATGTAGTTGATATCCATCACGTTGTCTTTTTGTAGGGAGCTGCTGGGTAACACACAGTAACAGGCCCGTTGAGGCGAAGCATCCTGCTCTAATTGCTCTTCACCATGTATTTGATTAGCAGCACTTAGGGTTGTGTGAGGATGATGGGGTGCGGACCTCATCAAAATTCCTCCTCTCAAGGGCGCGAAGGCGACAGGAGACACAGGAACAACACAAACAGCTCTGAGAGACTGTCGAGGCCAAGATTGGTGAACTCTGTCTTGCAGTTCTCCTCCTACATCTGGAGGGGTCAGATGGGGCGCAGCGCTGCCAAATCCTTGGCATCTCGAAAAAGAAGTAAAACTAAACAGGTGCTGTGTTTTCCCGTTGCCTGTGGCAGCGGCTGCGCAGACGTGACGCGTAGTTCTGAAATCAAGGCTGCTTTAAAGTGGAATGGCTTTTGTGCTCAGGCTCCACCAGAAATAGGGAGTCAAGTGGAGCTGAACTCCCACTCCCCTGTTGTGAACTTGGGGGGATGGTGGAGTTCACAAGGGGAAGATTCCTTGGTCTGTTATATCAACTACTTTTGCAAATTTACCTTGTTTATGCCAGTTCCTGTGCCCCCAGACCCTTCCAGGTGAGAGCTGCTCAAATAATCCTCCTCCTCACTTAGGGAGACTTTCCTACAGCCTGGACCAGGGGAATAGGTCTCTGTCTCTCCTCATATCCGGATTTTTTCTGCCTGGCAAAAGCTTTGTAGCATATACCATTGCTGAAGAAAAATAGACTTTTAAAAGCTGACAGCCAGAACTGAGTCCTCAGCCGGGTCAAGCGCAAGTGCATAGAGCTGCGCTGATTTACACTCGCTGAGGTTCTGGCCCATAATCTTTTGTGATCTGTCATAAATATTATGCTGATTTAAAATGAAGAGCTCTGTCTCAAACTTGGCTGAGCTTTCGGTACAAATAGTGCTTCCTTTGGACACCCTCTTCCATTTTGTCCGTGCTGCCCGTGCAGACATAACTCTAGCTGAACGCCGATGGTTTGGGAACAGAAAGGATTTTCCTTGCCCTCAATTTTGCTCAAACTTGGAGGCTTTTCCTTTTCCGATGGGGATGTTCTGGCTGTGATCTGCAGCATGCACAGAGTTATCTGCCTTGGCAACTCAGCTTTTAGGCGAGACTGACATTTGAATAACATATATGAAAGCCAGTTGAGTTTCTGAGCAATTACCTTAGTCTGAGAGCAAGCCCTGACCCTGAATATTGGGTGGCATTCCCAATCTGTACAAGGGAGGCTGATGAAGACAGCCACGTCCTTTTTGCTCGCTGCAGAGCGAATCTCTGCCGTGCTTCAAGGCAGGCGTGAAATGACAGTGTCTGTAAGCCTTTGGCTGCGGGTTCCTTCCCTGGGGAGGTATGTTCGGAGATATCACTGACTCAGAGTACTGCTCTCCGCTAAGTCCCAAGGAAATCCTGTTCTGCCCACCAGCCAGAAGGGAGTCTGCAGGATTGCTACCAGCCGGGAAATAATGGGAGAGTAACACCAATTAAGAGGACAGGCTCAGTCCGTCTCCTGCTGCTCAGCGGAGGAGATCAAGGCAGGTTTGTTGCCGTTTGAAGACCAGCCTTTGAGAAAATTGCCAGTGAAGATGTTCTGAAATTGCTCCAAACCTTGTAAGTTGTTGCTGCTATGAATACAAATGGCTCGAGTGGAGTTTGGAGCTGGAGAGGAGCCGGCGGGGAGCTCCCCCGCTGCCTGCCCAAGGGCGATGGAGGTGGCTCACCATGGGGAGCCGAGTCCCGGGGCGATGTGCCAACAGGGATAGGGTGAAAGCTGGTGGAAGGGAAGCGAGCTGGGAAGAGGTTGAAGCAGGAGGGCGTGGGACCAAAGCAGCAAAAGTGAGGTGGTTTGTCTTGAGCTGGGTATCTTGAGACAGGTGGTGTTTCCCTCCTAGGATTGCATCCCTCCTTATAACCCACGCCTTCTGGAGCAGGCTGAGGAAGGCAGATGGGGTGGTACAGCTGCATTTTTGTCAGCTATGTGCTCAGACAGCCCTGTCTCCGAGCTGAAAGTTGAATATAGAGCCAGCGTTTAGCTGGGCGTCCTGCAGCACTGGTTCCTTGGGAGCAGAGGAGGAGAGATGTAAGGATATCTCCATCACATCGGTGCCTCTTCAGTGACGGTCTGTGAGCATGTTTTGGCTTTTGGGCAGACAGCAAAGCGTAGCAGCCCCACACAGCGTCCCCAGCTGGGCCTCTCCGTTGCTGTGCTGAGGGATGGAGCAGGTGGGCGAAACCACTTTTCTTTCCTAACCATAAAGACCCAGCAGGCACAGCTGTCCCTGGGCCACCAAGCCATCTCCCCACCTTCTCCATCACACGAGGTGCCAGCGAGGAGCTGCTTGGGCAGCATGTCAGCCTGCAGCCCCTGCTGGTTTGCAGCCTTCTGGAGCTTGGGCAGAGATGCCCAGAGCTCCTCGGTTCAACAGGCGTGTTTTTAACAATCTGCTTTCTGCCGCCGTGGTGTCAGGGCAGCTTGATCTTTCAGTGTCCCAGCAAACTCCTGCCAGCCCCCGGGGGAGTGCTAAGCCCGAGTCCTCCAACCCAGCACCTGACACTGATCTTTGCCAGGTTTTGGCTGCTCTGAAACAAGGCGTTGCATCTCACGGGCAGCTTTATCTGAGCTCCCTTTGATGCTAAGCAAGCCGTGCTGGGTTAAGCTATCTGAGTGCCTGTGTTAACTCTTGGCCCCGGGTTTTGGCAGAGGGAAATGCTCATGGAGAGCAAGAGCAGTGTCCATCACTTGCCTGAAAAGGGCGCAGTGCCGCGCATCACTGCCTGGGCTGTCTGCACCTCTGACCCAGTGATTTGTTTAAACCCTCGTTACGGAGTTTGCCCCTCCTTAAGCCAAGCTCAAAAGATGGCTCCAGCAATTTGCAGGGCTGAATTAAACATGTGCTGTTGCTTCTTGCAGGCTCTTGCTAATTTTGTGCAAGGAGGGAGGAGGGAGACCTCAAACAGATGGCCCAAGTACCGATCTCCCTGTCTCTTACCTCCTTACTAAATGAATGAGCATTGCAGAGAGAAATTTGGGATGTGTAATGCACTCTCAGGGTGTGCACTTTCCAGGCAAGGCTGCTGGGGTCAGCGTGGATGTTACTCTTAGACCCTCTTGTCTTGAGATACCAGTTTAATATATGCCGCTCTTGATCAGACTCTCATTATCGGGAGATTCAGCAGGGACAGCTAGCATGGGTTTTATTTTTTTTCCCTGCTCTGTGTTCATTTAGTTCGGTAATTTCTTTCCCTCAGGAAACTCGGGCTCAGATGCAGTATCTGGGTTTTCAATGAGGTCCATCTTGATTGTACGGTTGCAACAGGCACTCGGTTTTCCAGCTGTGAAAAACAACAACATTTTAAAGGACAGGTTTTCTTTGTTCTAGTGGTGCTGTCAGTGAGGGCGATCCATGGGAAAAGGCCAAGATCACAGAGGCAGCCTCTGCCATCTTTTGAAGGTATTAGACAAAGTTCTGCCTGTGAAACGGGTCCATCTCCGAGGAAGGTGGTGGCCCTGAGGGCTTCAGACATGGAGAAGAGGTCAGACTTGGTCAAGTCCCTCGGAGACAGCAGAGGCTGGCTGCATCCCGGATGGGATGGGGTGGGATGGGATGGGGTGGGGTGGGATGGGATGGGATGGGATGGGGTGGGATGGCTCCTGCATGGATCGTGTCCAGCATGGGGCTGCGGAGGAGATGGGGAGGCAGGGGCGATGCAGGGAGGGACGGCAGCCGCTGATGGAACGGAAAACGCTGCCATAAATTAATCAAACGAGGCATCTCGCAAGATTGAATTAGGTCCTGATTTATGACTGCAGCGCTGCTGCTTCTGCGGTTCCTATGCTCCGTGCGTATTCCTCACCCCCTGATTTATGGGGAGGCTCCTGCTGAGAAGGGGCCCCTACGGAAAGAATGGACGGATGGATGGATGGTGTTACCAGCTGGGCTAATACCAGCCATCACATCATGTTGTTCCTCAGGACTTCGCCTATTCAACTGCTGTATAAGCTCAATTTCTAGGCATTTTAGATGCATTGCATAGCTCTTGAAAGAGTGATGCCTAGAACAAGAGAGAGCCTTTAGTCCTGCATCTTGCCTATGCTCTGGCTCAGTATCACCAACTCAGCCTGACCAGCACCCCCCAGGCTGCTGCAGAAAGGTCTTTCTGACCCCTTCAGATTGGGCTGCTTTGTGAGAGAATCTGGTTTCTCTTCCAAATAGATGTTCCTCTACTCTCCGGGATGCAAATCCCTTCATTTCTATTTCACTCTGAGAGCTCCTGGTTTCCTTATCGTGCCTGCAGAGGAGAGCGTGATTTGTCTGGACGTGTCCAATACGTTCGCATGCTGTACCAGACAGCAGGTCAGCCGAGCATGAAGCGGGCTGAGCACGAGCGACTCCTCATCCCTTCGCGTTCCCCGAGGAGACAGGGCAGCTTGAAACAGAGTGATGCCACAGCAGCTCTGGAGATATTTATGGGCACCCCATGTGGAGGGAGCAAGAGGAGATAAGGGGATTAGGTGAAAATGGAGTGATTTTGCAATGGGCAAGCTCAGTGCAGGATGTAGGTGAGTAGAGAAGGGAAGGGCTGTGGATGGTGTGGATAATAGAAATGTGTGGTTTGTGTGGGATGAGTTAGAGATGACAACTGCCCATGGAGCAAGTGAGGAAAGGGCTTTGGGGAGAATGTGGAAGGTGCTGTCTACTCGAGGGCTGTATTGTTTGCTTACCATCCATAGAGGATTCGTTCACCTTCTTTAATTCCACGTAGGAAAAGCGTTTTCCAAACAGCCAGCCCTGGCAGTGAGTGTCCCTCTGTGCGGTGGCTGGGGTGGGGACGGGAGGACTTGGCTTCAGCAGGAGCCCACAGCCTTGTTTGCAGTGATGTTCCCTGGGTACCCGGCATCAGAGATGAAGAATAGAAACAGATCTTCTGTCTTCCTGCAGTGTATTGATTTTTTGCTCCCTGGTCTGGCCTTTTGCTCATCCTTTTCAGCAGCTGGCGGTGGAATGAAATATAAGGTTTGAAAAACTAAAAATACAAAAAGTGACAGCTTCATTGCTCCGAGTGATGGTGTTTCAAGGGGAAGCGTGACCTGAAAAAAATGGAGACGATGCCATCCTGGCCTGTCTCAGCTCACTTGGCGAGGAAGGGAGTGGTGAAATGAATTGGACTTGGGACCAGGGTGCCAAGTCATGTCACCGCCGTGCTTGGGAGCGACCCTGCTCCTTCCACAGAGCCAGCTCTGCCTTGCTTTGGAGGTTTGGGAATGGGAAGGGATGTCCGCAGTCCCGGGATGCGCGATGTTCTTATCCATGTCCCTGCCGCACGTTTGCATGGGACGTGTCAGCTCGTCGTGCCTCTGTGTCCCCATTGTAGGTGGCTCAGGGACCCTGAGGTGACAGGAGCTGGGATAAACCCAATGCCCTCTTGCTGTGTGTCTTGCGCCGCTGTACCTGGACCGTGATTTTGAGGCTATTTGCTGGTTTTGGAGCGGTTACTAATTAGCGAGTGCAGCAGCGCGGCAGCCTGACTTTGGTTGGAGAGTGCCCAGCAGGGTTTAAATTACTTGTTGTTTGCCTTGTTTTGCTTGGCCGTTTGAATGGTTGGCTCTCTCCTAATTGGCGTCGTGACCACTGGGGTGATACGCTCAGAGGTTCTTGATTAGATTCCTTCTTTTTGGGGGGTGGAGGGTGGGGAAGCCTGGTGGATACCGCAGAATTAAGTGTTGGAATTTAATTCCTCTGGGTTGTTTTGAGAGACAGGCAATGCAGAAGCAAGAAACCCTGTGGGTTTTCCATGTTAGGACAGGCTCAGCCTGGGATTTGGGTGATGCAGGCACAAGGCAGCTTCATCCTTTCCATCCTTTGGTGCTTTGGGGAAGGCAAAGGGCTGGAGGGGCCAGTTTGGGTTGTACCAGCAGAAATGGGTCATTCTGGGAGGTGTATTAGGGCACATGGGTTAATCCAGGCATGCTTAGCAAGGATTTGCAAATCCCAGAATTAAAACGAGCACAAAAACTCCTCTTGTGCCACAGCAAGCATCCCGAGGGCTGTACGTATGGGATGGCTCCAGCCCCAGGATGCCAACCTCTAAAATCACCATCTGAAGGCAGATTGTG
The DNA here is from genome assembly GCF_964273445.1 of Streptopelia decaocto. Lineage (NCBI taxonomy): Eukaryota > Metazoa > Chordata > Aves > Columbiformes > Columbidae > Streptopelia > Streptopelia decaocto. Next base: position 3,844,887 of record NC_138676.1, on the reverse strand, counting down.
GGTTCAGGATCCATGTGAGCCCGCGGGAGTTTCCGTGCCCCACTGCACAGCCGAGCTCAGCGATGCTCCTCTTATTAAATCCGATGGCAATGAATGGGATGTGACACCTGCGTATATGATTCAACTCGAGTCATCCCATTACACGGCGTAAATCAATAAACAAAATGTAGCCACTGACAGCATTTACAGTTCCCCCTATTACTGCCAACCAGCCCATTTTCTGTGCATGAAAGAGGCATTTACACCCCATTTAGCTGTGCTTTGATGCGGGATCCTGTTCCCGGCAAGAGTGGAGGCTTTGACAGGTGACATTAGGAGAAGGCGAGATCTACAGCGCTCATTTGCAGAGACCCGAGCCAAGGGTTGCAAAACATATCTTTACCTGTTTGTGCTGTCCATCAGCCTAAATTGATGATGTGTGGGGTTGGGAAATAGAGCTTGGATGGGGATGATGCTGGGGAGGCTGCGATACAGCTGCATTGGTATTTCCCAATGGGTCATGTCGGCAGGAAAAAGGGAAATGTTGTATTTCCCCTTCTATCCTGGCTGGGGAAGAGTCTTTTCTCCTCTCCAGCTGAGTGACAGGGAGATGAAGGGCGAGGGAGAAGCAGACTGGGACATGCACCGAGAGACACGGCTCTTGGAACACCTCAACTGTCCGACTTGATTGTATTTAATGGGCTTTGCAGTCTGGTGATTAATCTGGTAATCAGAGCAAATGCTACGGTGACGGCTAGCAATAAAAATATAACCTAAAGTAGATACAAACTCTCTTTTCCTTCTCTTTTTTTTTTTTTTTAACTCGCTCAGAAATTGTCAGTTGACATCTCTCCCGTTTATGAGAGGCGGCAGGAGGCAGAGGGAGATGCGGGCGATGGGAAAACCAGCTCCCTACCGCATCCCTCCGGGTTCCGAAAACTTCACTGGTGCAATGGGACTGAGCAGTTTCTCCACCCCCAATTTTTAGGCAATGGGCACTGATTTGTACAAGTATTTTTTGGGGGTAGACATGGACAGGGACCAGATCAAGCTGCCCTTGGAACTGAAAATTGGTATTTTTGTCTCGTTTCCTGGAACTCCACCAAATCTCTGAATTATTCCAAAAAGGACAAGAAAGGCCTTTCTTTCGCTCTGCCTGCCTTTGCTGGTGGGTGATTTTGTTTGTGTTTTGCTGCTGGATGAAAAGGGCAGTTTGTGACCAGGAGGGAGAGAGACAGTTAGAAAACAGCAAACGGGAGCAGGGATTTTGTAAATTTGTACTGCTCGAACATCCTTTTGGCAGCACAGAGACATAAATCCAGGCATGTTTCTTACATTCCCCATCACATTTCACTGCAGATTTCCACCAAAAAAAACACATAAAGCCCCCTAAGCCCCAAAAGGCAGCTTGGCGAGAGCCAGCGCTGGTGTTGATTCTGGAGGCGCAGAATTCCCATATGCTTTGCTTAGTCCAGATCTGTTTCCAATAAATATCCTCGGCAGCTGGGATTGAAGTTCGACTCCCTGCCAGTCGTCCTCGTCTAAGACTCGCGATTGTTTTATCCTTTGCAATGCCCCCGGTGAATGCGTGGGGGTGATTTTAGCCCGTCCTTTCCCCAGCTCCTTGGGGTTTTATCGTAACGGGGTTGTTTATTTTTTATTAAAAGGGTTGGTTTGGTGCTCCCTTTCTAATTAGGAGCAAGTCATAGGACAAGGGGTAATGGGTACAAACTGGAACACAAAAGGTTCCACTTAAATTTGAGAAGAAACTTGTTGGGGGTGAGGGTGGCAGAGCCTGGCCCAGGCTGCCCAGGGGGTTGTGGAGTCTCCTTCTGTGCAGACATTCCAACCCGCCTGGACACCTTCCTGTGTAACCTCATCTGGGTGTTCCTGCTCCATGGGGGGATTGACCTGGATGAGCTTTCCAGGGCCCTTCCAACCCCTCACATTCTGGGATTCTGTGTGATTCTGTGAAGTCGAGGAAGGTTTTGAGATCTTTCATGTGATGGCATTAGAGATGTTTCCCCGCCGGCCTCAGGAGCGGTTCGTATTTGTGTGCAAGGACCCTGGGGCTCTGCGAGCGGCCGGTAGATAAAATATCCTTAGACTTGATGAGTTTCACCCCCCAAAAATTGCTTAACGTTAGCAAAACAGCACCCACAAACTCTTTAAATCTCCTGGAAGGTGAGCGAGCAGTTGTGCAGCAGATTGGGATGGATGTCGGCGTGATTAGCAGCCGGCGCAAGGTGCTTTTTGCACCATCATTAGCGTTGCTTGATTTAATTTTGCCACCTTGGGAAAGATGTTTCTCAACGGTGCCGTGTCCTGCTCACCCTGCTCTGCCCTTCTCCACGTGGCTGAGCGCCGTGGTTTCACTTCGGAGCAAGCATCCCCTTCTTTATACATCTTTCCCATCTTTCCTTGGCTGTCGATTACCTTTTGCTGCTAAGTTTCCTGGACTGTGAAATGAAGTTTTTATTATCTTGTGAAAAGAAGGGGGGGTGGGGGACACAGAAATTAAATTAGTGAAATTAAAAAGATGATGATGATGACGACTGTAACCTAACTTCAAGCCTTTTCATTCCGCCTCACGTAGCGAGACAGCAGGCTGTGTTCTGGGGCTTCTGCTTGGATTGCTGTAAAGAACCGAACTTTTACTTTCAAATTAACCTGTCAAATCATATATTTATAAAGGAATTGAAGGCAGGAGAATGAGGGTCCCGGATATTCCCACGCATCAATTAGGGGGAAAATTAATTACAATTTACTGGCATTACCACATTAGAGCTCCCTTGATTAGAGAGCGGATCGCGCTGTGCTCTGGAAAAAGTTCAAGGAGGGGGTGTATGGGGAGGGAGGGATGCTGAAATCAAAGGTTGCGGCATGGGCAGAGGCCACAGATGAAGCTCTGCCGAGGATGGTTCAACCCGATACCGCTTTATTTCCCATCCCCGGGCAGCTTTGTGGAGAAGGAAGGTCAGAGATGCCTTTGGTGAGGTCTGGTTGGGAAGGGAATGCAGATTGTGTTGCTGCAGGGAGAGGAAGGGACTTTGCAAAACTTCGAGTAAGTTTGGGAACAGATGAACCTGGCATGTGGCCACCTTGCAAAGCCTGTTGTGGTTTGGTTGTTTCTTTCGTTTTTTCTTTATTTTTTTAAGTATTCCTGGCATCAAACGTGAGCGAAGATGAAGTTCATAGGCTCAGAAAGCCCACATTCAGAGGCTGAATCTCAGGCAGTGATGTAAAATACCAGACTGTCAATATGATTATGTGTAGCTGGAAATCACCCTGAGATGCAGAATTAGCATCCCTGGGAGCCGAGGGCAGCTTGCATATGGGGCTCTGCTGTTTTATGTCCCAGTAGAAGAGTACTCAATGTAAAAGTGCCCATTTCCAGGCAGCTGGGACAGGGATATTTAATATTTGCCCTGGGAAAGCGAGATTAGATGCTTGGAGAAATGGTCCTGCTGCTTGGAGTGGTCCCAGACAGCTCATGTTTTCCCTCCTCCTTGCAGAACAAGGGTTGTTTTTTGGGGTGTGCAGCGGAGTTTGCTGATTTACACCAGCAGAGGATCCGGCCCTTCCGGGGAGCCGAGGGTGGGAGAGGAGCGGGGGTGAGGGACCCCGAAAGCGCCAACATCCCTCTGACAAGCTGTTTGAAGCCGAGTTGATCAGAGAAGGTGACAGCCCTGCCACATCTGGGAACGGTTCCTGTGTCCTCCTTGCTGACAGGAGGAGTTTGATTCCTTTAATATTTGATGCGTTCGTCTTTTGCAATGTTTGTTTGTGGCATTGTGGGGTTTGACTTCTTTTTTTCCAACCTGTGTTGTTCTCAGAAGCAGCTGCCCGTTTGCAATGCAGATGGGGGCTCTCTGGAGAAGCCAGGGGGAGACAGTACAATAGAAATGTGACAACTCGAGTGGCTGGAAACTGCCTGACCTATGAGCTTTCTGCTCCTCCATCCACCTTTCCAGCTGGAATTAGGTGGTTGCATCTTTCCCATGTGCTAGAGGCAAAACCTCTTGCATGGCTGGGATGCTAAGAACGCTTTTCATCCTCCTCCGGCGCCTTGTGCCCCTCCATGTCACTCTTCTTGAAGTGTGAGGGTGACAATAGAGACGTGACCTCCTGGGGAAACCCTTGGACCATTTTATTCCCCATCCAGGGGGAGTTTGCTGGGCTTGTGTGCCCGGTGGGAAGGCAGGAGCAAGACCCCAGAGATGATGAGCGAAGGCGCTGGCAGGGTGCGCTCTCTTCCCTACAAAGGCTTCCTCCCCTTGCTTGACATAAATTTCAGTGGGCGCCGCAATTACCGCAGGCTCTGACATCTGAAACACCCTTGCTGTAATTCATTGCCAATCTGATTACAAGGCAGAGCAGGGAAAAGTCAAAATTATTGAATAAAGCATAAAAAAAGAAGGGAAAAAGTCGTGCCGTGCTGTTTGAGGTCAGGATGCATGCCGGGGCAGGATGGGAGGCAGGGATGCTCTTCCATCCTTCCCGTGCTCCAGGGATGCTGTCCAAGGCTCAGGATTGAAGGTCTGTCACCTTGGCCATGGTGGGATGAAGAGGTTCATCTCTACAGGATTTGGGAGCGTGGGTGCTGGGGTGAGACAGGCCAGAGCGGAACAAATCAAGGACGCGCATTTGTGGGCATTTGCCTGGGCGAATTCCTTACAAGCTGTTTCTGTAAGAGTGGGGCTGATGTGGGAGTTAGTTGGGCTGGAAGGAGATTACTGCTGCTTGGCTCCGGGTCAGCCACGCAAATCCTGCTTTCTGGTTGCTTACCGAAAGCTGGACACGATGCCCCCGCAGCAAAGCTGTGGCTTGAGCCTCCTGAGCTGAGGAGCGTGGAGTTCCCTGTTTCCCATTCCAAGTGCCCGAGGATGCTGGGCGACCAAACTCCAGCTCCTACCCGCTCTCAGCGTGCTTTTGCAACTCTCTGCCTGCATTTCCTCGGGGATTTTGCCCCTTCCCACCAGCTGGGAGGAAGAGGAGGAGGGCACTGCTGCGCTGTCAGATGCTCCCTCCCCGCATCCCTTGGCATGCGTGGAGCAGCAGTGCCCTGGGTACCCATCGCTCCCCTGCTCTCCTCTCCCTCCTCATTTCCTCCTCCCAAGGTGCGTTTCTGCATCTGTCGGATGCGGCAGCGTGCCAGCTCGGTTAATTACAATCTGCTTACCTGAATTCCCCCTGGGCCATTCCGGCTGGATAATGTTATCCTGCGCTGGCTGGCCTTAAAGGAACACAGGCTGCTGGACCCCTCTGCGTTTTGGGGTGTAAACGTGGGGTTTGTGATGCTCAGAGCTCCCTGAAGTCATGGTAATTATCCCTAAAGGCTTCACACCCTGTCCTGTCCTTCTTCGGCTCTGGGATGGGTCCTGTGTCCGTCTGTCCGGCAGAGCAGACGTCAGGGATGGTGGCACTTGGGAGCAGAGCTGGAAGCTGTGAGCATCGTAGGAGGTGAATGGATGCACTTCAGAGCTGCTCTGGTGGTTAAGTGAGCAAGATAATGCGATACTTTTATTTCTTATTGGCCCAACAGATAAGTTATTAATGCTCGCGCTTTCAAGCGGCACGTGCGATTTGCATGGATACAATAGAGCAAGATTTTCATTATTTGGTGGGGTGCTGCTTGATCAAGGGCTGCTGAAAGGAACTCGCGGCTGGTTTTGTGCGCTGTTTATTGTTCTTCCTTACCAGCCGCCCGGCACTTTGTCCCGCCTCAGCTCAGAACCTCTGCAGCGCATCGTTAGCAAAAGAGACGCGTTTCGCATGCGTCTGGTCGGATGATGGAGTTATCAGCGTTCACAGTTACTTTGTGGGTTTGGGGCTTTGTTGGAGGCAGCGCCTGTGATTTGTGTTCACAAAAGCGCTTGTCTACCACGCACCAGGTGAGATGGGAGTCTGGTGTCTTGAGAAGAGGAACTCAGGAGGTGTTGGCATGGGGGGTGTTCGCCTCGTCCCCCCCGTGCTCCATCTCTGGCCCCTTTCAGAGGGTTAAAGGCTGAGGAAGGATGCTCTGAACCCCCCCCAATCTCTCACTCATCCCATGCTGTCCTCAGCAAAGATCCTTGATAATGCAGATTGCTTGGGAAGGTGTTTCTCTAGCTCTGGCATTCCCCCTCTATAAACAGCAAAGGCTTTGGGGGGCCCTTCGGGGTTCAGGGCTGCTGGTGACGGGAAGGATTTGATATTCAAGGCGTAGGAGCAGGAAAGCATAGCCTGAAAAGGTGTCAGTCCAGTGTCACCGGCCTTTGTGCCTTTATTTAACTGAAATCCCACGGAGCCATCCGTCACTGCAGCTTGTATCAAAATTAATCTGATTGTGGTGTGGGTTTTGCAGGATGTTTTTTATTCCTTAAAGCTCCAGTTCCTGCGACGGTGCTGGAATTTCAGGTTGCCTTCTCCTTCTACTGAGAAAGATTCTTGGAGTGCCAGAGCAGAACCAGGAGATGAGAACCTTTGGAAAGGAAGCAGAACTTTCATAGTGGGAAGAAGCTGCAGGCAGGGGTTTATTGCCCATAAGCAGCTCCTGTGCCACCGAGCTTGTCCATGAGATGCTCTGAGCCAAGTCCAGCCCTGGTTGTTTTGAAGAATAATTGTATAGGTGTCTACATTTAAACTAAGCGTGAACCAGGGCCAGAAAAGTAACTCTGCAAAGGCAGCAGCCTCATCTCTCCACCCTCCGCTCTTTAGACCAGAATTCTGTCTTGGAAAGCTGGAGGAGGTGGGGACCTGGTGTGCAAGGTGTGCAGGCTGGACACTGCCCAGGAGCTTCAGTCGCCTTCAGCAGAGACAAAGCAGCTCCTGGAAATGTTTGCAAGCTCTCGGCAGGTGAGGGATCGTGCTGGGGTCCGGGCAGGACCGAGCCAAGGAGGGAGGGTCGTGCGACAGCTCTCGGAGCTGGCCGGCCCTTCGGCATATGGTGCCGTTGTGCTTGGGTGCTTCGTTTTTAAAGAATTATCAAAGAACCTGTCCATCTGGGCCCCCTCGGCGCGACGGGGCGCCAAGCAGATGGTTTGCAAACCAAACCAGCTCCAGCCGAGGAAAGGGAAGGAGACCTGTCCAAAGCGGCGTGCGGCACCATGAAAGCGGAGCCCTTTGCAGGAGCATCTTCCCCGTGATGTGCGGGTGTATGTCTGTACGCTCTGCGGCTCTTGCGTGTGTTTGTGCCCCTGCAAACCACCTCACGATTGCGCCGTGAGGGTTTTTGGTTGCAGATATTGCCCTGGAGATGTGGCTTTGTGCTGCTCGGCCCTGCTGTGCACCCAGAAATGCTGCTCGTGCCCCCTCGGGCTTGTGAATTTGGAATTGTTTTGCAAAGGTCGGTGCTGAGCGGTTTAGGGAAGGGCCGATCTGCTGCTTGCGTTACCTGAGCTTTCCCTGAAAATCCTTCAGCCCTCCAGTCGCTGACCCTGAGATGTGACAAGCTCACAGCTCTTGCCAATGAAGTAGCGACTCGGTTTGAATAATATCTGACAATTACGTGCTGAGCCCCGGCATTATGCAATATTTATGCGTGCGTCTGGACTGTAAAACAGTGATTATCTAAAAGGAGTAATTGTTTGCAATCTTAGGCTGAATTTCTTTGCTTCTTTGGCCTCGGAGAGCCGCACTTAATCAGCAGCGCACGTTAAATGCGCTAAAGCCAGGCTCGCCATTAGCACAGCGGGGCTCTGGGTAGTGTCTTGGTGCGGTGGCACGAGGTTTTGTGGGTTGGAGGTTTCTTTTATTGCCTCGGTCCATCTGATTGCTCATTCTTGGGAAGCGAGGGGATGCAAAGCGGGTCCAGCGCCATGAAACAAACCAGAGATTGAAATCTCTCTTTGTTCCTCTCTTTTCCCCCCTGCCTCTCCTCGTCTTCTTTTTCCGAGCGTTGTTTGCTGTCAGCCTGGGCCGAGGATGGAGCCGCAGCTCAAAAGACAAATGCGAGGCTGTCAAATTGCAGGGGTGGGGTGGGAAGGAGAGGGCAGCGAGTTGTCCTACCCCATCACGCTGGGGCCACGGGGGTGACGCTTGTTTCCGCAGCACAGCAGCCGAGAAGGAAAAAACTCTCTATTTTGGGGAGAAAACAAGCTTTTGCCGTTGATTCAGCGCTCTGCAGAGGCGGCAGCGGGGCAGATAAGACGTTTCTAGCTGCTTGCCCTCCATCAGCAACCAGCGTGGTCACAGTGTTTGGCAGAGGATGTATCCTGGTGTAATTCCCATAGGGATGCTCGAGGGACCAGGAATCGCTCCTTGGGTGGGAGAAAAGACAAACTGTGTGCCTGGTCAGCAAAACAAGAGGCCGGTGAGGCCAGGATTGCTGCTGCCACAGCTTGTTAACATAAACTAATACAGGCGGCTGTGTCGGACGCCGAGAGATAGGAGGGAGAAAAATGGGAAGCGTGTGCAGGAATAAGGGCCCTGATAATGAACCTGGCAGCGAGAACGCAAAGCAAAACAAAACAGGGGGAAATGCTCTTGTTGCAGAGCCCGGGCTCTGTCTGCTCCGGCTTTTTGCTGCTTTTCCAAGACTTTTAGGATTGTGCTTTCCATTGGTGCCGAGCTGCTGGGTTGCAAGAGGGCAGGTGATCTCCAGCCCCTCTTTCTTTTCGGTGTGAAAAGTGTGTGTATGGGGGAGTCTGTGTGGGACCAGCGCTTGCTGAGAGGCAGCCCCAGTTGTATGAAGTGTGCCGCCTTGCCTAAAGGGTCCGGGCTTATCACAGGTCCCTCAGCCATGGACAATTCATCTGGTTTTATGGTGGTGACGGAAGAATCCAATCTGTAGCCGGGAAGTTGGAGCCACGCAAGGCTGGCTGGGGAGGAGAGTGGCTTTTATTGATGGTCTGGGCTCCTGGAGGTTGTGTGGGAGGAATCTTGTTAATGGGTCCCCTGGGCCATCACCCCCTGACTCTGCCGTATCTCCTTACTCACCCGCCTCAGCTCGTATGGTTTATTTTCTTCTTTTGTTTCTTCTGCTCTCTTTTGGAGTAAATATTGATGTTGCAAGGGCTTTGGAAAATGCAGAAGGGAAGGATGGGAAACCATCCCATAGCTGGAAGTTGTGATTGCAACCCGAATTGTGCATCCCTCTCTTGGGAACGGTGATGCTGGTGTGAACCTGCCCCGATCGGCATCGCGGATTGGGCTCCAGCTTTCTGGCCTTGTTTTGATAATTAATTGATAGGCAAAAATGTTTGACAAACAAACAGCAAAGAGAAATCAAACCCGCTCACGTGCGCATTAACATTTCATGTTGCCTTTCTTGTTTGTTTGCTTTTAAATCACAAAACGCTGTGATACATTTTTAATCGAAAGCGCTATTGGCTGTTTCCATCACTATTTCAATAACTTTCTTGATGAAAAAAGAAGTTCAATAGAGAAACGTAATGGGATCCGTTAGGAGGTGGGCGATGGGTTTTTGACAACCGTTTTCATTTCTACAAAGGACATTTTTGTCAGGGCGAAATGTATTTAAAAAACAGGCTTATTTGACAAAATAACACTCTGAGCTCTCGGGATGCTCTTTGATGGCTCCGTGCATCCATCCTGGGCATCTCACGATGGGCTGTGCGTGGTGTGGTGACTGTGTGGTTAATATTTAGCGTGATTGTCCCCAGGGCAGTGTCCTCAGCCCCTCGAGGGGCTGTTTTTTTGCAATCACAACCCTCCTTTAAGCACTCCCAGAAGAAAATCCTCCCTGCAGCCTAAAGCCAGTGACTTGCACATGACTCTCTTATCTTGAAAGCTTAACTAAGGTGGTTTTTTTCCCCCCTTCTTTCAAGGCAGGAGATGAAAGGCATGTTTGTGTCTATCTGCCTGTGTATGCAAGCACAGTAAATAGTGGGTGGGGATTATTAATACAGGACTAAACCCATCCCTGGCATGAAGCACGGGGAAGACATATGTTCCGACAACTTTCCTAAGGGGGTTCTGGCCAAGGTAGATACCAAGTGTTCCCTGGAGGGAAGAAGGAGGGAATGACAGCTCTTTTCTTTCCAAGATTGATGTAATTAAGGAGTTATAACGTCCTTTAACTTCCCTGCCCTTGGCACTGTTGTGTGCTGGCGTATTTATTTATTAGTTTTTTTAGCACTCATGAGTGGGTAAATAGGCTTTATGTGGAGAGGCAGGAGGCCCAGAAATACAGCTCAGCATTGCGAGCAGAGATTATTATATTTCCCTGGGAGTGAGCATCCATCCCTCCCTCCATCCCTCTCTCCATCCCTCTCTCCATCCCTCTCTCCATCCCTCTCTCCATCCCTCCATCCATCCCTCCATCCCTCCATCCATCCATCCATCCATCTGTCTTCCCTGCGCGACCGACTCTGTGGCTGAGCATGAGGTTAAAACCACCATCTTTCCAGCTGCTGGGTAACATGCTGAACTTTGTAAAGGCAAGCTTATTTTAATTTAATAGAAAAATACATTATACATAATCCTTGCAATAAATTTCCCTCCGATCTGAAGGAGAATCTGCTGGTGTAATGCGTCCTCCCAGCCCAGGTACCTGCAGATTTGTGGCTGCGTGGCTTAAATAATAACAGTAACAATACCAGCAGCAATAATATCCTTTGCTGCTGTCCTTGAGTGACAAAGATGATGGAAAATGAAGTTGTAGATAGCTGGAGATGACAATGTGAGTATCCTCTACCCATCTTCCAGGTTATTAGCAGGTGTCAGTCACTGGAAGGAATCTAATCATTTCCAGACGTGGCGATGTCTCCGAACATCAGCCGTGGCTCGCAGAAAGCAAATGGTTTTCACGGGCTCGATTCCCATTTCCGCTTAGACCCGTTCAAGAGGCTGTAACAGTGCAGATTTCCATGGCCACATCGCATCGCCCTGTTTCTGGGTGTCACCAACACACGTGTACAACACCCGCTACCTCTTGCTGTTGAGTGAGGTTATGCTTGAACTTGCTCCTGAGGGTCTCTCCAACCGAAATGAATCTATGATCCTATCCTTTGCCCTTACCTGGTTTTCCGTCCTTCATCCTTGATTAATCCAAGATAAATGGTGATGGTGAGGCTGTAGCCATTGAGAAAGACAGGGAGCACAAGAGCATCTGCTCACCCGCTTTCCCATCCCTGCGGATGCAGCGAGCTCTTCTGGAGCAAGTCATAGAGGGAAAAATTGCGTCGCTCCCTTTGAATCAGCATCCTTGATGGGTTAGCGGTATAAACACGCAATAATAATTGCTTTTTGGAAGAGCACGACACGCACGCTGGGTGTCAAGACTTGTTGCCGTGGGGAGATTTGCTCCCATGTGCCTTTCCCGGAGGGTCCGGCTGGTCCAGAGGAGCTGCAGAACCACCCAGGTTCATTGTTTTCCAAGCAGGTGGTGCTTCGTGAGCTTAAAGTGAGCACCAGATGGGCAGAGATGATGAAAGAGGCATCAGCGTGAAAGGCTTCCCTCCGGGGTGTTAAATATTACATTCACCGAGCCCGCCGAACTGTTGAAACCAATAGAACTAATTAGAGAGCCGATGCCCGGGAAGGACGCGCCTTGGCTCACGGCTGCAAGAGATGCCAGATCATACAAAAACCTCCCTTTGTCTGGCCCAGCGTCTCGCGTGAGCGTGGTGGGCAGGACATGTTGTCTTTTTGGGGGGATGGCGCTGGAAAGGGGACGTGTCCCCTGTCCCACCTTCCAGCCTGGCTAAGGCCTGGGAAGCCGGGGGGCTGGCTGGGTTTTTTACCCCTTTATTATGTTCTAAGCAGGTTGAGAAAGACCTGATCGATGTCTGCATGGCTTTGGAGAGCTACGCCTTGTCGTTTGCTCATGGATGAGGTCAGTGAGGGGTTTCCAGGGGAATGGAGAAGGAAAAGGGCTTGCCAGGGCCATAGGGGCTCTGGAGAGGACGTTAAAGTCACCATCATGTGGCTGTCACCTGAATGATATCACAATGAGTGGCTACTGCTCTTTTCCAGTGTCACATCAGGCTTTGTAAGCGGAGAGACCCGGCGAACCCATCAGCACAGGCTGAGCACAGCATCTGCGTGGGCTTTGCTGCATTTGAGGTCTTAGTCCTTGGGGGAACAAGCGGGCACCTTGTGCCCCAAAAATCAGTTTTTCCTCAGGTTTCTGCCTCTGCTTTGCACTGTAACGTGCAGGACAGCTGTCTACATGTCATGAGTGGGAATAAATCCATTACTGTGCCCTTGTCAGTCTGAGGTCCTATTCTCTTAATTGTTAGGAGCCAGCGTGCCAAGAGCTGCCCCGAAAAAGGGCAGAATTAGCCAAGCCAGCCCTTACCATCTGTGGCCTTGGTCGGAGCTGCTGCTCATCTTTGTGCCGCAGTTGCCCCTTTGCCTCTCCCTCCCTGGCAGCCCTTGTGATGGAAATAGTAATAATAATAATAATAGAAAAGGAATTAAGACAAGTAGTTAACTGTAAAGATGAGTTGTTGCGTGGTGTCTGTGCAGATTCTGATCTCAGTGTCGAGGGAGCATCATTCCAGCCTAATGGCATCTTTCCGTGAAAGCGCTTTGTAGCGGTCATAAATAAACATGCCGGCTGAAAGGCACGATAACTGAAAAATGGAAACTGAGGCAGCCAGGGTCTTTATTATTGAGCGGACAAAGCATCTGTGATTAGCAAGAACAGGGGAGAGGAGAGGGTAAAAATAAAAGGCGGCCAATTGTGTTGCTGCCTTGTCCGTGTCAAGAGAGGATCTGGCTGTGGTAGGTTGACAGGTTGTCTGGATAAATACTTTGGGGGCAGAACATACATTTCTGATGGAACTTTCCTTTTTACAGCCGAGATCAGGAGCTCCAGAGGTACTGTCAAGGACGGACGAAGCTCTATAAATCAGGACAGGCTTTTTTGTCTGTCTGAAAAGTCTTATCTCGGAGTTCGGCCAGGCAATTTTTTGAGGTCTCTCTCGCTTCCTCCCTTCTCCTTATCAGAGCGCCACAGCTTTAAATGCAGATAGATACCCTCTAATGGAAGCACAAGCCGGAGCCCTCGCTCCTTGTAAGTGCCAGCTCGTAATTTAGTTGCGCGCCCTTTGGCACCGGCGCATCCGTCAAGAGCGGCACCTCCCGGCGCGCCAGGAACCGCAGTGGTGGTGGCCATGGGGACCCCCGCCATCGCCACCTGTAAAATGGGCTCGGGCCGGTGGGTTTTTACCATGTGGACGTGTTTGAGGGGATTAGGGAGGGATAAAGAAGTGCTTTCTGGTATGGGAGGTGGCAGGGTGGAGAGCAGCCCGCTTCGCTGCATCCTTTAGTTTTAATGTGTGTTTCCCCCCCACCGCTTTTCATATTTAAACAAAAAGAGCTGGGAAGGAAGGATCTATTTTTGGCTGGGATGTCACGCACCCAAAATCACAGCTCACCAGGGTGAAAACTGTAATAAGGGGAAGGTGTCCAGCGACCCTTCGGCTGCTGGAGCCCGACCCAAACCTCCTCTGACCTTCCGAAATTCACCTGCCAGCGCCTGCATTCCATCTTATCACCTTCTCTGACATTCCCGACAGCTCCAGATGGTTAATTCCCTCTCTTTCCCCCCACGAATAGCGTTTTGCCTTCTGGCTAAAGCAGCGTGGTGGCATCAGCCCGCCAGCTCCTCACCTGTGAACGTGCGAAGGGGCTTTAATAGGGGTTTTTCTCCTCTTTTTGCCCCACTGGGCTGTGACCGGGAGGGGAGACGGAACCGCCTGAGCCGCTAATTGCTTTGGCCCCACAACTCCCGAATGATGGGAAAGATTAAAAGGGAAGGAAAACAGCTATTATATCTCTTTCTTGAAAAAACTTGCAGCATGAAAGGCTCATTAACATCATTAGTGTTTCATTAACCTCTAGCCAGACAAATAAGCTTGGAGGTAATTTAACAGTATAGGGAAAAGAAAGAAAATTAAAAATTACCCAGGTGTAGGTGACATTCTCAAACGCTGTGCATTTTGGAGGGGTGCGGGTTTTGCTGCCAGCAAATGGGAACAGTCCATAGGTGTGTTTACACACCGGGAGAGATGTATTTATTAATCTATACATGCAAACGTGTGCTGTGGCTGCTGCTTTCTGCCATCCATTATAACTCATCCCCTCTCAATTGCTTTCCCTTCAGTAAGACCTCCTGCTATTGAAGGAACATTGTTAGTTCCTCCCCGAAATCTAGAGGTGGATTGAAATTGTAAATAAGTTGCAGTGTTGGTTTCAGTTGTAGCGTATTCTGGTAGCTTCCAGGATTGCTTAATTGATCTGGGTGGTTCATGAGAAAGTGATAAGAGGTGGTTTCTGCCTCTAAGAGCGGTGAAACTAAAGAAAATGATGGAAGGGGAGGTGTTTCTCCCCATCCTTCTGCAGAGGGATGAAGGTCACCGGGAGGAGATGGTGGTGGAGCTGAGTTGAACCTGCTCCTCACGGGTCCCAATCCTGTTTTTCCCCTTGTTCTCCTGTCCCACAAACCGGACCCTTCACTACTTTACTTCATCCCTGTGAGGTTTTCCTGTTTCTGTGTTATTTTTGCTTTGTGATGTTGGGACCGGCAGGTTTCCTGCTGTTATCATGGGGGCGGGATGGGGACATCTCTGCCGTGTCCTTAGCTCTAATCCTGGCTCTGCTGTTTGCTCTGCTTTCCCGAGCCGTAAAACGTGGATAACTCTTTACAGTGTTGTTTGAATTAGTGCTTATAAAGAACCTGAAGTGCAAAACATGGTGTTAATGCCTCTTCTTGTGCCTTTACCCACTTCTGCCCAGTGTTTAGCGTGACGAGAAATCTCAGCAAAGTGGGTGGATGTTTGCTTGAGGTTGCGATCGGGCTGTTACCTGGGGCAAGGAAGGGATGGGAGATGCTGAATAACATTGCGTTACCAGCTCTAGCTCCTTGTGCTTGTTTTCGGTAGCACTTTGAGTCCCTGCACTGCTCAGGGACTTAAAAAAGCTGCAGTTTTTAGTGCTGCAGGAAGTTCTGTCTGGTGTGAGTCAGCCCCAGACCTCCGTGTTTCACAGGGTCCCAAAGCAGCCCGCAGGCACAAATAACCTTTGCGCCGCGCTCTCCGCTGTTTGTGTAAACTCAGCTCTTGTTCCCGCGAGGACGGAGCGGCGGAGAGAGCGGGTAAAACTTCCCGGTGAAAAAGGGTCTTGCAAATCGGTGTCTGCGATGACAAGGACATCAGCAGCTGGAGCCTTGGGGCTGAATAGCACAGCCTGCAGCTGCAGGTACAGATGTGGACCCCGCTTAGCCAGATGTGCAGGCGACAAGGCTGATTCTGTCTATAGGCAGGGCAGGAAAGGGCTGAGGAATGTCTTGAAGCATCTCCAGATTAGCCTCTGTGGTACAAAACTCAGGCAAATTTCATGTGTGACCTGATATTGATAAGGGGAGTGACTTGGGCTGCTTGAGCAGGGTCATGAAGAGCTTTCTGCAAATTTGGGACCCCTTTTTTGCCAGATGAGCCTTTTGAACATGGCAGCCTTCAAAATCACTTGGAGAAATCTTGGTCTGGTTCTGCCATCATGAAACAGCACAGACCGAAACACTATAAAGATCATTTTTATTGCCATCTATCAGTGTTTCTATCTGTGTTTCCATCCCATCCTTTTGACAACAGTGTATGAGCAGCCAGGATTTATCCTTCCTAGCTAAATCTCTTTCAACCCATGCAAGAAGCCCAGGAAATGATTTGACAAAAAATATATAGTTCACTGAAATTATTCAACCCTCAAGCGGTCAGGTTTAGGTCAGTGTAAATTTGGAATAAATATTTGTTCTGGTTCTTATCGTAGCCAGGTTGATTTACCCAGCAGCAGCTGATAGCTCCTTTTAAATTCACTGCAGAATTGGCTTCTTCCAAATGCTTCTTCCCCCCTTCTCCCCCATGTCCCTGCCTGGGTTTGTTATCACAGGGTGGCACCCACGGGTTCCAGGTTGCTGACAAGCTCTGCAGGATCCTCAGCCCTCTGTTTTTCCCAAAGTAAAAATACGCATGGGAAGTGCATGGAAATGGCTTTTAAAATAGAATTTAATCAGAAAATTAGGAAAAGCTTCTCTAACTTTTCTTCAAAAGCCCAAAGTAGAGAGTGCTTTGGAATAGACTTTTTTACCTTATGTGCAGACTTTAAATGAGCTGAAAACCAGGAGGTGCCCTTGTGCCAGCCCCTTGGCTGTGTCACCCCTTCCCAGCCCTCTGCGTTCACCACATCTGCCCTGAGTTTTGTGCAGCACAAGAGGGAACAGCAAGGAGGGTGGTCCTAGAGCATCCCTGTCCGGCTGCATCCCTGTCCAGAGCATCCCTGTCCAGAGCATCCCTGTCCAGAGCATCCCTGTCTGGCTGCATTCCTACCCAGCTTCATCCCTCCCCAGCTTCATCCCTGCCCAGAGCATCCCGGTTTGGCTGCGTCCCTGTCCAGCTGCATCCCTGCCCAGAGCATCCCTGTCTGGCTACATCCCTGTCTAGAGCATCCCTGTCCGGCTGTATCTCTGCCCAGAGCATCCCTGTCCGGCTGTATCCCTGCCCAGAGCATCCCTGTCCAGCAGCATCCCTACCCAGAGCATCCCTGCCGGTGCCTGAGGAAGCAGCACCATCTCGTGTCGGTCTGGAGCCGGCACAGCTGGTACCTGCACACGTTGCATCTCCCGGGGAGCTCAGGAGAATACTGGCAGTCCCCAGTGTCCCCAACACCAGCCCTTTCCCCATCCTGCCCTCTCAGGACCTGCACCACGCTTTCCTCCTTTTTTCCCCCCTCCTGTTTTTCAAGGGCAGCAGCCTCTGAAGCCTTCTGCTAACAGAGATGATGCTGAATGGTTCAAAAGTGCATCTTCTTTCCCAGGGATGTAGGTGTGGGTCTGGTTCAGGAGATGCAGAGGTGCTGAGGATTGTTTGCTGTTGCTCAGACTCCTTTTATACCAGTCTATTTTATACTTGTCTGAAATAATAACTGCATATAATATAACTAGGAGGCCTATTCCTTTTGAGGTAGTGTTTTTGAGACTTTACAACAAAGACTGAGCACATCCCTTAAAGGAGTTTTGTCCTTTATGAGGCTGCTGCCCCTGGAGATGGTGGGTTTAAATGGTTTCTCATGAAACCAGGACTGTCAATAGCATAAGGTCCAAAGAAGCTGGTTTTGATCAGAGTAATTCTGGCGCTGTGAGATGCTGAAAGAAAAAGCCAGTGTGTAGTACCTCTTGCTGGTCAGGATCTGCATGTGTCGAGATGGGGAGAAGCTGCCAAGAGTGGAACTTACAGCTGAATGCCTGGAGATGGCAGGGCTGAGACTCAGCTGGGTAATGCATTTCTTTTTAGGGACGTATAACGTTTTTCCTGTGTTGGAATCAGCCGAGTTCAAGCCAACACTGAGATGCTGCTATTTGGAAAAGAACAGCTTGGTCCCTGTTTGGGAATGATATCCTCTTAGGGGAAAATGAGGCACATCATCTTTAAAACAGCAGTTATAGCAGCTGCTGAAGCAGCTCAGGTGGGTTTGTTGGGAGACTTTGTGCCCCGTCTCTGGGATCCCAGGGGATTGGAGACAGTGAGTGTTTCCAGGCAAGACTTTTCGCTGGAAAGTCTTTTGCAAAAAAAAAAAAAAGAGGAAAAAGAAAAAGGAAACATTTGGAGAAACAAAACACTACAACCTCCTTCCCACCAGCAAGTGTGTGGTTTTGTTTGTGTTGTTCAAATTGAGGTGGTTGCATTTGAAGTGCACCTGCAAATATTTATATGATCTATTTACAGATAGAGCCCCAGAAGATGAAACTTGTAGTTTCAGCAAAGAGCATAAAATAACCCCATGTTTTTGCCTTTCTTTTTCCATTCTGGCTAGTAAGGAGTCTGCTATTGGCACGAGGCTACCTGGAAAATGCCTGGCGAGCCTTGATCAGCACAGTCCAGTTTCACATTTGTATTTGCAGAAACTCTCTGTACAGTGCAGAAACTCTCCGTGCAATGCAGAAACTCTCTGTACAATGCAGTTTTCTTGCCAAAGACCCTCCCCAGGAGCTCCCCTGTGCCTCCCAGCACCCAAGACCCGCTCGAGGGTCCAGGCAGGGGTCCCCAAAGCGGTGACAGCAGCGGGGAGGTGGCAGGGGGCTGCCCGGTGCCTGCGGCAGCGTTTCGCTGCCGGAGGGCTCTAGGGCGGGAGCCAAATTGGGGCTGGATATTGACATTGAAAGTTGGCTTTTTGAAAGGCACAACAGCCTTTGCTTGCTGCAGAGCTAATTATTATGCAAATTCATGCTAATAAACTCTGCCTTGCATGTTGTTGAGAAGCTGCCTTTCCCGGTTAACATACCAGTAATGAGAGGTAGATTTGTAATTCAGATGCCGGTGGTAATATCCTAAATTACTCTGCGCTATAATGGACTTTATTTCTCTCTCCCCTCAGCTCTCCCCCAACCCCCCAGTCCAAATGTCAATGCAAATCAGTTACAACTTTGCATATTTATTGCGGTTGTATTTATTGTTGATACAGGGGTGGGACCCTCAGCTAAACAGCTCCCTCTGGCACTGCCATCGTGCCGAGGGCCTCGCCGGGCAGTTTTACTTGCCCGGCATCAGCTGTCGCAAGCTCCTGGGATGCTCGGAGGGCATTGAGATGCTTTGCATCCTTCCTGGGATGCTCACAGGGTGTTGGGATGCTTTGTATCCTTCCTGGGATGCTCACAGGCTGTTGGGATGCTTTGCATCCCTCCCAGGATGCTCGGAGGCCATTGGGATGCTTTGTATCCCTCCCAGGATGCTCGGAGGACATTGGGATGCTGTGCATCCTTCCTGGGATGCTCGTAGGGTGTTGGGATGCTTTGCGTCCTTCCTGGGATGCTGATGCCATTGGGATGCTTTGCATCCCTCCCAGGATGCTCGGAGGACATTGGGATGCTGTGCATCCTTCCTGGGATGCTCACAAGGTGTTGGGATCCTTTGCATCCTTCCTGGGATGCTCGGAGGACATTGGGATGCTTTGCATCCCTCCAGCCTTCTCTCACACCCATTTCCAAAAGGGGATTTTTATAACTCTTATTTCAAAGAACTTGTGGCTTCGGTCTCCTCCGAGCTGGCTGAGCACAGGGTAGGGACCATCTTGCTGCTTTTTTGCAGCAGTGCTTTGCTGGAGGTAAATCCTGGGTAGTTTTTGGCAAGCAGCATCCCCCTCTGGACCCAGCATCCCTCTCTGGACCCAGCATCGCCCATCCGTCGCCTTTTTCTATCCCAAGGAGCAGCTCCAAAGTGGGGAGAGCATCTGGTATTTTTATTCATTAATTCCGTAACATCTTTCAGCGGGTGGTTTTACATGACTGCTTATTCCCTGAGTTTGGTAGAGATAACCAAGGAAGCACGGATCATTTCCAGCCTAAGCTAGGATTTAGGCCTAAAGCTAGTGAACTGAGGCTTAGATTAGATGGCATCAGCCCTCTGTAATCTGTCTCTGTAAGATTTTGGCCCAACTTTGTCATCTTAATCAATGGAAAATCATGCAAGTCAGCTGTGCTTGACATTTCGGCTACTGCTGGGCCGCTTCTGAGCCAGCAATCCCCTTCTGTTCCTCGGTGTCCCGTGTGTCACAAATGTAAGCGCAGGTTTCTTGCTGGAACCGTGAACTGGTGATGAGAAAATCCTGACTTGAGGCTGCCTGGCAGGGAAGGAAAAGCAAACCCATCCCTGTAAAAACAAACAAACAGACAAAACCCAAACCAAACCAAACCTGGAAAACCCAAACAATTGGTATTACTTCCGATTTTTGTGAGTTGGGGGTTTCTGATTTTGTATCTTTCGTAGTTTTCCCTAGGAAAACCTTGCCAGAGGGGCCGTTTCAGGGTATTGCTCTCCTCTGGCTGAGCAGAGGGAATGCGAAAGGACAAAGTCACATCCCGGTGGGTTTAAGCCTGGTGTGGGCTCAGATCTGGCTGGTCCTGGCTTACTGCTCACTCTGAGGTGTGTTTTCATCTTCTTTTTACCTTGCTGCAAAAGAGAACAGCTCCCGAAGCATGAGAATATTATCCAAATCCTTTGTTTAAGGATGAACAAATTGACAATGCCTTGAGAATTGGCTTTTGGGGGAATACTCCCTGCTTTTGGGGTGATTATTTGGGGAGGGAGTGATTATTTGGTGAGTGAGCTCAGCTTGGGCTCTCCAAACTGTTGCATGCGCATTATGTATAGGCTGTGCAATGCTTGTGTCTGATGCATTTCCCTCCCCGGGTTTGCTCCCATCTGGGGATCAGGCCATGCGCCCATGTTAAAATAGCACGATGGACCAGGGATGCTGCTTTGGGGTGAGACCTCGAGCAAGCGTGCAAGTGCCTCCGGGCCTGTCCAAATCAAACACGGAGGTTTTGGAAGCCTTTGAACATTTTTACTTTGCTTCCATTTGCATTCTGGCTTCTGCACCGGCAGCAACCAGCCGGGCTGAGGAGAGAGGGAGAGACTTTTGAAAGGGACGTGGAGATGCTCTGCAGCCCCGCCGTGGCCTCCCTGCGTGGACCAGGCACGCAGAGGGGTGCTTGCTGGCTTTGCTCTGAGTCAGTGTTTTGCTGCACACTAAAGTTGTCAGAATCATCCCTTCCAGCCTCAAAATGTCCATGAGTCACTGAGGAGCAAAGGGATGCAGAGCCAGAACGCTGCGTGCAGCCCGTGGTGAGTGATTTAAGGCAGAGAGTAGCCTTGAGGGCTGGGCAGTATTCCCAGCCCTTAATTTGCTTTGTGTGGTCCCCATGCAGCCCCTCAGCTGTGCCCCAGCTTCACATCTGCACCTTGTAGGCAGCCGTGCATCCTTGTAAATCCTTCTGCATCTTTCTGCATCCTCACACACCTTGTGCATCCTCACATCCTTGTGTACCTTGTGCATCCTTCTGCATCCTTGTGCACCTTGTGCATCCTCACATCCCCGTGCACATTGTGCATCCTTCTGCATCCCCGTGCACATTGTGCATCCTTCTGCATCCTCGTACACCTTGTGCATCCTTCTGCATCCTCATGTACCTTGTGCATCCTCACATCCCCATGCACCTTGTGCATCTTTCTGCATCCTCATGCACCTTGTGCATCCTCACATCCCCATGCACCTTGTGCATCTTTCTACATCCTCATGCACCTTGTGCATCCTCACATCCCCATGCACCTTGTGCATCCTCAAGCACCTCAAGCATCCTGGCACCGTGAAGGGGATGCCAGGTGTTGCTTGGCACCAAGCAGGGACCAAAGGGTGTCTGGTAGCGAGATGCCGGACCTGGGGAGCGTGGGGATGTGTGCGGGTTGTGCTGTGTGGTGAGCAGCCGGGAGCAGCGTGCAATGCTGCAGTTCTTCCACACGGTGCTGACAAAACTCCACGGCAGATGGAGAAGCCTCTAGATCATCAGTCTTTTCCACAGGTCCACGTTGTCCCCGTCACCCTGCTGTAGTCTCCCCCATCCCCTACGTGACAAAAAGCTGTCAGTGCCCGCACAACTGTATTAAATTTGATCCCAGGGATGCAGTAAAGAGAAGGCTGGATGGGTTAGATTGTAGCTCTGATTGCTGCAGGGTCTGGAGACCCCACGGACATCCTGCTCCCATTGCACCAGTTGCTCTCCAAGCCATGGAGACAAGGTGGGATTAGAGAATCTGGGTGAAATCTCTCATACACACGTACACTCAAGAGCCAGCCACCCACTGAGCGTCTGCAGCAGTTTCTTAATTGCTTTCTTAACTTTGTTACTCCTCTTCTGTTGGCAGTGCCCTGAAGCCAGGAGTCCCCCAGGTGCGTTAGCTCTCGCATGCTAAAATTAGCTGCTTTTATTTAATTTTAAATAAACGTGGCTTTCTTTGAGTGCCTCCCGGCATCTGCCGCGGAAGGGGGCAGAGGGAACGCGTGGTTAATTTTGCATGTGCTGTTCTTTAAAGAGCCATGTATTATTCGGCCTTTGGAAAGTTCTTAATGTTTCTTGCGGCTGTCCTCTGTGACCCCGTGCCAGTCAGGCGCTGTGGCTACAAAACGAGGATTTGAATACTTCATCTCTCCTGACATATGTCTGTCTGGACCGGTTAGAGCTGACACTTTTCAGGATGGGTGTATGGGCTCTGGTGCACGCTGCTGTCATGCAGAGCTCTGAGTGGGGTTTAGATGTGTTTGAGCCCTGCCTAGGTTAGGCTGAGCCCCAGGACTGTGCAAGGTGGGACAGCATCTCTGCCACATGTTCTCCGTATGGCCTTGGGCAAGTCACTTAGCACACCCATGCTTCCCCTTCTTGCTGTTTGGGATCACAATGGGATGGCATTGGGATAATCTGGGATGGAGAGAAGGGTCTCAGATGAGCACGAACCAGGAGGCAGAAGGGCCGGAGGGTCTCTCTGTTTGCAAAGTTTCCTAAGCCGAGGGTGGCGTGCACGGGCATGTTTTACATAGGGCGCTAAAATAATTTATGGAGAGCTCTCCCTTTCAGCAGAGGAGGTGGTCAAGACGAGCGAATAAATCTTTAAAAGAATAATGTTTTCAAAATCAGGCTCCTTGTCCTCGAACCCTTTGATGTATGAGAGCAATAGTAGGTAGGACACATGGTAAAATATACATGAGATCTCCGTGGAAGAGAATAGCGGAGTAGAGAAAATATTAGTGTTTACATCAAAACTCAATTGGAGCACTCGTTTCAAGATGATAGTTTATGATACTGAATGCAATTTAGTCCCACAAGGCTGTTTCTTCTGCGGGTGACACACGGACTCGCTCCCAACGTCCTCATTCATTCCCTCCCTCTCACCGCGATCTCAAGGTGGTTGGGAAGAGGAGGAGATCATCGGCTTTTGGCAGAATTTCTGGTTCTTAGAGACTCGAGCATGGTGTTGTCTCTCCCCCAGGTTGGGAGAGATGTGTTAGGAGAGGTGAGGATGCAGAGGGCAGAAATCTCTGGTTTTCAGTCCATCAGTCCCTCCGCTCCATCCCGCCGCTTTCAGAACGAAGCCAGCACCCAGAATCGCTGTCATCAATGGATGGGACAGATTTACTCCTGCTCTCAGCTCTCCTGGGAGCTTCACACGTCTTGAGCAGATCACCAGTGGGCTCCATTTGCCAGTCTCCAGGTAGCTGAATATTGCCCCATAGAGGGCTGGGGAGCAGGAGGGTGTGCGAGAGCGGTCGCTCAGCATCCTCCAGCATCCCTGACGTGATGGGGACAGGGAGGGCAGTGTTTTTGGATAGGTGACCCATAGGGACCTGCCTGTTCTCCTCCACACGCAGCAGATGCCGAGCTCTGCAGTCCCACTGTGTGCATTAAATACACTTTTATTTGCAGCGGGTGCACAATGTTAATGGCTAGACGCACAGCACCAGCGGCAGATATCTTTAGGCAGAGGGTTTACCTGAATGTTTCCTCCAGATTGTGCACATACCCATCCCCTGGCATCACCCCACAGCTCTACATGGAACCCTGAGCATCCACAGCACCTGGACCAGGAGGCTCTTAGTGTCCATCTTAGCCAAGGTGGAGGATATTTTAGTCCTTCCAGAAGTGTATCTTTTTTACTCTCCTTTATCTTAATGCACTCTACTCCTGGTTATGAAGAGCTGCATCAGAAATCGCTCCCCACCTCTTGCATTTTTCCCCCGTATATTAGCCGGTCTGGCTGGTGAGGATCTAACTTAGTCGTGAACAGCACTGGCTTCAATGTGTGCGCATTCCCCAGGCTCGCACTTGATGTTCCCCAGGGCTGGGGCTGTCAGGGCCGGCAAGTGTGATTTGCTTTGCAAGCGGAGGATGAAATGCCCTTAGCAGAGTTATTTGTTCTGCGGATGGCAGGAGAGGTTGGACGCCCCATCCCACCTGAGCGTGCTCCCAGTTCCACCATCCGAGCTCTCAGCGCTCCTCCCCTTCCTTGTTTCCTAATGTGCAATTAGTTACATGCATGTAAATTATAGAGGGAGCAGGAGAGAGGGAGATGAGTGCGAGACTTAAAAATCACCCTCAAACTATAAAAATATTAATTTAATCCAGTGCAAATGTTGTTTTTTGTAACCCTGTTTCTCTCAGCGGCCCTGGGGTGGAGGGAGGGAGGCGGCAGCGTAGGAGCTGGGCAGCAAACGGGAAAGGAGGATGCGAGTTTCAAAGTCACCTGGGAGATGGGGATGCTCAGTTCCCATTAATTTTAATAAGACCAGGACATCTGTCTCACAGCCGACTTTGAAAATATCAGCCCAAACTTTGTCTAACCCTCAGTTCTTGTAACAATGCTTTGATGGCAATTAGCAATAAAAGTGGCTTTTAAACACGCGGGTGCTTCCTAACCGGCTGCCGTGATGGATTTATAGAGACCTTGTTAAAGGGAGAACAGCTTTGTCGTGGTTTCAGACCTGCTGTAAGACAGGATTGAAAAACGCCTCTTATTTTTGCCAAAGATCAAGGGATCCACCACCATCTTGCTAATGGAGGGTCGGGAGTGTTTTTAGTTTCTTCTCAAAACCTGCAAGCGTGGTCGCCGTGTATTTCCCTGGTGACCGACTGTCTGTTTGCACACCTTGCGCCATGGTGCTGCCGGCTTTTGATTTCTTCATCCTCGCTGTATTACTTTGCAGCCGTCTTTATTGGATTTCATCTCGCTGACTTTTTTTTTCGCCTGTTTGTCTAATTTATCGGGAGTATTTTGAATTCCGAGCCTCGCTTCTGGAGCGTGCCCAGCTCCTCCCAGTCCAGGCTCCTCTCTGCAAGATCTCAGACGTTTTCTGCTTTATTATCCCCATCACCGCTGAAATATCAAGCGAATAGACTCCAGCCCAGGGCAGACGAGGGGAACCCATTTGAAATGCCCTCCCTGGTGATGGGGAAAGGCTCAGTAGCTATTGTCACCTTGGTTCAGCCGATGACATTTCCACCCCCTTTTTTTCCCAACTCCACTCGTAGGGGATGTAACGCGGGACGGTGTCGAGCGCTTTAATGAAGTCAAAGTATATGGCGTCTGCTGCCTCCCCTCCTGCGATCCATGAGACCAATTACGCCGTCAAAAAAGGAAATTAAGTTGGCTTGACATGATTTGCTATTGACAAACCCGCAGTGGCTGTTTCTTATCACTCCATTATCTCCTCAGCGCTCCCAAAATTGATTGCGGCGTAATTGGGCCGCGCGTCTCGGGGAGCATAGGGCACAATGTGCACAACCCCTTGGGCAGGCAGGAAAGTGGAGGCGAAGAAGGGGTTTCTTTCCTCAACTTTCATGTTTTTGGCTCTGCTGCTGAGAAAGGGTGATGGTTTCACCCATCCAGGTCCTCACGTGATGGGCGCCTTTGGGAGATGTCTTGGTGTCAAGAAATGACCACGCACTTGGTTTTTGAGGGATTTATAGGACCTCATGGGAAGCTCAGCATCGATCCAATTTATCCCATTGATTCCCAAATCCCTGGGGATATTGAGTCAGCCAGAAACCCCCGCTGCAATTTCCCTCCCCCAGCTCCTGTGTTTACTCTTCACACGAGCCCCGCGATTTAGTTTTATGACCCCGGCGATCAATTCTCCATCAGGAGCTCGGGAAAGGCTACTGATGTGTTTCCGATAAATGGTACGTCAAGGAAAATATATATTGTCCTGGCCCCCATCTCATTTCCTTCTGCGCTGCACCCACCTTTGGCAAACACCTCCGGGAGGTAGAAACGGGGATTTGTCATTGGTTTGAGTGTTAGGAAGGAGGGGATGTCGATTCCCCTGGGACAAGAGGAATGGGGGAGAGGGAATTCATGCAATAGAGTCCCCGATTTGGCTGCAGACATGGGGAGCGTGCAGAGGTTCGCACAGAGCGATCGCGCTGGAGTCGGAACGAGCGTCAGGGAAAATAACTGGAGGCTGTTGTTAATAATTAAGTTTTCTAATGAGAGCATTAGTTTTCCACCGGTAGATGGATTCAGCTTTCCCTGTCCTGGCGTTGCTGTGTATAAACCCAGCTCAGTTTTCCACCTGCCCTTGTTGCTCAGGACAAAACCCAGCGCAGGCAGCAATTCCTCCTCTTACCTCCCACGATGGACAGGCCAGGAGGGGATGGAACCATTATATTTAATGTACTATGGGAGTTCGGTGCTGACCCTCCGGTTTCCTCGTCTGTAAAATGGACTTTAGGGATCCTGCAGCTGGGTGGATTTTGTTGAGCAAAAGTGTTTTCTGCCAGCAATCTGGGTTGCAGTGAGATTTGCATTTGTGATGGTGGGAAGGGACTGGAAACAGGAGGATCTTCTTTCCTGGGGAAAATCCAAACTAAGACATTTTGTTTGAAATTGGCACATCAAAACCTTGCAAATGCGGTTTGGTACAATGCGCCGGTTTGATGAAACCAAGAAAAAAAGTGCCTGTTTCTGAATCTCAGCGTTGTGGAACTGATGATTCCAGAGAAAACCTTTCAACTTCTCACCCTATCTCAAGATGAAAACAAATGTTGAACTACTGAGATTTCCCAGAGGAAAGAAATTCTGCTTTCCTAACACCTCTAACACTTACTTTTTGTTGTAAATCATTTTGAGCTCTACAGATGAAAAGCTCTTGGTAGATGCAAAATATTGCTGCTTTTTATTTTATTTATTATTCATCATGATAGTTCATGCCCAAAGAGGAATTCATATTCTTCCTTTCTTAGCTGCTGGGGCCTATGGAAATCACCCTGAATGCTTGTAGTTGTGTGAGAAATGGGGAAATTCATTAAAATTTCATCATTCCTGGCTTAAAGTGTTTGTTTGACCATCTCTGCTGGGGGGGTGTTTTCTGGCTCCCAATGACCCGATGGGTTTGGCTTTGCCAGGATGGGAAAAGGTGGGGGATCCCCCGTGGGACCCACCGGGGGGATGGAGGAGGAGGAGGCAGCTGATGAACTTTGCTAATTGCCAAGGTTTGCAGGCAGCGGAGTCCCAGGCGCCGGGTTGGATTTGCTTTGGCACGAGGCACTTGCAGCACCTGCTCCCCACTAGTCCCGGGGGGCACAGGGAGAAGGGGGGGATATTAAAAGAATATCTACAAAAAACTCACGTGGTGGCAAAGGGAGGGAGCCTCCGATGAAGTTTCCCCCAATACGCAATTAATTTTGACTTAATAAGACATTTATTGTATAATAAACAACAACCGATTCATGAAAAAAATATTTATAGAGGATTTACGGCTGGGTAATGAATTTGTAGCTCAGTTTGCGTCGACTGGATTTATTTACATAGCAGTTAAACCTCAATCAATAATATGCTTTTAATAATCACTATATTTAAGTGGTATTTCAACAATGCGCTGTAATTAGGCCATGAATTCTGCTGTAATTCTTTAGATTTAGTATACTTCGGGGTTCAGAGTCTCTCCTTGATCGCGATGCGAGCGCTCCATTAACATTAATTAAGTGAGTGCCAATCAGGCAGAGAATAAACCTCACTCTGTGTGATCCGTTGGTGAATAGCAACAGGGTGGTAGGAGAGGAGCAGCTCAGGCTTCCCAGGATAGGCAAAAACTGTTTTGCTTCAGCATCCTTCAGCGTCTCGTGGATCTTCAGCTCCGTTATCACCCCGCGGAAGGAGATTCAGGGCAGAGATAGCGCTACTGACGGGCATGTTTCCATCCACCTCTCTGTATCAAATTTCTGGTTTGTACCCATGGAGCTGTGGCTACAGCTCAGGCCAGGGGGGGAAAAAAAGCCCCCAGGAGCTGGGTTTTCTGGGCGGATTTGCTCCGTTTCTGGGAAAACAGCTCCTGAGCCGGGTGGTCCGTCACAGAGGATGCGGGATGAGGATGCTCGTCCCATTCCCAGCACGAATGGGACGTAGGTTTGTGTTGAATGCAGGGAATGGTCCTGTTGTTTGGGGCTGTTTAGCTGCTGGTGCAAGGCGGGTGACTGACAGGAGCTCTGGTGCTTTGCTTTCCTCTACCCAAGATAATTTTAACTCGGATTTTTAGTCGGGTTTAGTATTCTGCCGAGCGCGCTGATAAACGTGAGCGTGGAGTGGGTGCACTTCGGAGCATGATGCTGCAAAGTTTTGCTCTATTCACAAGGCACTTGGAAGTTTTTTTTCCGAGATGAATTACACTTTAAATTCACATTTTTCTCCTGCTCTCGGTCGGTCGGTCTGTCTAATCTCTCTTTGTCTGGGCAATTGTACCTCCTGTCTCTGTCTGCAGCCGATGATATCACTCCTGAGAAAGATACGGGTGTGTATATTTAGAAAATGTCTCCTGCATTCTTCTCCCACAAGGGACACTTGAAATGGCTTTGGGGGAAAAAAAAAGCCAAAAAAAATATGGCCCTTCACTCTCTTGCTTCTGCCTGATGAGAACAGGGCCCTGGGCAGGAGTGACGCTGCGGAGCCGCGCACGGTGAGGCACTTGTGTATTTACCGCGCCTGGAGAAAAGATTTCAATGCTAAGGACCTTTTTCTTTCATTTTAAATTGGTAAATCGTGTTGTGCCGCAGTTAATGTGTGGCTGCCAGGGGCAAAAAACTGGGGCAAAAAGCTCCACGGGGTTAAAAGCTCCGTGCGATTTTCCCTTGGAGCTGGGAAATGAGGGCAGACAGCAGGCAGGGGAGAAGGATGCGGCGCTTTATGGTAATCGCTCTTCTTAATTGCTGTGTCTCTGATGACCAGTCATTTCTTCTCCCAACAAAAACGTGATAGGCGCCCAGTCTTTGATTGCAAAGCAAATCCCAGGGGTAGCTCCTCTTCTCGCTCCATCACCGACCCGAACTGGTGGTGTTGGGACATTGCGGTGGCCGGTCTGGGGGTCACAGTCCCATGGGGGCTGAGCCTGATAAGCCCAGAGGGATTTTGCCGGAGCGAGGGGTTGTGAGAAGCATCATCAGTCTGGCCACTTCTGCTCCCGCTGTGATAACCAAAGCATAGAGACAAGCCAGCGCTGCCTGTTCCCCAACCCCTTTGAGCTAAATAGGATCCTGATGCTCAGCTGTACAATTTGCACTGATTCCCGAGTAAATTCATGGTCTATAACCAACAGGAGCGGGTGGAGAGGTGCCTGCTGCTTTTCGGCTGGGCTTGATCCAGCGCAGAATAATTGCTGTGACTGTTTCACTCTGTGCCTGACAGTTCAGGGCTTCAAAATCCCCCATACAAAAGAGACTTGCATATAGAAACTTGACTTGGAGTCCAAAGCAAAGCTGCAGATCTTCAGGCTCAATCAGATGCATAAAGACAGGCAGGCAAAGCTGAGATGGGAATATGTTGCTTCAGCTGTGCACAGAAAGCTGCTGAAATTTTCCATATCAGAGAGATGCTTTAGAAAAAGGGATGGTCTGGCCTGGGGTTTGCAGGGAGGAAAACAACCGTAATGACGACAGCAGCAACAAAAAGCTCCCTCTGCTTTCCACACTGGTAGGAACTGCTTGTTTATTCTCTTCCAGTGACTTTCCGAGCCAGTTTTCTCCATTTACAAGTTGAAACCATCTGCCTGTTTGCCCTTGGTGAAGCGGTGAAGCTGGTGTGACACCTGGGCTGGGGATGTATTTGGGCTTGGAGGTGCCCAGAGAGCAGATACATTGTGGAAATGGGCTGAAGCAGCTGTGGGTGTTTTAATTTATTTCCTTTTGGTGCAGAATGGTGATTTCATGCCTGTCTCCTCATTCCCTGCAACGCGCGTCTGGGCGACTACAAGGGGAGAGCGTCGGTCATGCTCTGGATTGTGCTTGGAGACGTTCAAAACGTACTTAAGGAGGAGAGGAATGCACTCTGTTGCTTTGCAGATTTTTAACTACCTTAGATACTCAGTCCCAATAAGAGAGGGCACGTTTTGCAAGGGGAAAACTTTGCTGCTACCAGTAAGCAACAAGTCTCCCAGTAAGCAACAAGTCTCCCAGTTTGGGCAGCAGCCAGAGAGGACTTTCTCCTCCCCGCTGCATTATAATTCCCCCAGCATTGCAGCAGCGATGGACACTCGGACATCGGTTGCATTAAACATCGGGTCAGTCATTTCCCTGCCTTCATTCTTTGTCTGTAATTCTGCATCTAATGGCAGCAATTAGTCACTGTCCGAGAAGGGATGAGCAAGCTCCTGGCTCGTCCCTGCTCTCTGACGGATCTGCTCCTCCAGAGGGATGGAAAGGTCATTAGCAGAGGGTTAGTTATTGATCGGCTTGGGGGAGAGAGAGGGTCCAGAGGTGAAGCTCAGCACCTAGCTTAAGCGATGGGCCAGAGGAAGGAGAAGAAAAATAAGCTGGCAGCAGCCCCAGGGAGCCCCCAGCCACCGTGCCACAGATGCAAAGGACAAATGCTTATTGATTGGAGAGGTGCTTTTGGAGGTAGGTTATTTCTTTTTCCTCCCTAAAGCCAGGGACCAATTATGGCTTTTGACTGGCAGAGACAAATGCCAGAAGTACCAAGCCCTGGATTTCCTCGAGCCATCCGGCTTCTCCTCGTGATAGGGTTGCAAAGCCAATGTGCTAAATCGAGCGTCCCTTTGAGTGCCTGGAAGAAAAATTGTGTCCAGGAAGGGGAGACGGGGCTGCTTTTTGCATGCACCCCTCTGCCAGTCGTGTAGGAGCAGCTCTTTGCCTTGGCTTGCGAAATGTCATGGAGGGAAACAGAGAAGGATCAATTTGCTCTTGTCTAGGAAGAACACAGAGCAAAGGAGACCCTGGTGAAGGAGCTGGGGTGCTTTGGCAGCAGTTGGAGTGAGGAGAGAAGGATCCAGGGCAGATTGGATGATTCGATCAGCTTGTTTCTGGCACTGGCTTTAATTAAGTTGTGCAGCAGATAAATTAAGGCCATTGCCAAGTTCCTAGGAAGGATGGAGGAAGGAGCTTTTTGGTGGATAAGCCAGGCTTGTGTTGGGGTGCAGACTGGGGGAGGCTGTGTGAGGGGCTGCTGGGCTCTTCTCTCACCTCAGGGCCTCTTGAACACCCTCCAACCTCCTCTTCCATGTCAAAAAGAGACTCTTCTCCCACCTCATGGCCTCTTGGACCCCCTCCCCAGCCTCCTCTTCCATGTCAAAAAGAGGTGATGTTATTGACTGTGCCAACAGGGCTGATAAATCACAGCCCGCGAGCCCGGCATCCCAGGATAAACTTATTTGGGTTGGGTTTCATCCTCTTTGCCCAGCTCCAAGGGTGTGGAGACAGCGGTCCTAGAGGGACATCAGTAGCAATGCTTTGCGCTATGGAACCTCTTTCTCCTTACGCCTCGTTCCTCCTCTTTCCTGGGCAGAAGTAGCTTTGTTCCCCAGCTGCCGCAAGGTGGGATGTCTCTCCGTGGCTCTTGTTGTCTCCACCCTGCGAGTGATGGAGTGCAGCCCTCTCCTCGGTAGTGATTATCCTGTCCTCGGAGGCTCCTGTGACCTTCAGCAGCAGATGGATGGCGCTGCGGGCAGGCGGGAGGAAGGCTCGAGGAGCGCTGCCTTCGATACGGCTGCGCCCTCCTGATGTATCCGGGGGGGAGAGCGGTGCCGATGCACGCCGCTGCTCATAGATTATCTTCATTCCAGCGGCGAGGCAGGCGGACAGGAGAGGTAAACGGAGTGCTATCGGCCACCCCATCCGTCTCCTTCTCTCCGGCAGCGGCTGCAGAGCCGTCTCTTCGCGGGGAACTTTCCCTCTCCATCAAACGCCACAAAAAAAAGTCATATTCTGCAAAAGGGTCCATGGATCTCGGGAGAGGTTGTCATGGCTGCGTCTCTCCAAACTCCCTGAATGGGAAGATAAGATGCTGGAGAGGATGATAACCATGATCTCGAGGGAGTGGAGTCAGGGTTGAGGTCTCTGTTCAGGGTGGTGTCTCAAGGTCTGGGCATGGTAGTTCAACCAGAGGAAGGTAAATCAAAGGCACTCGGGACCTGGAGTGATTTCTTGCATTGCCTTTCTTTTTATTTTTTTAGCCTTAGTTTCCTAAACTGGGATTAATCTTAATCTTATTTACCCTCCTCCTAGGGGAGTGGGGCGGCTTGTTCTGCTCGTGTCTGGAAAATGCTCTGAAATCCGCCGATGAAAGATGCTGACGGAGCAACGGGGATTTTTGAGGATTCCCGGATTTAGATAAATAGATAAGGCGAACAGCTGGTGGGAAGGCACTGGGGGCTGAAGAGGGGGATTTATCAGCTGTGGCAGTGCATTGCATCCTGCTCTGGGGCTTGGGGTGGTCCCTGTGAGATGCTCCATACAAAGGACATGTGAAAAAAGCTCATTTTTTAGAGCAGAAAGTAGACATTCTTGCACCAGCATCTCAAGAGGAGGGGCGGGAAGCCTGAAGGCGAGTTATACCTTTCTTCTCTGCGAACGCATGAATTATCCAGCCTGGGCCGCCAGGAGACTGGGATCAAACCCCGGCGTGGAGTTTGCTGGGCAGATGGGGATGTGGTATTGTAGGGTGTGGGCCATGCAGGCACAAAACCCCCTTCGAACCCTTTATGTGCTTTGGGTCTGAATTTAATCTCAATTCCCCCTTTCCTTAATTTTTTTTTGGTAATATAGTAATGCTTTATATTTCTGCACTACGTCTTGGGTAGCTCCAAAAGCAGCCTTTCCACCTAAACCTCTGCAGGCTCCAGGGGAGATAGGAGACCAAATATCCCCATCCTCCTTTTGCTTGAAAGGCCCCTGTTTCTAACACAAACCTGAGCAGCATCCCATGGCCAAGCAGCCTGGGCTTTGGCGCATTCAAAATTGCCCTGCGGCAAAAAATGAGGCAAATTTGAATGCCTGGTGAGCAGCAATCCATCGAGCAGGAGCGAGGGGATATATTCCTCCAAATGGAAATAATTTGTATTGCTAGAGAAGAGAGTGGCCTGTTCTGAGCTATTGCGCCGGACTGCTCGGTAATTTGTGCGGTGCAGGTGGGAGGACGCAGCCTTATTTCGGGAGAAAGCTCGGAGTCAGGTTGTTAAGGAAGAAACATAGTCAGAAAGAGCCAGGAAGCATAAAGATCAAAGTTGAAAGTCATTTACATTTCATCAAGAACTTGCGGAAAAAGGACAAGGGGAAAAAAAATCATCTGTCGGTTATGCTGGTTTTTCAGCAAGAGGAGTACGATTTAGACCAGGAGGAAAACATGCAGCAATTGACGTCTCCCTGTATTTTCAAAGTGAGAATTGACTGCTGAGCCACCAGTGTTACTGGAGGTGACATTTGGGGACGCGTTGTGAAAATCCTCAGACGGCACAAAACCTCCTTCCGCACCCAACCAAATGTCGCTCCCAACCCCGCGATGCTCCCACGGCAGAACCGCACCGCGGGCTCCAGGGTTACATAGCACTGACGTTATCCATAAAGATGGTGTTGGTTTATATTTTTGGCTACTCCCAGTCTTCCACCTCTAGATTTGGGGAAGGCAGAGCACCAGTATGAAGTGGTGTGTCCCCCAGTGCCACCAGTATGCAGAGGGAGAAGCAGACCCGACAACGCATCGCCAGGATGCAATTTGTCCTCTTGCCCAACTCCTTCAAATGTTCATGTATCACTTTTCTATCTGCAGCATTTTAATGCCTTTGTAAAATGTTTCCTAACGACAGAAAGATAATTTGGCTAATGCAGCTCTGTGCAATTAGGTTCCCTAGTTAACATCATGTTCCTGCGTCAGATGCCCTTTCATCTCCCAGCCTATTTTTCATACCCGCGGTAAATATGTTTAATAATCAATTGGCATATTATTAACGCACAATAACGATCCTACTAAATCGAAGCTCAATCTTTATTTGAGACACTTACAGTAAATATTGACTGTGCTGCAGAATTATGGCAGAGCCCTGAGCAGTCTGTTCCAATGGGAACCGGATCCATTTTTTAATACTGGTTATTGATTTTCGGCGAGCAAACTGCCTTGAGGCATCTCTGGTTTTTCCTCCTCCGCCTTGGGCTGTTTGGAGGTGAGGGACATGCAGCAGGTTTCCCTTTGCTCCATCAATAGTGCCATCGTGGGGCTTTGCTCCATCTCCCTTTGGAGGTCTCCCCAAGGTCAGGGTCACTCCTGTCCCCATGGTGCTGGCCATCTCCTTGCCATTAACCACTTTGCTGCCACCCACCGAGGTGACAATTAACCGCTGCGAAGATGCTAGTTTAATTTTCTGCCCTTAATTGCCGCTCAGGAACAAAACCAGGCTGGTTTGTTGAAGTTTCCTGCCAGTTCCCATTGGGGAGTGACCGAAACCCTGATGAGAAGTGACGCTGGGTTCTTCCTGTGTGTCCCAGGATGACGTGCCACCGCCATCTCCATGGGGGTGACAGGTTTCCAGCCCTGCTAAGAAGACCCGCTCTCTTCCTCCAGCCTTAGGAGGACTTTTTTTGTGCTAATTGAGTTGCACATCCCCATGAGAGAGGCCACTTACCCTACTTGTGCTGTTGTTTGATGATGGTCCCACCAGCTCGATGTGTCATGTTGCTTTCCCCAGAGAAACGGGTTTTAGTTTCCCCCAGTGCTTACAAAAGCCAAGGGAGAAGAAGGCATCGCCACTTTTCCCTTGGGTGGGAGAGGAGGGAGATGGAAATGAATCACGTCCCATGCAAGATCTGTTAGCAAAAAGCCTCAGAGGGAGCAGGCAGGGTGTTTTTTCCCTGTTATTATTTTGCAAGAGCTCTGCGTTCTTCCACAGAGAGAGGTTTGAATGGAAGGTTGATATCAGGGCTGTGATTTCCTGCATGGCACGTGTGGAGTTCTTTGGGAATAACGTTGCAAATTGTTCTTATGGTGGGCCAGTGCATCTGTTGGAGTGAGCAAGGGACAAGGAGCATCTAGATGTGTGTGCATGTCCATGCTTTGAATCCAGAGGAGCTTCCAGATGTGGACAAGCTCTAATAAATGGCTGTGACACCCCGTAAAGACAAGAGCTAATTCTGGGGCCGTGGCTTGTCGTGGGGAAGGGCTGCTCCTTGGCCGGAGCTCATTGAGATGTGAGGTCCATTGGCGTGGCTGACGGTCTATGTATATTTATGTAGAAGACTTTGCATCCCTGAAAGGTGCTGTTGCTTGTTATTTTGACTGATTACAGGCGAGTGACTGCACTACAATAGCAGGAGCCACTCATTAGCTTTGGCGTAAGGAGAGAGAGATCAGCAACTCATTCCAGCCACATCCGCCCCTGGAGGTGAATATTAAACAGGAATTGATCCCGGGTAATGAGAACACGGCCCGGACGGCTGCGATTAGCACTGGTTGAATTTTAAATAGTTAATTATTGCAACAGGCAAAGGGAAGCTTGTTGGGGGGTGGGCGAACACATTGGCTTCAGGGTGGCAGGTGTGCGTTAAGGGATAAGAGTTGGTGTGGGCGCAGTGAGTGTTTTGGGGGGGAGATATGGATGGGTCATGTTCGGAGCACTGGGGATGCTATTGGGAGAGCACCGAGAGGGCTTTTAGCTGTGTGAGGAGCCCCATGCCTTTCGGGGGGTTTGGAGATGCTTATTTTGGAGCGAACAAGTTGTGGGCAGGGATTCCAAGAGCTGCTGGAGATGAGGACACATCTGTGTGCTGCTCCCCCTGGGTGTCCATGGGTTGTTCCAGCCCCTCCAGCTTCAGGTCAGGCAAAACCCGGATGACTTGGGGCAGGCAACAGGTCTGGAAAGCTGCGGTGGGAATATATTGAAGGCAGTTTTTCTTGTGTTCCCTGTCTCTGCTGGCTCCCTTCTTCTGCACAGAAACAAAGGGAAGGCGAGCGAAGGTGGCAGGTGCCAGGGGAAGGCGTGCTGTCTGCCTGGAGACAGGGGAATTATCCAGCTCCAATAAATACCTTTTCAAAACGAGAGGAAGAAAGAGAATTTCACCCTTCTCCTCACCCCATGCCTCCCAAAATACCAAATCACCATGATTAAAAATTGACTCAAATGGACAAGCTGGCATGGTAATTGATTGTGGCCTTTCATTCTTGCAGCCACACTTAATTAACCTTTAGACTCAAATACCAAGCGCTGGGTAGACAGAAAGGTGTAGGCAGGGAAGAAGAAGACAGCGCCTGTTGGGAGGATCCCGGGCTGTAAAAAGTCCTTTGGGGTGAAGATGCCTGGATGATGCTCTGGGGAAGAACAGGCTATCCGATAACATGAAGCTTGGGGACTAGAGGTTTGTTTTGTGTTTGCCAGACTGCAGAAGGCATGATAACCTCTTTCCAGACTTTTTTTTTCCCTCCAGAGTGTTCCAGCTCAGCTCCATTTCTTGCGCTGTTACTGATATTTATTGCTGTTGTCGTGCTTAGGACCGTAGTCAGGAGCTGACGCCAAGTTGTGCTCCGTGCTGTAGGAAGCCATCGAGCTGACAAACTGTGCACCGGTGGGTTTGTCTTCGTGCTGTGAGCGTTACCTTGTAGTGGTGGGGAAAAAAAGTAAAGAATGACAAAATGTCTGGCAAGGGATGCTATAAATGGACTCGCCGCTGGTAAAAAGCTGTCATTTGGAGGGTGCCTGTTTTTCCAGCGGTGTGTGAGGCTCGTGGAGGTCCGTGCTGAGATGTTTGCAGGGTTGCCTTGCTCAGGCGTTGACCATTGTTTGCATCCCGGTGTGTCTCCTGTTAAATCGGGCTCCAGAATTGAACCAGGGACATGTTGCAAGCGGGGTTTCCTGGGGCCTTTCCCTTAGGAAAGGGTTCAAAATACATTCTTGGGTATGAGGGTCTGAGAGAGTCAAGAATAAATGTCCTGACATTGGGCTTTGTGGAGCTTGTTCTTCCCACAGTATCATCCAGACTCGCCCAGGCTGTTTCCCTGAGGACCTGTGGGAACTCATGGTTGGGTGCAAAATGGGTATTTTTGTCTCTTTGAAGACACATCTGTCTCCCATACATCACTTTTTCCCTTCAGCCATGGGCTTTGGTGCTCCTAATCTTCAGTGCAGAGATGCTCTGGCCTCCTTACAGCAGGAGTTGTGTCTGCTCTGTGCAACGAAAACGTGCTTAGACCTGGAACGCTGTTGCCAGCAGCAGATGGTCCCTGCCCTGCCAGGTGCTGGGCTTGCTTTGGTGTTAAAAGCTTTGGTTTAAAGACACTTCTGAGTCCACCCTGGAACTGAGGATGTGTCAGAGGAAACTTGGGGTGAGGCATCAAAATATAAACTATAACTGAGGTTCCTCGTTTCAGAGGAGACAAGGATGATGAGGCTTTGAGTGGTTGATCTAATGAAGGCAAGGTGGTTTGAAACTCTTGTATAATATCACTTCTGGTGTTCACATCAAACCCAGTTCAGCGTTAAAGCAGGATGGCTGATTTGGAGAGTATGACTGAAAACCAGAGGGGTGAACACAAATACCTCGTGTGGCTTGGCACGGTGAATAGAAAGGGTCCCTATAACAACAGTGGCAGCTCTTGGTTGTCCATAACAAATCATTTACCTGCAGATATGTGAACGCCTGAGCATCAAGGAAGCCCGGTCCCACATTTTTGTCTGGGGATGCGATGAGATGCTCAGCTCCTGCTCCAGACTCGGCGCCACGTTCCCTGCGGTGACTCAGGTCCCACCTGCAGCTCTTTCTGTATTCATCTCCCTCCATCGGACGCCTCGGGAGGCTCTGAGACAAATTGCATTTGTGCATATCAGATGGAGACTTTGGGGGTTTGGGCAGGAATTCGCTGCCTTTTGTCTTTTATCATTAGGAGTCAGGGATGGAGGTGACAACAGGCTCGTGTATGAATGCAAAGTAAACAAAGCTGTGTGTGGGTGTGATGACATGTTTCTTTTGTCCGTAATGTATTCATCCTCTGAGTGCTCCAGGGTTATGCATTTAATTTGTTGTGCAATTGGCAGCTTTAAAAGTACTTAAGCAGCCAGCTATCCTTGCCTAAAAATAACTGAAAAGCAAGTGTGTGTGGGGTTTATTTATTTTTCAAGATGAGGGGAAGAGACATGGGCCAAGGAGACAAACGTATTCTGCTAGCCAGGAATGCAGTACAAAATCTGACAGGTCGACCATGCTTTTCTAGTTATATTGGTCTTTCTTCGTGTCTTCCTGGGTTATAAGCAGCTCTGGCCACGAGTGAATACAAGGGGAGGGAGAGGAATTCCTGAGTTGACTGGTGGTTACAGCACCAGCCGTGGATTTAGAAGATTTGGGCTGAATCGCTCATTTTGCTGCTGTCTTTCTCTGTCATCCCAGGCTCTCTGCACCTCTCCACACTCGTAATAATACCGCTTCTGCACAGAGGTGTTGTAAGAGTAAATATATTAAAGATAGGGAGGTATTAAGGTACTGTGGCAAGGCTCCTGCATAGCAAGAGAGCGTGCACTTGCAAATCTCAGCGGCTCGGAGGGTTGGCGAATACAACCTCACATTTATTCTTTTTAATATCCCGTTATTTCTGAGCCAGTCGGAAGATTTGGAGCTGACCTTGGCAGGGACAGACACCCGCCTTGTCAGGTCCAAGGCAGCAGCTTTGACTTCGGTCCCTTGGTGCTGCTGGGTCCCAGCTCAGTCGTTGATCAGGAGCAGGACCCATAGGAGCATGTCCAGCCTGAGGTGGATCCAACACTGTGGTGCTGTCAGCGCTGACTCTCTCTGGCAGTCTTGACTTGGGTAATTTAGGGTTTTGAGTTAGGCTGGGTGCTTGGCACTCCCCAAAGCCTGACCCACAGGGCTCAAGGTGCTGGTACCCACCAGCATCTCAAATCAACTCGCTGTTGTTCAACTCAGTGAAGCGGTGGGTGGCTGCAGAGCTCTGCGGACCCGGTGCTGCTTGTGCAAGGGACCCATGCAGCAAACCGTGCCTTGGTGCAGGCTTTCAGGGCTGCTTTTGACCGTATTTAGCAGCTGGAGCAGTTTCTGGAACCCTCACTTCTGTGCTCGGCATCTGCCGATGAGGTCGAACTTTTTGTTTCAGATCTTACAGAAGTTTGGAGCTGGAAAACCTTGCGAGCCCAGGGCCTGAACCCCTAGGAAGATTAAAATTCCCTACCCCTATTTTGCAAAGGCGCTGAGAGTCTGTCTGGCAAGACAGGTTCATTAACAAATTAATAGAATAATCAGCGGGGCTTTGTGTGCGTTTTGCAGATAAAAAACTGGTAACAGCATTCTTTGGCTCTTTAATGGGCTGATAAGAGCCAACTATCTGCTCCGTGGCGGGGCTAATCGCGGAGATAACAGAGGTTAAATCAACTGCGGGGCTCTGGTGAGGGCACACACAGAGGGGGATGGATGGATGGATGGATGGAGGAGGGAGCTCAGGGCTTTTAAACATGATTAAAAAAAATAGGCAGCAAAGCGAGGGAAGGAAAGGCCAGGTCGGTGAATATTTTTAGGAGCGCTGTGCAAAGCCCCCAAGGGCTGCGGGTTTAGGCGTTTAAAAAGTGGCTGGGAGGGCTGTAGGGAGCTCCGTGGGCTCTCAGGCCTTTTGGGGGTGGCTTGGAAAAAGCAGAAAGCTCTTTCCAGCCTCTTGTCCTCTTGATGAGAGCCTGGGGATGTATTTCCTAGGGGTCCTGCAGGGAAGAGGCCGGCTGGGCTGTGCGCAGGTTCCCGGGCTGGTGCAGCAAAGCCAAGGCTTGGGCAGTGGCCCCACCACCCGAAGTGCATGCAGAGCCAGGCGGGAGCCTCTTGACCAGCATTTCAAGGTCCTTCTTTACACAAATCGGACTGGAAGGGTAGGAACCAAAGCCCCCTGGCTGTGCTTAGCATCTCATCTGCCTCACATCCCAGCCCAGCATCCTCCCCGCTGTACCCCAGGGAGAAACACAACAGGGATGAGTGGCAGCTGGGTTGGGTAGAGCTTCCCATCCCTTTCAAAACCTGGTGTCTCCTGGTCTTTTTGAACAAAGCCCGTAGCCTGTCTCCTCTCCGCAGGCTCTGCGACTTGCTGCAAAGAGGAGCAGCCCTTGTTTTGCACGCTGGAGAGCCGCATACGTGACGGCTTTCGCAGAAACGTCGTTTTACCCTCATAAATTACAAACGTGCGCGCTGAAATATTGATGGCGATGTAAGAGAGATCCTTGGGCTTGCCTCAGGAATGCAGCGGCGGAGAGCGATCGGGACTCAGCGCTTGTTCTGCTGTCTGCAGCCTCCTCCGTGGAGGTTTTTGGGTGCATCGGGTGTCCAGGGACCTCTGCTTGCGTGTCATAACAAAGGCGGAGGGTTTGTCCTCGTGTCACCTCCCCAGCCCGCCAGCACTTAGCTCTGGGTCGGCTGCACGAGCGAGTTGCGGAAAGTTGGCGGTCGGGGCAGCGATGGGAAGCGCTTGCCTCTGTCTTTTCCCTGAAGGGCTATTAATTTATACAATATTTGCTTTGTTAAAGAAAAGGACATTGTCAGGCAGCTTTCAAGTGATGTGTGAAAGTGACTCTAATAAGATGTTCTGGGGAAGCCTGCCGGCAGCCCCGCCTCTCCTCCAAACCTCTCCAGGTCTCCTTTGAAAGGAGCATCAGCAACCTTGATCCTCCTTCCCCACTAGAAGAGCCGCAAACTTCTCCGGAGCTGCGCTGGGCGGATAATTGCTAAGTGTCTGGCTGCTGGGAGGAGAGACGAGGAGGAGACGGAGTTTCCTTTGGAGAGGCTGAATGGTGTGGAGGACACCGCGTCTCCCCTCTTGCAGCATCCTTGGGATGGAAAAGGGTGGTGAACCCCATTGTACCATCGCCACCGGGTTGTCCAAGCCCTGCTGCTGGTTTTGAGGGGTTTTGATGCTCTTTGGCATCTCGCTGCCATCCTGGTGTGCAAGTTAAATAGATGTAACCACTATTTCTCCAAGGGGCAGCGTGCGGTGTGGTCGGCTTTCCCCTTGCACACCCGCAATATGCTGCCTGCAGTATTTATTTAATGTGCTTCTTGCATCCTTTGCTGGGCCATTTCCTTGTGTTATAGGAGAAAGGTGAGAAAAGCCCCCAAATAAAAGCAACATCTGTTGCGCCGAAGCGCCAGGAGCGGCGCGTGCAACCCTGGGGATGTAAATCTGTGTGTGTAAAACCCGCCTGGGTAAACTGTGAATGTTGTTTTATTTGGTTTGCGCTTGTTTGTTTTTGCGAGTGCTGAAGGAATTAACCATTGACTAACTAATTAATACCACGCACTCCTATCCCACCGTTCATCCCAGAACCTCCAATCCCATTATAGATCTTAATGAAACTTGAGAGCGGGGTGATTTGACATGAAAATGGGTAAACTGAGGCAGCGGTCGTGGGCTCTGCCCACCCCTCTGCCTCCCTCCCGGCTCTTCTGCTGTCAATCCCAAATGACAGGAGGTTTCCAGCTGCCTGGAACAGAGCGGGGCTGTTAATAAAACATCAAAACCATTAGAATCTGAGGAGCGAACAGAAATGGGAGATAAAAGGCGATCGGCTGCTTCTGCTCCCCGGTTCCCTGGGGAGATGCTTGTGCCCCAGGGGGGATGTTCACTTCTGGAATAAATAGGTACAAATAGAAGTCTCAAGGACGTAGGTGCGGGGCCCTATTTCTGCACGGGGCGATGGTGCGAAGGTGCCGTCTGTAATATCTTAAATTGGGGTAAGGAACCTTAACACCAACTCTGGTAGTAACAAACTGCCTTTTTCTAGTATAATTTTTTGAATGTTCATAAGAGTTCTGGGGCTGTTGGGAGGCTTAATTAATTAGTTAAGATGTTTTCCACTGTTATTGTGCCTCCCCTCAAAGGCTTCTGACAGTAAATTGTCATCAAGTGGAAGATCTAATAAGTGCCAATTATTGAAGTTTGCTAATTGCCAGATAATAATAATAATAATAATGCTGATTAATAATGCTTTTAACACCACTGTTGGTTTCGAATGTGGGTACATGTGCTGCAGCACCACTGATTCAAATGGTAATCTGTTTCTGCTTTGTGGCTAAATGGGGTAAAAATCAGGTCGGTGGTATTTTTGTGTCCAAAGAGCATAGTGTTCTAACCCCTGTCTAGAAAAGCCTGCGAAATACATAAGCAAGAAATTAAAAAAGAGATAAATAAGCGTGTGTGGGGGGATAATGCATCGCAGAGAAGCGCTTCGTTCATTTCCTTGACAAGTGTAATTTAATTTTAATTATTTATGATTCTTCTCAGCCCGCCAGTAAATGTTCTGTAGTGTATTTTGTAAAACTAATGAAGTCTTAGTAATAGGAGACCTAACTAGAGCCTTCTGGTTAGTGCCGTATCAGACCGGTGACATTCGGCGTAATTATTCTGTGCGGATCCCACCCAGGCGGGGAAGCTGATGCTCCGCACGTGTTGCTTGGATGGGAAGCAGATCCCAAAGTTTTAGTCTGGTTTTGCTTCGATTCTTTTGCTTTTCTGAGCTCCGGTGAGAGGAGAAGCTTGAGCATCCCACCCTGTCCCATCATCGTGGCCATGGTTTGGGATGGGAGCGGGATGCAGCATCCTCGGCTGCTGGTGGTTGAGGATCCGCGGTGGATCCATTGGATCCGCGATGGATCTGCTGGACGGGCATGCCCAGAACATCATGGGGTGTGGAGAGGAAACCTAAATTTAAATGTTAAAAAGCTTTTGTTCATTACTGGTGGCATTTCCTCCCCCTCCCCATTTGTCACTTGGAGCGGAGCTGTGACTCTTTTAATATCAAACAAATAATAAGCTCCCTCTAAAGTGATTTTTCTGACAAGGAGCTCAATATATTAAACTTTATCTATATTTTAATAGCCAATTTCACACCAAACTGCCTTCTTAATAATGTATTTACCACCTGGGGATATTATTCCAACCCATCTGGAAAGAATTGGAAATTAACTGTCCCTAAACCGAGTCTGTGTGTGCTTTAGATGCAGCGGAGATAACAGCAGTGTCATTCCTAGGGGAAGTGGGGGAGGAAGCTCATCATGCACTGAGCAAAATGTCAGCAGCAAAGGCAATAGCTGGCGGGGAAAACGAGGCCCCTTTTTTGCAATCCGGAGCTCGGGGAGTAGCCAAAAGCATCCCGAGGGCCTTTTCTGTGCTTGGAGGAGCGGAAGGGTCTGGTTTCCAGGGATGCAGCGTGGATGCAGGGCTCACGGGAACACCGGCATCGCGGCAATGGGCGCTCAAAAGGTGGGAGAAAGTC
Source organism: Streptopelia decaocto (assembly GCF_964273445.1). Classification (NCBI taxonomy): domain Eukaryota; kingdom Metazoa; phylum Chordata; class Aves; order Columbiformes; family Columbidae; genus Streptopelia; species Streptopelia decaocto. Next base: position 3,802,125 of record NC_138676.1, on the reverse strand, counting down.
CTTTTTCCCCCAAGACAGTGTTGCTAATGGGAATTACGTGGTGGGGCAGCTGTTTCGGAGCGGTCCTCTCCGCTCCCATCTGAATGAACGCACTGTGATACGGCCCATGCAAACCGCAGCATCCCCTCTCCGTGTGGACGCGCGGGCACGTGTGTTTGGAAAATGTAATTTTATTTTGTCTAAGTCACATATATAGTTATTGTTTCTATTAGTTTACTTCCTACTGTTTCAAGGGGTGAACCGATTCGGCTCCCTTGGCTCTACGTGCTGCGTGAAAAAAGATGCGATGGTCACAAAGCTGCAGAACGAGTGTCCCCTTGGTGGTGGGACAGCTGTCCCCTCCGACAGAGCGCCACACAAGGGAAAACACCTCTTGTGGCTATTTTGCCCTCAAAATAGGAGAGCGATAGGGTGCATAGTCCAGAAAGCGGAGTTTCCTAACCTCAGCTTGCCAAGCTGGGCCTAAATCAGATTTTTCCTGTATTTCTTATCAAGTGTAAGCCTGCCGAGGTCTGTCTGGGTGATGTTAATCATTCCTTAGCTGTTGTTGCCTATGTTTTTGGGGATGGCATCACCTGGGACAACAAGTCCAAGCCAGAAATCACCTTTTCATTCCCTCCCAGCAGAAATAAGCCCTTCCCAAGCCTCCCAGATGGGTTTGCCAGGGGAAGACCCACTCTTGTAAAGTTTTCTTTGAATGTGACTGGTTTCACATGTTTGTTTTTATTATGTATACACTTGTATGACACATCGCCGAAGCAGATTAATCCCTGCGATGTTTCCTTTTGTTTTTAAAATAATTAAGGGCAGCTGCTCCTTAAAGTCAACTCCAACATCCTCGTTTTTAGATAAGTGCCTCGTGTTTGTTGTTGTAATGAAGCTGTTTGACATCGAGATGAAAGTCTCTGCTGTTTGTGTTGTAAAAACTGGTTTTGACGCCATTTTTGAGCAATGTCAAACTGTTTCCTTACATTTTTGAACAAGACACGCTTTGATCTAGGGAAAAAAAAGCCCAAGATGTTTCAATCTGAATGAAGAAGCAGCAGCCCTTAATGATTTTAAAATAGGATCGAATTGTAAAATATCTCAGTCATTATGTTATGTCACGTAATGACATCCTTGTAGCTGTGCTGTGTGATGCATTTAGCATCGTGAAATGTTGCAGAAATAATTCAAAATAATCTAAAAGGCTGAAATGAAATACTGGAATCACAAAGCGACTCTTTTAAAGCGTCAAAAGAAAACTCTTAGTTTCTGGCATTTTTGGAGTTGCTGAGCTCATCAGGAGGAAAAGCGCGCGGGCACTTTTGGGTTATTTTGTTCTGAAAGTGAACAAAAACAAAGCGTGGAGAGAAGTTGAAAGCGCCTTGTGAAATGGAAATTCTCCCAATCGACCCATTTTAGCTGGGGAGGAGGTGCCCAGCCCCTGCACCTGAATTCTGGCCTGAATTCTTTTTGGATGAGGTCGGGAATGATGCGGTGTTTGCGCATCCCCGTGCTGAACTGAGCTCTTTTGGGCACCTTCGCTTATTTTTGGCCACTTTTCCCATTGTGCAGCGGAGGGTGGTGGGTGCCATTGTAAAGGGATGGAGGTGGCAGGATTCGGGTTTGCGGTCCCCTGGTCCTTGGGGACTTGCCTGATGTTGCTGCCGAGCATCGGGGAGCTGGGGCCATCCCTGCGGTCCCCAAATTGTCACCTAAGCACAGAGTGTGACAGCGGGGTCAAGGAAGGAGAGGTGCATAAAGGCTGCTTGAATCCTGCCAGGGGAGGATATGAGAGCTGACAGTTACCTGGGGACCCCGAGATACCAGAATCCCTAACTTAATCAGACAGATAACGGGAGCAGCGAGAGATGAGGCAGGAGCAGGAAACACTGAACAATAGGAGCCAACCCCCCCGGGCCCCCGTGCTGCGCTGGAGATAATAAACTATATAAAAATCTGTCACCGCGCGATAAGTGATGAATTAGAATCAATTATGTGTTTAAAATAATAGACTTCCCCACGGTGTTCCCCTCCAGAACGGTGACGGGCTTGGCGGTGGTGACGGCAGCCTTGTTGGCATCGTCACCGCCGGGGCTGGGACACCTTGTGCCAGCTGTTTTGCAGCGTTTGGGAGCTTTTTGGCATTTCGTTTGGCTTTTCCTCCCAGTTCTGGGAGAACCATGGATGCTGCCGTGCCGTGACCTCCAGCCCGCCCTTCCTCGCTGTGTGTAGATTTGAGCGATTTACCATTTTTCTTGCATTATCGGCCGCTTTGCGCGCATGGCCTTGTTGCCGCTCCCTGTGTCGAGCAGCAATTTCCGAGCTGCTGAGTGCTGTTCTGCTAAATAACGCCGCTTGAGCGCGGGTTCCCCCCCACCCCCCTCAAATATCAGGACAGGCGAAGGTGTGAAAATGCAAGATTAACCCCGTGAATCATCCATCAAATGATGTGCGGTTGGTTTGCGAGACTCGAGCGCCTTGTTGCTGCACATTGGTTGGGAAATGCTCCCAGTAAAGCTCTTGCAGGGTGACGGGAAGAGCGTGCGCGTCTAGTCCAGTACTCAATTAGGTTGAAAACAGGCATATTTGGTCTTTTGATGCTGCTGCTTGCCAAAGGGGCTCAGGAGGAGGACTGGGGCTTTGGGGAGCATCTCACCGTTTGCTGGCCGTTGTGTTTATGAGCGGGTCTGGTTGTTCTGGTGAGGATCAGACCAATGTGAGTGCTTTTTCTCTAGAAACTACAGTGCTGTAGCTTGCCATGGGCTTTGAGCCCACTGGGTTCAGTCTGTGTCCCTTCTAGGCATGATTCCAGACCCAGCCCCTTTAAACCAATGCGTAACCCTGTGCTCGGGTGTTGTCAGGTGGCTTCGCAAAGATGTCCGTTGCTCTTATAAAGGTTGATTTTTTCCCCACTGAATGCAAAACCTGCTTTTGCCCTCTTCCAGCCGCATCCCTTGCTTTCCACACCCTGGGGGTGTTTCCCAGCTCCCCGCATGGATAGGAGGGAAAATATTCTTTGTGCGTCCAAAGTTGATCTGGAAACCCATGCCTAGCCTGGCTTGCTTTATTATTTTGCTAAATAGCACAAGTTGCAGCCATAAAGCCCCTGGAAGCCTGTGCTAAGCAGGGGCGCTGGGACCAGTGCTAATGGATTGAAGTGAGCGGCTCACCAGCCACAGGGGTGCCCTGGGATTTCCCTTTTGAATCTTATTTACATTCGGACTAACAATAGCTCCCAAGCTTGGCTATAAATAATTTCTGGGAAAGAGTTGTCTAATTAAACGTACAGCAGCAAAGAAAGTAGTTTTAACCACAAGGCTGGTGTCCTAATGAACGTAATCACTGAATGGGGACAGCTTAGGAAACAGAACTTGACATCTCCCCGTGGAGGCAGAGAGATGGAGGGGAAACATACTTGGGGAGAATTCCCAATCAATATTTAATTGCATAGCATGTAATCTGTCTTAGTATTTTTTAAAATAAAATTAGAGCCCGGCAGAAACTGGGGAACCTTTAGTGCAGATTTCGGGAGGGGGAGCCTCGTTTTTCACAGCTGTCTGGGGAGGGAACAACATCTGACTGCCCCTGTAGACATGCAAATTGTTCTGTAGTTGGCAAAATGGTGTGAACGCAGGCTTTGGCGGCATGGATTTACAGCCTTCCCCCTTCCACCGCCGTCTTCCTCCTCTCCTGGTGCCTCAGTTTGTTGTGTGTAAATGGGGAATTACAGAACTTCCCCTGGAGCTCCCAGATGTCCGGCTATAGTTCACATCTGGAAAGCGTTTTTGAGGATGAGAAGAAGTGAAGTTCCCCATAACCAGCTCTGTGCCACGGTGCTGGGCGGCTAAAAGACAACTGGTGGGACTGGGCGATGTTTAAATGACACATAGGTGAGGTTCTTAGGTTTAGAGGTGGGCTTGAGGGTGCTGGGTTAACAATTTGACTTGATGATCTTAAAGGTCTTTTCCAGCCGTAAGGATTCCATGGGCAGAAGGTCTGTGCTGCACATGGATGGGCAGGTAGATCCAGGTCAAGCTTGAGGGGGCAGAGAAGCTCCTGACCTGGGAGGTTTTGGCTGTTGGGTTTGTAACAGACTCAGAGCCGGTGTCTGAGGGTAAAATACAGCAGAGCAGCTTGCAGGGAATATCACAGCCCTGAAATGCCTGTTCCCTTGGTTTGTGGTGGTGACCTTGGCAGGGAGATGCAGTGATGGGATGTTGGTGCCTTTTCCTCAGACTTGCAGCCTTGCTCCATCCCCAGAGAAAATCCTCCGGCTCCACTGCGATTAATCTAATCGGCCACTGGATGTCAATGTTGCCTCATCCAATTACGAGTGGGAAAGTCCTGGATCTTCAGAAAGGGGGAGAAAAATGCGGCTGTCGGAATAGAAGGAGCTCGGACGTTGTTTTCTTTTGCGAAGTTGGCTGTTAAGAACCGTGGGGCCACGTACGAAGGTACCAAGGAGGAAACAGTCATTGCTCTTGTTCTCCTCAGCCAGGGTGGGATTTGATCCAGTCTGCATGAAGACTAAACCCTGATTTTGGGACAAAAAGCCTCAGCAGAATGAAAAGCAGGGTAGGAAAATGTATCCCCTTCTTCCAGGCGCAGCTCGGTGCGTGCTGAGTTGTTGATGGTTGGCATCGGGCCCTAACGTGATGTTCAGGAGGACGGTGATGCATCTCCTGTGGAGCTGGGCACAAGGAAGGTTTGAGGATGTGTAGTCAGAAAATGCAGCTCTACACGGGGAGGGTTCTCTGGAAAAATAAATAGCAGGTGTGGATTTAAACGCTGCGGCTTGGCCTCCTCTCTGTTATCCATCTTGTAGCCGGTCGCGGGGAAGCACAGGCAGCAGCTGCATCCTGCCAAGATTCATGATCAAGAACGCCTCTCCCCCACCTCCTCCTTCCCTTGGACAAATATTTTAAGTCCAGGCCCCGGGTTGGGAAGCAGGTGCAAGCAGCTGCCGTCTCCAGCCTGTTTGCATGCAGATGGGGCATCTCTGGGAGGGGAACAAGCCCTTGGGAAACGGGGAGGCCTCTGAGTTTTGGGTTTGGGGTGAGCAAGGATAGGGCGAGATGCGTCTGAGTCCTCTCCTATGTGCTTTATGGTGTGAAACCACTTGATATAGACCTCCCACAAAGAGGATGCGCTTTGCTTGGGTAGCAGGTCCCTGTTAGTGAGACCGGGGGGCTGCTGAGGGCTCCTTGTCCCTCCTTGCACCTCCACAGCAAAGGCAGGACAGTGCTCCCCGAGCTGGCTGCCCTCTGCCTTTCCTTCCTAGCAGTAAAAAGGAAGGAAAACAGACACGTGGTTTCTATCCCTTTGGAATTATTCACCCCCCCCATTCACATTGGGTTCATTTGGGTGCGATGATATCTCAAATTTAATGATAAGTCTAACAGAATTCATTTGTAAGATAAATAAGATGTTATTAGTACATTAGTAGCAAAAAATGTGCAAGGACACTGCTAATGTAAGGTGAAAATGCCTTCCTGAGTGAAATTTAATTAGCAGATTGTGTTCTATTAGTGACTTTTATGGGGAGTTCATGAAAATGAATACAAATATGGTCCAGGCAGCCTCTCCTGTGAAATGAGAGCCTTGCTAACCTACTGTCCCTCTCCCTGCCGATGGAAAAAACACCCGTGTGTGTCCTATCCCCTTGCCAGAAATGGACTTTTTGGAGGCAGAATGGCAGCCCGTGGCCACCGTGCAGCTCGGGGTTGTGTTTGAAGGGCATCAAGTCTGGGTGCCGGTTACGTGAGAAGAGCAGCGGTGGGTACGGAGATCTCACTGCGTTGAGTTTTCTCCCTGGCTAGATGTCCTGCAGCGGTGGCAGAGGATGCCAGGTCCTGCAAAAGGTCCATGGCCGAGATGCAGCTGCATGTGCTGGCAGCCCTCACCTCCCTGCCAGCCTTGCTGGCGTGTGTAGCTGCAGGGGAATGGATGCCGTCCAAGAACCTCATACATCTTTTAAAGACTTCTGGTCCCCAAGCAAGCCCCAGGCTGTTGTGCAGCTGTTACTGGAGTCACACGCTGTAGGGACACACCGGGGTCCCTTCTCCTCCAGCACAGCGGGGACACTCGTGTGAAGGAGCTGTGGAGGTGACATTGATGGGTCTTTCTTGGTTTTGTGCCGAACACCGACGCTCGGTGTGTTTGTGGAGCTGGGAAGCGTTCCTGTGCTATACGGCTTCAGGACCTTAGAGATGACTTAGGAAGGAAAAACATATTGGGATCAGCAACACAAAAAGAGATAAATAAAAGGCGCTGGTGTTCTCGGTCTTTTCTGGGAAGACTGTCTTGTCCACCCGATCTACAACCTTCTGGTCCCAGTCGGTGTGTGACTAAGGGACATGTCCCTTGGCGATGCCGCCAGCTCCTTGTTCTTAGGACTGAAATCCGGGGTGAGATTCTGCCTTGGCCAAACTGCCGAGGAGGTCTGGACACCACGCAGCGATCTGTCCGTGCCATCTTCATTTGGCAAGCGCTTGTGAGTGCCTTGGAGCTCTGGAGGAGCAGAGAGAGGCTTTGTGCAGGGGAGTTGCCTTCCCCTTAGGAGACCCGTTCCATCTCTTGTAGTAATGCAGAATAAATCCGGTGACCCCTGCCAGGCTTTTGGGGCTGGGGGAAGGTCCGTTAGTTACTGCTGCTGATGTAGGAGGCATCTGGTGGTGGTTGGGAAGATCCTTCCCTCCCATCTGCGGGCGCAGCATCCAGCTTTTGATGATTATTTTGCTGAACAGAGGCAGAACATGCATGGGGAGTCATTATTCATGCAGATGATTCTCACAATTCAATAGAGGTAATTAGGAGAATGATGGAGGAAATTAGCACTTTCTGTGGGTTTATTAATATTAATAAAATGATTCCATGGTTAAAAATAATAATAATATTAATAAAATAAATACAAAACTGCAGAAGTGCTGTGCTCAGCTACTAAATACCAGTCTGCTCCGGGCGGTGATCAACCAGTAGCTTGAATTAGTTCTCAGAGATGGGGTTTTTGCCCTCTCTAAAGATGGTATCAGAAAAATTAGAGTGGATTGAGGCATATTCAGCAGTCATTTCTTGTTTCTCACTTTTTCCCATTAGGGGAGGTCCATAAGCATTGGAAAGTTGAGTGGCGTGTCTTTAGTGTGTCTTCAGTCTTGAAACCAGGATGTTTTCTGCTGCCTATTGGCCCCCTTCTTCTTCACCTGCTTTGTCTGTAGTTGTCCTGGAAAGGAAAATATTCCTGCATCCCTGTTTGCCAAGGGCTTGGTGTAACGTGGGCTCCTGGGTCCACAATGAAGGTCCATTTCCAGGTTGTCCTCTTGGTTGCGTTTCCCATTCCCTCTCGTGTCGACCATGGCCCATGGCCACCCATGAGCTGCCCTGCGTGCCTCTGGTCTGATAGATAGGCTGCAGTCTTAGGAGGAGGTTATTTGCAGAGGGCGAGGAGGTTATCGCATTAAAGGCGGCACAGAATGTTATTAATGAAAATACACGACAAACGTCTTTAAACGTATAAAAATTTAATTAGAATTTTTATTATTAAAATACTGCCAAAAGTGCTTACTGAAGCCCTCCACTTTCTTTTGACATCAAGGCTTTCTTTTGTCGGTTTCTTGCATGCTAAGAGGAGGATTTGGAGCAAAGAGGGGAATAATTGGTACCAAACGGTTTCTATAGAGGCTGATGGGACTTTTGGTTTGCATCTTGGATGTGTCTATAGCAATACCTGGCCAGACTTGGTTCTTTGAGGATATCACACGTGGAATCTCCCTGCTCGGGGCAGCGGGGAGCAGCTCTTCTGGTTTTGGCTCCATGGGGAGATGTGAACATTCTCCTGGCCGACCTTATTGCATTAGTGATGCTGGTCTGGTGGGTGGTACCAATTCCCGGAGCCTCCTCCATCCGCCTGTATTTAAATGGGAAAAGATCAGAGCGGTTGAACTCGTTGCTTTAATGATAGATTCCATTATATTAAGCGGTAATTGCAAATAAAAAAATGGCTTTCTATAATTAAAAGAAGACCACACAGCTAGTCATGGTGGCTTTATGTGTGATCTCCATCTTATCGCTGGGGATACTCATGTTCTCCCAGCTTCTGCGTCGCCGCATCGGGAGCCCGATGGGTTTTCCCCATCCTGCGCTGAGGTGGCAGAGCCAGGGATGGGAATATTTCCATTCCAGAGGAATTTGCAGGGCTGGCGCTTTTAAGGGAGTCGGGGGGGAAGCAGCCCTATCTCCCAACTTGTAAATTAAGTGGGTCTGGTCGGGGAAGTGTCACCACAGGGGAAGAAATATGAAACCTTTGAGATCGTGTATGCAGAGTAATTTTTCTGACTGTAACTCTACTTAGAAGTAAGGATATGATGAAAATGCTTAGAGCGTTTTAAATGAACCCGGCAGAGATCTGATTCAGCCCCAGTGAAGTCTGGACAGGGTTTATTGGGTGTTGGCTGAGTCTAAGCCTAACACCAGCATTCAGTGCATGGCTGAGAAATAAATTGGTTCCTTCTTCTTATTAGCCGAAAATTAAATGAAGGAAAAGCAATAGTCATATTTTGTAATATATTTTGGTGGGCTGCAATGCAGGGGAGCGAGGAGGTTGGTGCATTTGAGGTGAGACACCAGGGTGTTTGCTCCCCACCTTGATCCAGGGGTCCAGGATGGGTCAGGTCTCCAAGTGATAACGACCCCACCGGAGGTGAACCCAACCTTGAAAGGTCCAAGGATGATCTGTTCTTGTCAGTACCGAGATATTTAGGATTGTGGTGAGATGGGCAGAAATACAGGTTGAGAGTGAAAACCACCCAGACATTCCCATATATTCCCTTCCTGCCTTCGCTGGACTTCAGCGGTGTGAAATTTTCACCCCATGCGTTGGAAACAATATCTTGGAGGAGCCTCAGAGCCATTTGTTTTCCCTTTAATTGGCTAGTGGGGAGAAAATAACGAAGGGAAGTCACGCAGGGGAAGTTCTCGTCAGTGCTGTTTTTGGCAACAGAGTCACAACATCCCTAAATTTATTTATTTAATTGCATTATTAAAAGTATAAATAAAAATAAATCCAGGAGAGCAGCCGGATCTATGCTTTGCATCTCTAAAATAGAACCATAAATGCCAGGGAGCACCGGGGGAATGATTTATTAGCCTGTTATCGTGAGTGACTGGGACGCTTTCGATGGAGTCCTGGCTAATTTCTAACAGCTGCATTAAATCACAGATGCTATAAGCTATTATAAAATAATCACCCAGCGGTCTGCAAACCAGCACGAAGCCCAGGGTCAGCGCCGGAGCCCTTCATTTGTTTCACATCTCAGCCCCTCCGATTCCGGCGAGGGTGGGAAATAAATAGGACTGGTAGCGGCCTCATTTTATCATCCGGGAGCTGACAATAAATAAAACCTCCATAAACCTTTTTCTAAAAGGAGTTTGGAGGGGAATTCGCAACGAGAAGAAACCTCGTTTTGCTCTTAAATATGGTCCGTGCGATGTCAGGGCTCCCGGGTCCTATTTCTAGCTCTGAAAGGGAACCTGCGCTTACTGATTTATCGGGCAAATGGAGAATTTTGGGGCGTTTTGGCTGCAGACGGGGCTGGAAGGCTGAGAGAAGAGGGTCCTGTGGCTCTTAGGGACGTCTGTCTCAGCTCCTCGGTGCTGTTCCAGACAAGTCACTTAAATTTCCCTACAGCTTGACTGCTCTCCTCTCTCGTTTGACAAATAACGTGTGTGTTTATGTGGCTGGGCTCCGGAGGGGGTTAATACTTGGCCTGGAAATCTCTTTAGAAGTGCCAATTTGTAGCGACAGAGAAAACAACAATGAATAGGAGAGGCTGCGAGGGCCAGAAGAAGTGAGCAAGCGGCTGCTTATCAGGATGGTGGCTTGCAGAGCCGGCCGCGATAGCAGGGGTGGGTTTAAAGGGTGAAGGAGACGAGAGGAAAGAAAGCCACAAATAAATAAAAATAAAGCAGTTAGGAAGAAAATGCCGCCCATCTGCAATGCTCATATTTTTCTTGACGGTTTTGCTTTATGTTGCAACAGCTGCTTAGCATGACAAATGCTGGTTTTAATAGCAACGTATGGAGGAGATGGAGGCTGGGCAGGGAGGGATGGGGATTTCTGGCTCTTTGTGCTCTCTGATGCTCTTACCTGGGGACAAACAGCCCTGGGGAGGGTCACCGTGGTGTCCTGTACGCACCACGTCAAGCTTAGGGACGTCATTTTGGAGCTGGCACCTGCTGTTCTGTTAACGGTCGTGGTTTTGCAGCCACGTGTCCTTGTTTGAAATGATGGGGTAAAAGGGCCTTTGCCCTGAATGTGGTAGAAGGAACATCAGGGCTGTTTGTTGGTGGAAAAGCCAACTCCTGAGGCAACCTAGGGTGCTCCAAGGCCATGTGTCCATGGGAATGGTGCACTTTGGGCTTGCAGGGTGGCCTTTGGGCAGGTCTCTTACTTCTCCGAAGGTATTTGTGTTCCTTTGTCCTCTCCTACCTCCTTATTCTCTCTGCAAAATGGGATAACAGGCTTTGCAGCTTGTTTTTCCTTCCTGCGGTATGGGAGATTGTCGGGTTGTCAGCAGGCTGGAGATAGCAGGGATTGCTGACAGCGAGCAGAACTGAGTCAGAGCTGTGCACAGAAACCTCGCTCAGCCTTTGAAACTGCAGTCAAACCCTCCCCCAGGGTTATTCTTGCTCATAAAGAACGCCTAGTTGGGTTTGCTGCAAACCTAGATTTTTAATCCCAGGATCCGGACAGACCCGGCCTTTGAAGAGAATTGGGTTGGAGTCAGAAGCGAATGGCTCAGGCCAGGCTGACTCTTAAAAGATGAATTAAAACCGACCCGGGAAGATGGAGATGTTCACATCCACACCCTGGCTTTGCAACTTGCATATTGATTTCCTTGTGCCTGGTACCGCTGGGAATAAATCAGCAGCGAGATGCACACGGAGACACGGTGGTTCAGAAAGTGGGGGATCTGCTCTGGCGTTTGCCCACAGCTCAAATCAAACTCCTGGGGAAGTTTTCCAAAGCTTGGAGGAACCGAGATCCTTCCTTCGCCTATAATGGTTTTTTTCCCCCTTGCTTCAGCCCTTAGAAGCGAGAATTTCAAAGGTGAAAAACAAAAACCCATCATCTTCACTGGGCACAGAGGGGAAAGACTGAAAACACTGAGAATTTTTATTGCTCATGGGACTTGCAGCCCGCAAAGCCTGGGGAGTTCAGGCAGGGAATAAGTGTTTGGCCTTTTCCCTGCTTAACAGGACTCATGAGGGGGAAAGGAGAGGGAATTGGGGGTGTACTCTTCCCCCCCTACTCCGCTTCCCTCTGTTGTGTCCTCCCAGGACAGCCCAGATGTGGAGTTTCCCTCTTCCAGCATCCAGCGCGGGTGGCACAACTGCGCTCCGATCATTTCTGCATGTCCCTAATTTGTGAATAAGCCCAGAGGCTTGTGCGATGGCTCCGTATTTAGAAAGAGGATAAACAAGGCTATGCGCTATCTGCTCATTTGCTCTTTTATTCTTTCAGCTGAGAGCTCACAAAACACTTTGCGAGCGCCTATGAAATGAGCCTTGTAATGCTGCCAGGAGAGGGAAGGAATGATCCTGGTCCGCTCAGCAGCTCCGAGAGGTCGTGATAGGGTGAGACTGTGGTAGATTCAGGAGTAAATCCCAGGTCCCGTCTTCCATTTCTAGTCTCTAATGGCTGGTAAGACCCAAAATCACATTGCATGCCCAGGCTTAGCAATGAGGAGCCATTTGTAGTCCAGATCTTCTTTCCTGGTTTCTCTTCTTTCCTTCTTTCCTCGGTTTCTCTTGCTCCTGGACTAATTGGAGAACATGATTGTGCTTCCACACCAGCGGTAAGTCATTAGGTGGTACATGAATATGGTGCTAATGATGGCGAAATCATCTCAAACTCAGCCTGGTACCTATGCTGTGAGAGTATATTCACATCTGTGCATCTTCCTTCAACTCCTCCATCTCAAAGATGCCTTCAGACCTGTCCACGGACCCAGGGGTGGCCAGTGTCTCCTGGTTGCTCCATCTCTTCATCTGTGGTTCATGTTCAGCTTGTGACACCTGAACCAAACTCAAACCTCCACCTCCCGGCACTGAGTCGGGCTCATCCATAGAGTTTGGGGTGAACCTGAGATGCTCGTGAGTGGTGGGGACCACAGGGCATGGGTGGCCCTTGGCTTTCTCAAGGCTGGCAAAGGCACTTTGGGAAGCATCTCTTCGAGGGATGCTGGCAGGGGCGGTGCGGTTGGGTTTTGGTTGTGCTCTTTGGCAATTCTGTTCTGTGCGAGGCGATGTCCTTCATGAAGCAGGCTTGAACTTTGGCGTGTTTTCATATGGAAATGTTTTGGCAGTGAAGCAAAATGTCGCAGGCCTGTAATCGCCCCCTGCCCCTTCCCTTGAGGGTCGGGTTTTAAGGGAAGGACTGCACGGGAGTTGAAAACTTGCCCAAAGGCACTAAATACCAACAGGAGCGGCAATGAAAAATCTTGGCATTGCAAAGAAAATCTTAACATTTTGCTTCAGTATTTAAAAAGAAATACTGAATCGTCGTCAGAAACGCTGCTGGAAAATGAAATCCTCAGGTTTTGAGACTTTGGGTGATGCTGTGATGCTGTGTGTGGTTCTGCCGTACTCGGGCGTTCTGGCCCCTTTGGGATTTGCTTGAGCACGGTGTTTACAGAGTTGTTCTTTTCGTCGCGTGGTTGTTTTGTTTTAATACTTGGTGTGATGGGGAGGCTGCTTTTAACTCGGCAAGGTGGGTGTTTTCAGAGCTGCCTCCTTTTTGAGCTTCAGTTGTCAGGTTGACGCGCGGTTCCAGCGCTCCATATGTCTCCGGTTCGGCCGGGGGTTTGAGCTGCACACTGAGCATTAAGTGTAAAATAATCCTGATAAAATCCACAGCCATCACGAGTCCTTCTGAACCACAACCTGTGTGACCTGGGTTCGCATGTTCTCGCGAGGATTTGATGGAAATGGGGAGGGTTTAGGGCACGAGGATGGTGTTGGAAGGGCTACCTGGCCATCACCTGCTAAACCAATCCTGGTGTTAGGAAGGAGCACAAGTCTTGAGTTTGCATTTTCTGCCCAGGCGAGCTCAAGCACCACGATCAATTTGAAGAATAGGCTGCGTTTTTTTTTCACAAATACCTCAGCAGGTTTGGTTGTTGGTTTTTTTTTGTTGCTAAATTCATGCGATAAAATGCATTAAATGTAACAGCACGGAAAATAAAAGTTCGGTTTGCGGAGGGAGCCTGATTTAGTGTGAAGATAAAACAAGATAAAACAAGTGGAAAAATTAAGTGGGATAAATAAATCCCGCCGGAGAGAGGCAGGGGTGACAGAGGGGGAGAACTACGTGTGTGCCATGAAATGGGCAGCGCTCAGTGCACCTGGGAGCAGTTTTCCTAAGGTTTTCGTGCTGGAAAGGGGGTGATGCTTTGCTGTGACCCCCCTCTCATGCCCTGGGGGATGCTCAGCTGTATCCCGAGACCGAGATGTGATTCTCCTACTTTGCATGGACTGAGATGTGATTCTCCTACTTTGCATGGGGTGCGCGTGCGCCGCGGTGCTCTCGGTGCTCACTTTTGGGTGAAGAAATAAGAGTATTCAGCAGCAAATGGGAAAAGCAAGAAGCAGGGTGGCGGGGGTGTGGGGGAAGAGGTGTCGGGATGGGTTGCCAAATATGCCGGGTAAAAATTAGCAGCTGCAAGTGTGCAAGAGAAAAGGTGGAGAAAAGAGGGGGTAGGGACAGATGGAGAGAAGGAGGGAGAGAAAGAGGAGGTGGGAGAAAAGGGGAGGAGGGGATAATAGTGCAGAAAGATATTAGTTAAAAATCTTATAGCCCCGAGCCCAGACGCCATCTGCACGTAGCAGGATAGCAACAAGACGCCGCTCTCTATATTTGCCACGGAGATGTCACGTACATCTTGGCCAGACCGTGTGGCCAAGATGCTCAGGAGGAGAAGTTTGCCGTGCCCCAGGAGGGAGGTGCCTTGCAAGGGCCCCGTTTTCGGGAAGCGCCGAGCAGCTGTCTGCAACCCAGGGACCGCAGAGGAGCCGGCGGCTTTGAGAAAGCTTGTCTGGGGCTTCCAGAGGGAGATCTGGAGAACTTCCACTTCCACCAGCGCTGGAGGGTGAATCCCTGGGAGCGAGGAGTAGCTCTTTGATTAAACAAGCCCAGGTCCTCCAAGGATTTCTCTCCCCTACAGCTCTGCTGGGTTTTTCCTTTCCTGGGTAAAGAATTAACCCCTTCAGTTGTGAGCAAGGCTGAATGTCTGAGAGACAACAAAGTTCATCTGGGAGAAAGAAGGAAGAGGGAAAAAACCAAAAAGCTATTTCCTATGATCTTTGCTTTAAGTTTTAGTTCTCTTTGCCTGCTGAGGACTGTGACAAGGACGTGGTGCTTTGTTGTGTCTGTGCTTCATAGCATTCCCCTACCCAGGCAGGATGCTTGTGGGAAGGCCATAGGCGGTGAATATCTGTGTCTCGTTTAAAATGAGTTATGAACACTCTTTGGAGCTCTTTTGGAAGAGGCCGGGTCCCAAAGGGTGGCACTTGCTGGCCAAGCGCATAGGGTCCCGTTATCATGGGACTCTCCCCATCCCTTTATGCAGCTGATCTGGAGGGAGCTGCAGCTGCTCCCTAGTGCACAGGGAGCAGCTCGGCACACCCCGAGCTGTGTGAAGAAGGGGAAAATAATCCAGTGAGGCCAAAGAATAAAATCCAGGGTGGCCATCCGTGGGTTGCGACTGCTGCTCCCCAGCACGGTGCTGCTGCTGAGCTGCTGCAGGGCCCCCGGTCCCTCACTAATTACTTCCAGGCCTGTACTCTTGACATTTGCAAGCTCCTGATTAGAGCAACGGAGGAGAAATCTCCGAGGGAGATGGAGGCCAAACTGCACCACTAATAAAAGCCGAGATTGACAATCGGCTGGGAGGCGAGAGGCGGGGAGGTGCAGGGACTCGTCCTTGCAGTCTTGGTTTCTTGCTGAGCCTCTGGGATGATGAGAGAAGGTCAGGGCTTGTTAACGTCACCGTGAGGAGCAGGATCTGCCACTGCCATATGCCTGATGCCCCCAGGGCCTGTGCCAGCCTCCGAGTCCGTCTCAACTAGGCGATATTTTTAGAGCTGAAGCCACCCGCATGAGTCCCCCGTACAACCCCAGGTCTGCAAACTAAGTAAAAAAAAGCGGCTCTGCTTGATTCTGTGTTTGCATCCAGGTTTTGTAGCCTCCTGGATTTCAAGTTCATTTTCCCTTGCACCTTTTCTCCCCCGTGTCTCACCTTGCTCCCTTCATTTGATGCCAGCGTGCTCAGACGGGAGGTGGCACTAACCGGAGCGGTGGGACTGGGAGGTGGTTTTGGTGGGGTGGTCCCAAAGATGGGGGCAGGAGAGGCCGCTCTGGCTGCCTGTACCTGCTGTCGGATGCCCAAAGTGGCCTCTAAGCAGAGTATGGTTGAGATGCATTGCCTGCAGTCTCCTGCATAGCTCTTCCAGACTGTTGGGTCCCTACCCGGTTAGGCAGGATTCTGTTATGTAAATGTGTATAAAATTACCTTTCCAGCCCCCTCTTTCCCCTCCCTGATGCCCCATATATGCTCACCTGCGCCCAGCTGTCCATAGCAGCCAGTTTAGCTATCTGTCTATCCATTTATGCCCTGCCTTTGCATCTGTTCATGTAGCCATGTCTCTCCAGCCTCCTCAGAGGCTCTTTCTGAGGCAGACAGGCTTTCCACCCCTTTAAATCTCCTGAATCACACCAGCTCTGGCACTGAAACAGCCGACGTGCATGTTGACGGTTAAGCCAACTTTTCAGCAGCTGAAAGAGCTTTTCTGATGGAGAACTCAGCCCTGCTTTTCTCGGTGCTTCTCTCAGCTCCGGGGTTGTCCTATTTATCCAAGCTGCAGTGAGCATCCCTCTGGTGCCCGCAGCCATCGCTGGTGCCGGGAGCCAGCACGCATCTTTGCAGTGCTAGCCGGTGGCTAGCAGGGTATTTAGGGCTGCTGCATCCCACTGCCACATCCAGCAGACCCGCTATGCTGATAATTGGGCTTGGGATCGCTGAAAAACCCTTGCAAAATCTCCTTATCAGTTTTAGCAGCCGTGTTTGGGTCTCTGAATGAGGTCAGGGTCCCAAAATAGCTCAAACTCTGTCGCTGGTTGTTGTGCTTCCCCTCTAGCCCCTGCAAGGGGACATGTTCCCCACGATATATTCAGTGGAAGAGGCAGATGTGCTTGGGAGGAAGGAGTCCAGCTGAGGTCCAGCCTGCCCTGGCTTGGGCAGGAGGAACCGCAGAGCACGTTGTGGTGAGATGGCAGCATGAGGTTGGTTTTCTTTTGTAAGCACAGAGACAGATGCGTCACCGAGGTCTTGCTGCCCTTTGGGGAGGTGAATGGTGATCTCTAGGTGTCTCCAATGGTTGTGACCAGTGGGGTGGGAAGCCCTTGGGCTTCCTAGCACCACGGCCTCTGTGTCAGGGAGCAAGGATGGGGCAGAGAGATCCTGTGGAGCTCCCTTACAGCCTTATACAATCTGGCAGGGAAAAAGCTTGGCAGCAGGACACTTTCTCACAGGCACAGGGGACAAAACGGTCCCAGCGGGGGTGGGAGACGCATCAACAAGTGGATGCAGAGAAAGATGCAGCGAAGGGGGGTGATGGAGCCAGCCCCCTGCAGCTCCTCGGGGGCCATGCGGCCAGCAAAGTCCTTTCTGCGGCCGGGGTTGAAATGGTTAAAGTGTGTGTGGGGGGGTAGGTGTGAGCCCGGCTCCCTCCGCAGGCGGCAGCGCGGCGCGGCAGGGGTTAAGGCTGGCGTGGGCAGCCTGCGCATCGCTCCGCTCCCCTCCGCGGGTGTGCGGGGCTCGGGGCGTGCGGGAGCCCGAGTGCCGGTCAGGGATGGAGCCGCTGCCATGACAACCCCGGCCGGCGGGGCTGGGATGCTCCCCCGCGCCCCCTGCTCCCCGCTTTGCGGCTGAACGGGCAGCGCGGGGGGGTGGCTTCGGAGACCCCCGTAGAGGAGCCGAGGAGTCCGGGCGGTGGGGACGGCGCCTGCAGCTCCGCGGGGAAGTTTCGTTCTTGCGACAGAATCGGCGTTTTTGAGCAGCGTTTATCTTTTTTCTTTTCCTTTTCCGTGTGTTACCGAAACAAAAGAGCGACAGGCGGCAATCACCCCAACTCGGAGCGCGTTTTGCTCCCCCGGCCTGTTTTTTATGGCCGCCCTCCCCTCCCTGCCAGCGACACTTACGCTTCCTCCTTGGGTTATAAACTTTTGATGCCAGATCCTCCGCAGCGCGTACCCAACTGAATCTTAAAGTAGCGTCTCGAGCAGACACACGCACATCTGTGACCTTCATCTCTTGCTCCGCACCTTCTCTCCTCCTCTTCCTCCTCCTCCCGTCCTCCTCCCTCACCCGAGGATCCTGGGGACTCCCTCGGATGCCGCTCGGCAGGCTCAGAGCTCGCAGCCTGCCTTGCCGGGGGCTCTCCTGATCTCCGTGGAGCTCCGCATCGCTCGCCCCGGTGGTTTTGCTCCCCCCCGTCCCCACACACACGCACCCCCTCCCTCCTTTCCCCCCCCTTTCCCCCTTTTCGGGTGTGTTTTTTGCCTGTCGGAAAAGTCCCTGCTGCCCAGGATGGGGGTCGGTGGGTGCTTAGCCCTGCCCTGGAGGTGCCTGGTCGTCCTCTGTCTCAGGCTGCTCTTCCTTGTGCCCGCAGGAGTGCCCGTGCGCAGCGGAGATGCCACCTTCCCCAAAGCTATGGACAACGTGACAGTGCGGCAAGGGGAGAGTGCCACGCTCAGGTAGGAGCAGCCGGATTTTTGCCTTTTGGGGGGACGGAGGGGGTCTTGGCTGTGTTATCCGAGGGGTGCCGTGCGCCGAGCGGGGCTGCCAGAGGATGCTGGGACCGGCAGGAGACTTTGCGTGCGTCCCAGGGGCTCGTCCCCGTCGTGGCAGGGGACGCGGTTTTGGGGGGTTGCGGGTGCCAGACGAGCTGACAAAGGGGCTCAGGTGACAGACAGTGAGTTGGCGCTGCCTGGCGCTCCCGAAGTTGTGTCTGTGTGGGAGGGGAGGGGGTCCGCGCTGCCTGCGCCCATGCCAGCCTGCGCTGCCGGTGGCTTTCCAGGGCTGCGATGCCTCCGAGGTGTCAGCGTTTCGCCTTGATCGCTTTATAGTCTCTGCACGAATCCGTTAATATCAAATCAATCGTTTACTCCAGGGGTGCATCTTATGAATTCTGATGGATGCTTTACCTTACACTGTTTGCTGTGGGAGAAAGGCAGGCGGCTTATATGCAGATGGGCTACTTCTGTGCTGCACAATACAGCAGAGCGTCCCTTTTGATTCCCTGAATGAGTTACAGGTGTACATGGTGCATTACCCGTGTGGGATAGCAGCTCTCTATAGTCATTGCAGCAGCGTGACCAGATGAGCAGAGAGCAGCCCAGCTTCTGTTTTTTCGGAGGACGATGGGGAGTCAGCTCGTGTCTGGGGCTTTGGGTTGTGCCGTGCGTGCTTCAGGCAGCCCGGCTTGGAGCTGAGCCAGTTAATCCAGCTGGGCAAGCAACCCCGGGACGGGAGGAAGAAGCGCGGGGATGGTGGGACGTGAGTCTGGAGGAGTTGCTCTGCTGCTTTCTCCACAAGAACGAGCAGCTTGTGCTGCTCCCCAGCTCTGACCGAGTCGCGGGGCTGCAGCAGTGAGCAGCTGCTCTTTGCAAAGCCAGGCGTAAGGCTTGGCATAAGCAAGCCAAGCGTGTCACGCTCTCCGTGAGCAGCCAAGCTGTCGCAGGGATGAGGAGCTTGCATGGCGGGGGGGGGTCAGACAGGCTTTCCGTGGCTGGTGTGGGGTCTGTGCAGAGGAAACGTTCGGTGTGTAATGTGGTGGTGGGGAAATGGGCTCCAATTTGAGGTGCTGAGAGAGGCGTTGGTCGCTTGTCTGCCTGCCTGCCAGACTTGGGGATGTCGCCTGTGCCAGGGACCTGCTGGGACACGCTTGTCATCACCCCGTGTAACTGGGTGGCAGAGGGCACGTTTCCCCATGCTTTTCGTAATTGGGCTGCAAACGATGATTAACCTGCGCTGGAGCGAGCAAGGCAGTTTAAAGAAGGGAAGACAATCCCCCTGAGAGATGCCTTTGGCCTCGGTGCTCTGTTCCTCGCTGTCTGAATGTGTCTCCCTGGTGAAACGTGGCGTTTGGGGCGCTCATGGAGGTCAGAGCGGGATGGATGAGATTTTTGGGGTCTGAGCCCCGGGGCTCCAGCCGAACCTGCTGCCAGCAGAGGGCTGACTTGGATCTTTCTTTTTTATTTTTTTTAAAGCTTCTGGCCTCTTTTCAGTGCTGTTTACAGAAGGGGATGTTTGTGAAGCAGCCAGCCCTGGAGCGGTGGGGGGTATTTTAGCTTTGCTGTAAGAATTCTGCATCCCCTGGTGAGATGCTTAGAGGAACCCCCTACCCCAAAAGCACTTGTTCTCTCCCCATTTCCCCCCATAGCATCTGCTCCTGCCCAGGCTCTCCAGTGCTTCTTTTCCATGCTCTCATCTCCTTTTTGTCTTCTCAGGTTGAACTTTTCCCTGCTCAGTCAGGTTTTTGGCATCCAGCCCCCATTTACCCTCGGTTCTCCCCATCTCTCCTTGCAATGCTGTTTCCCAACATTTCCCCTGTCTGCTCCCAGCCCTATTTTCCTGCTGCTGCCCTGAATAGCGAGCAATTTTTTGTCTTCCCTTGGGTCTGGAGATGGGCAAGACATTGCACTCAGCAACCCCAAGGGGTAGCATTGGCAGTGGGTTCCACACACTGTGGAGCGTTTTGGGGATGTGGCTGGTATTTATTTGCAGGCTGCAATACCCTGCGGAGAGCCAGGAATGGGAAATTACCCTGGGTGTGATGCTTGTGGTAGGTGGCACCGATGGGTTTTTTTCCCCTACAAATAGTCTGTGCACACACAGCAGGAGCAGATGTGGTGTCCCCCACTGTCCTCCCTGCAAAACGGCACTTTTCTGGGGGTTCCAAATGAAGATAGACGAGGAGCTGGGACTTGAAAAGCCGAGACCTGTAATTCCAGCTTGTCGCACTTGCAGAATGAGCCACAATCCTGCCAGGTTTTGCAGGGGCCGGATCCTCTCCCACCCCGCTTGGCATGGGGATGGGTTGGGCTGAGCCTGTGACTCCCCCTGGCTTCACTGGGGCTGGTGGGAAGCTCTTTGCTTCCCAAGCCCAGCTCTTTGACCACAGGTTGCATTGCAGAAAGGAGCTGTGAGGGAGCAGAACCGCATGCGAGCGGTGGAGGAAACCCGGAGGCTTTCAGGTGGTTGTGGTTTTCCTGTATTGGATTTTGGGTGCTCCCATTTCCAGCTCTCCACCCTATGTTTTTCGGCGTAATCCTTGCAGAAACTGAGGCTCCATCTGCAGGCGGCTTCTAGGTCATCTTAAATCAGCGGCAAATGATCCCCCTGTTTTAAGCAGGTTGTTGTTGTGTTGATAATTCACTACTTTTTACTGTAAGAACAAACAATTCCCGTAATAGCCCTACACCTCTCCCCTTGGGGGAACTCGAGGCAGTTTGCAAAATCTCTGCGTGCCATTAAAAATAACATCCAACTGCCTCTGAAATAGAAAACCTTGTGCCGTGAAGTGGGTGTTTAGATGACACGGGACCGAACTGCGGGTTTGTGGCCAATATTCGAGCGGCGTTTAAAACAGGGCCCGGGTAGTAAACGGGATCATATCGCTCGTGCCGCCAGCAAACCGACCTTTTATAACAGGCATCAGTACAGTTCATAAAGGCATAAAACAACAGCTGCTCCAAATTTCAAGGCTTTATGGTTTTATGTGTATTTAAGAAAGATTGGCGCCTTTATTTGTTTGTTTTTTAAGGTAAAAAGAGGGTGTTTCGGCAGGGAGGGAGTAGCCGGGAGGCTGGATGTGCTGGGTTTTCCTTGGCTGTTGCCCAGGACTCAAGGAGCCCCCTCTGTTGCTCTCTGCCTCAGTTTCCCCATCTGTAAAATGGAGCCAACAGCAGTTGTTTCTCAGCGATGAGTACAAGTGAGTGTTCATAGATGCTGCTGGGATTGTACCAGAAACGTTAGGCATATATAACTAGGTTTTTCTCTAAACTAAATAATATAGAGATGCTGTTTTTCCATATGTAAAGGTAGATTTTGAAGTCACATCCCCCTCCACCTTCTTATTTGCTTCCTGCGAGGCCGTGGCCTCCCCCGTTGCTTGTCCAAAGGACCGGGGTAGCTTTGCTCATTCACATCGCCCGGCTGTATTGTGTCAATTAGCGGCTCTGCGAACAGTTCCAATTAAAAATAAAAAGCCGGAATAAAACACCATGAGACGCCGTTCTTCCATTTATTTTCGCAATTATAGTTTTAATTATTTCTGACAACGCAGTTCTTTTTTTTTTTTTTCCTGTGCGTGTGTGTGTGATAATCTACCGCAGTCTATTTCCCAGCGCTGGACGAGGCCTCGCTAAAACACAAGCAGCAGGACCGCATTCTCTGGCCATAGGTCTGCAAAGTTGGGAGATGTGATATTTTTTTGGCCTCTTTCAGGGTCAAACCGCCCGCCCTCAGTTTACCTCATTGCTAATGGGGGTTGTGACACTCACCTGCCGCCCTGCAAAGCGCGACACCCGACAGAGCAAAGAAGCGCTAATGCAGCCACGTCTCTGCTGTTAAATCCTTGCTGGGAAGCGGGGAAGAGAGCCGCCGCTTTTTGTGTGCGGATGCTAAAAGCACGAGGATTAGCCAAGAGCAGATTAGCGAGGACTTGCTCCATCGCTGCCCCTTCCCTCCCCCTTCCTACCCAAAAAGTTTTCTGGAGCAGCTAAATATATACCTGCCGTTTCCAAGGTAGAGCTCGCTGCGTGGCGGAGCTGTAATTGGCGACTCAGTGCAATTACAGCCACGGTTTCTGGCATTTGGATCCTCCTGGCTGGCATAATAATTTCTCCCTAGGTAGCTGGTATTTAACTTGTCTTATCTGCTCCTGATAGTTATAATTACAGTGCCCGCTAATTTTACTGTAATGTTGCAGCCGTTCGGATGGGTGGTTGGAGGAAGGTCAGGGGGTTGCAGGAGAGCTCCATCCCTCCATCCCAGCCCCATCGAGGCTTTTTCTCACCTTGGTGGGGTTGGAGCAGCCCCCACTGTGCCATTATCCTGGGTGGCATCAGGGGAGGAAGGAGTTTCGGGTCCTTCCATCCTGGCTTTGGGATGAATCTCAGTCTCCATCTCGGGTCAGGATGGGGGTGACTGGTTTGTTGGGGTGCCTGTTTGGCTTGGACGGGGAGAAGGTTGGTTGTCCCAGCTCAGGAGCAGCGTCCTGCTGTGTGATGGAGAGATTTGGAGCTGGCTTTGGGGCGTCCACCTTCACCCCGCAGGGTTTTTGCTGCGGCTTGTGCCAAGGCAGAGCCCATAAGGCGAGAGAGGCTTTGCCTGTAGTCTAGGACCAGATTTGAGCAGCAGAGAGCTAAAGCCTTGCTGACATGCAGATTGTAACCAGAGCACTGGGGTTTTGCTTCAGAAAAGCCTGGTTTTGAGAGCGCAGAGCTGGTCCAGCTCCGCAGCGGGAGGAGGAGTCACCGTCACCCCTCCAAGGATGCGAGTCCTGGAAATGTCCCCTTGCCGAGCAAAAAAACAGCCCCCATGTGAAGTTTTTGAGCTCTACAAGCCAGAAATAGTTACGAGCGGAGCTATTCAACTCCAGGGGATGAGACTGAACTGTTAGTAATCCTTTCTCTACAGGGTACCCGAGGTCTTTTTGCAGGCATAATAAACTCCTCAGGACCGCGAGCGGTAATCGCCATCCTTCCCCAGATCCCGCGCGCTGCTCCAGGAGCTCGGCTCTTTGTTTCTAGAGCAGGATTAGGTGTTAACGCTGCAAAAACGAAACCGGGGCACAGTGGCTGTCCTTTCACGTTCCCGCTTTCCAAAGAGTTTCTCTCTTCCCTGGGCTGCTCTCACAGTTTGCCTCCTCCTCGCGTTTCTCAGCCTGAGACCGCGGATGCTTTTTACAGCAGCTGGACATATTGTTTTAAGTGATAATCTTCAGATACTGCAGCCGAGCAGACAGTTCATAAGGAATATCTGATTCGGTGACTATCACTTGTTCTTCTGTCCTTGCGAGCAGCCTTTGAGGGTTAGGATGTTCTGGTTTTTCTTCTTCTTTTTCTTTAAACGAAGGAAATAATTCCCCCACAGCCCCTTGCCAACAATTCTTAGCCTGTAATGGGTTGTTTACTGCGGGTTTGATGTGATGCGTAGGTCTTGTCTTCCCTGACAGACAGAAAGCCTTCAAGGCCGGATCTTCAGTGCAAAATACTTGCACATTGTACTGTTTTGCTATGAATATTTCCCAAGATTGGCTTAAAATGAGTTGTTTCCATGACTATACTCGCTTGATGGACTTGTTCCTCGGGATACAAATGGGTCTCCGAGTCTGCTCCTCCGCCGAGCGGGGGGATAATGAGAATAACAACCGTTGTGGCGTAGGATCAGATGAGTCCCCGCTAAATTGTGCTGACTCCACTAAGGCGCTGTGTGCAGGTGGGTTCAGACCCAAGGAACCACAGCACAGGGCATCTCGGTTTGTCTTCTCTTGGTGTACCAAGATTTCTATGTTGTGTCACCACCGGGCTGGAGCTGGAGAGAAGAGGAATGGGAGGGCAGGAGGGAGAAAGTGGAAGGAGAGGGGGGAGAAGCTGGGAGGGAAAAAGCAAATGGCCAGTGCCAGAAGGGAATGATCAAAGGGAAAAACTCCCATTGTGTGAAGTTCAGTGCTGTGGGATGAGTTCCTAAATCAGAGCCCAGCAGTCAGCATGGCCCGCTGGACCAGACATGGGGAAGGAGCATCCCCTCACCTCCTATTTCTTTATATTTTCTGTGTGTGTGTGTGTGTATGTAATATATATATCTCTAAAAAAAAAAAAATCTAACAAATTTCTTACCCATATAAATCCAATTACCCATGTTTTGCCTGCAGGGAGCTGGGGAGATTAATGTTTGGTGTTTTGGCAGGAATGTAAAAAGAAATAGGTGGTAATAACAATGAAGGCTCATAAAAAGGAACCGATAGCCGTGTCTGTGCCCGGGAACCCGGTTGTAATTCTGGTGGGCAGGTCCCGGTGCGGTGTCCTGGTCCAGTGGATGAACAGGACAGAGCCCCGAGTGTCCCTGGGCACCTGAGCGGGGATGACGTTAATGTGATGATAATGGAGGCTGATAAAAAGAAATGGTTTGTGCTCTGAGGGTGCCTTCTCGTAACACATCCCTCTGTGTGTTGTGGCTTGTAAGAACCACGGGAGCACGCAGCTGTGATCCCTGTTTTGCAGAGAAATTCCCAAGGAGGGAGGATGAGCGTGGGGGGTCTTATTTGGAAGGAAAGATGGGAGCTGAGCTTGCGCTGAGCCTGTGATTGCGCTGGTCCTCACTTGGAGTGATGTGCCCGCAGGTTTTTTGGGTAGTTATGGCTGTGAGTCGCGAGTACCAGGGGCCTCTCCCCATTTGGCTTTGACACTTGGGAGCCAGCCGCTCGTCATCCTTCATCGCTGCTGTCCCCTCGGTGTCCCCTGCACGGCGGGTCCGGCACAGCGAGGGCCACCCCGCGCTGCTCCCTCTGCGGCCGCAGATTAATCACGGTTCAGATATTGCGTCCCTGCAGCGGTTTCTGCCTCCGCTGCTGCCTTCGCATCAGGCTCCTTCCTCTCCGTTTATTACCACCACCGGTTTTATAACCCACTTTATCAGATGACTTTTATTTTTTTCTTGAGCTTTCTTAAAGAGCATAACCCATGAGCAACTCATCATTTCAGAAAGAGGGAGAGCGCCGCAGAAAGCCTCTGCGCTTAGACCTTAAATGAAGAGCCTGCTTTACCGTGTTGTCGCGTTTAATTCAATCAAGGCAGTTAGAGCCGAGATTTAAAGCCCTTTGTTGCCATCACAGGAGTTGCTCTGACGCCGCAGCAGGTAGAGGAGCAGATTTGAGCCCATTTCCAAGGAGACTGGAAGTAACTGGTGGAAGCTGGGAGGCTGTTGGCATGCACATTGCATCCCATCTCGCTCTCCATCACCCTCCCTGCTCTTGCTCCTTATCCCCACATATTCCTTTAAGTGCAATTGATTAGTTTGTCTTCTATTTTTTTGTTTTTAATGAGGGAGGGTGCTGTTTTTAATTAATATTCTGAACTGTATGGTAATTATGCCGGCTGGTCCCATCGCTGTCTGAGTCACCCTCTCCTCCCTCGTTCTTGCGAAAAGGCTGTTTGGACTTAATTAAAGTTAGGGATTGAGGGCTGGTGGGGACAGCGGGAGGCTCGCAGGGGGTTTGATGAAATGATTGCTGTGGGGAAGCAGCTCCTTTCTTCCCAGGGTCACAGATTGCGATGCCCAGACACTGGTACGACCGCTTGGTTTGACCATTACGCATCTCATCCCACGTTCCCCGTCCTGCACCCGCAAAAAGCGACAGCCCCTGTTTGGGGCAAGAGGAGCCCATTTTGGGTGTCTGCTTAGACACATCCCCTCCCCGGACCCATCGCCGCTGGGGGTGTTGCGGGTCATGGCGGGGGATAATGGAGAAGCCGTGTGGACTCGGCAGGTCTTTTTTATCTCCCTTTCCAGCACTGCCACCGGAGCTCAAACGCAGCCCAAGCGAGAGCTTAACAAGCTCCGAGAGCTGTCCGGAAAGTTATCCTGACACCAAGTGACAGCCTCTCAATTGATATCCTCCCGAGACTTTAAACTCACTTCTGCGAGGTTTCCAAAGCCGGTCTTGTCTCGTACCTGAAGAATCCTTGATCTGCGGCGACGCCTCCCCTGCTTTGTCTCATTGCTCTTGACGTTTCGCTTTGTTGCCTGCTGCAGCACGGGTAAACTCCGCCGTACAACTATTTAAGAGGAGTTTTCTCTTTCTCTCTGCTCCTCCTCTGGTCTGCTCTTTGCTTTTGCAGATGTTCCTGTATAAATTGCCGGGGACGATGCTGTTCTTGCCGGGCTCTGCAGGGAACTGGCTGGGGATGCTGCTCATCCCAGAGGGCAGGGGATGCTCCAGACCAGCGGGGAAGGGAAAATGTGGTGTCTGCTGTGCAAAAGGGAATAGAAACTGTCCTGGGAGATCGCTCGCCCTCCGTCCTGAGAAAGCTCTGGAGAGACATCAAGGAAAAATGCCTGTCATTGGCTAGGAAAGGACAAGAAGCCGTGCCGCAGCCAGCGGAGATTTGTCAAGGAGAAATTGTGTCAGACTAATCTAATATCCTCCGTACGACAGCGTAAAGAGCCAGGTGGGTGGGGGGGAGCAGGAGATGCCTCTGACGGTGACCAGGCGATGCTGTGGCTTCTGTCCTAAGAGCTGGTGGGAAGCCTAAGGTGGGAACCACTGCCTGGAGCAGGTTGTAGGGAAACGGACTGGCTGCTTTAAGTTGCTTCCTTGCTTTTGAGACCTATTGCAATACGAATTCTTTGCCCAACCCATAGGAAGAAACACCTTTGCAGCAGTTTCAGGCTGTGGCTGGTTGATAGTGTCCTGTTGGATTCACATGGATGGCTTGGGGACCATCTCCATGTCCTGAACTTCCTTGAGGAGGATTTCTGGTGTGCGAGCGTGTCTGTATCATCATTGTGCTGCTGAGCCGATGTTTTGGGATGCCACCAAGGACTTTGTAGGTTTCTGAAGTAGAAATGTGCGGTTAGGACGTCTAGTTGTACACCCAGTGTAAGAAGAGCCAGAGCGGAGCGTATTAGCTGGTCCATAAGGTTGAGTTGGTTCTCCTTCCATGCAGTGGCAGCGCCGACCCCTTCCCCACTCACCGTGCAGCCCCGTTATGGACCAGAGAAGGTTTGAAGAACCAGGTGGGACCTGCCCAGGCTCTGTAACCGAGGCTGCAGACTCTCAAAGGTGCACTTAGAGCATTTTCCTTGATTTTGCTTTTGTTGCCCGGTAGACCAGCGATGGGGTCAGCCCATCTGCACAAAGCAACTCCCTCACTAAAAGTTGCTCTGCCCGTTGGCCCTATCCTGTGCATGAACTGGGAGGGTGCTTGGTGTGTATTCGCCTTTTCGCCAGTTTTCCAGCCAGCTGCTTGTGTTCAGAACCGGCTGGTGATACCCCGAGAAGCAGCTCTGATGTCCGCTCAGCGCTGGGCTTAGTCCTGCGATTGCTGAGCGTGCGGCTGGTTCTCAAGACTGATGCTGCACTTAGCAGGGTGCTGCCAAACCCGCCGAGTCCAGCAGGTTATTTCCCTTCAGAAGCCATTTATCTTCTTCCCTTTCAGATGCGGGGCTTCGGTCTCTCGTCTTTCTTTCCCTCCCACACGGGAAGGAGCCTGCTTCTCCCAACCCTCCCAAATCGGCAGCCCCGGGCAGGGGTCAGACCCATCCGAGGAGCGTGGGGACGTGCAGAGGGGCTGGCAGGGCTCGGTGGGCTCCTGCGATGCCGCTTGACAGCTATCGATTCCTTCCCAGTTATTATTTAGATGGAGATTGCTCCGGACTTCAGCTTCTCGTGCGTGTCTTTTCCGATGAGGTTTTCGATGAGTCCGCCCTGCGGGCGGGTGGGATGCCAGCAGGTGCTGGGCTGGGGTTTGAAAGCATTTTTTCTGGCAGGGAATTAGCAATTTGTCTCCATTTCTCAGGGTTTTGTGCGGAATGAGAGAGAAGCTGGGGTGCAAAATGCCAGTTGGGAAGTTCAGGGGCACCTCGGGCTCTGCCACTGCCTCTTGCTATGGCCTTGTGCACCTCACTTAACTCAATTGACTGCCTCAATTAAAAAGCAGTGGCTCTGAATTTCCTGACTTTTCCTGTTCCCTGTAATTGGAGGAATCTGATCCTTGGGGAGGGGCTTGCACACTGCTCAGCACTTTTGAAAATCCCATCCAAAAGTTATCTTCAGGAGCAACACTTTTTGTCATTAAATGCTAACTTAATAGTACAAGAGGATGCTGTGTGATGGTTATGAAAGTTTAGCAACTGTGTGTATCTATTACCTAGTTGCTAACTCTGTATATGCCTTAAATAATCAATTGATATTTAATTAGCATACAGGACTATTACTGCCTTCCTAAATCTATAATGATAAACCAAGTTATAAGTTATTGGACATTAATTACTAACTGATGATTAGAAACAGCAAGACATTTACCAGCCTCATCCCAGATATAATACAGCGTGTCCGCGCACACTGCAGAGCTAAACCGCGCCGACTGTCTCTTAATAATCAATGGGTGTTTAACATGCAATATTTGTCTAATTAGCACGAAATTAAATCCTCATTGACAACACTTCGGGGTAAGAGATCTGCATCGAATATGATGGATTTGACACGGAAGGGCTGTTATTGTAAGCAGATGTGCGTGTCGTTCGCTTTGCTTGTCGTGGCTGGCACATGCGACGGGGGGGACCGGTGATGGAGCGATGGCTGGATGTTGGATCGACGGTCCCAGGGACTGTTTTTACTCAAGTTGTGGACACAAGCAGCTCTTCCCAGCACCCACTGCATTTTTGGAGGGGAGTCTCCGTCTGAGCAAGGAGATGTTTGCAGTCGTCAGTCTGTCATCGCATGAGGGATGCGCGGTGAAGGTCGGAGGGATGCAGGGTGAAGTTGGGAGGGATGTGGGGTGAAGTTGGGAGGGATGCAGGGTGAAGTTGGGAGGGATGTGGGGTGAAGTTGGGAGGGATGCGCGGTGAAGAGGGGAGGGATGTGCGGTGAAGATGGGAGGGATGCGGGGTGAAGTTGGGAGGGATGCGGGGTGACGATGGGAGGGATGCAGGGTGAAGATGGGAGGGATGCGCGGTGAAGTTGGGAGGGATGCGGGGTGAAGATGGGAGGGATGCGGGGTGAAGATGGGAGGGATGCAGGGTGAAGATGGGAGGGATGCGCGGTGAAGTTGGGAGGGATGCGGGGTGAAGATGGGAGGGATGCGGGGTGAAGATGGGAGGGATGCAGGGTGAAGTTGGGAGGGATGCAGGGTGAAGATGGGAGGGATGCGCGGTGAAGTTGGGAGGGATGCGGGGTGAAGATGGGAGGGATGCGGGGTGAAGATGGGAGGGATGCGGGGTGACGATGGGAGGGATGCAGGGTGAAGATGGGAGGGATGCGCGGTGAAGTTGGGAGGGATGCGGGGTGAAGATGGGAGGGATGCAGGGTGAAGATGGGAGGGATGCGCGGTGAAGTTGGGAGGGATGCGGGGTGAAGATGGGAGGGATGCGGGGTGAAGATGGGAGGGATGCAGGGTGAAGATGGGAGGGATGCGCGGTGAAGTTGGGAGGGATGCGGGGTGAAGATGGGAGGGATGCGGGGTGAAGATGGGAGGGATGCAGGGTGAAGTTGGGAGGGATGCAGGGTGAAGATGGGAGGGATGCGGGAATGAGAGCAGCCCCAATGGTCCATGGGTTGCTGGGGTTGCTGCCATCTCACGTGGGGGAAAAGCTTTGCTGCAGTTTGTCAGCACACGGTGGAAGCTGTTTCGCGAGAGCAGCGGGATGGATTGCAGGGCCCCGGGGCTCTTTGTGAGAATCAGCCTGTCCTTCACACTCAGCGTGATGTAATTAACTGTGCTGATAGGATGTTATGCCAACAGCAAAGCAGAAAACACCAGAAAATGAGTCAGAAGCGATAGTGTGGAGATGCAGGGAAGCGGCAGCAGGTTGTGATGCTGGAGCGATACTGCAGCATCCCTTGCCCCCCGACCCAGGTAGGGTCCCTGCTCCAAAAAGGAGCGATACGGTGCAGGGAAGCTCTGGGCAGGCTCTGATGTGGCTTTGCCATAGCGTGCAGGGGAGATGGATGGTCCCTGGGAGGTATTTCTCTCCCTGGTTGTGCAATGGATCTGTAACTCCCAGCTCCCTCCTTTCAATCCTTTGCAAGGAATCGCTCTCCTTGCTCTGTCAGGGGAGGTTTCTCACTGTTGGTTTTCCTGCCTCCTTCAGGGTTTTACCAAAAATGGTGAAACTTCTTGAAGCTTCAGCAGCTCCTTGGTTCCTTATGGGTCTTTTCTGTGCCCCCTGCAAAGTGCAGAGCCCCACTGGGCAGGATGGGTGGATGATTGTCTCCTTCATTCAACAGGAGCTGGGATGGCAAAGAAAGAAGTTAAAAAAAAAAGTCTTCCAATTAGCAATTGAAATTGTTCGTTAAAGAATCTGCCTATTCTGCAAGGAATGTTTAGTAATTGATAGCAATTTCTAGCAATTAAAT
Source organism: Streptopelia decaocto (assembly GCF_964273445.1). NCBI lineage: Eukaryota > Metazoa > Chordata > Aves > Columbiformes > Columbidae > Streptopelia > Streptopelia decaocto. The sequence continues at coordinate 3,771,942 of NC_138676.1, read as the reverse complement.
ACAAATTAATTCGTGCTACTGAGTAGCAGGTTATTTATAGCTCTGTATTTATGGGCATTCCCTCTCCTTAAAAATATCGTCGTTGCTTTTGATAAGTAATTAGAGTTTACTGAATAATTTCCCAATGTAGGTATGAATTTTAAATAATTTTTAGTACCGAGCAAGTGTTTCATTGTGTTGCTGAGTGAGGTGTTATGGTTATTTATACTATAGTAGGGCCCGGAGGCTGGGACGGGCACTTTGCAAGCGTATAGCAAAGAGATGGTCCCTGCCCAGGAGGGCTCACAGTGGTTTTTATGTTCTGCAGCAGGCTCCTGAGCACGCTTTTCCACCAAATAAAGGTCGTTTGCATGGGCTGCAAGCAGCAGCTTGGCTGCAGATGTGTAATAGTAATAGTAATTCCCTACTAATAAGAGTGATAGTTACCCACTCAGATGAGGAGGGTGAAGCCCCAGACTGGGAGGTGGTGAACAAAGGTCGTGTCTTTTGACTAGTTTAGTTGAATTTTGGCTTTGAGGTGCCTTTTATTTGCCTTGTGGTTTTATTTAGATGATCTCAGGACATGGTTGCGAACTTTTACTGATGCTCCTACAGCTATATGCATGCACATTAGCTCTTCACAAGATGAGATCTTTATATAATGATGTCTCCGGGACTTGCAGATTTTGGGGGGAGAGGGCAAAGCCGTGATGGGTTTAACCTTGGGGAAATAAATATCCCATGCCATTGGCGTGTATGGGAAAGCTTTGGGATGTGTCTATGTTATAGCTGATGTGCCCGTGGGCTCTTGGGAAGCTTTGAGGCTGCCAGGACCTTTGGGAGCATCGCAGAGGTTGCTGGTCCTGTCCCCTTTGTCACCTGTGGGCAGCGGGATCAGCCCCACGTCTCGTTCAAAGGCTGCGCAGATCCTGCCCGTGGCCGCTCAGTCAGTTCTGTCGCTTTTCTGGCTTCATTACTGAGCTTGATTAAATGGTTCTTGTACAGCCAAGGGTTGGGATACACACAAAGGGACTTTTCGAGTCATCCGAGACACTCGGATACAGCGGAGCCAGATGCCGAAGGGATAGATGAGCGCCGGGGTTTGACATTGCGGTTGCGGTAATGAGATGTAACCCATTAGGGCAGCGTCCTCCTGGGATCCAGATGCCTCCGAGGAAGGCAGAGGGTTGAGATGGAGCCTCAGACCTGCAAAAGGTTCCTGAGTGGGGAATAACAAACTGGAGAGTTGCCCTGTCCTTGAGATTTGCTTGGGACAGGTTGCTCAGGTGTTTACAGAGGATGGGATGGGGAGAAAACGAGGGTGAGAAGGTTTTGAGCCCAGTATCTCGCTTCTGTATATTGTTTTATAGAGTCTGTGTGTGTGTGTGCAGGCAGCGGTATCGCTCATGCTGGTAGAGCTGGATTCAGCCGTCATCTTGTGGGCTGTGTGGCTGCTGGAACATCATGGGATGTGCATGGGGTGATGCTAAGGAAGGAGGTGACTTTTGTCACCTCTCTGTGCATCCGTCTCTGGGATCAAATTGGTCTTTGGGGGCTGGGAAAAGCTGCAGCAGAAGGTGACAATTATTTTTCACGGCAGTAATGAGTGGGTTTGGCCAGTTCTGAAGCTGCCGGGTCTGGGGCAGACCGCAAGGCATTTGTCTTGGCAAAAATAGGTGTGAAGTGTGACTTTTAGGGGTGAGGAGCAACTCCAAACCAGCAGCCTTGTGGTCTTGAACTCTCCTGGTCCAGCAATATTGCTTTAGATTTCACAGCCCAATTATTTCCGTGCCGTCCTTCCCGTGCTGGAGGAGCAGGGAGCTCTCCTCCCTGCCCATCTGCAGACCCCATCGCACACATCACTTAAATACTTTCCTTTTACCGATTCCCTGCTGCTGCAAGGGTCCGAGCTTTCATCTCCTCTCCTTTCTTTGTGATCATTTCAGAGCTTGGTGGCTTTTGGCCTCTTGCACTACAGGTCTCCGGTTTGTTATAAGCCATTGCGAGGCGGTTTGCGGTGTGCTGGTACGCGGAGCAGAGATGCCGGCGGATCCTTTCGGATTAATGGGCTGTCTGAGTGCGAGGGATGAGCCCCGGTGACCCGGTGGGTCCCTTTTGGGAGGTGTATAAGAGCCCCCTCTGGCACCGCGCTCATGTCTGGACGCTGAGATCATAGGAGATGCTTAAGACTTTTAACTGCGGACTCTGATGGTCCCACTCTCCCTCCCGGCAATTCCAAGATGCTCGCTCGTGTGATTAACTCCACATCCCAAAAGTCACTGGCTCTGTAAAGCTTCAGGATTGCGCCAGCGCTTCTGACTGCTCCAACAAGGGTCAGCGAGGCGGCTGCTGTCTGAGGAGCTCAAAGGCTCCAGGTTTGAAAGCCAAGAGTCCTTCTCCGCTCTTTGATCACTAACTGCAGCGCTCGTGGTCCCCACGGGGCATAAACAGGGAGTTTGGGCTCTCGGCAGCCTTGCAGCTGCTAAATTTTGGTGCTAATGCTCCAAATTCAGTGTGGTGAGCAGGAGGTTCTCGGAGCTGCCGGTGGTGGCTCTGGCTGGATTTGAGGATGTGTCTGCGGGACATGGCGAGGAGGTGGGTGAAGGGAAGAAACTGAGCCCTCCAAATCCCTTCTGGAACGATGCTGGTTAAACTCTCACAGCAGGATTGCTCACCCGTGACTCATCAGCCCTTTGCTGCTCGCACTAGGGCGGTTCTCCGCCAAAATAGCACTTGGGGACCAGGAGGGGGGACGTGTCTTCCCCTGGGAGGGGTTTTTTGGTGGCTCTGAAGTGCCACCGCGAGGAGAACCGGCCAAAACGGGGCAGGTTGAGAGGGTCCCTCCTTTTTGGCTTTTAGAGCAGATGGTTTGCACTTAGTCCACCTGAACCGGACAAAACCCAGGCAGACCCTGCGAGTGAATTTGCCAGGTCGAAGCCTCCCTGCTTTTATTTTTGTCTTCCTGACGAGCAGCCCGTCCCTCCACCAAATAAAAATTCCACACGCAGAGCCGGTTAAAAACATCAATTAGCTCTAAAACAATTATTATTTTTTGAAATGCCATTTTATATATGCAATAACACAACACAATAATCCTGGGTTATTTAACAGAGCATTTACCATGAAAACAGTCATTACTCTTTTAACGCTGCTGACTGTACAAGCCTCTTAACATTAAACGGCAAGTGAGGCAGAAGTCTCGCCGTCAGAAATGCCACGTTCCCTTGAATATATTAGTGACGCTGTCATCGGGAAGCTTGGCCAAGTGGTGTTTCCCATTCCCGGGAAGCTCTGATTGGAGGAAATTCCCCAAATTGAGCATGGGGATGTTGCCCAAATCTTGTTGTGTTGGTTTAGAACCCCCTGGAGATGTGTTGGAGAGGACAGGATGGGTTCAGCCCGACTTTGCCCCATCCCTCTGTTCTATTCCATCCCCATCTCAAGCTGAATTTGTTATCCAGCCTAAACCCAGCAGATTCCGCTATTTTAATATTGTTGATAGAACCTATCATACTACACAGATAAAGACCTTTTTTTGCTGCTAAGTCAATAATTAATTTAGTAGTAAATTCTGCTTTTCCCCCTCTTTTGTGGTTCTAGGGAATTGTGCTGGATGTATATTATTTACTTACTTATTAGACCTCTTCTAGATACCTGGCATGAACCCGGGGGAACAGATGGAAATACCATTCTCGAGCTACCAAAAGCCTTTGGTTTAAGCAAAATAGTTGTGTTTAAAGATTAATTTAAGACGCTTTAAAAATTGAGCAGGCCATACATTTTTAATATTGATTGATGTTATTATAAAAGATTCAGCCGCGGACTCTTCTCGCCAGGACCTCTCCTGGCGTTTGCCGGCGAGGGACACGGCTTAGTTATTTTTAATCCTGGAGACTGGTTCTTGTGTAATTTATGGGCAGCGTCGCCATCTCAGGCAGGAGCCTTGGGATGGGGGTGAAGCTGGTGGTGCTTGGAGGGAAGGAGGTTGGGTACATCTTATTCCAGTGGCATCACAGAACCGGGAGCAAAACTTCTTCCATTAAACTGGAACAAGCCTCGGCGCATGAACCTGAATAGTCAGAAGGTAAAATCTGCCCAACAGCAAGTACATTTTGTTGCGCGTCTTGTAAACCTCCAATTTTTTGTCTTTATTCAACGTTTTTTAACGTGGAGGTGGAAAAGAAATAGTGGCAGAGCACCCAGGAGCGGGTACCTCTTTTGATAGTGTTTTGTTAGTGAGTTAGAGAGGCAAAGCAGCCACCCCAGCCCTGGAGGAGCTGAGTGTGCTGCTGAGGAATAATTCTCCAAATTGCATTTATTTCACAGGCGTGAAAGGTCACCAAGTGAAGGGAAACAAGAACTGTATTCAATTAGACAATTCGATCAAAATAAATCTGTCAAGATGGCATTCCTGCTGAGGAATCAATTGACTTGGAAAATGAAGGCAGCTGCTGCTGTTGTTGTTATTATTGTTGTTATTATTATTATTTTAAATTAGCTCCAGTACCTGACATGAGTACCTGAGTTGGAGTGCCTGAGCGGTTCACATCATCTATCACTCTTATTAGATATTAATACATCCTCCTCCGCCTTGCAGTTAGTGCCCTGTTAATAGTCAAGTGGCCCCAGAGTGCTTCCTGGGAGGCTGATGTGAATGATTAGTAATGAGAAGGGATGGCGAGGCCTTTTTCAGGCAGAAGGTTAAGGGGGAAAAATAAAATAAAATATAAAATAAAATAAGAGAGGGAGAACAAGAATCAAGCGTGCGGGAGATGTGCTTTGTTGGATGTGTTTCTTGGTGGCTCTAAATCAATGTGATGGTTTCGCAGGGCTGGTGGGTAGAAGTTGCTGTGAGTAGGAAAGACGATGAGAGAAGTTTCCTTCATCTTCTACCAACCGGGGTGTTTTCCTTTGTATCAGGCAGCCTTAAAAAAAAGGCAGAAAAGAAAGAAAAGCCACCAACCTCCTTTAAAGACAGACTTTATCACAGCAGCGTACTGATCTGCTTCTCAGCTTGCCCTCAGCTTGATGCACCTCATCAAAGATGCTCTTGGACTCGGTGATCTGTAGGGTCTCTTCCAACTGGAATGATGCTCTGGTTCAGTGGTTCCCATGCCTTGGGCAGCTCTGCCCATGGCTGGGAGGGTCCCATGGGTGTTTCACCCCGTGTAGCACCAGATCCTACTCTTCTCCATGTCCCAGAAGCGTTAGTGGTACATAGCAGAGAAAACCAAGGTCCTCCTGGACATCTGGTAGGTACCAGCACATTGGTTTGGTGCTGACCCCACGCTCCAGGTTTTTCTGGCCATGACTCCATATTTCTCCCCGAAACACCCTGGTCTGCTCTGTAGCTCCTAGACTGGTGCTCCGCACATTAAAACAGGTGTAATTGTGCTCGCCTTGAGACTTTGGGGCAGGGGATGCGTACTCAGAGCAAGGCTGGAGATGCCTTTGCACATCTCTGTGTGGATGGTCCGGCTGGACCGCTCGGATGCGCCGCGGAGGGCGAGGGACACCGGCTGTCACCTCCTCCTCCCGTCGCTTGCGTTTTTATTGACTGGCGATGACAAACTGGTTTATGGACAGATCTTTTATACCCGCTAGGACTCGGCAGTTATTTTTGAGATTATGCTTTGCCTCAGAATCTTCCTTCCTTCATCCTTCATAAATCTTGAGCCGAGGCTGCTGCATTCAGACCAAGCTTAATATTCCTCTTGCAGATCTCTGCACCAAAATGGCTGCGTCGGAGCAGGGGGGCGGAGGCGGATTCCCCTCCAGCCCTTCGCTCCAAGGGCAGTTGTGAACCTTGGTGTCAGGGTCTGTAAAAGGGTCTGGGGTCCTTGGATGAGGCGGGACGGTGCTTCCTTGGGGGTGTTTCATGCATGGACAGGAGCCTCCTTTCCTCACCGGGTTGTGAATGAAGGGTTGGAGTACGTAGGTGATGCTGTTAGCTGGGGGAACGCAAAGATGAGCAATGAGGAAAGTAATGGGAACAAGAGAAAAGAGTAAGGGAGAGAAAGAGGGACTTGTTTTGTGGCTGTGTGTTGCTGGTTTTGGCTTTTTTTTTCAAGGAAAAAGCAGAGGAGAAAGAGTCCAGTCCCCTCATTTCACCTCTCCCGCACTAATGCATGGGGTTGCAAAGGACAAATCCCGTTCACTTGGCCTTTCCCCTCCCCTCATTAACTCCCATGACCTTGGGGCCGAGGTGAGAGCAAAGTGTTTATCCCAACAAAAGCTCTAGCCAAATAAATAAGCAGAGTTTTCAGAAGGGTCACGTCCCTCGCAAGCCCAGGCACGAGGCAAAACCTCTGTGCTGGGCTGAGTTTGGGACTGGCTTTTCTTTGCAGGGAACAAAATGCTGGAGAAGGAGTGTGAGAGCCCCTTGGCAAGCTTGCAATAAATCCTTCACGAGCATCGAGCAAGGGGAAATAAACCAAGCAGCCAAACCAAACCCAACCCTGGGTTTATCAGAGAAGCCACAAAGTCGTAACTCCTGATCTTAGAGTTAATAATCCCTCGAGAGAGGTTCTCCTGCCCCTCTGCTCTGCCCTGGGGAGACCACACCTGGAATCTTGTGTCCAGCTGTGGCCCCTCAGTTCCAGCAGGACAGGGAACTGCTGGAGAGAGTCCAGTGCAGCCACCAAGATGCTGGAGGGAGTGGAGCATCTCCCGTGTGAGGAAAGGCTGAGGGAGCTGGGGCTCTGGAGCTGGACAAGAGGACACTGAGGGGGGACTCATTCCTGGGGATCAATATGGAAAGGGGGAGTGTCAGGAGGATGGAGCCAGGCTCTTCTGGTGACAACCAGTGACAGGACAAGGGGCAATGGGTTCAGACTGGAACACAAGAGCTTTTTCCACTTAAATTTGAGAAGAAACTTCTTCTCAGTGAGGGTGGCAGAGCCTGGCCCAGGCTGCCCAGGGGGGTTGTGGAGTCTCCTTCTCTGCAGACATTCCAACCCGCCTGGACACCTTCCTGTGTAACCTCATCTGGGTGTTCCTGCTCCATGGGGGGATTGCACTGGATGAGCTTTCCAGGTCCCTTCCAACCCCTGACATTCTGTGATTCTGTGATTTTCATGTTGTTCGGGGTTACTCCCCACTGTACTGCGCTGCTCTGGTTTTATTTAGGCTGGTTCAAGGGGGGGAGTTTTGCCCTTGGTTTATCAGACAGCACCTTCTTTAGCAGATGGTCTTTTTTCCCACGTTTCTGACAGCAAGCAAACACATCCCTTAGGTTCCCCGACCATCTCCTGCTTTCAGGTTTTCTGTAAATCACAGACTGTCAGCAGAAGCCAGGCATCGCGCACCCAGGTTTTGAAGCGCAAGCGATGAGCCCATGCAGTACCTGTCTGGTGGAGAACGGGGCTGCTGGAGGCTTTCGCACATTATCAGGTGCGATCCTGGCTGGGATCTGAGCCCGCTCTGCAGTTCCCTTCTGCTCCTCTCGCCTCCGTGCAGCTGGGGATTATAAAATAACAAAGCACCTGCCGTTGCTGCCGCTGCCTGAGTGAAGTGCCATCAGGTTTTATTCTCCCTCCTGTCTCCCTTTTTCACACCTGCGTGCCACAAAAATGTCTCCTGTCGTCGTACAGCCCCGTGAAACTCCCCTGGAGCGTTTGTCTATTCGAGAGATATAGTGGAGGACGTGGGTTTCGTGCCTGGCGTCCTCCCTCTGTCTTTCATCCCTTCCCTTTGACGTGATTTAGCACCCCAGAAGCTGTAAAGAGCGTCTGTGCGCAGATGCGCCCGCTCCACGTGCGCGCAGGTGAGCGGCGACGTTGCCGTTGTGCCACTTCTGAATAATTTACCACTCAACCAAAAGGACCCGTTAAAATTTTGAGTTATTGAAATTACATTTGGTTTGGGAGGAGGGACGTCGGGGGTGTTTGCTTTGGCTGCCTCATCGTTGGGGTGGCAGGAGCAGGAGTGTGTTTGGGAGGACTGTGATGCTGCAGATAGGCTTGTGGTGATGGATGGGCTGGCAGAGCGGGAGCCGAGGAAATAAATAAATAAAAAGATCCAGATAGGCACAAGAACAATCCTGACAGCTTTCATTATTTAAACTGGAGAAAGAGGCAGGGGGGGAAGAGACTGTTTGTTGTATTGCAAGAGGAATGCCACATCCTTCATGGCCTCGCTGTGTTTGTTTGGAGGCACCGTGGTGCGATTCCCCTGGGATCAGGTACCAGCCAAAATTCCGGCTGCTTTTGTTTGCGAAGGTGATGCCCGGCAGGTGGGAAGCGTTCGGCGTTGGGTTACCGCCTCATTTCGGGTAACCAACCCAAGTGTGACCGGTGCTGAAGCAGAACCAAGTGCTGCCATTTACGCTTCTCGCCTTTTTCTTCTTCTCCGAGAGCTGGGAGTTAATTCTGGAAGCGTCACTTGTGCGAGGACGTTTCTGGCAGGCTGGGGTTGCTAAGTGTAGCTAAGTGCCTCGAGCAACCCTAACTATTCAGCTCCTTTTTTATTTTAAAGTTTCTGAAGGGGAATAAGGAAGCGAAGCGTGATCAGCTGTACTCAATAATACCATGGGGTGCTGCAGGAAGGTGCCACCAGGACCGACGTGTGAGGGGCTGATGGAAGCATGTGCTGACTGTTTGCTCATCTTGTACCTCCTCCATCTCTGATCTCTGGACCCTTTTGCTGGTCTTTCTGAGCAGGGAAGCGTTTGGGGTCTTGGTGGACCCTGGGGAAGGCAGCCAGTGCATCTTGGTGCCTCTGAGATGCTCTTGAGTCCCCTTGCTCCGCTGGGGGACAGATGGATCCAGGTTGGGATGTGGAAGGGTGGAGAGCACTGGATGTCAGCAGCAGGACCCAAAAGCACATATATATACTCTCTGTGAGTCCCATTTGCTCTGGGATATTGGGTGTGCGTTAAAGTGGTGCTGGGTGGGCTGAGCCTCGTTCCTTCCCTGGCACAGGGAGGTGGTTGGTACCATTGGAGAGTCTGGATCAAGGAGCTCGTTTCTGGAGTGACGTGATTTTTGCCTCTGGTTGTTTTCAGGAAGGATTTTCTTAACTGTTCCAACCTGGCAAATTGTGAATTACTTAACAACGTGTTTCTAAGAGAGGTATAAAAAGCAAGCTCCGAACCTTTTTGAGTGGTTTTTAACAAATACAAATTTCATTTTCTATTAAGATCTCGGAATTGTTGTCTGGGGTGGTGAATGCCACTCTTTGTCGCTGTTTTGGGGCCTGTTCCTTCAAGTGCAGGACCTGTCCCTAAACCCCAGGCTAAACCCCAAAGCTGATGCAGTTTGGGGGCTGCCGCGGTGGCACCTTTGGGGCAGTGGGGCAGTTAGGCGTGGGTTAAAAAGGATGATTCCTGTTCTAAAGCCACACGCATTTCCCAGCTAATTGTGCAAAGCAACCCCCTTCTTGCCCCTCTCCTTTTCCACCCTCTCGTCTCAGTTCCAGGGGGCCAAGAGGGAGCAAAACACCTGAAGCCTCCTCCACCTCGCCTGCCTCTCGAGCCGCAAAAATTAATAACAAGCTTTGGCTCCTGAGACCATCCTCCTAGAAGCTTATTTATACCTCTGCTTAGTGTTGATTCAGCTGCCTTGCAACCATCACTCCAATTCACAAGAGCCCTTGTAGAAAGGAGAGATGAAAACCGCCCTACACTGCTCCTGCTCCTCTTTCTTTTCTATTTTCTCTCTCCCGCACACTTGCAGCACTTGGTTTTAAGCACCGGGAGAAAAAAGATGTTCTCATAGTATGTGAATTCAGAGCCCCTGTGCGAGCTCTCAGCCCTCCCAGGGGCATTGCAGCCCGTGGCCTCTCTTCTGCTTAGGCCTGGCTTTGCAAAGCAAGGAGCTGCGATTAGCAGATCCCTGCTCCTCGGAGAGCCTGTGCCTTGTGCTGCCCACATCAAAGAGGAGAAACGGCCCGACAGGTGCCTCCTCGGCCTCTCCAAATATCCCACCGTCGGCACATTTGTATTAGATATCGATTTCTGTTTAATAGAATAAGCCGGGAGAAATCACACTCTTTGTTGGCATTCAAAGGATAAACCATAAAAGCCATTAAGAAGTACTGTAAGCGGCGGGATGATTAATGAGACTTTAGGTACATTCTACTGACTGCTTCCAGATAATGTCTTTGAAAGATCCCGTTGCTGCTGGCTGCAATTCAGAGCTATTTATTTGCAAGGTGAAGCTCTGAGGAGCGGCGCTTCCAGCACCAGGCCTGCCCGATACCGTTATGGAGACTAAACTGGATGTCCCCCATTCCCGATTTGTTTTGTTGGGTTTGTTCAGCAGCTTTGCCACGATACGGGGAGGTCAAGTGGTGAAAGATGCTCCGTCTGCCCTGGAATCGGTGTTGAGATGCTGCTTTGGGGATGGCCGTGGGGTTTTGGGCTTGTACAAGGAAGCTTCTTTTGGGAGATATTGATTCTATTTTGGTTTTGGGTGTTTATTTTTTATCCTTTTTATTTTTTCTTGGTACTAGCTTGTCTTTCCATGCACATCCCACCTGCTCTGCTGGCTTTTGGGTTTTCCTTGGGAGGTGGAAGTTTCTGGCGTCACAGCAAATCCTGTTTGTTTCTCACCGAAGCCCATCTGTGGCGAAATAACAAACAGATCCCAAGGAAACGGATAAGCACTGTTTTTAAAAAAGCTGCGCTTGAAATGTGTGTTTGGTGGGGTTTTTTCCCCTTTGGGGATAAAAGATCCTTCCCTGTGTCGGGGCAGGATACGGGAGGCAGGGATTTTCTGTCGAGGGAGCGGGAGCTGCCAGAGTTTGTCATCAAGAATAATAATAACAACCAAGTGATGACTGGCAAACTGTCGTTGAGGGGGTAATGAGGATATAATCCAGCGCAGCAGAGGAACAAGGAGGGGGGGAGCAGGCGATATCCTGTCTGTAATGAACAGTAACACTGCTGGTAGGGGGGGACGGACCCGATTCCGCTGTTTCCTTCCTCGGCGACCGTGATGCAGAAAGAACTGGAGAGAGAAAAACACCTTCCTTAGGCAGAGGGTTGGTTTCCCCCGTTAAACTCGAAGATAAAACTCTGCCGCTAAATTGCTGTCACTGTTTTAATTCTCCCCAGCTCGCCACCTCCTGTCTCCCCGCTACCTCCTCCTCCTGCTTTTCTCCTTTATTTTTCGTCTCCCTCTTTCTTGTCTCTGTGCCTCCCCTCCATCTTTGTTTCGTTCTGTCAATCTCTCCCTCTTTTCTAAAGCTCTCTTTCCTTCCTCTGCTCTCCCGTCTCCTTTATTCCCTTTAAATTCGTCACCGCTCCTCTCTCCCAAGCCCTCCTCCTCCTCCTCCTCCTCTCTCAGCATCCTCACTGGGTTTCGCAGCCTTTCCCCGGGGCCCTTCGCTTCTCCAGCCCTTCCCGCGGCTGATTTATTGGCTCAGTTGGAGAAAATCGAGGCCATTTTCAGCTTCTCCAAGGTGCTGCCAGAGGGGCACTAAAAGGGCAGCGGGTCCGTTTTAAGCGTCGCGGTCAAGTGCGGTAGTTTGGGGTGGAGAGGCAGCTTTTATTGTGGTCTCTTGGCTTACAGCATCCTCTCCCTTTTATACCTGCCCTCCAGACATGAGCTCTGGAGCAAGATGCTCTCCAGGCTTTGCTCCTCGTGCGCCCTCAGCACTTACCAAGCAACAGCGAGTAGTAAAAAGGGCGAGTGGAGGGGTTGGCAGCCCCAAGGTTGGGGATTTATAACGTTTACGAGCTCCGGGTTTGCCTCTGCCACTGAGTGCTGCCGGAGATTTAGCAAATCCTTTAATCTCTCTCCTTCCTCAGTTTCTCCAGTCGGTTAAGTGAGGATAATGAGCCATAACTAACTTGCAAGCTGTCGAGGGAACGGTTTAATTAGCGCCTGATCTTGCTGGGTGCTGTGGGGCTGGGGTTTGCGCTGTGGCACGGGATTCAGGCAGAATCGGGGCTCAGGACCTGCCAGATATTTGACTGCCTAAATACTTCGGAGGTTCCAAGCCCCAGCTCGTGTGGTGCTGTCTCTTGGGGGAGAGAGCCCCGCGGTAGCGAGCGGGGGGTGTGTTTTGCAGGCAGCCCCTCTCCTTCCCTCTCTGCCCGCGCAGGGGTTAATTGCCTCGTGCATCTGCCAGCCGCAGGGCTTCCAGGAATAGAGGCTCTTGGTTTGCAGCTCTCTGTCGCAAATCCAGAAAAAAAGAAGAGAGAGAGAAAGAAGGGAGGAAATCTATTCCTTCCAGCCGGCTCGGATGCGGTGGGTTCTGCTGGAGCAGAAGGCGGTGGAGGCAGATGGTCCAGAGATGCTGGGGGTCGGTGGTGGACCCTGACGTGGGTACCTTCCATCCTTCCAGCCCTATCACGATGCTCTTTGCTTCCTTTGGGTGCTCTCTAGAGCTGCCCTTCCTATCAGAGGGTGGAAAACCCACCGTACTTGCTACTTGTTGTGAGATCGGATCAGACTTGCACTGGGGGCGCGTGTGTGGCTTGTTATCTCCATTGGGTTTGAGTTGTTGCGTATTTGGTACCACGTTCTGCTGCCCTACCCACGTCCCCCGTTGCAGAGGATTAGCTGACACCGAAGCAAACCACATCCTCTGCCTGCCTGCCTTAGTCCCTTCACAAAGCAATTACATTTTTCTAGCACCATCTTTTTTCCCTGAGATGAGCCCATGCTGACTAGTGCTTAGAGTCCCACTCTTTTTTTCCCCTGCCAAAATCGCAGGGGAATGGTATTTCACATAAAAGCCTTTGAGAAGCAAAGAAGCTCTTGAAATCTCACTCTGGAGTGACCTTTTTTCCCCACTTCCCATGAGCAGGCAAAGGGCATCGTGCGACCCGTCCACTCAATCCCGTAAATCGTTTGTACTGACATGTAAAATATCGGTGAAAAATACTTCATCCCTTTAAAGAGAAAAATAAACAGTTTCTCTCATCATTATACAGTTTCCAGGAAGGAAAGCACAGTTGGTATTGACAAAGCTTAAAAAGGAGGCGGGCGGGGGGGGAAGAAAAAAGAAAACTCAAACCCCAGATGCTGAACTTCTCGCAGAACAACTTGACTTTGATATTTACAAATGTGTCATTTGTTTCTTGTTGGATTTGGTGTGAACTTGTCGTCAGCAAGGTTGGGGTCCAGCAACAAGACTCCCCTCCCCAAACCACGGGCAGGCAGGGTCGGCTTCTCTTTATCAGCTGAAAGTCTAGTGGGAGCTGTTGAATCTCCTGGTGGTCATTGGGATTTTCGGGAGGGTGATTCATCGCACCCTAAAAAGTCATCTGAAGCAAGGGTGCTCATTTTAAGCATGCTTTAAAGGCGCCTTCCAACCAAAGTTATTCTGTGATAGGGGTTGGCCATCACTTTTCATCAGCTACGGTGGGAGCTTTGAATGAGTTAGTGGAGCTCAACGCTGCTCCGAGTGTCCAACGCAAGGTGCTCGCCTGGGGTTTTGCGTAAATGCGGCCTCAAGCGATAGGGTTTTATCTCTCCGAAATTCCCTTTCTATCAGCTGAGATTGATTTTGAGACGTGAAGTTGACTTTTCTTGTGATCTGTAGTTGACTGTGTGCTCTGTTACGTTTCCAACTAGTCTGGAGCCATAGAAATGCGAGGCCTTGTCTTTTGCCATAGAAATATTTTCATTCTGTTCCCCTTCCCGGGTTTATCGCCTTTGAGTTGTGCTGATGCCTTTGAAGTCGGGATGAATTCTAGCCACGGAGTTTCAACTCAGGGTGTAGATCCACGCTCAAAGGAGGGATGCATTCACTGTATTTTCTGTTTCCATCCAGCCTGTTGCAGAGTTGGACCCAAGCTGTGAAATTCAGATGTAAATTCCTCCTAAGCCTAGCCCACCGCCAGGCACGGTTTGATCATCCGGCTTTTAAGCTGGCGAGTACCGGTGCTGGGAATGAGAAGCTTGGGATGACAAGCTCTCTTTAGATATAGGAGTGAGCACTGACTGCGGTCCCTCCGCATCCCAAAAAGCAGTTTGGAGTTGGGTTGGTGTGAAGCCGCAGGCTTCCCATCTCCAGCTTCCCCAGGCTAGGCTTAAATAGGCTGTTTCTACCTCTGGCTCTGCAATGAGTGATGTAAAAGAAATACAAGGTCAGGCTGAAAATGATGGGAGCCAACTGGGGGAAAAAATACCCACGTGATGCCCCATCGCCACCCTGAAAACATCTGAAAGGAGAAGCCTCGGCAGCCGAGGGAAGAGGGAGCAGGATGCTGACGCATCCCTCCCGCAATCCCTCCTCTTTACCCAGGGATTGAGATGAGTTCGTTCTCTTCTGGCAGATTGAAGGCTGCAGAGTTCGCAGAGCCTCCTAGGGTGCTTGGTGGGGCTTAATAAAAAGGAACGAGGTGGGTCTTCAATATTACACGAAGGTGCTGGGCTTAAATAATAAATGAAGAAAAAGAAATCAAGGAGTATCTGAAGGGAGATATGGACATTCCAATGCAGGGAGTTCAGGAGCAGCTCGGCAACTGTCAACAAGCAACAGAAATGAAGTTTGTTCTAAAAACCAGGTGGAGAGGAATCTGTAGATATTGTTCTTCCTTTAAACTGTGTCTTTTGTTCTGAGATGGCGTGTTAAATGGTCTGCTGCTTCCCAGAAGAGTTGTCCATGACCAGGAAAGGGACCGTGTTGTCCATGACCAGGAAAGGGACTTCTCTTGGAGAAGCCGTGATGTTTCACGGTCCCAGTCTTGTTTGGTGCGTGGAAAAGGCGAGGAAAGGTGGAAAGGATAATGTGAATGGAGTTGAGTGTCTCAGGTGATGCTGTAGATTCAAGCCAGGCTCTAGAAAAGGGGGGAGCTGTTTGAGGCACGGAGCTGCTGTCCTCTGCCCCTTTTTCATCCTTTTCCTCCCCTCGGATGCTGCTGTTTGTTCTGCACATCCCTGCCAGCCTGGCCTTGCCCCGGGGGAAGGGCAGAGAAGCAGGTTGGCTCCCAGTGCTCCCCCCTCCGCATTTGGTGCTCTTTTGGACCGTGCAAATTGCCATTTAGACAGTTCAGAGCAGCCTTGTGGGCTTAGATGTTGGTCGTCCTTTGGCTTTCAATGGGCTTTGGGTGCCGGGCTTTCAGGATCCTTTGCAGATCTCGGCAGGGCTCCGTTTAACCTTTCCTCCTGTCTGAAGAGAGCACATCACACTAGCCCATGCACACAGGTAGAAATTTGAAGAGGATCTTTGCCCTTTTCCTTCTAATGGAACAAGTCGGGGATCCCCCATAAATGCTGGATTTCCCTTACGAAGCAGTCGGTGGCAAAAGATGTACAAGGTAATTGGAAAAGTAGCCAGGTTTGAGATTAAAGTTGTTCCATCAGCTGAGACGTGTGTCGAAAGCTTCCCCTCTGGCTGATTTACATAATGCTCCTAACCATTTCAGGAGGAGTGTTGGGAATCCCATAATGCAAATAACCCCTGAGCCTATATAATCAAACGCCTTCACCTGATCCAAGACGAGCGCAGAAAGAGATTTGCCACATGTTTTACCCAGCTCAGCAATGTCTCCTCTGCAGACGGAATTGCTAACAATATTCCGACCTGTTGGAGCACAACATTGAAACGTATAGAAACAAGACCCGCAGCCACGTTCTGCAATTCAATCTCGTCTTTATTGCGGCGGTGGAGGTGCGCTGCATATTAGCGAGTGTTTCTTTCCCCTGGCTAACCTTGGCTAGGTCTCATTCCCAGTTCCCGGCTCTGCTGGGAATTGTCCCATCGATGGGAAGGTGACAAACTTCTCATCCTGCCTGGGGATGGGGTGGTGACTCAACATCGGTCCCTAAAACCTGTCCTATCTAGCTTGAATTCCCACCGAACAGAAGCAGTGTTGAGGGAGACGACCTGCTCTTTGGATGATGGTGCTGTAAACTGATGGTGCCCCTATGCAGATTCCCCCTGCTGAGCATCTGCGCTCTAATCCTCTCTTTTTTTCCCACTTTTATCTTCCAGCGAAGAACAATATATCTCTTACTTGCTTGGTAGTTTCCCTTCCGTTCCCCGATTGAATTATACAGAGGGTGCACTCGAGTGATTTTTAAATCTAAATGAAAATGTAAAGAACCCTTCTCCGTAGCGCTGAATCCTACAATAAGGCAAATTGTTTAACTTCCCCGCACCCCCGTCTGGCCCTAATTGATTCTTGTAACCCAGCCGCGATTTCGAACGTGTTCTAGTCAGACAAATCTACCGGCACTAATTCAACACGGTGAGCGTTTGTACGGCGTTTAATGCGACGATGAGATCAATGTCGCCGCCGAGCACCCCCGGCCATGGCAAAGCAACTTGGTCAGCAAGTGTTGGCGGGGCAGACTTTTCCCAAAAATCTTTGTTTCTTTAGGATGGGAAGATATGCTTTTTCATCCTTCCCTTTCCCCCTGTGCGTACCTGCAGCTCTTTCTTTTCCCATCGAAATCCCACAGGAGGAGGCTGCTCTTCCGGGAGCAGAGATTAAAAAGCATTTTAGATGAGCCCGTGTTGGCCGTACCCCTGCTTGTGAACCCCGGGATGTTTCAGCATTTGGATTCAGCGCCTGGTTCGGGCTGAGGTTTTGAATCCTGTTTCTCTGAGCCTCAGCCCCGCTGTGCACAGCGGGGATCCAGGGGCTGTCATCCAAGGATGCTTTCACTCAGCATTACAACTTGTATCCTCTTGAGCTGTGCTATGAATAGAAGGGTGGCTTTTCTTTCTTATTTTTTTTTTTAACCATGCTTAAAATATTGGTTTTCTGGCTATCCTCGGCTTCTTATTAAATGGGGTGAGAGCGTGGACCTCTGGACCTCATCCAGCTCTTGCCTCGTGCTCTGCTGGGAATAGCAGGAGACCCCAGAATGAATTCAGGCAGCTCTTTGGAGCCGCAGAGGAGCTGGCCATAATTTCTCCATCGTTACAGTTTTCTGGAAGTGTTTAACGTTTATCTCCTTGCTCTGGGCTTTGGATGTCAGTGGACTGGAAGCCGTTTACCCTGAAAGCCGTATTTTAAGTGAGAGGAGATAGGGCTGGAGTAAAGGGAAGGTTGCAAGGCTTTTCCACTGGAGTAGCTACAAGTTGTAGGAGAAGCGCTTGTGGAATGGGGTCTCCATAGGGGGGACGTTGATGTCCCAGCTGCCTCCATACGAGTGTGTAGGAAATGCTTAGTGACATGGTGATGGGGGACAACAGTCCCCTGTGTCAGACTTGGCACCAACACAAGGATGCTACAAGTCACTGTCACGGTCCCTTATTGCTGCATCTTCTCCTTCCCACCGCTTCTTCCCCAGGAGGCATTTCCATCTGCCCACGCTTGGTGAAAACAATGCGGTATTTATTGTAGGGCTGCGTGCGGTGGGACTGGCAGGTGACAGGCTCCTGGGTGGCGGTGACTGGTGGGCTCCCAATTAGAGGTGACAGGTCCAGCCCCCGTGTGTGTGTGGGCTGCTCCTGGGAGCAACGAGCGGCATTGCCGATGTCGTTCAGTGCTTTTTGTTATAATAATTTGTATTATAATCGCTGTCCAGCAGTTGCACCCCTTGCTTTCTCCTCCGTGTTGCTGCAGTTCCATCTCAGGATGCGCTAAGACCAATGTGCTTTGGCTGGAGGCTCCTTGTTGACCACCGTCAACTGTACTTTCTCCTACAGTATCTACGCTGAGATTTAAAAAGATTAGGAAAAAACGGTTGCTGGTATCTACGGGAGATGAGATTTACATTTATAGAAGGACTGAAAAGCTTCATTATTGTTTGTTTTTGTTCCTGTTTGTTTGCTTTCTTACTTTTCTGACTGTTTTTCACATAAAAAATTCAAGATCTGTCTGTCTTCTGTTTTCTGGAAGGCTCAGAGGACATCTGGAGAACTTGTTAGGGTTTTGTTGTTTGAGACGTGATTTCTTTGGAGGACGAGGGGTAGCTGGCTGTTTGAAACCCCGCTTTTGGGGGGGGATTTTCTTGTCACCTTCTTATAATGATTGTTTTTTGGAGAAGACCTCGTGAGAGAGAGAGATCCTTGTTAAACCCTGCACCGTGAAATAAAGGCTCAGAAAACATCCCATTTTTGGGGTCCTCTAATGAGTCTCCCTAGGAGACAGAGCTCTGTATTCCTGTTTTGTCTGAGGTGATGTGAAAAAGAAGAGGCAAGTCAACTATCGGTTCAGTTAGAATAATAGAGAACGGGCAACCTCAAACCCCAGCTCTCTGAATGCGCCGCTTGTAAGTCAGGAAAAAAAAGGCAGCACCCCGCTTTTTTCCATTAGGCTTCTTCTATAATGTATTAATAGAGAATTATATCCTTGCTATAGGATTATTAAAAAAGGAAGAGAGATAAAAATGATAGAAATGAATCCGTATGCCATTATGCGGATGACAATAGATACACTTAAGCCTTCCAGCCCTGACCTTGGCACATGTTTCATCTCAACTCTCGGAGAGTCTAAAATTGATACACTGACACTTACCATTAATATGAAGAACCATCATCTTCCCCCAAGAGCACGAGGGGATGGGAAGGATTTTGCCGATGTTCCGAGGGGCACATCGGGACCTCTTCTCATCTTGGTGCGAATCCTTATGTCCCCCACGTTTTATTTCTCTGTTTGTTTTAAATCAAACTCGCTGCAGAAGTGCAGCCAGGCGCCATCCTTCTCTTTCCTTTCCCTTTGTTCCCCCCAGTCGTGGACCAATTTGCACAAGGAGTAACCCCCGTTGATCAGTCCCCAATGCCATGTCACCTCGGGAAGGCGAGGGGACCCACGCTTTGGCCATCCCCAAATTGTGGCATGTTGATGGGTGCTAGAAGAAATGACTGTGTGGGAATGAATGAGACAAAAGCTGAAGGGTTTATTTCATATATTTAGCTATAGGGCTGGGTCTGAGAGGGTGCCGGGGGGGGCTGGGAACTGCTGTCACCTCCTTGTCCCCACGCGGCTTCCCCAGCCATCGATGCCATTTCCCACGGCCCCGCTGTTGATCGACTGGTGGAGGCAAAAGGTTTTCCACTCTCCCTTCCTCAAGTTTGTTTAGCCCCGAAGCAACTGTGAATATTGAGAGGGTGGAAGAGCCGTGTAATGGAGTGACAGCTCCGCCGTGTTCCTGCTAATGCAGATATCATCAGATCAATGTGATCCCTGCAACCTCTTGCGAGGATTAATAGCGAAGAATACTTCAGCGGGAGTGAAACCCCAAGGAGCAGATGTCTTTGTTAGTCGAGTGCTTGAGGTGGGAGTCCCCTGCAAGCAGAGAAAGGGACTTTTGTGGGTGGCATCTCCGGGGAGATGTGCCCTGGGATGCTGCCCGAGGACGGGGAGGATGCAGCAGATGCAGGGACACAAGGGGAGGGATGAAGGCACGTTGGCAGCTTTCCTTCCACTTGAACAAAGGGTTGCAGCGTCCCCCTGAACCTCTTCGTCACCTCTGCACCCCCAAAGGTCCCCACGCTTTTGGGCTTTGCTGCGGGACGCTGTCATTCTGCTGGTGGCTCGTGGCCGTGATGCTGTGATAGAGCATCCGATCTGGCCACAGAGGGATAAATGGAGGTGGAGCGGGACGACTTTTCTCCAAAGACCTTGTCATGGCAGCTTAGCTGCCTCTAAACACCGCGTGTGCCTCTTTCTGTCTTTGTCTCTCGTTTTATTTATAACTCTGGTTGGCTTTTATTTTTTTTTCTTTCTTATTATTATGATCACTCCCGCTGAGCCGTAAAGTTGTTGGGGAAGAAAAGAGAAAAAAATATTAGGCCAGATGTGTCAGGCAAATTAAACTGGCTTGTTATAATCAGCTGGTTCTCTCATCTCCCTGGCTTTGCGTGGCTTTCTATCCCCAGTCCCCGTGTACGTAGAGATGCTCTCCCTCCTCTCAATTTCGGTGTCAGGAACTTTACTGGCATGACAAGATATACTGTGTTGCTGGCGTTAATACAGTCTCAAGTGTGTATGTCTGAGAGAGGTTTTCACAGTCGTAATTGGGTTTTATACAGTGTGTCCGGTTCTATATTTGGTGGCTGAGGCGCAGCTATATTGGGAAGCCATTTCTGCCACCTCTGCTTGAATTATGCAGATGATTTTTATTCCTTGCTTTCAAGGGTGAAACAGAGGAGGTTCTTGCAGCTGGTTTGCTCCTCACCCACCCCAGGTCCCTTGGCTGAGCCTTGTAGAATTGATCTGCTCTGGCCAGGATGCACGTGGGCTGTTTTTAAGCGCTAAAAAACCAAACAGGACTGAAGACAGCCGGTCCGCGAGACAAGGAACCTTTACTCCAAGAGGCAGAACTGGAAATGGTTTGATTTCAATTAGCTTTTAGTTAGCCGCTGTCTCCGAGCTGTTGGATCAGTCGCCAAATAATTGAAAAGCAACAATATTTGCATGTGGCGCCTCAAAGAACAGCAGCGTCTGATCCGTGGCAGGGAGGGTTTGGGGAGATAATTCCCAAGGTCAGCCGCTCCTTGCTGGTAGTGGGCAAGTTTCTTGTGAATAACCCACTGTAGCCTCGCACTAATTTTACAGTAAATTAATGCCGAGCTGGTGTTTGTATGGATTTAATTAGCAGGCAACACAAACTTTTATAAACCTTTCGCAGTGGCAATTTAAACCTGATTGCGACGTTATTAAAGGCGGCCACGGGAGTCTGCGGGGACCGGGGCGTGCTGAGGAACAACGTGTCGGTGCTGCCGGAGGGGAAAACCGGGCAAAACCAAGCAAAAATGGGCAAAAAGCCTTGCAGTTTGGTGGAGATGTGTGAGATTGAGCTTAACTGAGTGTTGGGTTTGTGCATCACCTGCCTTGCATTTGCTCCCCAGACAGAGCAGATTCCTCCTGCGTTCCCCAGCAGGTCGCATCCTTCTAGGAGATCCAAGATACTGCCCCAAATTGCTCTTCTGCCCATTTCCAGGCGGCTGCCGCATGGTTTTTACAGTAGCTACAAATAGTTGGAAGGTAGCATAGCCTATAAAAGCCAATGCAATCCCCTCAGAACATGCAGGCAGAGCGGTTTATGAGCGGGTCTGTTGTCTGTGGCGGTAACGCGGCGCGCGGTCCCCGGAGAGAGCTGCTCGGAACCGCAGGATCATGAGTTTCACAGTACATCTCTATAGCTGGTGTCACAGATAATTAAAATAAGCAGGTTAGTAGCCTCGGTTGGGCGCGTGGATTACAGCTCCCGTAATTCAGGGTGGGCATGGATGTCAGTCCAGCCCTGGCTCTGAGCATGGGAGAAATAGCCCTGCAGCAGTCTGGGTGTCTGCATTAAGGAAATTAAAAATATATATATTTATACACTCTGGAATGATGGCAGCCCTTTTGAAATGCCTGCAGAGTGAGGCCGTTTCTTATTTTGCAAATAATTGCGTATCTATGTATGTGTGCATATATATAATAAATAAGGGAAAATGCAATTTTTTGACAGAGCAGATCTAACTGCCAACCTGCCTTTGTAAGAAATGGGAAATGGCAGATTTTAATTATGACGGAGGGTTTTTCGTGGCGAGTCCAGGACACCTCCGCAATCAGCCTGAGACATTCTGTCCTCCGCGCTCCCCTCCTTGCATGTTCGGAGGACAATGGCAAGTCATTAACGAACTATAATGGGAAAAGCCGTATCTAAAGATTACATTCTCTTAGCCAGGCTGGGCAGGCGACTAACGCCGGTGGAGTTCTTCTTCTGTTTTCTCCTCAATAGCGTTCTGGCTGGAGCCAGGCGCATCTCGCCCGGATGCCGGCTGGGTGATGGAGAGCCCGGCCCCGCTTTGCTGTCTGTTGCGCCGTGTAGATCTGGAGCTGCTCCACGGGCTCGCATTTGTCTGACATAAACGGGAGCAGAGCCTGGGCGGCTTCAACCCCCCTCCCCTGGTTAATGATTGATTGCCTGTATTAATTTGCTGCGTATAAGAGGTGTCCAAGGACACGTCTCTTGCGCATCCAAGGGGAGCTGGGAAGAGCTGGTGGATTTGAGGGGAGCTGAGAGCCGGCAAACACCTTTGTAAGAGTGGCTTGAGAAACACGAACCCCTTTGGGAAGGTTTTGACGTGGCTGGTTGGACCTGGGTAGCTGTGAAGTTGGTCCCCTCCTTAGCTCCTCCGTGCCTGTACCCACCTTAGGTCCCTGAAAACACAGCCTGGTTTTCAGAGATGCTGGGCTGGTGTTTGTCCATACAAATAGAAACTATTGAGTGTCCAGCATCTTTAATGTGGGGCTGAGATGTTTGGGGAGGGATGAGGCAGGACCTGAGATGTTCGGGGGGGATGAGGTAGGACCTGAAACTCCACGGATGCTGACACTTATTATGGCACATGAGACAGGCAGGATGAAGCTTGGGCATCTTTAGAGGAGCAATTTTTGAGGTCTCGGTCAGAAAGGGCCCAGCTTTTACATGTTTTGGTCTTGGAGAAACTGGCTGCTGCAACCCAGACCCTTCTCATTTCCCAGTCACTGGCCCCTCTGCAAAGCTGAGCCTGGATCTGGAACAGGGCGAGGTGGGAAACGGGAGAGGGGATGCGAAAGAAGTTGAGAACCCAAGACGAGAAGATCTGAAAGATATTTCCAGATGGATGTGGGTAGGAAAAGGAGAGAGAATGCTATTTGCGGCTTGCAATTAAAATAGAGCCGAGCAGGAGAGGAGATGGCAGTGCTGAGTCTGTTGATGTGTCTGATGAAGCAAAGCTGATTCACCTGGAAGGTTGACACAGCTGTGTTAATGTGACTGCAAATAGCAGCTCCTGTCTGCCCGTCATAAAGCTGTGATGGAAGGCCTCTGGGTTTATATAAAAGCCGATGCCTTCCCTTTGACCGGGGGTGGTTTTTAGCTCCAGCTCAAGGAGCAGCACCCGCCAGTGCCGCAGGTTTGACTGCAGCTCTGCCAGCTCCAGGTACCATGAACTGTTTGTTTCCATTACCACCCATCCCTTTGTTCAATGGGGTGCGGGTAAGTGCACAGAGGGGCTTTTTGGGTGTAATGGCAGCAATTTGCCCATTAAGCACAAGCGAGGTGTCAGGCAGGGGTCTAATGCTGGAGCAGCATCAGTGTGTCCACAGCCAGTGCTGCCATTGGGATTTTGGGAAGCGGGGGCATGAAAACCCTCTGCCAGAGGAGGAGAGGATTCACACGCACGCCCTGCACGCTCTAAAAATACCCATCGGTAATCAGGCGCCTGCCATTGTGCTCTCCCTTGCTGCTCATCAGTCCCTGGGGGTATAAATAGCAGCACTCCTGATGGATCCACTTGCTCGTGTTTTAACATCCCCGTCGCTGTCACGGCACAGAGACGGGGCTGGGACACCCACTTGTGGGCTGTTGGGTGGGAGAAATGCAAAGGTGGAAGGAGATGCAGCTGTGCGTGCATACAGGGAGCAGCTTTTTGAATTCTTTCTATTGCCCGAGCTAGGAATGACCATCTGGCCTGCTGGATATTGGTTTCCATCCTCTATCCTTCAGACTCAGGGACCTCAGCCCCCCAAATAACTCTCAGAGCAGGGCGGGAGGGAGGGGGATCTGCAGACCAGCTCCTCTCTCTGCTGGACATTTAGTCCAGGGCCACAAGAGCGCCCGGCAAACCCTCAGGTGCCGTCAGCAGGACCCGAAGGCAGAAGAGGGAGATGGCAACTCGATTTTTTTTCCCAATATGTCAGAAGTCAGAGAAAAAGAGGCCGATCGATCGCTCTCTGTGTCCATCGCGAGACAGAACAGGAAGGAATCGGATTAATTTGCAGTAGGGGAAGATCAAGGTTAGATATTTGGGAATAGCAGTCTGTCTGGTAGCAAGCGTCGGAAGGTTCTGGGAGAGGATAGCGAGAGGGATCGACTTGTCTCGCTGATGGGGGATTTTAGGAGCAACATGGGCAAATAGCTGTCGGGGATGGGATGGGTACAGCCGGTGCTGGTTCCATGGTTGGAGTTTGGGACGGGTGGTTTCGTGAGGTGCTTTCAGGTGTGGTGCAGTCCCTCACTGCAAGACGAGCGCACAGCAAAGGATGCTGCCGTGATACGCTGCTTATTAAGCAATTACTAGGGGAAGTGGAGGGGGTGTCTTCAAACTGGCTGCTCTGCAGATTCCCTGCGAAAACTGTCTTGCTGAAATCCAAATGCCATCAGTCATCGGCAGGCGAACAGCCTCTCCGAAGCCTCCGAGTGGGACGTATGCGCTGGTTCATTACAGCTGTCATCCCGCTGGTGCTTGGGTTTATTTGTGGCGGTGGTGTTGTTCACAGGGAGCCTCTGCCTGTGCTTTTTTGGACAGGAGCGCTGGCTCCGGGGGCTGGGATCTGGGGGATGTTTCATCTTCTCCGAAGGCAGAGGCTGTGTCAGCACCCACCACGGTTTCCCGAAACCTTGCAGGGCTTGCACAACCTGGCTCCTTTCTGCAAGCCCGTTACCCATCCAAACCAGAAATCTCTATTTACAGCTTCCTCAGTCTTTGTGCCTTATTTGCAAGGCCTCGGAGAAGATGTGGGCTTTGCAGAAGGGATTTGAAGGGGACAGGGTGGCTTTTCCAAGCTGTGGCTTGGCTTTTTCCCCTTCGCGGTGGTGGTTTGGAGCAGATGGCCAACCCAAGAGTGTCCCCAAAGGTTGATGTTCAACTTAGAGCTGTGACAGCAGCTCTTCAGCTTAATCAGAAGCTTTTGTTTTGCCTCCAAGAGGGAATTTCTGTAGAGCTCCCTGGGGAGTGTGGAGCTGTGCTTGGACACTTGCCCGAACTATTCTTCCATGGTCCATTGCAGGGTTAAAGCGTATTCCCCACTGCAATCTGAGAGGGGATAAAACCTAGAGCCAGGAAAGAGGAAACCTAATGGATAGGTAATTAAAGGACATGCCGGAGGATAAACGAATGAATAGAGCGCGGGGAGGATGCGGTGGAGCTATAGAAACACATCAATACATGTATGAGGGAGAGATGGATGAGAAGATTAGTTTATGATCGCTCCTGTCTATTATTATTTTGAATCAGAGGCTCAGATCACAGCTGGAAAGACTCCAAACCCATAAGGTTAAGACAAGGCTGGTGGCTCTGCTGAGATCCCAAGGCTGGGAGCTGGGGTTAGGCAAACGCCAGCTGAAATCTAAGGGTGTAGAAAGGGGAGAGTTAAGAGGGCGAGCAGCGGGGTTGGAGGGCTCGGTGGCCGGGTTTAGCGAGCAATGATATGGGCTGGCAGCAACTTGGGGTCATCAGAGAACCTCTGCTGCCCAGGAGCTGCTTTGGGTCTTTTAAAATGAAAGGTCTGGGTTGAGTCTCAGGAGCTGGGGAGCGTTGAAGGACTTTGTTGCGTGCGGATGCTGAGTTAAGACGGCGAGGAGCGGCTGTCTCGCTGTTGCGGCGCCTCAGGGGAATAAGATGCCGCGGTGCTGGAGCAGCGATACGGCAGGTTCCGTGCGCCGGAACGGCCCTTTCTCCTTGTCGAGGTTAAACAAGCAGCCGCAGCATTTCTGCTGCCGTTCAGAGGAGGTTTGCAGCCCCGTGCTATGTGCAGGAGCTCCGGGAAGCTGGAGTGATGCTTCACAACAAGGGCTGAGCCCGGAGACTTGTTGAAAACCGCAATCAGGAGCCCTGGTCCTCCCTGGAAACCTTGGCAGTGTTTTCCTTTTCCCCTCATGCCTCGTCCGATATACGCTTGCCTTGCTCCAGCTCTATTTCCCTTTCCAATGATATAGAGGGGGCTAAAAACATACCCAAACCCAACCAGACCATAGCAAGGCTTGTCTACCAGAGGTACAACCCAGCTGGAATGTGTTTATTCCCCGCTTGAATAATCGGCCGATTAAGCTGCATTTTTATTTGGGTTTCGGTGGCAATCAGATTGAGAGCTTGCAATATCCACTCACGCCTCATAATTACCATTAATTTCTCCTCTTTCCTGAGTGCGGGGCAGGGCCGGGGTTGGCAGAGGCGGCCGGGGAGCGGCGGGTGAATCGGATCGCAGCGTTTTGCATGTTGATGACAGGCAGAAAGGGAGGAATCGGCGGGGTGAGAAGCGGGGGGATGAAAATCCACCTTAAATCCCAGACAAAAGGCGAGCCGGGCGAAGTGTCGGAGTCAGCACAACAGCCTGTGCGAGCCTAATTACCATAACGATGTGAAAGAGCCCAATCAGCAATCTGGGGCTTAATCTTTCATGTATTACAGGTCTCTCTTTTCGGAGCGCTCCACAGCTAAATGCATTTTTAATGAAGATATTCCTAGACCCGCAGATAATTTCCCACTCTTTACAAGGGAGGGTATCAGAGCTCATTAAGCGGGTCGTTCTTCTTTTTATGTATATATATGTATCTGTGTCTGTGTGTGTGTATATATATATATATATATCCCAGTTCTTCAGGGGACTGATAACATCCCCTGTCGCAGGGTGGGAGGAATACTCGCTGCGGGGGGACCGCAGAGTTTTGTTCCCTGCACCTCCCATGGGTTTGGATGCTCCTTCCCTCTCCTGGTGCAGCCGGCGTAGAGTAAAATATAACAAAAAGACAGATTTGGGATGGGGGTCGCTCGGATGAGAATGGGTTGTGGCCAGGGCAAAGCCAGAGGTGAGCGACGGGTGCGGTTATTGCATCCTCAGCGATGGCCATTGAGGGACTGTAATCTTATTATTGCTCTGATAGTGATTCTTGAACCGCTTTCTAAAGTGCTGTCAGGTGAAATCTGGCTGGAAATTAAAGGGGAAGGTGAGGCTGGCCTGCAGAGGATAAGTTATTTGGGAACGGGCTGCCTCCTCCCCATGGTGCCTGTCTCAGGATCTCAGCAGAGGCTTTCGGGGGGAGCAGGGAGGGGAGGAAAAGAGGGAAATTGCCTTTAAAGCATCAGACAGCTAGCTTCTGACAGCAGAGGGATGCAGAGGGTGTGTTTCCAATTATCTCTGTAGATGGGGCCAAATCCCACGAGAGGGGGGGGATGAGGAATCGCAAGTCAAAACGAAGAATTGCCGGAGAGAAATGGGAGCGATGATGGGTCTCGTCCGGCGCCGAGTCTCCGAGAACGGCTGGTGCCGGTAAAATCATGATGCTCAATTATAACCTGCCCAAAGGGAAAAGTCTTTG
Organism: Streptopelia decaocto; assembly: GCF_964273445.1. Classification (NCBI taxonomy): domain Eukaryota; kingdom Metazoa; phylum Chordata; class Aves; order Columbiformes; family Columbidae; genus Streptopelia; species Streptopelia decaocto. The sequence goes on along the minus strand of NC_138676.1, from coordinate 3,745,039 downwards.
AACTGGAGGGAAGGAGCGGGAGGGTGTCTGAAGTGCGAGTCTGATGCCGTCGCAACGCCGGGTTTTCTCCTGGGCTCTGCATTGCCAAGGCTCTGTTGGAGCTGGGGGCTCCTTCCCTCGTGGGATTTAGCTTGTAAACCTGAAGGTGGAAAGGCCTCTGGAGTGTTCAACTCTTTGAATGCGCTCTGGAGTTGGGCTGGAGCAGTGATGTGTTAGGGCTGATCCCTCGCTTTGGGGTTTGAGCCTTGCAGGAGCTCGCTTTGGCCCATGGCTGAGCCAGACTCAGCTCTTAGGGTTGGTTGACAGTTGGACTTGATGATCGTAAAGGTCTTTTTGAACCAAAATGATTCTTTGGGTGGCCAAATTTCCTGCTCTTCCAGCACCTCTTTCCAACTCGCAGGCGAGTTTGGTTTCTGCTCAGATTCATTTCTGACCTCATTTCTTCTTGGTGTTGGTATTGCGACCCGCTTTTGTGAAGTTTGGGGGAGATGAGGGGCAAGAGGCTTCTGTTGAAGGCAGGACTAGAGATTTATGAAGAAAAGGTGCCAGTGAGGGTGCTGGGAGCAGTTGAACATCCTGGCGAAATTATTTCCCTTCTCAGCCCATCCCAAGGAGCACCCGATTCAAGAGCAATTGGAGACTGCAGGCAGCAAAGGGGTTAAAAAGGGAACGTGCAGGGATGATAAACACCACCGAAGATGATTTTCTCTCCACGGTGCGGGCCATTGATCTGTGATTAGAGTAGCTGAAGCTTTTACAATCAATCAGGGAGGAAATCACATCATTGGGAAGTTCAGAGGTCAGAGGAATTGGGGAGAGGAGCCTGCGGACGCGAAGCTCAAGCACGAAATAATACAGGCTGTTTCAAAAAGACGGGCCCAATTTGAAATGTCTTTGAATATTTTTGAAATGTGCTGTATTTCCCTCCTGCATGTCCTCTTTGAGGGTACTCAAACAATTGGCCAAGGGGCTTTGGCTTGGTTTGGCTGTTTGGTTGGGAAGGTTGAGGCTTTCCTGACTTGTGATGAACATCAGTCTGTCATCTGTCCTGTGGACAACTTGTGGTGTCCAGACCAGGTATGGATTCATAGTTGTGACCTGGAGAGGGGTTTTTTTGGACCTAGAGGTGCTCCTGTTGGAGGGGATAATAAAACCCGTGATGGGCTGAGGGTTGTGCCTCTGCTTGGAGACGCTTGTGGAGCTGAAGTCCTTCAAGCACTGGAGTTTCATGCAGGCTGGGATAAAAATAGCTGGTGGAGCTGTGCTTTGATACCGCGCCGAGGTATGAATAGATGATGCCTGTGCTTTGGTGTCTGCTGTAAATAACTAGCTACTGTAGCCAGGTAGGTTTTATGGATTAATTCCGTAATTGGTCCATCTGGAGCATCTGCTAACAATATCAATTTATCCACGTACCTCTTAATATCTCGAAAGGAGCTTTAGGAAGTTGCACGCAAATAGCCGGGGTGGGAAAACTGGGGAGAGCTCGTTTAGCCCAGAGATGGAGAGGAGGGTCAGGAGAGGAGCCGTGGGGTGGGCTGGCAAAGGGTGACTCCTGAGCAGGTCGACGATGTGTAATCTGGCCTTGCACTGGTGAGAAAAAAGAACCCCCAAAGGTAGGGCAGAATAAATAGAAGACAAAGGCAGAGCATACAATTCAAGCCGCCCGGCCCCATGACAGCAGCCGCACCTCTCATTTTCCGCCTGTAATTTGGTCTCCGGCCTCAGCCCTGTGGTTTCTCTGTGGGGTGTTTTTAAAATATGATATGATTCTGTTGCCTCCTGTGTTTGGAGACCCATAGCAGGCGCTGACCTTTCAAGTCTGTTTGTGATTAAAGCTTGTACTAATTTCCTGTGGGGCTGCGGACACTGTGAGGCAGTAAAGTGTTGGGAGTTCATTAACATGTGGGCTTTAATTAGTCGGCGAGAAATCCCTCTCTGCCCCGATTTGGCTGAAGAAGAAAGAGGAAAGCGGGGAAAGAAGGAAAGAAAAGTAGAGAGAGAATGATGTTGAAGTAAAAATAGTCACAGCAAACGTCTGCACCATAGGAATAGATTTCAAGGCTCGCGATGTATTTATCAGGCACTTTAGCCCTGTGTGCATGTTCCCCATACAAACCGTCAGCGTCTGAGATGCCGAGACGTGTTCTCGGGGAAAACTGTCCCACCGGTACCCAGAGCAGTAACTAATAACGTCAGGAAGGAAACAGAGAGAAGGGGTTTGGAAAACAAGAGCAGATGTGGATGGAGCAGAGAGCGGCGGCGGGCACGGCGGCGGGCGGGAGTCGCGCCAGCCGTGGGAGCAGCGCCATCGACACGTGGCCCTTTTATTTATTTAAACCTCGGATGGGATAATATATGTTTGATTGCCCAGTTGATCTATTTGTGACAAGTGTTAAAACACATGTGCATTGATTTTCTTGGAGGAGCGGTATTTCTAAGGGTAATTTAATAGTGGTATCGAGCATAGCTCTTACTGGCCCGGGAAAACGTGGAGGGAGGGGATGGGGGGATGAGATGAAGGAGAGAAAGACGTTAATGGCATTTTCGCAATGCAATTGCTTAGGTCAGTGAAAAGCTGTCACAGTTTAATGCACCCGCTTGTTGGGGATGTTATCATATACAGGATTAAGCCATTCCCAAACACGAAAACAAGAGCAGCTTGTTAGCGAGGGCAGCTGTAAAAGAGCTGCCGGTGCGAAGTTACGATCGCTGCGTGGAGGGAGTTATTGTGCTGTGTGAGACTGCAGGGATGCTCTTGACTTCTGGACCGACTAGTCTTCATCTCCCTTCTTTCTGGAGGCCCTTGGCGTTTGCACGCAGATTCCGGGTCCAAAAAGGTCATTAGGTGCAGAAAGGCTGGTGTGGGTCAATCCGTGTTCATCTTTTGGCTTCAGGCTGAGACCTGACGTGCTGACGCGTGTTGTTGTAATAACCGATGTTGTCAGCAGCTCAATCCTGGGCTCCTTGGGCATGTTCCCCATCTGCAGCAAGAGCGAGTCCAATATTCACACGCTGCCTTCCCAGAGCCTTAGCGGGTTTGCATTTCAGCTCTTTATCTGGAAAACAAAACGTTTTCTACCAGGCTGGGGTCTAAAAGTCAAGCTGGACTCTTCTAGCTGAAATACTGTCCTCGTCCATACCCACGCAGCATCCTTGTCTCTTGTGGAGTTGTAGAGCTGATGCTCCGAATGGTATTATAATTTCATCGTTCATTATTTGACAGTCAGGGGAGGCTCCAGCTCCTTCCATCCCAACTGCATTGACTCAGCGGGGCTGATGGGAGCAGAAAGCATTACAGACTCGTGTGTGTCACCCAAAATCAGCAGGTCCGACTCCGAACACCTATGGGGAGCCGCTCCGTGTAACAGGATGGAAAGGCTGTGTCATCTTCCCCTTGCCACTTCTCGTAGCGGGGCTGTATTTCAGTCTATCCCCTTGCTAGCGCGTAAGCTCCTCTCCACCATATGTAATATTTACTCCTCCGTCCAGTCTAGTTTGAAGTGTCGAAAACAATGGAGCATCTCCTCCTTCTTCCCGGGAGACGGTTGCGCACCTGTGTAGATCTCAGCATCAAGAACTTTGTCTGTATTTATACTCGACCTAAATTCTTCCTCTCTCTCAAATAGCCATAGTCTTAGCCCTCCGGCACCTATACCTCTTCTGTAGAGTTTTCACACTGGAAATGCTTATGGGTTGCAATAATATCCTACCTTTCTATGTGTCTTAACCAGGCTATAAATCCTGCTAGTTGACAAGGTTATTGTTATCTTGCTCCTGCCATGACCCACTGTTAAAATACATGACATAAATTACACAGAACACATCATACGAGCCATTTTTCCTTGTATGAAGCCTGATAAATATTAATGGCCCATTGCTGTAGCTTCGTTCCGCGGTAGTATTGGAGTCAATGAGGTTGATCCAAGGCGCGATAATTGCCAGTGGACACGGGCCCTAGGCAGCCGCCGAATTAGCTCTCTCTCTGGGTGCAGTTCACTTCTGGAGCTCTGAATTGTGTCCCACGAGTGATTTTGTTGGCCTCTGCTGTTTTGAACTCTGTCCTGTAGACAGTAGAGCGGGGTTGGGTGAGACAAGAGTCAACCCAAGACTCCGCCTGTGTCTTTGCCGCTGATACATCCTCCTGTTGTGCCGTGCATGATTTTAATGACACGGGCGCATCCTCGCGGGGGGTGGCAAGGCGGCAGTGTGGATGTCACCTCAGTCCCCACGTGGCTGCTCGTCCCTCGCGCCCTTGGGACCCGTCGCCCTGCGCCTCCCCTTATCCCCCCCGATCGAAATTCGCGGCGCTCGCCTCCCGTAAATGGCACTTTATCCGCTGGAAATGTGAAGCCGGCCGGTAGCGTTCGGCTCCGTCATGCTTATCAGAAACACATTATCAGGCGGGGATTAGACAGAGCCTGGCGCTCCTGTTGCTGTCCACGCCGGGTGAATAATGAGTAATGAAAATTCCGAGGGCCGGAGACAAACGCACTTGACAGGCAGGGAAGCGCCCGCGCCTGCCTCTCACTCACTTTAATGTGACAAACACAGCTCCGTCAGAGATCTTTCCACTCCATTCACCATGGTGTGCTGTGTTCTGGGGTTTTTTTCCTTTTATTTCCCCCCCTCCTTCTGCATACCTGCCCTCGCAGCCCTGAGGCTGTGGAGAAGGAAAGGGTGAGGATGGAATCCAGAGGTCTCCATCACCCCAAATCCCCCTGATGCTGTGTGATTTGGGTCCTTATCTGCTTTGAACTTGGCTGTCGCAGTGTTTCTCCCCTGTTGTTAAGTTACTAAGCTTTCAGGAGAGGACGGAGCATGGCAGAGATGCTCGTGCGGCCCTCGCTTTGGTGGCCGTGATGAGTTTGGCGAGGATGCGAGGGAAGGACCGCGACTCCCAGTGCATCGGTCCCGCATCCTTCTGTGCCGACCTTCCTCAGCCTTTATGGTTTTGCTCTTCGCTCCCCTGGGCTCGCTCAACCTCTCGGTGCCTCATCCTGCGCTGCAGATATCCCCGTTATCCCTTCGCCTTTTCTCAGGGTCAGTGCCTGCTTGGTTTTATTATCTCGTACCATCAGCAGCATCTCTCTTACCCCCCTTCCTTGGACATGGAGAGATCATACGCTTTCCCCAGGGCTGACCATCTTCTCGGTGTGTAATGCAGGAAGACCCGTCTCTTTATCATGGTCGATATAGGAAAGGTAACAGCAGGTCCTGGGCTCAGAGAGAGGTTTCCTGCCATCGTCATCCCGCAGCTGCCCTGTGCCATGTCTCTTATGTACAATTCACACTTAAGGACGTGGGTTATATAGCGATGTATATAGCCTGATGCTGTGGCTGCGAGTGAGCTCTGGGTCTCCAAGGTCCCTGGACACGCTGTAGTTTGTCCTCGGGATGCTGTAGCTGACCTGTGGCATGGGGCACTTGTCACAAGAGATGGGGTCAAAGAGAAGAAGGGGTTTTGTCACACCCAGGTATAGGATTTATCACAGTGCTCAGGTCTGGCCTGCCTCGTCCCATGTAAATCAGCCGTGGCAACGCCATCTGTAAAGGCATAAAGGCGTTCTACACGAGACGCGACTCCAGCGTTGGGGTGTGTTTTTATGTTTCGTCCTGCGGTTGTCATCCAGAAGCATGCAATAAATTTTATGGACCGGGGTTTATCGAGCACAGAGGATGAGGGATGGAGCTGCCCGGCTTGAATCTGAAGCTGATGTTCTGGAGAGAACAAGAGCTTTCAGACGAGCGCTTCGATCTCTCGCTGCCCGCTTTCTGGAGGAAGGCAAATGACCGTGTCCCGAGCCGACATTTCCCAGGGGGAGCGCAGAACCCCGGTGCCAGCTGCCTTGTCTATCACGGGTGACATCTGTCTCTTTCCCAGCCTGTCTCTTTTAAAAACACATCCAACCTGCTGCCGGGAGGGCGTCTGGGCTTGGCACCGGTGGTGACAGTCCCTCCTGACGCAGTTTTCCTGGCTGCCTTTCACAAAACTCGTCATCTCCGGTTCTTCCCCCCCCAGAAACAACATCCACCCGGCAGGGAGGGAAGGAGCCGCGAGCCCCCAGCACATCTGCTGCGCGGTGTGAGGCCGTGCCAGCGAGATCCCTGCTAATTAATGTCAGGCTTATTCCAGCAAATAATGCACATTATCTCGTCCTGCGGAAGGGGTCGGTGCCAGCTCCGATGGCGGCTGCTCTGGGGGGAGATGCAGCTCCGGAGTGTTGGGTTTTGGGCATGAAGTGAGGCTGGGATGTGCCGGGGGGGTTTGGTGCTCCTGGGGTTTGGTGCCTGGATCTCTTGGCCAAACACGTAGTCTTAGCCATTCTTTCATGCTTGTGGAACCACTTAGTGCCACTGGCTCGAGAAAGAACAGACTCAGGAGTTTTGAATCCCCCTCATGCACACAAGATGTGCTTCTTTGGTCTCTATCTGTAGGTTTATTTGCTTTTCTCTTCAAGGTTATGGTCTTCCTCTTGTAGGGAAGGTGGAGGAAGAGGCAGAGCAAGCCCCAGCCCTCCGTTCCCTCTCCCAGTCCTGTAATATTCAGTAATTCCTGTTTATGGAGGGATTTCCTAAAGCACAGCTACTTGACCGCTGCCCTGATTCCCTGTCACAGAGCAGAGATGCGCTGGTGATTTATCTTTAAGGACGCCCACCAAAAAAAGGAATCAGTTTCTGGCAATGCTAGCGGGGTCTCTTCCGTAAGCTGAGCCAGCTCACCTGTTGTAGCAGAGCTAATATTTCAAAGGTTGCCACTGTTAGCTGCCTGCTTTCATCCCCATTTTTCACGCGAATCGACTGAGGCACAGGGAGAAAACAATACGTTTGTTTTGAGATACGGCGAGCCGAAAAATAACCAGACGTCCTGGGCTGGTACCGTTGTGACAGCGATGACTCTTTGAAGCGATGGCTGAAGGCATCTCCTTTCTCTTTGCTCCGTCTCAAGGCTTTAAGGGGCAGATACTTGGGTTAGTGCCTTCCGTGGAGTCTAAATGTGGTTTTGTCCAAGTTTTAGTGGAGTTGCATCCTCCTATAGCTCTAACGCCGCGTTACATCTTTAATCATGGTCTCCTTTTACCTTAGATGTGAGAGGTGGTTGAAGCGGACGCAGGTTATTCCCTCGTGGCGGATTTCTGTTATTGTGCCGTTTTTGTAAAAGCGGCCACCGAAGGCAATGGCCAAGGCTGGGTGATGGGACAGACAGACAGACAGATGGCGGTTGGGATAGACTGAGGACACGCTCACCTGTGCTCTAGCTGGAGGCACAGGACGAGCCGTGAAGAAATGCAGGACTAGAGCTCGGAAGGAAATGTTTTCCCTTCGGAGCATCTTTTCCCCGACAGAAAAAGGCCGCCTTTGTCAAGAGAGACACTGACGTGTGAAACATCTGTTCTGTGCTAAAAAAAGGGGGGGAAAAAAAGGCATGTAGAAGCAAAAACCTCCAGAATGTGATTTCCCCCTCCCCCCTGCTTGTTAAAATGGGATAAAAAAAAAAAATATTGCGAGCGTATGGGGTGAAGATAATAAACAGGAATAAAGTGAAATGATTTTCTGGCTGGGCAGCTGATTTTTTTGGCTTTCGTTGCATTTGTGGCTGTCAGAATGGGTACGGGGGGGATAACGTAGCGTCTGGGCTGGTGTTTCGTCAGTAAAACAGGCAAAGCTAGAGCAATTAGGCAGAATTAATTGTGGTGCCTGTAGAAGGCTGGACGTGGCAATGACACTGCAGCCAAGGGAGCTCGGAGCAAACGCTTGGGCTGACAGAGGTGACATCGCCGAGCTGAGCATCCGCAACCCCAACGCGCACCCCCAAATCAGCCCCCTTGGCATTAACGAAGCCTCTAATTACCCCTCGCTCGCCGTCCCCAGGCATGAACCCATCATTCTGGAGCAGCGAGCCCATGGTTAGAGGCTCACGGACCAGATGAGCACCAGACACGGAGCGCTCTTAGCAGATGCCACGGCTGAACTTTCTGCCTCATTTGAAGCCAGCGGTGATATATTCTTTCTCCCCGCAGTCCTAGTGCAGGGGAAGCCAGCGCAGAAGCTGTGATCTCGCCTAAGTGGTGGCATGTCAGGCGGAAATGAAAAGCCTCTTGTTGAGCGGTGCCCGGGGATCACCTCCCCGTGGCGATTCCTCGGGGCGATGCTGCTCCGTGGGTACCGCGGGGTGGTCACCCCAGCACGGTGTGGTTAGGTCCTCAGGTCTCCTTGGAGGAGCGCGAAGTACGAGGGGTATTAGTGCAGCTGAGGGCAGCAGGATCTTATTTCTTATAGGAATTATAGCATCCTTGGACAGGCAAAGGGAGATGCGGTAACCTGAGGACCGTGTGTCCTGTGGATTGCAGGCGTTGAGGCCATAAAGATTGGGCACGGAGCAGCCAACAGACCCCTTGCTTCCCAACCTGAGCCTCCCAAAGTCTAGGAGCAATGTCTCAGCTTCTCAGCATGCCTTGCCATCCCCATGGATGGTTTCTCCTCCCCGAAACCTTTGCACCCAAAATCGCAGCCCTGTTCCCGGCTCAGTGAGGCGTCTCATTGGGACCGCGGCGTCGGGGGCTTCTCCCTTCCCAGGGGTTGGAAAAGCGCCTCAGCCCACCTGGCACCTTTGCCTTTGGAGTTGCAGCTTCTCCTGCTCATTAGCTCATAAATAATATGGACCAGCAGCATTCGGCGCTAATTAATTTTGTGAACTGAACCGGGGTGAATGGGGTAATTGCCCGTGGCGCGTGTGGGCTGCCAGGTGAGCCCTCCCGCTCTCGCCCTCCTTGTTTACCAGCCACTCTGTGTTTATTTTAAGAAGCATTTGGTCCCTCTCCGTGTGAAGAAAAAAAGCCATGTGATCCAACCCAGGGAGAGCGCAGCAGGCGCTGAATATTAAATTAAAACACATCCTCGCTGATACACAAAAAAACCACCAAGCTGGAAAGGTTAAGAGCTAACAGAGATCCTCAGAACAGTCTCTGTCTGTTTGGGATGAATTAATCAGACCATTAAGCAAATCTTTTAATCTAAAGTATCCCTTTCATTTCAGTACTCTGTAAAACAAAGTGACTGAGTGTAGAGGGAAGAGTTTGCCATCGTTATGCCTTGTTTGTACTGCATAGGCGGGCGGGTTCTAGCATATTTTTGCTCCATGTTCTCTTTCTGTAGCAAACCAAAGCTGGGTGAGTTAGAGCACCTGAGCTGGGACAAAACGGGCACGGAGAGGAAAGGAGCCCCCGCGGCTCCCGAGTTCTTATGTACATCACGGGCAGAAAGCGTGTTTTTGGTCTCTAGGAGCAGAAAAAGCTCAGGAAGAGGCAAAGAGAGGAATAACACATGGCAAGTAGTACGGAGCAGAGCTCTTTGGGTGGTGTGACTGGGGCAGGGAGCGTTGCTGAGGTCTCACTGCCCAGAAGAGCCAAGTTGCTCCAGCAGAGGCTTAGGGGAGGTTTGTGTGTACAGAGCGTGAGCTAAAGGAAGGGGAATCCAGGTGAAGGCAGGCAATCTTGTTTCGAAATCGAGTGTATCCTCCTTTTCTTAATTTTTTTTTTAATTCCCTTTTTAATACTGCCTTCAAAGCTTGCCAAGATTAAGCGCGCGATTTATCTTCGGGTTCTAAAAAGAACAGCCGACCGCGTGTGATCGTATTATTAATATTTATACGTCGTCGCGGAATGTTGACAGATTAATTATGCAATATGGTAGAAGGATCGGCAGGCAGCGCGGGAGGGCGGCGCCGGAGTTCACCGATTAATAAAGCAGCGGGGTGGCTGGCGGGCTCCCCGGAGTCATCGGCACCTTCATCCCGCACAGGACGGGGATGCTCCAGTGGGAAGGGAAACACGAGCGGCCAAAGTTGCCAAGTCCCAAACCCTTTGCAACCCCCCCTGAGCCTTTTTGGGGCCAGAGAAGGGGTGTAAAGAGCTTTTCAGTTGCTTTCACCCCGGTTTTTGGCCTGAGGAGCGTGACTTTGTGCGGTGGGAAATCTGGGTTTTGCTCTGAAGCGGCAGCTTTTGTCCCTGTCCTGTCTCCCCTTCTGAATGTCTCTTTTTCTTAGCAAGTGTAGTCAGCCCTTCTCCCTAAAATTGCTTCACCCTTATATGTCCATGATGTCCTGTCTGCTTTTCAGTTCTTGACCAACACTAGGTGCTCCGAAGAAAGGTTTAAATCTTTGGTAGACCAATAAGAGGTGGACAGTTGTACAGGGAGAGGCTTCTTCTTCCCCGAGGAGCCATCGCACAGCGTCTAATAGATTTAAATAGGGCAAAAGAGGAAATTCTAATTCAGTGAGCCCTGGGAGTGGGAGCAAAGCCATTTTACAGGACCCTCATCTTATTTGCCATCCAGCCCTGGCTGGGGAAGTCAAGGGTTTGTAAATGTTTAGTGAAGGATCGGGGACTTGTTGACCCTCAGGAGCTTCTCTGAGCTTACGGGGTTTCTCTTTGAGATCTGATGCAGACGGCAATACTGGTCCTGGGCACCCATTGGCATCTGATCCTAAAATAAGATGGGGTGTGTGGATGATCCATGGTGGCCGGGACATTTGTGACCGGCAGAGCTCTGGTCCCCTCGGTGGGAGGAGATGCTCGCCCTCCCCGGTCGCTGTCTCATCACCGCCTCTCTGTGCCTAAGTGCTCTTTGTGTTTTTTATTTATTTCCTTAATGAATCTTTTTTCCCAGCGGGTCTCAGGGGGATGTTTGATGTGAAACGATGTGTCTGATCCTTCCTGAATAATTGCAAGCAGCGTCTGGGGTCAGGCAGCGGGGATGTACCGAGGCTGGTTAGGGTTTCTGCCTTGTTGAGAGCCAGCAAAGGCGTTGGTGCCAAGTTCATCTCATCTTCAGGCTTTTTTCCCGCATCCCACTCGTGTTCAGCCCCGGCACAAGCTCTTTGCTGACAAAGAAACCCGTATGCACTCATATTATAAGGAACAGACTTTGGGGAGATCTACAGAGGCATTTCAGGACAGATATCCCGGCCGCGATGAAGTGTTTAACCCGCAGGACAGCAAAGAGAATCGTTTAAGGTGGGCTTTTGAAAGTCTTTCCGAGGATTTGGCTTCTCGATTTCCATTCAAATGAACTTCCCTCTGCAGCTTCCCAACACCTCTTTTTACAGCCTCGGCCTTTTCGGTCTTAATTAAAAAATGGAAAGAACAAAGGCGCAATTGAGCAAAGCACTTAAGCAAACGGTTGAAGTAACAGATTTTCGCAGGCTTAGAGGCGCTTCGGGGCTTTTCTCCGTGAAATTGGGGTCCTAAGGCTAGCGGTGCAAATCCCCGCAGCTTTGTCACCCCCAGAAGTGAGACCAAGTTGATGGGAAATGTTTTGACTCTCCCATAGCAGGTTCTTGTGTCGGAAACTTGTGGTGTGTAGTTTTTCCATTCTTATGGGTTGCTTTCCTAAACAGGATGGTAACAAAGACAGAAGTAGTTTGGAAAATGAGTTTTCCACTGATGGCAAAGTTTATTTTCTTTGAGGTGTGGCCGGGCAAGGTTCGTCAGTAATGTCTGTCAGATGCGTGGAGAGCCCTTAAATAGATGGGAATATGGAAATGGAAAGGGTTGGCTATTAAGCGAGTGGAAATCGGGAGCTCAGAGCCGTTCCCTGCAGCTTCCCGCTCGGAGCTGGATCTTCCTCCGAGTTTCCAGATGAGAAACGCCGGATAATTGATTTATTCTGGCCGTGCCCCCCCTGCCCGTGTGCCGCTCCGCTTCCCCCGAGCACCCACAGTCGCTTTTCTGTCCCCGCTTGACCGCTTTCCCACCACATGAGAACACAATGGCTCGGCTTGGAGCAGATGGACAACCCATGTTGTAGACACCAAGCACAGGAGGCTCAGTGCCGAGCTTTCGGGAGGCTGACGGGTTCCCCAGAGCCTGCCGTGTCGCAGGGAGCATTTCAGATAGAGCTGTTTATCGGCGGGAAGGCGGCTTTTGCCGGTGGAAGGTCCTTTTCCAAGTAGCCCTCAAGGTTAAAGTTGGACGCTTCTTCCAGATGGTCTCCATCTGATGCATCTCATTAGGGGTTGAGCCGCCGCGCAGTCCCGGCCTCCCAGTGCCAAGAATAACAAGGAATGGAAGCCAGCAACAGCGATCGCTGCTGTTGGAAGGGCAGAGGATGATTTAAGGGTCAAGACGAGACCATATGGCCCATCACGGCCCCATCGTTACAACCCGGAGGAATATAAAACAACTTGCGTTAGCAATCATCCTTGGCGCTTCCTCGCAAGGCTGTTTGCTGTAACCTTTGCGAGATCAGTTCCCCGGCTCCTCTTTGCTCTGATATATGGCCTGAGTTGCTTTCCAGCGCCCTATGGGTTCCCTCATTTGCTAAACTAGATAAGCCAAATGTGGCTGGTTTTACTTGGAGGTTTCTGTGCCCTGGAGCGTGCTCAGCCCGTCGTCCTCTCCAATTAGTCTGGTGCTCCCCCATGGGCTCCCAGCCCTCCTTTACCCAATTCTGATAGGGGTATCAGCTGCCAAAATAAGACTTATTTCCCTGGTCTCAAGGAAACGAGGAACCCCAGCCCTCGGTGGGGAGAAGGCTACGTCTGCATCCCGTGCTCTTTGAGACCAAGGTGAGGTGGAGCATCTTGACACAACCCACTCGAGTGCTGTGGTTGCCTGGATGAATCTGTATTTCTGCAGAGTTGGGACTTTCCCAAAGCACCAGCAGACAGCGGGCTGGAGGCAGCGATGCTGCCTCTCTTCCCATGTTTTTCCCCCCAAAAAGCCGTGGCTCCTCACCCCGTGCCGTGTCTCGATCCCGCTTTGGGGACGGGATCGCCCCCGTTCTCCGCTCGGCACTCGTCCTGCAGTCCATTCGCCCGAGGGAACGCTTACAGCGCTGACCTTAAAGAGCAATTTCGGGCAAGCAGAGAGCAGCTCAATTGTTCATAAACCTGACATTTATGTCTCGGAGATTCTTCCTCTGCAGGATGCACTGCTCTTTATGATTTTATCAAATAAAATGCCCCCTCGCCCCCAACCAACCTCTTTCTCCTTCCCTGATGTTTTTGTAGGGCAATCATCGCCCACAGAGAGCTTGAAGGCATCTGCCCGTCCTTAATTCTGTGGCACGGAGAGGGCTGGGGACGTGGTTATGTATGCATTAGCTCACACGAGTGGCTGAAACTCTGCTCCGGTCCTCTAATGTTGGTAATTACTGAGCGGGGATTAGGGACTTGCGCTTCGTACGTGTGGGGAGACGGAGTATTAAACGTAAACAGATCCAACTACCTGGTGGACTGTGGACGTTTATTCCCGAGATGTTCAGCGCTTTGCTGGTGTGTGTGCGCGATCCAAGGTGACATCAGTGTCGTCCCAAAGCAGCCGCTAGCCGGGGGACAGGAGAAACTGGCGGGGATGCGGGAATGCATCCTCAGCTCCCCGCTTCTCTTTGGGGTTTTGATCTTAGAGCGTCAGCCTGTGGCATGGTCAGGTTAACATTTGGACTCGATGATCCAAAAGGTTGTTACAGCCAAAATGAATCTGTGTTATTGCGGTCTGGTCCCGACCCGGTGGTTACAGCGGTGACAGGGTGTCTGTCATCTCCTGTCCCTGGGTGCCGTCCCCGTCCCCCAGCTCCGTGACTTTAACCACACCGGGACACCCACCGGGTGAACAGACACCGCTCACCCTGCCGACCAGGACACCTTCTATCTCGTCTATTAATATCAGCTCCACACGGAGAGCTCGCTAGCCTGGAAGCGTTAATTAGCCTTCCCCCCTTTCCTCCCTCCCATTATTTTTTTCCACCTCACTCTTTAGAAGATCTCTGAACCAGGAGATCAATGCCTCCCGCTAATCGGCTCTTCAGCAGCTTAGAGAGACACCACAGAATACTCAGTTTAATTCTCCTCTAACACCTTTGCTAATCATCCTTTGCAGCCCCGGAGCCCCCGGCGAGGGGAGAGGTTGGAGATAACAGGTCGCGTTATGAATATGTGATAACAGGGGCGGTAGATGCTCCTCCCAGCCCTGGGGGCTGTCAGGACTCATGGGTGTGGGACAAACGCCCAAATCCTGGGGTCTGGACTGAACCGCTCGTCCCCCTTGGCGGGGAGATGTGGAGGACGCAGGTTGGACAGGGTCCCCCGAGGGTGACGGGCATCGTGCTTTGGCTCCTTGGCCGGAGCAGGACAGGGTTACCAGAGGCTGTCTCTCCTCTGCTGAGAAGACAGCAGCTTGAATTTAGCTACAGAGACCTTAATAAACCTTTCCATGTCCGACTGCTGTGATCCAGCTAAATGGCTGCGAGCAGAATCCCACGTGGAAACGCGAGCGCTAACGAGCAGCGCTGCCAAAACCAGAAGGAGCCAACTCTACAGGGAGTTGGTACTTTTTAATTCTTGTTTTTTTCCCCCGCTACCCAAGTTCAATAGCGGCGAATTGCATATTTCTCGGAGGCTTCTCAACAAACAATTTACAGTGTAAATATATTTGTTGGCATGCAAATCACTCTGCATTATGAGTCTTGATTAATATTATAATGTGCTGATGAAAGCCTGTAAGTGGTTCTTGGAAATGGAGGTTCTTGACAAAGATCAACTGTTTGGGTGCCCAGTGTTGGTGGAACATTAGAGCAGGGTGTTTTTTGCGTTGTTTTGGGTTTTTTTGCCCTGTGTGTGTTGTGTAATAGGTTATTTGTTCCCCTCTCCCTTTGCGAGTGCGAAGTAGCAGCGGCACGCTTCAAATTAATCAATGGAACCGAGCGGTCAAGGCACATGCAATGCTGGGAAGGGACACGCCACGATGCTCAGGGAATACGGGGACAAATCATTTCTCCCTCTTTTCCCCATCTTCCTCTCCCAAAGTGGGACGCTCAGGGTGTCCTGGTGCAGAAGATGCTTTTCCAGCCCCACTCTGACATTTGCTCGTGGAGACGGGAGAGCAGTGACGGGCTCGGGGAGCCGTCCCCCAACTTCCAGCTCTGTTGACAGCGGCTCTCGGTGCTGTTTTCCTCCTACCCTTTGGAGCCGAGCTCCCCAAGGTGTCAGGACAAATGCCACTTGGATCGGCGGGGATGTGCCGGGAGATGATGTCCAGGCAGGCGGCAGCGGGGAGAAGCAGCAAAGCAGGGAGGAAAAATAACCCTCTGTAGTGACAGCCTCGAGTTGTGACCTTTGTTAACTGCTGTTTTGCTCGGAGAGTGACAGGGAGCACCGTAAAATACCGAGTTTTGTGCTCGTACCACGCGGGTCATGCAGGGCTCCGATGTGACGTGCTGCTGTTTTGGGGCAGCATCTCCCTCTATGCTCAAGCTGGCTCTGGGGTTTGCTCCCCTTGGTCTCTGTGTAGTCCAGAGTGGTTTTTAGCCATGGCTCGTGGTGCATCCAGCCATCCCCACCCCACTCATCGTCCCCCATGTGTGACAGGTCCTGCGGAGCCCTTTGAAAAGATGGGCACTGAAAGGAGAGTCCGAGAGAAGGGGTGGGAAAGAGGGAACGGGCACCCGCGTGCCTTAAAAGAACATATCGCCTTTATTTTTCCTTTTCCTTTTCCTTGTCTTTTTTTACTGAATGCAGCTGTGCCTTTTCCCAGTGCTTTTAAATGGTTGCCAAGGAAACAGAGCAAGGGAGAGTGGAAAGGTTAGATGGATATTGGACGAGGCTAATGCACTTGTTTCAACCCAGAATTGACAGGTGCTTAGGACACCGAAGGTCCCGATAACTCCTCATTTGCACGGCTCCGGCGCGGAGCCTTGAGTCCCTCCCTACCGCCGTTTAATTGTGTTTTAATCATTTGCAAATTAGAATCCATCTCCATCAGGGGATCTCTAATGGTGGGTTTATGGAGCGCGGCCGCACGTTCCTCAGCCCTTGCGGGACACAGGGGATGAAATATCAGGTCTGTTGGGCCCCGCCGGACCTGCCGGTCTGGCTCGAAGGGAGTTTGTCACCAGCAGAGATCCTGATGGAAATTATGGGAATCGAAGCTCCCGTCCAGCCCCCTTCAGGTTAAAATCCAAAGATGAATGACCAGCTATGGATTTTTGTCGCCGTTGCAGCGCTCAGAGGGTTGTTTCCCCCCTTCCGCTGTAGGTTTTGTTTTCCTTTCGCGTCTGTCTTGTCTAAAATAGCAGCTCCATCTACGGAATAACCAAGGGGCCTTAAACTGGGCTGTTCAGGATGAGTGTCACATCTGGTATTTGCAAAACACAGCGAGCGATAAATAGCTACAGTGTCGTAAAACTCGTGCTCTGGAGAGGCAAGGGTGGCTGGTGAGGCTTTTATTGCTTTTTTGGTTATTTTTAGCGGCTTCCTGGGGAGGACAGAAGGGTATTGATTTTAAAAAGCAAGCGAAACACGACTTGTGGGCGTGAAGGTGCGGAGGGTGCGATGCTGCGGGCCGGGGGACCCAACGGCACCCCCTTGTACCCCAAGCCCTGTGCGCATCCATCACCTTGGAGCACGGATGGATGACGGGGCTCCGCAACAACTGCAGAGGACTTTACCCCCATCCTGACACCTTAAAATTCCTGGTTGAGACCTCCCGGACCAGCTCGCGGCCGTGGAAGGCAGCAACCTGCCTTTCTTTTGCGGAGGTGGGGAAGGAACGGGCTGTAGTCTTTGCTTGGTGCCACAAATAGAGCCGCTCACCGATCCTCGTTGTCAGCGGCGTGCCGAGCCGGCCGCCCATCCATCACGGCCGAGTGACGGGTACGTGGCCCAACGCGGTGCTCGTGTCCCTATTATGACATTGTCAGTGTCACTGCCGAGCGTGAGGGACTGGCGAAATGTCACTCTGGGTATCAGGACACGACGATGCCTCTGTGGCGTGGAGCTTCGGGCTCTAAAGCACTTTTGTCACTGTCACTCCCGGCCGGAGGGGTGTCTGCCTTTTACTGTGGTATCTCAGCTTTGGGGGTTTTTTAGGGAAAAGTGTGATTTGGGTCGTGGTGCAAGGGATTCCGGGGGAAGGGCAGCAGAGCAACAAGTGCTGGCAAGTTGGGATGGGTCGGTGAGGTGGAACAGAGAGGGCAAGGAGGTGGCGAAGGAGAAATGATGAGGCTTCAGTTGGGCAGGCAGGGCATTCTCAGCATATTCCAGCATAATTTAGCATCATCTGTTCTGCCTGCAGTGGGAGCTTGTTGTGGGAAGAGAAAGAAAGAAAGAAAAAAGTATAAAGACTTCTGAAACCCACTTGATGGGATGGTTGGAGCTTGAAGTTGGGTTTTTCCTGAGGGCGACTGTCTCCTCTCCCCGCTTCTCTCTGTAAATCAAACCGCCGGTGTCGGATCGGCGGCTCCGTCTTTCCCGCGGCCGCTTCCCCGAGCGCCGAGGGGACGTCGCCGCCGCTGGAACGGCTTGAAGGACACGAGCGCGGGAGGCGAGAGGACAATTCATAGTGAATAATTCAGTGGTTGGATGTAAAGCTTTTGTTCTCGTCACGAATTACCGGCGAGCTGTATGGGAAGGCTTTGATGGTACAAATTCGTTTTACATCGCCCCTAAGTGCCAACAGACCCACCACCCCGCTTAGCTGCGCTTTTAATTAGAGTATTTTTGCAGGGGTGGGCCGGACCCTGTCCGTGCCAATAATTAACCTGTCATTTAAGTAGGTGCGGTTTTAAATAGGGTTGCCTGTCCGGCTTGCACCGGAGGCCGTAAAGAGGAATAAATGAGTGGCGTGAGGTTACCAGTACCCACCTATTCCCTGCGTTTTGTGGGGTGTCAGCGCAGCCCTCGACGTGTTTTGCTTTTAGGTATCAGGGGACAAGGGATGCTCGGGCAGGGATGCAGGCGAGGATGTTGTCAGCAATGCTCTGCCTGGACAACACGCAGTCGAGGTGTCCTTCCTCCTCCTCGCCCCGGCAGCTCTTCTCTTGCATAATCAAGAGGCTTTTTCCCCGCATCCCTCGCCCGTTGGGGCTGGGGAATTGAGCACAGCGCGTGTGAAGGAGGCTGCAGCCTGCCCGAAGCGAGCCACGTGAAACGAAGCCATATCGCGCACCGAGATCAAATTATCCTTCTCGGCTTTCGGGGAGAGGACTCGATGCCTCCTCCTCCTCCTCCTCGCGCTTTATATCCCCGGTCCCCTGGCAGCCGCCGCAAACGCTCCCTCATCAGCGCTTGCTCTCAGTGCTAATGGCCCTCTATAAATAAGCCCCAGGAACAGTGATAGAGAACAATCATAAAAGGCAGGCGCATAAATTAAAGCCGATGTTATAATAAACCAGACAAGCCCTTCTGCGAGGGTTTTATGTTTCTCCTTGAGCTGGGGGCTTTGCCAGGAGAAAACTATATCCGCGCGCCCCGGCCGGGCAGAAATAGTTGGCATCACCATCCCCCCTTTTTTGGCATTACGGGTAGAAAACTGTGGGAATTTCCCAGAACATCTCTCAGCCTCCCGTCCTCAGGTCCTTAGGGTGGCAACAGGATTAAGCGTTGAGGCTTCGGCCACTCCGTGTAGGTTTTGGGTAGCTCTAAATGACGTGCGGTTCCTCCGGGTAGCCAAGATCCCATCCTGAGAAAGGCGGAAGCTGTCGCGGCACGGTCAGACTTCATGGGGCCATGGAGAGATGCTCACGTACCCAACAGCAGCATCTCGGCGCGGGCAGAGGCGCACACGTGGTGCCTCCCAAAGGCCGCTCCGTCCCCTTTGCCCCAAAGCGTCTGGCCGAGCGCTGAAGCAAAAACCGGTGGCTGGCACGCAGGGTTTCCGCCGAGCCTCCCGAGCGCCTCGGGAGTGCTCTGTAGACCGCGCCGAAACTCCTGCTTCTTGTAGCGAGTTCATAGCTGTCTCTCCGCATCACCTCCCGGATGGTTGAAGCCTGGCAGGGTGAGCGGGAGCGGCAGAGGGAGCTCCCGAAGTACGACTTCCCCGCCGCGAAGTCGTCCGGGGCATGCGGCAAGTCGTGCCGAGGGCACAGGATGGGTCAGGGCTCTGGTTTGTGATCTGCCCGGAGCAGGAGTTGGTCTCCTTGTCCTGAGACGTGCTGTGATGCTACGCGGCGGGCTCTGACAGGGCTCGGGTCCGGGCAAGATCCCAGCAGCTTCCAAACCCCATTTGGACTCTTTAGACTTGAGCTAAGAGCCCTGAGAGGTGGGAATGAGGGTCCAAACTTACTCCGAGCTCATTCTGGAGCCTGCCTGCCCATTGCTTACAGTCCTGATAATGTCTCGAAGGTGACAGGTCAGGGATGGGGAGGTGGCAGCAGGTCCCTGGTGACCTGGTAGGTTCCTGTGCATCGAACCTCTTGCATTTCGGCTTCAGAAAGGCCATGCTCATCTCCACGTGTTAACGGTTTTAACAGGGGCAGGGCAGTGGGATGCACGTCCGGTGATAGATGTCACCCCATGCCTCTTGCAGGAGGCTGTGGGGAAAACAAGGAGGAGAATTGGAGGTGTCTCGCTCGTTATTAGGACAATTTGGCAGCAAATGTGCAGCTCTGCAGCGAATCCACGCTCAGCCACGCATGCATCTCTGTGCCATGGCTTCAGTTTGAGGAGGGGGGATGTTGTACAGAGTTATGTGTGTCTGGGGGGATGCTCAAACGCATCCTCCTGGTACTCGAGCATCTTCTCCCTCTGGATAGTTTGGTGGAGATGCAGCACAGCCCATTTCGGTGTGCGCAGCTGATTGGAGGGTGGATTATGTGCATGGCTTTGTGGGGAGGGCAGAGGGGAAGGAAAGGGAAAAGCAAGGCGAGGAGGGAGACAGATGCGGGCAGAAAGGGAGGGACGGGGGAGAGAGGGCGAGCAGGTCCGCTTTCAGCTCCGGCCTGAGCTCCCCCTCGTGTTCAGCCACACATATTTCCATATATCTCCGTTGCTCCTCTCCGAGTTAATGCCGGGATCTTTCCTGCCGTGTTTGCACCTGGGGAGCCGCAGGCTCGCTCGTCCCCTCGTCCGAGGCATCTGTCCTCCTCCCCAGGGCAACTGCAGCATTGGAGGCACCTCTGTCATTTCCCAGTAACCATTCCTGAGCCAGGTACTCAGATGAGCTCTGGGGAGAGCCAGAAACCCATAGTTTTGAGCGTGCGAGGAGAGGCGTGTGCTGTAGACGTGCCCTGATGCCACCTGGGGGGCTGCGGGACTCTCGAGGGGCAGAGGCTGAGATGGCTTCCCTTGGATGCTGCTCATCAGCCCCTCGCCGGGCCCGCACAGGCTCGTTTTCTGCTCCATTTCCTCCCCCAGCCTGTAGATCCTCCCCTAGAGCTCTCCGCTTTCTTCTTCATCATCCCGCCCGGGATAAAATACGAGCTGAGATCGCGGCTCCCCTCGGGGACCGTCCGCCCGCATCCCCTGTCGGACAGGGAGCCTGCGTGTCCTTGGAAAAAAATATGTATTTCAGGCCAGCGGGGCGCTAATTTGCAAGGCCCATTACTCAAAGGAAACAGTAAAATGGCTGTCCATAAAGCGAAGCCTTTCTCCGCACCTCCCTCTCAGTCTGAACGCCCCACGCCAGGTATAGGCTTTGTGTCAAGCCTCAGAGCCAGGAGTGAGGATTTATCGATAGGTACCTTGACTCCGGCTTGCATTTTAATCGCGTCGCCGCCAGCCTGAGAAGGAACTCGGTGGCTTCGTGTTCTCCTTGCTCCACCTCTCCAGGTGGATGCTTCAGGAGAGGTGTGGGTTTACAGAGTCCCTAAGAGGGACCCTCTGGTCCCCGGGGCTGAAATAACGACCAGTACATGAGGCCGGGAGGGAAGGATGCGGGGAGCGAGTCCAGCGCATCCCCACGTCTCGGTGCCTCAGTTTCCCTCCGGCTTGGCTTCTCCCATTGCACCCATTTTGGAGGGAGGGAGAAGACCGGGTTTTGGAAGGCTCGGTTTCAAGCCAGCGCGGTGAGGAACCGAGAAGCCCCGCTTGTCAGGGAGGAGATGCGATGAACTTGGGAGTCAGCGTGTTTATTTTCTGTCAATATTGGCGCGCGGGGGCGCATATAAATATTACAGGCGTGCGCCAGACGACACCGGCGTCTCTCTCGACGCGGGTGCAAAGTTCGAGCCGGCGCTTTCGGCTGGAAGCCGATGCATATTTATGATCGATGCGATGGGTGGGAACGGGTCCCTCGCTCCGTCGCTGTGGCAGACGCTATCTCAGCAAAACGGGGGTTATTATGCAACCAAACCAAAGCAAAAAGCAGGAGGGGAACCGGCTGCAGTGGAGACGCATCCCCTGCCTCAGTTTCCCCATCGGTAGCAGCGACATATAGAAGCGACCGAAGTCTTTGCCGCCCAGCCGGGAAGCGCGAAAAGCTCCTTTCATTAATAAGCGCAGAGCGCTCGGTTATTTTTAGATGGAAGTGCCACGTATTGATATAATATTCCTGCACCTCATTTGACTTCTTTTTTTCGATAGCGAGCCCCCTCTTGATCCCGTTACCTGCAGTCACAGTTGTCTGGCGATATTTTATCATCTGAATATTTCAATTAAATTACTTTAAGGGTGGAAAAAAAAATAAGGAGCCCGGGCTGAAGTTGGAAATGATCACTGTATCACTCCAACTTCCCTCCGTTCCCAGAAGGTTAATTGAAAGGCAGCCATCTTGGTGACGTTTAGACAAATGAGGATAATTATGTGTTCCCCGGCTCTTTGAGAGGTTAATTGCTTAGATGTACGAAGAGTTGAAGAACAAAGAAGGAATAAATCAGAAGCGGGGCGACGATCTGATAATGTAATTTGGGATATTCACGTACAACTCAAACAAATAAACGGCCTAATCGCAAACGAGTCGTCGGGCCCGAGGGGTCGTGGGGATCGGGCGGGAGAGGGTGATGGTCACTTTGTGCCGGTGACGACGTCTTCACATGGTGGGGCCACCACCAGACCCCTCGGTGTCTGTTGCACGGAGCATCCAGCTTTGACACAAGGGCAAAACGGCGGGTGGAAAGCAGATTTCCTCCGACGGGTTATTAGATTTTGTCTAATTGTTGGTGAAATTTCTGCAGATGGGCCGTTGGATTCTGGAGCTGATGACTGACCTAGGTGGTTCACAAATTTGGCAAGGAGAGCTCGTGGCGTTCGCCGCTCTCCATTGGCTCAGTTTCTCTTATTTGAGAGGTTATTAGTCCTACCTAGGGGGATTTCTCATGCTGTATCTTGTGGCCACACCATCCTGAAGGAAGACAGGATGTTATTTCCCCCTGGTGACTGGGGAGAGGGTGCCTCTCCAGGCCAGTCGTTGGGGAGTAGGTTTGTCTGTCTGTCAACCATTCCTTTCTAAGACCAGAGGAGTTTGAGCTCATTTCGAAGGCTCGAGGCCACGCAAATCACTCAGCTCTCCAGCCAGGATCCAACCCTGCTTCATTTTGCAGCCGTGAGGGTCAGGAAAACGGTGTTGAGTGGGTTTTTTTTGTCCACCGTGAGCTTGGGGGTGAAATATCTTTCTCTGCAATCTGTTTCCCACTCGGCCGGGTCTCAGGGGAAGTTTGAATTGATGTCAAGTGAGAAAATGCCTCGCCACCCCGATGCACGAGGAGCCTCGAGCCCCGGCTCCCGAAACGCCGGCGAGCGTTTTTTTCCGCCTATCTGTCAGGCCCGTCTGAAATTGCAGTTTAATTCCCCGTATTTGCTCTTGTATTGTGCATTAAGATACAGCGAGTTTATCCAGCAGTCCAGCTGTTTTGAAGATAATTACTACAGAACTCAACCTGATGTAAAATAATCCTCCCGGGCACGCAGCCAAGAGACTTATCCTCCCAAGACTGAAACCTCTCCATTACCCTGGAGAGCCGTAGGGAGAGGAGCAGGCGTCTCACGACAAATATATTTTTGGTGGGATTTAACGGGGGGTCGGGAAAAGAGCTTCGCCTCCCCCAGCTCCTATTGGGGAGGGCGTTGCGGCTGGACAGACAGACCCAGAGCGTGAGGACCGTGCGTGATGGAGATCCGGCTGGGTTTCCACCCAAAGCGCCCCGTGCGCTCGGGGTCCATTCTCGCTGCGTTTCGTCTGCTCCCGTTGATTGAAGCACACTAGAAATCAGCCGTGGCGCAGGTGCCGCATTGTTAGAGACGGGCGCTGATTGAGTTCGTACGCGGGCACTGATTGAGGCGGGGGGGCTGTGCCGGTGCGCCACGAACCGGGGTTTATGCAGAATTGTGTCCCTCGGATGGTGGAGGTGGCGTCTGTCACTGGGTCTTGTTCCCTGAAGGGACATTGAGCAGAGCCTTGGTCCAGGTTAGAGGGGAGAAGATGGGCCTGTTGATGTGACCTAGGATGGGTGGCGATGCCAACAGTTGGTGGTTTCTTTGGAGAGGAGCTGGACAGATGTCCCAGCCTTCCCCTAACTGCAGGACAGCCATGAGCAAGGTGGAACTTGGTACCTGGCTGTGTCAGGGATCTGATTTTGGGGAAAGCGCGCAATCCCTTAGGCACCATCCGGGCCAAGAAAAGATGCCTCGCAGCACTTCTTCCCCCGGTTGTGGTTTTGCTGGTCCGGCCGCCCCCTCCTGCCGCCTTCATCTCCATCCCTCTGCGGCAGAGCAGGTGCGGCCGGCAGCATCGACCGGCTCTGACGTGAGCGTTTCAGCGCCACCTGCGCCATAAACATCCCCATTGATTTGCTCTATTCACAGGCTTCTCGCTCTATTCTTTTTACTGCTGCCTCCTATTTCCTTATGATGATTTCTCTTAAGCTAATAAGAGCTGCAGGCATGAAGGCCAACGCCTTCCAACCTTTTGCGCTGCTGTGAGGATTTCCGAGCGGAGCCCAACAATCAGGAGACGATGTGTAGTGTCAGAAACAAGGGAGTCCCGGTGGGAATAGCAAGTGGAGCAGAGCGTCGTCTCTGCACCCTTTCCCAGCCGATGATGCGGTGTCTGTCCCCGCAAGCTGGATGGAAAAGCGATGAGGAGCAATAGAAGGGCTTGAGGAAGGCGAGGGAAAGCCTAGCTCGCTTTATCAGAGCTGACTGCGTTTTCTGGATGCGTTCGATGCGGGGCATTAATTCAGAAAATCCTGAGAACGGCTCTGGGGAGAAGCCACAGTGGCCGAGCAACAGCCTCGTCCCTTCCCCATGCAACCCAGGACCTGTTTCTAACCCCCCAGCTTGAGCTTTGCATCCCGTGGGGTGTTGCAGAGGCCACCAAAAGCCCCACAAATGCCGGGTGAAAGCACTGGGGGTGATTCGGGCGCCTCGGGGGCTGCAGGGCGAGCGCAAAGTCGCACCCGGCGACGCCTCGCGCCGACAGCTCCCGCCTTCCTCATCATCTCGTCATTAGTCTCGTGTCTGGGAGCCGCAGTCACGGACCAAAACACCATTAAACTATCTGTAATGGAGCAACTCGACAGCCCCTGCCCTCGCAGGCTTATTATCCATGCAGATGGAGATTTTATATTTAGCAGCCTCAAATGTATCACTTCGGGGTTGATTTTTCACAGGGAGCGGTTGCTATTCTGGTGCTGGGTAGCGGGTGGGCAAACTCGCTCCATAAGGGAATGGGCGGGTAGAAACCCACCCTGAGAAGCCCCGAGGCTGCGGGGAGGGCAGGAAGGTCCCGTAGCCCTCCGAGGAGGTTAAGATGCCCAACGCCACATCTTGGGCCCCCTCCATCCTCAAGGCTCCAGGATGGGTCGGATACCCCACGGGGCTGCGCATTCCGCATCCCTGTACCTGCGGATGCCATTGTACCCGTGGATGCCATCGTACCCACGGCTAAAGTGGTGGTTTACATTGTCAGGAGAGGATTAGAGGAGCCGCGTCGTCACGGCCTGCTTGTAATTTGCATCTTTAACGAAGCGGGAGCCCAGCCAGGTTCTGTTCTTTTGTGTTGACTTGTGAGGAAGGGTGTTTATTGCCGATGATTACAAATAAATCTCCTCTGCTTTTGCTCCAGCTGCCTGGAAAGAAAGGCGTTCGGAGCCTGTTCATTCTGTAGCCGGGGCGAGTACCAAAAGCAAAGGAGAATTCCATTAGAAGTGCTGGGCAGATGTCATTAACAATTGTTTTTTAAATAGAAGGGTGTCGAGTGTTTGTAACGCCCTCAAGACAGCTAGTTTGGGTTGGAAATTTCCCAGCGCAAAGCAGCACCCCGTTGCCATCGAGGGACTCGCCTCATCATTTTGGCCACTAAAAAGCAGGTCGGCAGCCAGTTTGTGACCGCTATCGGCATCTCTGTTCGTCATTGTGATGAGACGCGTTGCCTACAGGCAAGGAGAGTGATTTGGGCTTGAAGGGCTGTAGAAGTATCTAAAAGCGGAGTGTGTTTGGTTGAATAAGGAAATGGGATGGTGTAGAGTCGATCCAAAGAGGAGCATGTCCCCTGAGATGCTCGGCCAGGGAGCAGCGGTCGCCCGGACCGCTCGGGACACGCATCGTTGTTTCGGGGTCCTGAGCATCCCACACTTGGCACCCACAGAGAGGGGTTTGCAAGTGTTGCTTTATCCCTCCAAAATAGAGTCCTAAAAAAGTCATGCTGACCCCGTGCACGTTTTCCCCTCACCATGGGGCAGACATGGAGGGCAACCTCAGCATCACACCCTGCGTGCGGCCCTCGAGTCGGATGGGTCAGTAGCACAGGAAAGGTCCACGACATGGACAAGGAGAGGCGGGGGATGAGGTGACATCTCACATGCAGGAGACGCGTTGACAGTGTCATTGATGGGGCCAGGCAGGACCCCGCCGCGGCAGCGACGCGGGGGTCTCTGCTAATAGGTCCAAGAGGAGGGAGACGGTAACTTTGCGCCACTGAACACAAAGAGCGCGTCGGCGGAGTTATCTGTATTGTTGACACTAAGTGGAAAAAATCCCTCAGAAAGCTGAAAATTAGCATTTAAGGATGAGGGATTGGGGCAATTAGAGGGGAAGCGTCACAGCACCGCCGGCTCCCTCCCTCCCACGTCTTCTCTCGTCGCCACGTTCGGGTTCATTGCCCTGGGCTCCAGCAGAGCCAGGGGATCGATAGGGGTCTCTGGAGATGGTGGCTTTTGGAGAGCCCGTGTTTCATTGTGAGCATCATGGGGACTAGACAACGGGGGTTCGGGCCAGTTCCTCCCACCTTCCCGATGGGTTTTTTCCCCGGTGAACCGCGGAGCCAGGAGGAGTCGATTTCCCTCCCATCCGACAGGCACTTTATTTGCTTTCGTCCCTTCTGGACTCGCAAGGCAGGGTTTATTCTAGAGATGGATACGGTGCCTTCAGGAGACTGTTAATGGGGGTTTGTCTTTGTTCTTAATTAGATCCCTTTGAGGGACAACCTCCCAGCCCGCTTTGTTATCCAGCTTTGTCAGACCTTGTCGGCTTTATCTAAACATTTTGCAGAAGTGTCTTTACCTGTTTGCTTACTGGAGACATTATCATAATCTCGGTGCAGTGGAAACAGGTAGCAAAGAGGTCTCAGTAGATGATTCTCAATGTTGCTTTTAACCATTTGCTCTGACCGGTTTCGAGGGTGGAACCAGGTGCTATGGGCAAGGGGGCGTGACGTGCTCCTCGCTCTTTGTTGTGTGTAAATGTCCACTGATGTTACGGGCATGCACGTACGCAGGCACAGCCGCAGCTTAGAGCCATAAATCTGAGCTGTAAACTCAGAACGAGCAGCTCCGGCTCTCAGGGGTCCCAGACTGACCCCAAATCTCCCCGGGACATGCAGCCAGCACAAAGCAGCCAAATCTGGGCAGTGGCAGCACGAGCTCCTCGTCCCCGTCACTTCCATCCCTCGTCCTCAGTCTTCAGCCCTAATGAGGAGACCCAAGAGTACCTCGCGGGGCCGTAGTCTAGATATTTATACGAGCGCAGACATGCAAGTTGTCTGTTTTACATATTGCTGCCCTGATTTCTCAGCGCACGCAATGAATAATTTACAGAAGGCGCGTGTAAGTATCTCTTTATTATTCATTATAATGAAGTGAGACAGCAGTAATAGTCCACTAGACCGGAATCCCCCAGGGCCCGACTCCACTCGGCCGCGCTCGGCTCTACCCCAGTTAATTCGAGCAAAGCGAGGGCTCGGCTTCCCGACGAGGACGCCGCCGTCGGTCGGCACGAGGCCGCTGTGGTCCAGCGGAGCCAAGGCGGCATCGCCGGGGTACCGGGGCACGTCGGGCTCCCGGCACGGTGGCGTCACCGCGGCGGGCGCAGGGACCATCCGTCTTTGCCGACGCACCCGGCAGAGATGTACGGTGCCTGCAAGGGAAAATCTCTAGTTAGCGGGAGGATGTACGGCTCATTCCCCGACCCGTGCGCCCGGGGGAGCCTGAGACACGCCGAGCATCACTCCATCCTCCGCCCGATTAATAATCTCGAGCGAGGTGAGGCCGTGCAGCACCAGCAAGGGAGAAATAGCACGCTCCCCAATCCTCCACAGGAGAGGCGCGGTGCAGGGGATGAGGACAGGGACAGCCCCGCAGGCCCTCTCTGAATTTACAGGCGTGCAAAGAGGGACTCGCACAGGTGTTTTGATTGACTGTAGCTGTCTTTTCTCTAAGACTTTCGGCGCACAAAGCCGCAGAGCGCAACGGCTGCCGGCACAAGCTCGCACCTAGCTTGGTCATTTTGTTGTGCTGTAACGCCGAGAGAAGAATCTTCTCCCGTGCTCCTCGGGCAGGAAAGGCAAAGCTCCCGAGAGACCCGGGGCTCTTAATTCAACCAACCGCTGGGTGGTTCATCCGCGGGCACCGCGGCGGTGGTGGAGAATGCCAGAAGTAAATGGGTTGAGAAAAATCTATCATATTGAATGGAGAAGTCGCGTTCTCAAAGAACATTTTAATTCCCTCCCCCCCGTCTATTCTTTGCGAGCGTAAGTCAGCACCGCGGACCGGAGCGTCTCGGAGCGGGAGGGAGCAAGCCAGGCAGGAAATAAATAAGGGGAACGGCCGCGTCGCATTTCCTAGGCACTCGTAGGATTTACAGCCGCTTATCCGAACGTCGCCTTCTCTTCCCTGTATGCCAGCAACACCATGTCCGGCCATTTTTCCTCTTCCCTTGTCCCCATGCTGGCACTGCGGCTCCCGGGTCTTGGGGGCGGGCGCATCTGTCCCCCCCAAGGACGACTTGAGGGCCATGTCGTCAAGCCGAACTTGTCAGCAAATTTGACAGCTTCATTTGAAATTCTCTGTGTGCAGCAAGGGTGAGGGGGGGACGGCAGAGCGGGGAGGCGTGCAAAGTCCGTGCGGCTTGGGGAGGGCAAAGGTAACGGTTTTATTTGCTGTGGATCTTGTGGAACTTTGTTTGTATAAAATCTTGGGTGACGGAGGCCCGCACGTCCAACCGTCCGTCTCTTCCCTGGCAGGTGTACTGTGGACGACAGGGTGACGCGTGTGGCCTGGTTGAACCGCAGCACCATCCTGTACGCCGGCAACGACAAGTGGTCGATAGACAACCGCGTGGTCATCCTCTCCAACACCAAGACCCAGTACAGCATCAAGATCCACAACGTGGACATCTACGATGAGGGCCCCTACACGTGCTCCGTGCAGACAGACAATCACCCCAAGACCTCGCGGGTCCATCTCATCGTGCAAGGTAGGTCGCATTGTACTCTTGCCAAGGTGACTGATAGGAATGGGTGTCTGGATTCAGGCAGAGTTTAGAGGACCTCGTGGTGATGTAGATGTAGGGATCAGATGAACAGTGCTGGCCTCGAGGCATGAGCGGCACAGGGACGGGGCGCAGACGGGTGTCCACCGTGCCAGGGAGGAGATGTCCTTGCGTCGTCTCAGCTTTGCCACCTCGTACGGTCATTGCATGTGGCAGAGAACCGGAATTGGAGCGGGCATCCCTCACCTTGTCCTCGCTCAGCTATTTCCACCATGAACATGACCCATCCCTGCTGCCGGGCACTCGTGTTGCTCGGTTTGTCATCTCAAGGAGTCAGTAGCCATGTCCTTGGGCACACAACTGAATGTCAGTATGTCTTAGGTACATGGTGTAGAGTTAGGTAATGGTTGGACTGGATGATCCTGAGGGTCTCTTCCAACTGGAATGATTCAATGAATCTGTGATTTTGGCACGGGGCTTAGTAGGTGAAGTTGTAGGTATAGCCAACGCCATTGGGTTTCAAAGCAGCATTCCCCAGGCCGCTCTGACGGGGAGATCCGGGTCAGAGGCAAACCCCGCTTTCGGATCCTCTCGGTTACGCGCTGGCTACCGGCTTTTGTCCGGTCTCTAGATTAATTTTTCAGAGGAAGTGTTAGTTCAGGTTAGATAAAGATAATGAAAGTTTCCTAATCCTCTTAAAGAAGATTTATCTGGCCGAGTAGAAAGCTCTCGGAATACAATAAAGCGTGTATAAAACCAGGACCTAATCTCTCCTTTAATTTCAAACAGCTGATGGGTATTGATTTTGCAATGAGGAAATCTGTAAAATTTCTCGGCCCCAACACATCTCTGAGAAGCCCCTGACGTAGATGTGTAGGTAGTTACGCATCCTTCTCACGCGGACAGGGCAGGGTTCGATCCCCGCCACCCATCCCAGGGGCTTTTCCACCCAATGCCATCAGGATACTTCACTCAGAAAGCATCCAGGCACCCTTGAGCCACCGTCCCGGTCAGCCTGCCCGATGGAATCTATAGAAATGTAATGAATGTTGTCAGATGTTCCTCTGCAAGTCCTGGTAACTTGATAGGCAACGATCGCCATCGTGGCAGGGTACGGAGGCATCCGGCGGGGTCCCTGTGCTCTCCATGTCCACGCCAGCTCTTAAGGTCATTTCAGATGAGATGATGAAGAGCAACAGCATCCAAGGTCATAGGCAAGGGATATGGATGGCTGTCAGGATGGCTAGGTTATTTATGAGATGGAGTATTTGGGGATGGAGTAAAGTACTGTAGCCAGTATTGCAGGAAGCAGACACTCTTGAATTTAAGTAGCTTTTTTAGAGATGCTCAAACATGAGCCTTGTTGTGGACCCTAAGGAGAGCTGGCGGTCAGGGCTTTGAGAGGACGCCTTAGGTCCACAAGGTCAGGAATTGAGGGGTGGGAGAAACAGACAGGGCGAGAGGGAGGATGGCGTCACCCGTCAACGGGGCAGGTTTCAAGCCAGGGACTTGGCGGCGGTGAGGTGGGCAGGTGAGCCCCCGTGACGTTTGGTTTTTGTCTCCTTTGTGTCTTACAGTTCCCCCCCAGATTGTCAACATCTCCTCGGACATCACAGTGAACGAGGGCAGCAGCGTCACCCTCATGTGCCTGGCGTTCGGGAGACCGGAGCCCACCGTCACGTGGCGGCACCTGTCCGGGAAAGGTGAGAGCCCGGCGGGGCCATCGGGGTCCGAGGAAGGGTCTCACCCAGTCCTCATGGAACACACGGTGTTCCCTAACGAGGGGGTTGGCATGTCACGGAGGCGGCTGGTGTCTGAGACGGAGAGAGGAGTTTGTTTTGTCCTCGGTGGGAGGGTGAGGATGCTTTGTAGGCGTCGGCGCAAGATTCCCGTCGGATAGGGCGTCAGCGCCACGTTTTTGGGACGTTTTGCAGGACAGGGTTTCGCAAGCGAGGACGAGTACCTGGAGATCACGGGCATCACGCGGGAGCAGTCCGGGGAGTACGAGTGCAGCGCCGTCAACGACGTGGCTGTCCCGGACGTGCGGAAAGTCAAAGTGACCGTCAACTGTGAGTGCCGGGGAGCGGGGAGGGGGATGGCAGGGCGGGCGGGTGCAGAGCCCGGCCTGACGGGGTGCGGCATCCCCACAGACCCGCCGTACATCTCCAACGCCAAGAACACGGGCGCCTCGGTGGGCCAGAAGGGCATCCTGCAGTGCGAGGCCTCGGCCGTGCCCGTGGCGGAGTTCCAGTGGTTCAAGGAGGACACCAGGTGAGGGGCTGCGGGGGTCGGAGAGGGGTGCGGGAGGCTTAGGGCACCTGCGGGACTGTTGATGTCAGAGAATGAGGTGGGGAGGCGGCCAGGCACGTAATGCTCAGGTAGGTCGGGATCCAGTTGTTTTAGTGGGGACGAGAACTGGGTTAAGGGCCAAAGTGTCCCCAGGGTCATTGCTCTAGGGGATGGCAATGGCAGCTTTAGGGTTCTTTTAGGTTCTGAAAGCCATGTCACTTCGGCCGCAGGACGGGTTTTGGGATTGAGAGTGCAGATTGCTGTTTTGTAGCGGAGTAGCACAAAGGGCTCAGTTTTGGCGCGACACGGGGAGTCAGATGGGGAACACGAAGCCATGTAGTGGCCGGCAGCATGGGGAGGTCATTTGGGGAGGTAAGACAAAACGTCGCAGCGTGACAGCGCGGCACACAGAGCATCGTCCTTGGCGTTTCCCCGCAGGTTAGCGAACGGGCTGGA
The DNA here is from genome assembly GCF_964273445.1 of Streptopelia decaocto. Lineage (NCBI taxonomy): Eukaryota > Metazoa > Chordata > Aves > Columbiformes > Columbidae > Streptopelia > Streptopelia decaocto. The sequence goes on along the minus strand of NC_138676.1, from coordinate 3,713,877 downwards.
GGGCGTGCGGATCGAGAGCAAGGGCCGCCTGTCGACGCTGACCTTCTTCAACGTCTCGGAGAAGGACTACGGCAACTACACGTGCGTGGCCACGAACAAGCTGGGCAACACCAACGCCAGCATCATCCTGTACGGTAGGTGCGCCCTTTTTTTTTGCAGCAAAGTTCAAAGAGGATGAGCAGGGTGAAGATGACGGAGGCAAAGATGAGGAGGAGAAGGAGGAGGAAAGGGAAGATGTGGAGGAGGAAGAGGAAGAGAAGGCAGCAGGCAGGCGCACGGGCGGTTAGAGATAGAGCATCTGAGCACAGCCTGTACAGCTGTGGAACATCAGGAGCTGCCAGTGGTGACGTCCCAGGGAGAGGACACATCAGATGAAGATATCAGCATTGCCCCGAGTGGGCGCTCACAAACGGGTGTCGGGCAGGGTGTGTCACACCACGGGAGCTGGGGTTCCGCAGCGGTGTTGGATGACAGTCGGCGTTTCCCAGACAAGGCTCCCGGCGAGCCGCGGCGTCGCTGGAGTCCAGGGCCGAGGAGGGGGCCCGGTCCAGGTAAGCACGCGTTTCGGCCATGTGGCATGGGTTTTAGTCATCGGTGTTGTGTCGGCAGGATTAGCAGCAGTTGTTGTGGTGTTTTTGCAGTGGCAGGACATGCCGTGTAGTCGTCAAGGGTCAGCGCGAGGGCAATACGTGTTGAGCATCCGCGGCGACGAGTCGGCACGGGCGGGAAGATGCGGGAGGGCCGGTGTATCGTGCTGGGGTTTTTTGCAGATGTTGTGTAGCAGTGGCATGTTTCTAGCATGAGTCTCTTGGCATTAGGGCAAGGCAAATTGGGCCTTCTCGGCCCAAGAGTGGCCAGTAGGAGTGAGCCGTCCTCAGGTGGGAGACTGGCCCGAGGGAGAGGAGGGAATGGACCCGGAAACCAGGGGAGGTTGTTAGCACAATCGGCGCATCTGTGCTGTCATCACCTTAGCATTTGCGAGGGTGTACGGCACGTGCAAAACGTAGTGTTGCAATGGGGCCCTGTCTCCCGCATAGGGGCTGTTGTAACGATCTTAAATGTAAGTGTGCGATGCCGATAGGGAAGTGGGACCCAACGCAACTGCTGGTATCCAGACCCATGTACCCCGCCTTTGGGGAAGGGTGGATGGTAGCGTAGTCACAAGACAGCATCCGTGCAGAAGGGCAGTTGCTGTGCAGGGGCAAGTCTCGGGGGAAGGGGTGAACATGAAAGATTGGCAAGTCTCAGGCCACATTGCAGGGTCTCAGCTTTTCCCTTTGCGCCAGGCCGGGCGAATCAGAAGGAGGAGCCCTGTGCCCTCCGGCACATCCCCCATGTCCCGTATGGGCCAGCCAGCCCGGTCTGTGGCTCATTAGCTAGTTGTCTATACATAAATAGCAATCCAGCCTATACTGAATGTATCATCTCCTGTGGCTGGATAAACTGGTTTTGCCACAATATTTTGGCCAGTATCCTTATGATGAGTGCAAACTGGAACACAGGAGGTTCCACTGAAACTACTTCTCGGTGAACACTGGCCCAGGCTGCCCAGGGGGGTTGTGGAGTCTCCTTCTCTGCAGACATTCCAACCCGCCTGGACACCTTCCTGTGTAACCTCATCTGGGTGTTCCTGCTCCATGGGGGGATTGCACTGGATGAGCTTTTGAGGCTCCTTCCAATCTCTGACATTCTGTGAATGTGTGGACTTAGTTTTTGTGTGCCTAGATAGGCTGTATTCCATAGGTCTTGTGTTGTGGGAAGTGAAGGGTGGCAGAGTACTCCTCTGCAGTCTGTCCCGTGGGATGATGCTCCGGTCGCGTGTGTTGGACAGCATGATTTTACAGCCAGCCTCCGCTATAAAGGCTGTGCTCCGGCAGGTCGTGGGTAATGCAGGTAGGTGTGGTCTTTTAGCGTGCCATTGTGTCCAAGGGCCAGTTCTACCCATAAGAAGTGCACCAAGGAGTTGTGTCCCTTGTGTGTCAAGTGTGGGGGTTGTTGTAAGCAAGTGGTGTGAAGCTTTTGTGTGCGCAACAGTTGTGGTTTTTGTCGTGGGGTTTTTGATAGTCTGAAAGGTTGCGTATGGGGTCTGGGCAGGTGTGTCGAGGGAGCAGTAGCCATACAGGACGGGTGCACTTCCATTCCGGTGTGTCTCAGCAATGCAGGCAAGAGTCAGCGGGTCACACAGTCCCAGCGGCAGGTCAGGGTAGTATGGATGTGTTGTTTTGTAGGAGGTGAACGTATGTAATGTGAGAGGCAGCGGTCTAGAGACTTGTGTTAAGTGGGTGATGGGGTTGTCAGCGTTTGAGAGCCATAGTGGCTCGTGACGTGCCATGTCTTGGGGTGTCCTTTGTCTGCCGTGTCTGCGTTCTGTGTCTTGTCCTTAGTGCAGGGGGGAGCAGGCAGGGTAGCAAGGCAGAGAGCGCATTGTGTGGTCACTGCCCGTGTGGTGGCAGTATGTAGCCTGTCATGTTTATTATTATGTACCAGCTTGTTTCAGGGTTGTGTGGTGAAACGGTAGGAACTTACTTGCCAGCACCAAGGTGGACTCATCGGCGGAGGGCAAACGTGACCGATGCGTTAGTGTGGGGGCAGCAGGGGATTGTGGCAGGCGAGTCGGGAAGCGTGGCTAATAGCTGAGAGTTGCTTAGTTCTGTTTGGGTGGAGAGGAGGTCCCAGGAGCATCACATCTGGCACTCGGTGGCGAGAGGCGTCGGGCAGCGTAGAGTTCTGTAGCGGTTTGCTGCTCAGCGGGGAGGGCACGTACCTGTCGGTTCTGTGGAGTGGCAAGCTGTAGGTTTTGGCAATGTTAGAGGAGGGTAGTGATGTGTGGTCTAGGGGTGAGCATTTTTCCCGTGTGTCCTGAGGTTTGTTATGGGCATTACAAGGTGGGCGAGGATCACAGAATGTTAGGGATCTCCAGAGATCATCCAGTGCAATCCCCCTGCAGGAGCAGGAACATGTCCAGGCGGGTTTGAATGTCTGCAGAGAAGGAGACTCCACCACCCCCCGGGCAGCCTGGTCCAGTGTTCTGTTACCCTTACTGAAAAGAAGTTTCTTCTCAAATTTAAGTGGAACCTCTTGCGTTCCAATTTGAGCCCATTACCCCTTGTCCTACCATACAGGATGTATACATGTATGCCATCAAGGCAAGTCAGAGGGTCTTAGGGAGCTTGGGTGGGCTAGGAGGTCGCTACACGTGCGGCGGAAAGGTATTATTGCGGTCATACTTCTGCTTTGTGTGAGAGGATAGGGGTTTGTTTCTGTTGTACTCTGTGTAGGGGTTTGGGAGGAGGTCAGGGTAGGCTTTACATAGACGGAGTCACACGGGCACTTAGCGCAGAGTGCAGGGGTCAGCGCCGGAGCCTGAGATGGCATATCATGTTAGTCAAGATGCAGCGCTGATGTGCCTGGTGGGGTTTGTAGTGTCGTCGTGGACAATGGGGAGTCAGAGCGTTATGCGGTTAGGCACACGTCTGGGTGTTGTCTCAGTGAGGGTTGACTTTGTGTTAGTGACCCAGTTACGTGTGGACTGGAGCGAGGGTGTGAATCTAAGAAACTGTTTGGGAAGTTAGTCACTTATGGACAGACTTGCCGCTGCGTGTAGCCTCCATCGGCAGGAAAGTGTGTGCTGGTGAAGCATAAGTTGTTGGTTTTGCTGTCATAGGGCCACGTAGGATGGAGGGTGAGGCATCCGGGGCTTTGCATGGAGTATCTTGAAGGCAGGTTGTCTTTTTTCAGAGGTAGGGTGTCATTGGGCAGTTGTGGAGATGTACAGTACAGGGGGTGGTAGTTGTACGAATCTTGAAGGTCGGCCTTTGTCACCGTCAAGTGTAGTCCACAGTCATTCCATCTAGGGAGGCTGGGATGCTACTGGGGCAGCATTAATGACGTGGAGGTCACATTCCTGAGGTGTGTAGCGATATTGTGGGGTGTCTTTGTGCGTCAGTGGGCAGAGACTGACGATTACATGGCCTGGAGTCTTGGTGTGGAGTGTGAGGAAGGTCAGACTGGTATCGTCTGGGAGCAGTAGGGGGGCATTTTGGGGGCTTGGGGGGCCTCGGGCCCCCTCTGTGAGTGACAGCAGCTAGAGCCAATGCTGCTCTTCATTGTTGGAGGCTGCTGCACTTAGCATGGCCAGGAGCAGGGCCCAGGGCTCTGTCCCAGCTCCCTCCACCCTTCTGGGCTACACCAGCTACCTGGGGCCTTAGACAGCTCCACAGAAGAAGAGCAGCCAAGGTAAGAGTTAACCACTGTAGTTAGCTGACTGTACTTGTTGAGTCTTTGGAGGTGCAGGTCTAACTGCAGGGGAGCCAGGATGTGCGCCTCGGAGACCAAGCGTGCTGCTGTCGCTAACGCTACCCTCAGAGATGGAACCCGGCGAAACAGAACTGACGCCACAGAGACCATGCTCTACAACCTATATTCTGGAAAACCTCTACGCAGACACCAGGCTAAAGAAACACCACACCACTAGACAAGCAGATTTCTGACACAAGAACTAAGCAAGCACAAACCTATACAAAACCACAGCCTACCTCATGACACAGACACCGACAAAAAGGCCTCCTGGACGGGGCACTGACGCACTCCACCGAAAGGGCTGTCCCTAACACGCAATCCTGACTTGAGGCCAGGCGGAGCAGCGCCGAGCCAGACGTGACTACAGGGCAAAGCAACCAGTGTTGCTCTGTGACTCACTACTTAGTCCTCTACACAAAGAACGCAAAGCGACACTGAGACAGACCATGAGACACCCAGACCCAAAACTATAAACAAAATGCTGTGAACAAACCCAGAGTCAAAAAGATTTACTTTCATTTCACACAACTAATAAGTCTAGATTCACCCACTCCTTCGCTTTACATACCGCTCTTGCTAAACTGCCTCCCCAACAAAACCTGTCAGACCTTTGTAATGCTCCAAGTAATGGCAGTTCTACCTCTAAACTAAACGGCCCCCTTCTGATATCTTAGTACCTGGACTGAGCACTTACGTGTCCCGCTTTACAGCCCCCATGTCTTGCAGTGTCCCAGCTTGCTCATCCCATGTGCTTTGCCCGCCTGCCTACGAGGCTCTTCCCCTTGTGCTGCCTATCTGACAACTTTCATGGGTGCCCCTACATCCACATCCATCATGTCAGCTGGTTCTCCGCTTCCAAAGGATGTCGGCCGTACCCTACGCTCCATGTCACGGTGATTCCATCTGCCCGCCTACCTCTCCCACCAAAAATCAACCTATACAGCTTCAGAGATGCGAGGCTACCCAACCTGGAGCATCCATACACCACGTCCAGTGCGCTGACCCTTCCCCGCTGCGTGTCCGAGCTCAGATCCACACTCTCCCTCCCCTATGGATGCACCGAGCCCTGCACCCCCTCGTCTGCCCCTCTTCCCTCCAGAACAATACATGGAAATACAACCAACACACAGGACAATGTCTCACCAAGGAGGCTGAGTTCATCATCTGGGACCCTGGAGACTGCCCTTTCACTTCCCCCAACCCAGACTGGCAGAGAAATACAATAACCACACAAAACTCTCCTGGATTGAGATACATACACTCAATGCTATTACAACCCTTAATAATAAAGACCTGACCCCGCAGCACTAGTGCAACAAATATCACAACATGCCATACAAATAAACACCTCCTCAATGCAATGCCACAGAAACTCTTAACGTTCCCAGACCCGCTGAGGTGGGGACCTGCTCCCCCATGGCCGCTCACGCTCAGATCAAACAAAAACCCAGTTGGAAAGGCCTGCAGACCTGCTTTAAGTCTCCGGCATGGCAAATTCTGGATCTTTACTGCCCCGCCCCCCAATTACAAGGCCTAAACTACTCATTACTGCAAACGTGCCTCCACCTCTATCTGTCGTCTTTCTCCTGCACTTTAAATCCTGACTGCCCTTACCTGTGACATTTAACACTAACATCACAGCACTATACCATTGATCGGTCTGCATCACACAGAAGATCCCCCCCGCCTAGGCCTGACTTTTTCACTGTCTGGCTCCCGTGATGGAAGAGCTTGGAAGCACTTGTAGCTCCGCTACAACAACAACTCACAAAACATGACCTCTGTCCAGGAATGTTCTCTTTCTGTTCCTGCTCCAGCAGGGGAATTGGACTGGATGAGCTTTCAAGGTCCCTTCCAATCCATAACATTCTGGGATTCTGTGACTGACTCCTGCCCACTCTCGCCTCTGATACCTCACTCAAGTGGCCTCCGCATCCTATTCCGACAGGCACCCTTGTTCTCCCAGCTGCCCTCACCTTTGCACATCAACAGTCTTCGCCTGACAAAACGCGACAAACCTCCGCACACGTACCCCAACGGCCACATGTCCCCATCCTCCCCCTCGCCCAGTGCAACCCCGAAATGGCCCCACGTACCTCGGGCTCCTCACGTTCCCGTGATGCCGTCTCCCTCATTGGAGAGCCTGGAGTGCCGTGGGCCGTTCCTGCTGCTCCCGAGCGCCGAGGTCTCACGTCCCCTCTGGTCCTGGTGGTTCTCTCGCTCCACTCCTGGCCTCTCCATGCATAGTTGTGCCCTTGTGACACCCACACCCGCGCTCTGTGACCCGCCACCAGCATGTGCACCCCACCTCTGCCCGTGATGTGTCTGTGTTGCTCTGTGCCATGTGTCTGTTGCTCTATGACACGTCTCCATTGCTCTGTGGTGTATCTCGGTAGCTATATGATGCATCTCTGTTGCTCTGTGCTGTTTCACGGCTGGTGGATGGCTCCGTCACTCACTCCTCATCGCCGACCCTAAGAACACCAGCCTGCCCACCAGCTGCCCCCCGTGACGTGCGTCCTGGCCGCTTTCCTCGCCTCTTGCCCTGTAAAAAACGTCCTGCCATGCCGCTTCACCACTGCTATGGCTGACCTAAATGTCTGTGACACACAAAGCAGCCCTGTATTAGGACCCACCTATCATAGATTCATATTTTCACAAAATATCTTGGGTTCCAAGGAACCTTCCTAGCTCATCTAGTGCGACGCCCCTGCTGTAAGCAGGGACATCTTTAACTACTTATTGCTCAGGGCCCAGCCTTTACTGTTTGCAGAGATGGAGTGCTCACCACCTCTCAGAGCGTCCTCTACCAGTATTTTCCCACCCTCATTGTAAACATTATGCAATCATTATATCTAGCCTTGGGACACGCTTGTCTCCCGCCTCTCTCGGCAGAGTCAGACCATGAGTCTCCGTGATGCTCTCCCCCTCACGACACTTCCCTTCCTCTACCGATGACTGACCTGCGACACACACCGTGCAACTAAAATACTTATTCAACTAACTCCTCTGTCCAAACAAACCTTGAGGTGTGAGGTACCTACGGTGCCCCTCCCTGACTTGCAGGCAACCGGGATCCAAAACCAAGAATGACCTCCTCCAAGTGGAGTAGTGCCGGCTGCTGCCTCCCTGGTAAAACTACCTCCTCTAACAACAACTTCACCTCCTCCAAAAATCCTTCCTTCTCCTCTCCTCCTCGACAACGCCTCCGCCACGTGCCAGCAACAACGCCTGCAATGCTCTCCTTAAAACAGATAAATCTCCGACCCCTGAGAGGGAATTTCACAACCATGCTGGCCTAGGGGGTGACTGGCAGGAGGGGTGGAAGGGAACTGGGGGGGTGCTGTGAAAGTCATGTCCCTTTGCTCAAACATTTCCCCTCAGCTCTAGCCTTGACTCTGAGCCGTCTTCCCCTTTTTCTCTCCCCTCTGCAGGGCCCGGAGCGGTGCACGACGGCGGCAACGCGGCGTCCCGGGCAGCCGCCGGCCTCTGCCTCTGGGCCGCCCTCCTCGCTCGCCTCCTCCTCGACTTTTGATAAGGGAGCGGAGGGTCCCGGGAGGCCCCCCCGCGCCTCCCCCCCACCGCGGGGCCGGCCAGCCGTGCCGTCCGGGGACTTCTCGTTGTCGGACTGGCCGCGTCTCCGGATCGTGCTCGCCGCCGGTTATGGCGTACGCCCGCCGCCCTCGCCCCGGGGACGCGATCCAGCCGGGACTGAGCCTCCCTGCGGCCGCCTCCTCCTCCCCGCCGTGGGGAGCGGAGAGCTGACGGGACGTGAGCCGCCCGGAGCCGTCGCCCAGAATGTCCATGTCATCGTCTCGCTAAGCCGTCTATGCCCATAACGACCCTGAGGATGAAGCCCTCGGCTCAGCCTTCTGCCCTCTCGGTCGTCTAAGTCGATTGTCAGCACCAAAGCTGCTCCCCTGAGTGCCCCCGATGTCGCCGGCCCCTTCCCGCTCCCCGAGGCCACAGCACCAGCTCGAGGGGTGGCCCAAGTGTGGCTTTTGGCTGCCTGTTACTAGGGGGACGCCCATGATGGCCATTTCTCCGCCCGGGGTCACACCTCCGGCTGTCCTTTCACCCACCTACCATTGTATGTACCCCCTTCGCCATCCCGAGGACACAGACCCGCTCTGAAAACAGGAGCCCCAGAGAGAAGCACCCTGGCTCCCCGTGGTGGGCGTCTCAAAAGCACAGCCATCTCTGGCCAGAGGCACAGCAACACGCAGCTAAATGCCAGAAAACAAAATACCCATTTTCCTACAGCTCTGACGCTCCCACCTGTCCGCATGGCCCGCGGAGGACAGGACCGAGAGGTCTCTGCCTCTGTCGGCCCCTCCGTATCTCCCCGGTCCGTCTCCCAGCGTGTCCTTCCCGTACCCTTTGGCTCTCCAAGTCGCGACGCCACGTGGGAGGACCCCTAATCTGCAATGCCGCTGCTCTGCTGCAACTCGTGCCCACCGCTCCCCCTTGCCCGATGAGACATCGAGGTGTTTGACCCGCCAGCAGAGGCTCTGGCTCTGTTGGTTTGCTGCACCAATGTGGCGGAGACAAAACTGGCTCCTGTGCCCCTAACTAGCTGCTTGCCCATCTTCCCTGCTACAATACGCATTCAGCAACAAACTGGATTCGTCCACACTCCATTTTCTGCTTCCTCCAGCCGCTGAGAGAGCTTTGTCCCTTGTCCCTGCTACCTGCCCTCCCTTCCTACGGAATGGCGCACCCAATGGTGCCCGCTGCCACATCCTCCCGGTACATGGCGGTGACCATGAGCCTTTCTGGTGCTCTGTGACCACCTGGGAACGCTTTGGAACCTTGGTCCTACAATGGACCCTCCTGTCCAGTCTGATTCCTTACAAGTCACGTTTGGCACAGAATCCTAGGCTGGCAACAGAGAGAGACTCACCTATACAACAACACGCTGCACGAGCGTACAAAATGTGCCCCGGTCCTGCCCTGAGCCCTCCCCATGCCTTGCTGCTTTCTCCTCCCTCCGCGAGCTGTGGGGCTGTAGAGTGATGGACACACACACGCTGTCTGTTGCAAACTCTTGACATGACTGAAACCTCCTTACCCTGCTGCCCCGCTTTCCGTGCCTGCGAGGAAGCTGGGGCTGCCTTTGGCACTATTGCAAGAAAAACCCATCACTGCAAACAACCGTGGGCCACCACCCTGGCCTCGATGCGGGCATGTCCTTGCCTCTCCTTGGGACCTGTGGTGGCACCAAAATACCAATACTACAACCAGCTACAACATCTCAAAGGATGCTCCTGCCTCACGCTCTGAATGTTCAACATGTACCACGGCTGAACGGCAAAAAATAAAGAGTCCCGAAGTGGGGACGGCTCCGGCGCAGACCCGACATGCAGACATACCTGGTGGGTCCTGATCCGGCGACTCCGTGTCCTGCTGTCTCTGTTGTGCTGCTCTGCTTGCCCGTGTGTGTCTCATGAAGGCAGCGCCGGCGGCGATTGTGGTCCTAGCCCTGGCCCTGGGCGCCTTTGCGGAGCGCGGACCCCGCTGTCTTTGGCCGCTGTGGTGGCACACGGGTCCTTTTGTGGTCCTACAGGACCCTTGGGGCTCAGAAACTGGCGGGTGCCAATACCCGACCAGTCTGTGCCTCCCCCCGGCCGCCCCCACAACTGCAAATTACTCCCTGCTGGTGGCAGAAATGCTTAACTAGCCCGAGCCGCACAGACCAGAGGCCGTGGTGTGTAGGAGAACAAAGACCATGGTGTGTAGGAGAACAAAGACCATAAGGAGGACACCGCGTGATGCTCGTGAAGGCCAGCAAACCCAGGGCTGTGTCCCAACACCTCGCACCCCCCATTTCTCTCCCCGGGCTGGATCGGCTCCCCTGTGCTCTATGCCAGGACGGCATTGGACTTTCTCGTGACGTGTAACGTGCCGTTGTGAGGAACGTGTTGGCTGTCGGGGGCCGGCCCCGCGTTCGGACGCTCGGGGGGCGGCCGGGCCGGGGGGTGCGCGGCGCCCCGGTCTCTCCCGCTGACGGCCGGTCTTGAGTTTCCGTCGATCGTTGTGTTCCGAGGGTGGCTGTACTACCTGAGATTTGTGCATGTTACATTGTAGTTGTAACCTTTTCTAATTCGGCGAGAATAAGAGATGGTTGTGATTGTGCAGTGTATCAATAAAGTTTGACGAACTTTGTACCCTCGGGGCTTTGCTTTGGAGACCCCGCACCCCCCAGGGAGGGACGTGGAGCCCGCCCCATTGAGCAGCAAGGTGTCCCCGACGCCTGAGACCTCCCTCGCTCCCGTGACTTTGCCTCACACTCAGTTGAAGCCTATTTCTGTCGCCTTCTGCAACAGTGAAGCTCAGAGCCCCCGGACCGGGAACCCACGGCCCTTTGGGCTGCTCCCCCTTCTCCAAGTAACCTGATGCATCCCAGATCCCACCTGTGTGGGTCCCCTGGGTGTGTAACCACGTACCTGTTGATGTTGCCCCTGCAGCATCAGGACCGGCTTTGCTCTGATCTCTCACCTGAAATCGGTAGAAGCGGCGCTCTTGGGAGCCTCTGTGCGGCGACTGAGACCTTCCCAGCGTCTTCTCCATCTTCTGGCAACCATTCCCGCTCCAAATGACTGAACCTACCCTCATGCGATAGGCTCCTCCACGTCTCGCATGCTACTAAGGCTCGTTTGTGCTTCTCATCAGCTGATGGCACTGCAATGATTTCAGCAAAGGACACGGACTGCAAGGACCACGAGGATGAGTTGCTGAGACCCTCTGCATCTTCCCAACACCACTTCTGGGTCACACTACGAACGAGGGGCTGGGGCAGCCAACTGCTCCTCCCGCTTCTTTGGGACGCCGAACCTAATTCATCCATGAGAGGAATCGTTCACCAAGCTCACCTAATACAGATCAGACTGCTGCAATACTTTGGGACACAGGCCGCTATGACGGGCTTGGGCACGAGCCGGGAGGTGGCTGTGGCCCCATTGCCTCTGGATGTCCTGTGCTCTCGTTGCTACCGGCTGCTGGTGCAGCTCACGTCTCGCTGATCCTGGGGTGACCGCAGGAAGTGGGGGGGAGCGGGGGCTGTGAGATGATACTGGAGCCCTCCAGGGGTTCCTTCCTTTGTGTGATCCCCTCTGAAGCCGCAGGGCTCTCTTCACCCTGCACAACACACACTCCAGAGCCTGGTCCGGAGAGATTTTCCCGACCCTGCGGCAAACTGTCCTGCCTCCAAGTACCATCTCTGAAGTGCTGCAGGTGGCTGCACAAACGGAACTGCTACAGGCTACTGCAGCTCCATACATCGCAGACGCCGCCAATGTCCACCCCACGGACTCTGGCTCACAGGTAAGTCCTTCCAAAAACCTGCACAGTAAAGTGGTCCCGAAAGGATGGCCACCCCGGTGCAAAGCCTGCGGACCTCAGGCAGAACCGGCCGCCTCTGAACCTCTGCATTCCCTTTCACGTCCTTGCCCCAGCTATACCTAAACTACCAACACATATTACATTGCAGGGAGAATGTGAGGCCAACAGCCCCGCGCATCCGGACGCCTCCGTGGGTACCACATTAGATCCCTCCCTGCATCCCGCTGCCTTTCCTACTGAGCAGGCCCGACGACAGACACCCTGGGACTCCTGAAATATGCACAAAGACCCTCGCCTTCTTTTCCCCAGGCACAGGCATCACTGCTACAAAAAAACTGTCCACAACAAACTTGCCTGTAAAACAGGGGGGCCAGGAGCCTGACACCTGTGGGGCTGGGCTGCCTCCTGTGCTGTGGTGATCCTGGAATAGGGAAAGCTGCCCATGTCCCTCGCTTGGGATGTGCCGTGAAGCCTTGGGGAGGTGGCTCTCCCCATCCCCAGCGCCCGCATCTCAAAACTACAACATGACATGCCTCAGCATCCCTTTACATCTCTCTCCGTTTCCATTTCTTTAGCGGCACAAACTCATGGCAAGGTCACCAAGACAAAACCAAGATAAATCAGTACCAACGACCGGCTTGTGATCCTACAAAACCATCCCGAGCGTCTTGAGAAAGGTGACCTGGAGACCACAATCAAGGCTGAGGACCAAATACACCGAGAAACCTTCCGCAAACCATCCTAACACCAAGAAGATGGCCCAGAGCTGCCCCGATGCTCCCTGGCCCCCCAAGGGCGGTTTGGTTTAGCATACACACAAACATGGGGCTACGTTTCACCATCCTTCACCCCCCGTGTGCCTTTGCACGGGGGTGCCCACTTTGCAACACCCACCTTGTGTCGCTGGATCTCCCCTTCTCCCAGGACTCGTTTCAGCTGGATCCTGCACTGGAGGATTAGGGTGGAACTCTGTGCTGCATCCTTCTTGTCTCCTCCTCAAAGCCTTACCTTGTCGCGGCGTTCGCGCTGGGATCACCGATGATGTCCTGGGAATGTCTCTCCGATGCTATCGGGAGCCTTCACGATTATTTGGTGCTCCCGCCCGGGGTCCCACCCGCCGCGTCCCTCCCAGTCCCCGGCGATGCGGCAATGAGCACCACGACCAGACGGAGCGGCCACATGGAACAATCGTTTTAATGGATAGGCAGAGAGAGCCCCCTCGCCGCCCGCCCGGACCCCGCGCGTCCCCGGCCGCGGAGAAGGGAACGGAACCCGAGGAGGAAAACCGAGGAGAGGCCCCCGCCGAGACACGCCGCGGGGCGGCCGGGCCCGTGCTCCAGCTGACGGCTCCCTTGCTTCCTAATTTAATTTGGTTTTTTATATATATATATATATACACACACACACGCGCACACATATACATACATATATATATATATATATATATATAAAAAATTATAAAACTGAGCTCTATAGATCTCCCTCGGTCCCTCGGATTGCTTTAGTCCACCGCAAAGGGGCTGGGGACGAGGGACGGCCCCCGGACCTCGCGTCCCTTTGTCCCTGGTGACCCGAGGGTGGGAAAGGAGGGGACGCGGGGACCGAGATGAGGACCGATACACACCTAACTCCGTGTACAGCATGCAGTAATGGCAGCGGAAGGACCCTGCTGGGAACCGTGGCTAGAACGCTAACCAAAAAAAAAAAAAAAGAAAAATTATATATATATATATATGTATATTTATATATACTGTATATATATATCCCGTAAAAAGATTCGGCATCTCCGCCTCGACACGAGTCGCCCGCGCCCTCGGCGGGAACTGTTCGGACGACCGCTTGTTTGGGCCGGTTTCCGGGGATTTCAGCGCGGGGCTCCTCCTCTGCATCCGAAACGACGGCTCCTCTCCGCTTGCTCCCCTCTCCGGTTCCTTTTTTTTAATTTACTTTTTTTTTTTTTTCCTCATTTTCTCTCCCCTCTTTTTTTTTGCATCTCTGTTTTTTTAGGAACTAAGAGTTCTAGGCTCATATCAGAAAATATAATTAATAAAATGAATCGTGGAATCCCGTTATCGTCGGCGATGTCCGCGGGTGGTGCGATGGACGTGCGGCTCGACGCCGGTCTCCGTCCTCCCTTTCCCTTTGGAGCGGTGTGCTAACTGTTGAAGATCTATATACTATACATACATATATATATATATGTGAACGTGAAGATATATATATATATATATATATTTTTCCTGGAACACAAATGGCGGCACGGTCCATGAGAAGATGGGGATATCTCAGCAAAGGAGAAAACCGGCGTGGCCGGCCGGAGGGGTCCCCGCGGGGGAAGGGGACCGGGGTGGGAAAAGGGGTGCGGGACACAAAAAAAGAACAAACAAAAAGGAAAAAATTAAAAGACTCAGTCATGTTGCATCTTCAGCAGGAAGCCTTGGATTATTTCTCTTTTTTTCCTCTCTCCAAATTCCCGTTGCGTTGGGTTTTTTGTTGCATGTTTTTCCTCTCTCCCCCTCCCCGAGGTGGCCTGGCCGGATACTCTCTCAATTCTTATGATTATTTTCGGAACGGTGAACACTTCTTCTTCTTCCTCCTCCTCCTCCTCCTCTCCTCGGCGCTCGCTGGCCGTGGTCCTGGACGCCGCCGCCGCTCCGCGGGCCGGCTCCGGGGGTCAAAACTGGCGGGCGAGCTGGGCTAGTGGCAGGGCCAGCAGCCAGGGGCAGCCGCTTCGCCGCCACGCGCCGCTGTTGCCGTCGTGCACCGCGCCGGGGCCTGCGGGGGAGAGAAGCGCCCGCACGGTGAGACGCCGGCCCGGATCCAACCGTTCAATACACAAAAACAACATACATACGTAATCCAGGGCACCTGAGGGATTGCACATGGTGGCATCGCGCTTCGCAAGAGGTGCCACCCTCCGCTATCACCTGTCCCTGACAACCCCATTCTTAAGGATTTAACCCTCCTTGGCCCCAACTCCCTGTCCTGAGCCCGTCCCCTGCTTATCACTACTGACCGACCTCCTCCGACTCCCTGTGCTCTTCCTTCAAAATTGACACAAACTCACTTGCTCCATAAACGACCATTTTGCCCGACATTGCCCGTGCTCTTATCGGCACTAACAAACCATCACAGGGGTGACTGCCCCGTTGTTCCCTGCTTGTCTTCCTTGAGGGGGTCAGAAAAACCACCATCTGGCACCGCTACGCTTGGGAATTGGTGTTTTGCGCCTGCCCCTGGGCCCAGACGAGCTCAATAAGAAGGAGATGGGACTAGGAGAGTGGACAAGAAGAGCCAAGCTTATCCACACCTTGGGGGCTGCAGGGGTTGAGGAGCTCATAGGTCCCCATTAGAAAGAGTGGGGAGGTGGCTTGAGCTGGTGGCTTGCACAAAAATGCCCCAAATAGTTGGCGCAGGGGAACACTAAGCTGGACAAAGATCTCGAGAAGGTGTCTGGGCTGCTGCAAATGGCAGCGCTGCCCTTGAGGACAGATCGATCCTCTCTGTTGCCGACCCAGAACACATCTCCTCGCTTCAAAACCCAGTTGTTCTCCTGCCTATAGTGCTCTGCCGACACACTCCCCCAATGCCTCACGCCTCTTCCCGCTTCGCCCCAAATCCTGGCGTGGCCAGGAAGCCGAGAGTGAGGGGACCTGGAGACATGATGGTCCCTGTCCTACCTTCCATGGCCCTCCTGACATCTACAAGTCATCCCTAGGCCGTGAGAAAAGCCAAGAAGCAAACTATGCACCTCTCCAGCCTAATACTGTCCCAAAAATAGACACAAACAGCATCCCAGGGGAGGAAACGCTGCAAGACCCATAGATACTGTGACATGAAAGAAAGGAATGGAGATGTCCCTGCCTGTGCACTGGGGATGGGGAGGGAGCGCGGAGAGACGAGGTGTGCACAAAGCATGGACCATCAATGCACAGACACACGATGGAAGGGCAGACACCGGCAAAAAAGCAATAATTCATCCCTAAACCCACAGAGCGGTGGGGTGGGAGATGGGAGCAGCGGGGGACGTGGCTCCCGAAGGGGTTATTTGAGCTGAGAGCCGGAGGGACCCGTGGGAAAACAGGGTGGGAATCTGATAGTGTGAAAGTTCCCCAAATTACTGACCTTTCCAGGGTGTCAAAGCAGTAGTTGTCTCTTCTAAAAATTAAAACAAAAAAAAGGGTAAGTTAGGGCAAAAAGGCAAGGGAAAGCACGGGCTCAGGGCGCCACACTCGGCCTGCCCCGACCCGGGGATGGGAAAAACTAGGGACGGGGGAGCGAGAGGGATGCTGATGCTGACACTGTGTCCTGCTCCTCGGGGGCAAAGAGACAAACAGCCTGCGGGACGCCAGCCCCAGAGGGGAGCCCTGGTTAAGTCCTCCTTTGCGCCCTTAGCAGGGCTGAGATTTGGGGGAACCTGGGAGCTCGGCTCAGCCCTGCACTCCTCCTCTGGCACACAGCCCTCTCAAAAACCCTGCGACATCCCAAATGAATTTACTGCCCGACACCAGCCCCTGAGAAGGGACCGGGATCTTGTGATGGAGAGAAGCCGAGAGCTGCTTTCTCCCCCTGAACCTCAAAATGATGTGGTTTCAATGAGCGCTCCATCACGTCGCCCAATGAGCTGCCGAATGAGGTGACGGGCTTCTAATAACGAGTGCTACATGTTAAATAAGGCACCGGTTGACCTCCCTCAAAAAATAGATTAAAATAAGGATTAAGAGACGTACGCTACATTAGCCTCCGTTGCACGGCCCCGGAAAGGCTCCTGTCACGATACCCACGGGGATTAAACCTCCATTTGCGGGGGAAATACAATAAAATGTGCCCTCAACTTCCCAAAAAAGAGGGATATTCATAAAATTGTCCCCAAAAACCTCACTTCTCGTGTAAATGACACCACCGAGGGTCTCGCTGTGCTGCGTTGGGACCTGGCATGATGGTGGTGGTTTGCCAATGCATTGTCCCCATCCGGGGAGAACAAAACTAACCGGGAAGGAAAAAGGGTACACTGGTGTGGGGAGGGATGCTTTGTGGCCATTGCGAAGGGTGGCACGCACCATCTAAGTGGCTCCTGCTGAACCAAAAAGCTTTCTACACACATGAACAATGACAGAATGAAGACACGCGACAGGCATGGCCTTCTGCAAATATTTCATATGGGAAGACGGCAGTAAATAGAGCGGATTTCTAAGGCTGCCCTTCCTCCTACCCCGCAATGCTTCCTTCCCGTGACTGGGTTTTGCTTCCATTTCTTGCAACCCCTCAAACCTACAAACTGACCAAGTCCCTGCCGTGCCCCATCTCTCCCAGGGAAGACGGGGTCTTCTGTCCCCTCTGGTGGGTTTAGTTACATCCTTTGTACGTGCTACAAAAGACTTTGCAATACAAGAAGGGTGTAGGAAAACAGAGCTTTCCGTCAAACGCTCGTAATGGGGATTAATGCCAGCCCACGGGTTTGCCGTGATGACCCCGAGCTCCATCTCTCCTCTGTTCAATACAAACAGACGCCTTCCACCAGAGGCTCTCCTCGGTAGCTGCCATAGCGAAAGGATGGAAACCTGGAGCCAAGTCCTAACTTTGCACCAACTGCACGGTGCTGAACACCTCTGAACTGTGGCACACGTGGGGCCTGGCACTGGAGATATGTTCTGAGGCTTTCATGCTTTCCCTGAGCTTGCCACAGTCTCCGACGCACACCGGAAACACCAAGGCTCAACAGCAAATGCACATCTAACCCAGAAGGCGAGGAAGACCCTTCTGTGTGCCCCATGTCGGCGATCTTGCCATTAAGCCACATCTCATCCCCGGCCGGCTCCTGCAGCACTACTCACCATAGAGGATCATGCTGGCGTTGGTGTTCCCTAGCAGGTTGGAGGCGACGCAGGTGTAGTTGCCGTAGTCCTGCTCAGAGACGTTGAAGAAAGTCAGCCTGGAGAAGAAAGCTTTGTTCTCCACTTTCAGGCCTTTCTGTCCTTCAGCCAGCCTGGGACAGAAGGGAGAAAGGGATAAGGTCATGGGGATGGCGATGGAAGAAGGGCCCCGTTTTTCATGACCTTCTGTCCCCCTTGTCCTGCTGGACGCCTGGGACATTGAGCCGGGGCGGCGATCGTGCGTGAATCATAGAATTGCGGATTCTGCCCAGATCAATGCCAAAACCCATCTTACAAAAGCTTCTGAGAAAAAAAATAATCTTCCTTCCAAAAGTCCTCATCTGTTTTCCCCTGCGCCTCGGAATCCTATTGCTGCTTGTGCCGAGGGCTATCGGTGATTTGACTGAGTGCCGTGACCCCGATGCCGAAGCTGCTGGACTCTTACCGCTTGTCATCTTTGTACCACTGGAAGTCGGCGGAGGGGACGGCGGAGGCTTCGCACAGCAGGATGCCCTTCTGCCCCACCGGCACCCCGGTGCTCTTGGCGTCCGAGATGTACGGGGGGTCTGTGGAGAGGAGGAGAAACCTGGAATCAACACTCGGTTTCCCTTACGGCATCCTGCCCCCTCCCCTGGGCTCCTCCGGCTCCCTTTTCTTTCCTTGTGCTTAGGGAAGGAGCCAAAAGCAGCTCTGAGCCCACCCGGAGCTTTGGACGCTCTGGTGCTGCTGTCCGGGGTTTATGGGCACTTGGGGGACCTGATGCTACATCCCATTGGAGGGTCCTCCTGGCACTGGAGCTAACCCCGAGTAGCAAAAAGAATGGCCAGAGAGGAGTTTATGAGGGTCTTGACCCCTGTCTGAGCCCAAAAACATGCTGTTTTCTTCCTTGCTCTCTTGCTTTTCCTCTCTCATTTTTTCTCAAGACAAATATTTCCTATTTACTGCTCACTTCTCTCCCCAGAGGTCATCGGCACTGCATCTCACCAGGAGCAGAAAACCCACGTTGATGGCGATAGCTGAAGAGGAGGTGGTGGAACAAAGTGGAACTCGAAAAGCAGAGGGAAAAATAAAGGGCAAACCACCACCTGCTTGCAAAACCGCTGCTTCTGTTGGCTCTGGGGGATGAAGGCTCTTTTCCCCTTGCTCCCCTCCACCAAAATGCCATTCCCCAGATCTGTCCCCGAGCTACTCACAGTTGACGGTGACTTTGACTCGCTGGACCACGGGCGCCGCCACATCGTTGGACGCGCTGCACTCGTACTCGCCCGACTGCTCCCGCGTGATGCCCGTGATCTCCAGGTACTCGTCCTCGCTGATGAAGCCCACGGCTGCGGGAAAAGACGGAAAGGGCTGTGAGGGGTGGGGAGACACGCCCCATAAAAACCCTTGCCAAAAAGCACCGCACCTCTGCAGTGCTCCCGGGCCCGCCGAGAGCATCACTTGCTGGAGACAATGTCCCCATCATGCGCAGGATGGGTGACGTGATGCTCACCAAACCTGCGCCCTGTGCAACACACCCTGGAGAAAAGCCGCTTGCCACCAAACTAATGGCAAGAGCGGATTTTCAGTGGCCACCAAACAAGGACAACTTCTCCCTCCTTTACATTTACATCTCCCGCTGCCGAGATGCCGTAATTACCGTGCGAAGCATCTCTGAGACCGGTGTCACACTTAATATTCCTATAAATTTTAAACGGTAGTCCTTGGTACATATGTGTGGCAATTGGAGTCATATTTTAATTAGGCTTGCCCTACGCCATCTGAAATTAATAACAGCCCGAATTACCAGTGTAATTTATAAATTAACATGGCTGCAGCATTAGGAAATAAATTAGCTCCGGACAGCTGTTTCGGGGAGCGAGTGCTGATGGTGGAGAGGCCGAGCGTGGGTCTGCGGTCCCCGGGGAGCTTGGCCAATGGAGCCCAATGATCCCGGGCTCCCCTCGATTCCTTCTCGGCTACCGCCAGCGTGACCCGATGGGTCACGGCTCGTCACGCTTGACCCGTCGACTGCACATGTCTTGCTCCTAACAAATGCGTGCAAAATGCCAAAATTCCCGCTCGAGCGGCTCGGGGATGAAACCGCTGAGTTCATCGGTACTTAATGCGACAGAAGGGCGAGATGTGAAGGTGTCACCCCCCAGTCGACATCCTTTGGACACGCGCAAATTGCAGCGTTACATCCGGCGGGTCTGCAGCACCATGCGCTGCAAGGAAAAGCAATCTTTCCTTTCATGGCTGACCTAGAATCGGCTGCTCTGTAGCACAGCGCTGCCTGCTGATAAAATACCGACACAGCCGGCGGCCTTCGGATGCTCTGTGCGGAGATCTGGCTTGGTTTGTGCAGTCTCAGATAACGCTCTGCTGCTAAAGTAACAGAGAGCCCTTCCCCGAGCGTGCCGGAGCCGGCTCGCACACGGCGAAAATTCGCTGTACAGCCCTGATTTGATCTGGGAGCGAATTAGCTGGAGTGCATTTCATTACCCGGCACAAGACTTCATTAAAGGAACTGCGAGGGTCAGCTTTCCGCCTGCAGAAGCTTGGGAAATTGAGAGATTAAGGCGTCTGTGCCGGCGCAGGGCTGAGGTCTCAGATACGTGCACGGGAATCGGACGAGGCAGAGAGCAAAGCGTTTGGGGTTTTGGGGCCTGGTTCCCTTCGCGTTGGCACAGAACGGGATGCTGGGCGCTGGAGCTGATGTCGCTTTGCCCTGAGCCATCTGGGAATTATTCATGCTTGGATAACGATGATGACAGCATTAAAAACACCAGCCCTGCTAGAGGCTCTGGCCAGATCCTGCTTCCTTACATCTCCAGAAATAAGCTACCATGAGGGATGCCTGCCGCGAGTGCATCACTTGATGCTGGTGAAGCGGGTGATGCCGGGCAATGGAGACACCCCCGTGTCCCCCGTCATCCCCCCGCACAAGTGGCTTTGCGGGAAAACCGGGTCCCTGAAGCTGCTTTGCTGTGTCGCCCATGTTGGCCAAGGGGTGAAGATGTGACCAAGAGTAATTGCCCGACCGCTTCGCTCCCTGGCCTCTGCATTTTTGCCTATTTATAATGGGAAGCCTGATGATTGCTGGACAAATCTCATTCATTACTGACTGCTGCGAATGGAAAAACAAATAGATGGGACCCAGGGAGCGGGGCCGGGGTTAAACAAACACAATCTGTAAGCTCAGACCTTGCTTTATAGACAGCAGGAGGGTCACCGAGACTGCTGCGCTCCCTTGGGGCTCATGGGGTGCGGGACAGACATTTATCTGCTCGTTGGGTTGCATGGGGACATAGAAGTTGCTTTGGGTGAAGCTCTGAGTTCCCTGAGCTTAAGAACAATCCTGTTTGGGATTGTTCTGCAATCCTTCCACCCCAAGCTGGAGCTAAAGCAATGCACTGAGCACCCGATCACCGCAGTCCCTGTCCCCGAAAGCTCCTGGAGCTCCGGGATGCTCGGCATGGGGCTGGACCGGGCCCCCCCGGCTCCGGAAGCTCCCCCAGAAGAACCGGTCCTGCTCCGCTTGAACGGATGGTGGGAACTTCTCGAGGCTGTCTCTGCCTGAGCGCAATTAGGAGCTGAAATATTGCAGGAATTAATGGGAGAGCTCTCACGTCTCCTCGGGAGCTGGAAAAGCAGTGTGGCCAGCACACAGAATTATTATTATTATTAATACTAATAATAAAATACAGGCCAGAAATGGAACAGCCACACACTTGGCAAAGGTATAATCTTTCCTCATCAGCCAGGGTGATGGACTAACCGGGGAGCTCGGCGGCGTTTGCTGTGACGTTCTGGAGCGGTGAGGGTGCGATGAGGTGCGGGCAGATGCCTCGTGCATCCGCATTCCTCCCTCCTCGCTTTTGTCCTTCTCTTGCTTGTCCTTTTTTTCCCAGCCCAACTCATCTCCCTTCTGCTCTCTCCTACCCATTTGCTTCCCTCAAGCACCTGACAACATAATAACTCACCAGAAAGCCAACATGCGTTCCCAAATTAATTAGGTGCTGCTGTCCCCCAGGTCACCGTTGTGGTTGTATTTGGGTCTCTGGGACATGTCACTGCCACTATTGCTTCTGTGCGCCAGGCAGAGGATCCTAAAGATCCTACAGATCACCGCCCTAATGAAGTTTCAGCTGCTCTATGTGTTGTCTGCAGACAACACGAGCACCAGACATGGACACAGCTCTGATAAGAAACAGCCTCAAAGGGACAAGAGCCATGTTGCCCCAATCTATGCAAGGCAAAGCACGGGAAAACAGACATAATCACAAAATACCAAGTGCAAAGGGTCTACAAAGAACAGCTAGTCTGGGCTGTGGTCTTTTGACCTCTAAGGCTCGACCTCAACAATCATCCTGCGATGAGCTGGGTGTCCCCATGGGCTCTGGATGCCCAAAATCACGGCGCTACCCTACACGCTACACTGCCGTGTTTGCCGGGTGCTGATCCGACTCACCGGGATCGGCCGGAGAGGGAGAATATTTTATGGAGATAATTTTATTAAAATGTTTACAACAATGCAGATATTGACATCTGCCTTCAATCAATAGCGCAATTTATTGTCCTTCAAGGTGAACATTAAGCCGAGCTGCCCATTAGTCAATATTTACCTCCAAGGTCTATAAATCTTTATACGGGCTTCGGCGGATGTTGACAGCGGCTGATTCCAGATAAGTAAAAGTAAGAGCGTGAAACATTGCTCCTTTTGGAGGTGAAATAGTAACTAGTTAATTACAGCCCCTACAGCGATTCACTACTATCAATTTATGGCTACTTCTGGCAATAAAAATTAACATCGCGCAGACTCCCGGCTCCCAGTGACGCGCTAAAACCCAGACCCATCTATTTCAAATGTCGCTGGGATGCGATAGCGATGGCCTTCCTATAACGGTTTAGAGTAAATAAATAAAACGCACAAAGGAAATAAGAGTGAATTGCCGGTGCCCCAGACCCGCTTCACCTCTGCAGCAGATGGAAAAGGGGGGGGCGGGTGATTTCGTGGCATCATGGGGGTGATTTGGCTCCCGATGTGCCAGGAAGGGGATGGGGGAAGGATTCTCCCCCCAGCGGGGGCTCCCAAAGCGGGTTGGACATCTCTGGAGATGGGGGTAAAGAAGAGCTAAGGATGCCGCCACCGCGATCCCCCATCAAAATTGGTAAGCAGCTGCTTCACCTCCTATTAATCAGTATTACCCACTCCTGACCGCTCAATTAACACAGATAGAAAGAAGTTCAGGTAGTTCTAACATTTGCTTTTTCTTTAGATTGGGCGAACCACTCTGGTTACGCGGCTTCCCCCCCGTGCGCCCCCTCTTAGCGCCGCCACGCTCCGGTGGAGAAAGATTGGGGGTAATTAACCTGCTGGAAACCATCCAGAGCGATCATTACAAAAATGATTTCTTTCAAGATTACCCTATCGACCCGGGCGAGCACAGCGTGCTCCTCTCCCCCTCTCGCTAATGTTGCAACCCGTATCTCAGGGTCCGGCCCGTTTCCACCCATCACCATCCTTAGAGGTGCGAGCCCTTTAGAAAGCACATCTACACTAGCAACATATAGGAAATATAGGGTAAAAACCTCCTCTTCTGCATTTTTACAAGCCTTCAGATGAAGAACCACAACCCCATATCAAAGACTACGTTGTGTTCGCACAGGGTCAAGCCGCCCTCTCCCTTTGAAGTTTCCCAACTACAAGGAAAGAATCTCCCCTCTAACATGTTTTTCCATGTTAATTAGCATGTTTCTGTGGCCTGATGTTGCGCGAAGCCCCAGGGGACCTTGTTCTCGCTGCCGCGCTTCTGTTCGGTGCTCGAGGCTTTGCGGCAACTCCCTCTGCTGCCACAGCCTGGGGACCCTCCTCATCCTCACATCCCAGGGCTGCTGACCATCACCACTTGTCACCAAGACCCACTGTTGTGACCGCACTTGCTTGGTGCACCCGCAGTCCACCCCGAGACCACAGTTGAGGCTCAAATAACGATAACTCAAATATTTAACAATTTAGTGGGCATGGGAAATGCAAGGTGCCGAGAGCCTCCAGATGCCACCACATCGCTACCCCTGGTCCCTCAACTTGTATTCACTACCTAGAGCCCATACTCACAGCCTATAGCCTCTATTCTCAGCCCATAGCCTCTATTCACCATCCACACCATGGATGCTGGCCCGCTCACCTCGCCACGCGTTCGAGTCCGTCCGTCTGCCCATTATAGCGCCATCATGAAGATTTTTCAGCTTAAAAGTCCTTGAAAGTTTCCCCTCTGTGCCTTGTCAAACGAGATCTTCCCACTTTCCCTCTCGTCCCTGCTAACAATATTTATACTCATTTCTTTTATTGAAATCTACCTGCTGCCTGTTCTATTAAAGCTGCCTGAGTGGCAGCTCCTATTCTCTGGGAGCCCGTGGCCCATCTATTCTCCAGACAATGAGGTACAAGCAGTCTATCTTCTATTGTGCTTCCCGGCCTTCGGCTCTCCCATCTTCCCTCTCTAAAAGGCACATTGGAGATGCCTCCAACGCAAAAATAACGGGATGCACGGGGGTGCCGTCCAGGCTCCCTGCCCTCCCTCGGAGCATCTCCCTCGGAGATCCTGCTGTGGTACCCAGGATCCCTGGGGGATGCTTCTCCCCTGAGCGTCGCAATTCCTACTTAAACTTAAATCCTCATCGCCAGGCATCGCACGGCTCACTGCTGCCGGGATCTTTGCACGCCTCGGCAAACTTATTTGTTACCGGGAATAAAAGAGGAGCATTAAACCTTTTGTTTGCGAGAAGTAGTTCCTTGGGAAATAACAGGATTATGGAAATTAATATTTAAAGCGACAAAACAACACAACTCGGGGACCAACCACCCTTGAACGAGGCTCTAACTCAAGAGCAAATGAGTCGAATAAAGAATGAGCCCTTTGATTTCAGCGTAAGGGATAGCTGGGCTGGCTCAGAGCTTATCAAATGGAACCAAGTGACCATCCTTGGCCTCTCCCGGCCCTGTCTCCTCCCAGGGAGACCAATGAAAAGGTCCAAACAACATTTGTCACCCCGTTTTAGTAAATTAACAACTGCTGCGGTTCACAAAGTGCCTAAGTGGTGATGGATCTGTAGCAAAAATGGGTATAGGGCTCATTACAGGGCTGATTTTCTTAATGATACTCATGCATTATTCGCTAGATATCATCCTCCTTAGCCCTCGGGGTCTGCTTGCTTGGAGGATGAGGTGGTGGGACCGGGAGGGAGGGATGCTCCTAAATAAAAGGTTCAGCACCGCTTCCCACGTGGCTTTTCCGCCTCCTTGCACGGGGCACACAAAACCCAAATATCGAGGCTCCCGTGGAGCCAAAACCTCTACGGAAAGTTACTGACAAGACGGCATCTCCCGGCAGCTCCGTGGTCCCACACCAGACCCCAATGACAACTCCTCTCTCCTTTCATCCCTTATTCTTTCCTCCTCTTTCCTCCCCCCAGTTTTTGTCCCTGTTGCTGCTCGCAAGGTGAGAGAGGACGGCGTCACCGGAATGAAAGATTCTCCGGCGTGCCCTCTCCCGGTGCCGGCCCTAATTCATTTTTCATGGCCCCTTGCAGTGACAAAAGCCGCTGCTTCTCTCTTGTAAGCGTGCGCCGTGCAATAAGTCAAAGCTGATGTGCATTTTCCCCCCGGGTGCCGAAAGGCATGCTTTTGATTTAATTTGTCCCGTTGTTTGGCTCGCAGCCCCGTGCCGCTGGGTTCCTTTGGAGGTAGAGCCCCGTCCGTGCGGAGGGGCTGCCCAACAGATGGGGGACGGTGGGTAGTGTTTAAATCATTTGCTGCGATGATACCGAGATGTCGGAGAGTGACAGATGCTGCCGGAGACAAATCGCCCCGGCGAACGCGCGCATCCTGTTTACGGGAGCGCTCGCTCCCCGATTAAATCCTGTCGCAACTTGGCTTTTCCTGGAGCCCGGCCCGTTTTTTGGCAGCTTTCTCGATGTCTCTACAAAAACCTGTGGCGCGAGGCTTGACGAGGAGAGATAACGCCAAGAAACCAAGCGCTCCTGCCTGCTTTTTGCAGGACTTTTGCTAAGCACCCCCATAATAAAAACACCTGGGTGGGATACTGGTGGTGAGATCCACCACATCCTTGTATAATGTGCTCCCCACGTGCAACCAGCATCCCCGCCCCCTGCCCAACTCGAGGTGCCCTGTTTTCCTCCGATTTGTCTGAAAAACAGCTGCGGGCGGCTGGGCCCGCGGGGTCCCTCCGGCTGCAAATTCATACCCAAAGGCTTTCTCCGCAGGACAAGCTCTTAAGAAGCGAGCGCAATCCAAAGCGTTAAATGGCTGTAACCTCCGCTAAGCCGCATTTCAGCGGCATTAAGAAAAATATCCCTAGGATGGGAAGCAAGTGGCATAATGGCATTAAAGGGAAAAAAGAAGCATCGAGTGCTGGCTAAATCCATTCCCGGTGCTGGCGAGAAGTCATGGGGATCTGGGAAACTTACTTTCTCCCTGCACATGGTTGCCGAGCCCAAACACCATTCCTGCCACAGGTCTCTATAGACGGGGGGTATTTTCCTTCCCTCCTCTTCCCCCGGGACCCCCCAAAACCATATGAATCCCTGGCAGGGTGAAGCTTGCAGTCTCCTCTCCATCATCTTTAGCCCGTCTTTATTTTTCCAGACACGCTATTTTCCAGCCCAGTGGCCTTGCTCTGTCCCTTGTGTTTTATGATGCTGATGTCTCCATTTCTGGAGGATCGCTCGCCACATCGCGGTTTATTCGGAGAGGCTGGGGAAACGCATGGGGGGCGAGACGATGGGCACGGGGGGATGCAGGGATGGGGGACTCTGGTTTTGGGGCACTGGGAGAGACTGGGAACATTGGGACTGGAGCGCCATTGCTTGAGCCCGTCATCCCCTCTCCGTGAAGGTATCGGCTCCACTATGGGCACAGGGAGGGCAGCGAGAGGCATCGCTTTGCCAGGAAAAAGCCATTTTAAATAACAGCAGTGTACCAGAGGAAAGGGAAAAACCCATGGGCTACGGCATCGCTCTGGCTTTAAATTATACTGTAGGAGGATAACAATAAAAGAGAGGAAGACAGAGAGAGAGACCAGGAGGAAAAAGAATTGCCATTGTTTTACCAAGCAGATGGGAAAGTTCAGGGGATCAGAAAAAGACTATTATTATCTTGACTCGACCGAGAGAAGATGGGAAAGGAAGAGGCATTTTTTTCCCCTGCAGCAAGCAGTGCTGCGGCACAAGTCATTTCAGCAACGAGTCGCGAGGAAACTGTGCCCGAGTTCCCCCCGCGGCCTGGGCACGCCGGCAGGATTTGGTGTTTTGTCCCTTTACCCCCAGTGGTGTCACCGCATCGTGCACCGGGGCGATGGGCAGGGGAGGGGGGACCTCACTGCCTCCAGCTGTGCCGCCAGATGTGCCCACTGCTGGTGGCACTGCAGCAGCAGCACCTCGGGGCAGCAACATCTGCCCCATTGACCCAAATTCTGCTGCGCTGCCCTAATGACACTAAAGACTACACTAAATATGTGACAAATCTCCACATTTTTTCTGCTGGGCACATCACCGTGAGCACAACATGATTTTATTTTTCGCCAGCATGTCTCAGCTCCACGTCCCTATGAGTGTGGCAGCGTTTCTCAGCCACGCCCGACACAAGAAAAGTCTCTTTTTACCCATGTTCAGCCTATGGAAATGGCACAGACACAGACAACTGATTTACAAACCAGAGCAGATGCCGGTGCAACATCTTCCCTGCAAGTAGCAAGGTGATGCTCCATGGGAGCATCCTTCGCCTTCCATGTCCCTTCGCCACTTTCTACCATTTCTCCCTTTCCCTCCAGCATCTTTTGCACAAATTCTCTCTCCTCCCCCTTTCCCTCTTCCTCTCTCCGCCACCTTGCCCTTCCCTTGGTCTCCAGAAGTCACCTTGTCACCTTTCCTCCTCTGCGCCCACGTCCCCGGGACACGGAGCAGGGGGCTGGCAACCTGCCCTGCCTAATCCTGCGGCGACCGATTCCTTGGGCGCTTAATATTCACGACAGAGAGAAACATTTCACGGCGAATTGGACGCACATTCAACTGGAAATGGAAATTTAAAGACTCTTCTCACTCCGCGCCCGCAGATTACACCAGCTGAGAAAACATGGAAGCAAATGAACAACCTGTGAACTGTAAAGTATATTAATAATGAAATCACAGCCCGGGAAATGAAGGCTTTATTCTGTTTATATTCTGCTCCATTTATAGAGAGCGCTCGCGCTAGCTCCACCCCATTAGCCGGCAATCTGCACTGGGAAAGAGTGTGAGGACAGCGGCGCTTGGGCAACAAAATTTGGGTGCTATTTCCTCACAGTCAGCCGTGTCTTTGGCTCGGCAAACCTGGGCCACATGTCAGATGACCTATCCGGGCTCTTTCCTCCCCAAAAACAACTGCGGTGGCTTATGCAAAGCCCATCATGGGAGTAAGAAACGAGCCGGAGCCGAGTTCTCTCCGGCTGAAGCGACCCGGTGTTGACAGAATGGGGACGCGCTTCCACAGCTTGGATTTTTATAATAATACCTCAGGGGAGTCGCCGGCAAAGTTTGGCCCCAAATATAATTAGTTTGCACAGCTATTAGGGGCTGATAAAAGGTTTTAATTTGTGTGGAGATCTCTCGCATCTCAGACGCCCCGTCCCTTGCTCTTCCCCACGCCAGCTGAATAAAAAGGCAAGTCCTGGGCAGGCTGATGACACAAAGCTGCACATTGACCTGGGGAAAAGGGAACCGAGCTCGTCGCTAAAGAAGAGACAGATAACACCATCGGACTGTTGGCTTTTGGCTGCCTTGTCCCACCACGCCAAAGAAAATAACTAAAATTCTTGCCATAGTTCATCAAGGTACTGAGAAGGGACGTCAGTGCGAGTGATGCTCGTGCTAAAGTCGCCACCGCTGCTCAGAACGGGAGCACAGGCAATGGGACTAACGACAAACTTCCCGGCTGCCCCAACCCAATCCCACCACTGCAAACAGGTCAGCCCATCAACAAGTAAAATCACTCTCCAATAATTTTATCAATATCACTTTGTACAGGGCACCAGCTCCTTCGTCAAGGAATAGGCTGAAGCCCAGAGGGTTTTTTTTCCTCCTTTTCTTAAGAGAAAGACATTGCCTCATTCATTGCTAAGGGCCTTGTTATCCTTGTACCAAGATGCACATTTTGAAGGCGGCTATGCCAAATATGCTAACAAATCAGCTCACAGAGTTCATTTCCGCCATGTGGAGAATCAAAAATATTACTTTTATAAATATACATGTACAAGTACATTATCTCCTGTTGCTTCCAAAGAGAGGGAGGAGCCAGGGCACGTCGGTGGAAGGGAAATGCTAAAAGGAGCTACTCACAGCCCATAACTTAGCGTGGGGCTTGATGATGCTGAGGACAGCAAACCCCACAGCCTGCGATGCGGTCCTGGCTCTGCTGAGCCAAATCCTGCTCCATGGGAGCTGCTGCCACTCAGGAAGCTAAAATCCCTTTGCTGGTCTCTCCACACATGCACACACTCTCTAAGCAACCCCTGGCAATGCCGGTTTCTCCTTCACCGCCACCACATACAAAACCAGTGTCCATTTCCAAGTTCTGCTCCTCCAAGAGCAGCACAATCTATTTCTTTGCACCCCACGCGATGCTAACAGAGCCAGGTGGCCGGTGACCCTTTTCCCAGCCGGTCTGTCCCGTATGCGCCGCTTAAGTGCGGATCAAAACCGGTGGCAGATTTACAGGTTAACGATGATTTAGTGGAGTGCACCGTGGCCAAATTAATGCCGGCTATAATGTAGTTTACCTCATTAAACAATGCACACCAAGATCCTGTCTGTTGTAAAACAATTGGTCTCTGAAGCCTAGTGTTCATCTTCCAGGGTTGCTGGGAGATAATAAATGGGTAATATTCCGGCGATAATGGTAATGGAGTCACGGCTCAGAGCTAATATTATGGCAAAGCAGTAATTATTTCAACAGTAAACAAGGGGACGGTTGAGCTGCCGACAGGATTGGAGCCGGTTGAAATGCTTCAGTTCATTTAGCCGAAGCCCAGGTCTGAAACCGCCTCCTGGAAGGAGGATGAGGTGCTCGGCCACCCAACGGGTGGGACAAGCCTCCGTGGACACCCAGCCACCTTGAGACTTGGGGACATGTGCTACGAGGAGAGGTGGGACATCACTTATGGCACGGTGGCCAACCCAACCCATCGCTTCAGCTCGGGGCTGGCTCTGAGCTCCATCATGCAGCACAGCAGAACTCATGTCCCTTCTTTGAGACATCACATCTCACACAGCATCTCCCCCAACCCTTCTTCCTCAAAACGGGATCAAATCTCTCCTTCCTACAAGGCGCTACAAGCTTGGGTTGGCTCTTTGGAACACGTTTGGCCCGAGGTGACGCAGACAAACCCTCCCTGGCACCTCAACACCAAGGAGAGATGGCAGGCGGGTTCTTGACCTTCTCCAAACCCCCCAGAACCCTCACTGGGAGAGAAAAGACAGAAACATGAGATCCAGGATGAACACACAACCATCTGCTCTCTCCGAGAGCCATTTTGCCATTAAAAAGGACCAGCAGAGAGCATGGCTCTCTGGGGTTAATTAGATGACTTGAGGCAGAGTTAAAGGGAGGGATTCCATGGGATGCCGAGCTCAGCGCTGCCACCATGGAATAGAAGGAATTTTCCCACCCAAGTGGATGCCCCTTCTTGCGGTGCCTCCCAGCCGGGCTCCAAACCTGACATCTACCCCACAAACATCCCAGGAACGAGCAACTCTTCAACCTGGATTTGTCCTCTTGTTTTAAGCCTCGCCCAGAGCCAATATATCAGTATATCCCAATATACCAGACTTCTCCCAGAGTCCCTTCACTGCTGATGTATGGACAGATCATCTCATGAGACCTCTGCCACGTTGGGCTGCCTTGTCTCGTCTTTCTTAAGCGCATATGGGAGATGAGGGACAGCTGGTGTACCTCTTTCAGGGAGGATGCTGAGGGCCATGGAGGTTAAATTGGCTCATCAGGGAGGGTATTGGGGATGCAGTGACCTCGGGGCCCTCCGAGCATCCCCCTGTGTCTCCTACCTCTGCTTGGCCAAGTACCCAGGCAGCACACAGATTGAGCTTTCAGCACCCAGCCTAATCCTGAGATTAATGAGGGATTCCCACTATAAAGCCCTTTTGATCAGACCTCTCATGAGTAAATACATGGTCGAGTCAAATCGTAATATTTTCCTACCCTGGCAGCCGCTGGCTAAAGCCTTACACCTGAATCCATCATACTACAGCAATAATCAAAAGGCAATTAGACAAAACCATGGCAGCGAAGTCCATCAAGGGTCGTTAAGGATGACGGGTTGGACACAGCCTCTGGCTCAAGATGTCTGTCCGTGGCAGACCGGTGCCACCGAAGGTACCTGTGTGCACACACCTCAGTTTTACACCCTTTCCTTGTGTCCCTGGCCCCGTCACGGCAGGATAACCACGCTTGTGGTCTGACCACCAAACCCTCGCTATCGTTACTAAGCCGTGCCTGCTCCTCCTGGGACAGAGGCTGCCGAGCCTTCGTCCCTCCTGGGAGAGCCCTCGCTGCGGTTCCTCAGCACATCTCCCCAGCTTTACATGATGCACGACGAGTTTCCTGTCTGCAGCATGGATAAATATCCCCCGGACAGCTCGACTCTGCCAGCGAGCGGCTCCTCGTGCTTCGGCGTCACCTTGTGCTTTTTCCTAGCCAAGAACTTCCAGCCTCAGTCCGCTGACAAGATGGCAATTGCCATGACAACATCAGAGCCACCCCAAAATAATAAATAAGAAAGCCCAGTAACTATGGAAACACCTGAGTGACCAAAAGCAGACTACTAACTAGAAGATCTCTCTGCGGTTTACAGATGGCATTGGCTCTGCGAGTCTGGGGACCGTAAGGCAGCCGAAATCTTCCAAACGAAGGCAAAGCTCGCCAGCTGTGGGTGCAAACACAGATGTGCATGGGCACACATGACGCCGCCTTTCAGACCCCAGCGTCCAAGCCCCCTGCACAACCTACCTCTCCTCTGGGAAGAAGCTGCTGCCTGCACGCTGAATGTTATATCCTGACCGTGGTTATTCTACATCCCCCTCTCCCTCTTTGCCTCCCTTCACCCTGCCGAGGGTGCCTCTCTCCACTGCCATCCTGATTTTTCAGGCACCTCAGGGGTGTCAAGGGCGGATGGAGCCACCCCGTAGGATGCCAGAGCTTGTTTTTGGTGAGATGCCCAGGGCAGAGCCCCAAAATTCTTAAGCCTCCTGTGGCAAGGGAGGACAACCTGTGACTACACCAGCTCCCCTTCTTGTTCCACCTCAACCTGTCTAGCTGCATTAACCCTTCTCCAGAGCCAGCATCCTCTTCTTGCTAATGGCATGAGGATGAGCATGGGTAGAGCCAACCACCAGGCAAGACATCAATGGAGGCATCAGCAGGGAAATCTTGCTTGGGTTCACTCAGCTCCCAAGCTCTACAGCAAAAATCTTAGATTAATTTTGCAGGGAACTCTTCCAGCCCCCAAACCAAACAGAGCCTCACAACAGGCTTAACAGCTCCCATAACATTGCAACAACTGCAAATGCAAAAATTTCAGCAGAGGTAACCACATCAAGCTGCTAAAAACATATTGCACCAGACAGAGCAATGCATAGGGAGAAAACAGCCAGGTGGGCAAGGGAGCTGGAAAAGGGTCTCGAGGAACATTAGTCACGAGGAGCTGGGCTGCTCTTGGTGTAAAAACCCTGAAGGACCCAACCACACGCTCTTATTTGCTGCATTTCCCACCAAGAGCTGAGGATGAGCAGCGAGGCGGACCTACAACCCAGAGAGCTTTGGGTCCCTGCTTACTCCTGTCTCTCCAAATTAAGAGTATATCCTACTACGGAGAGTGTTATTGTCTTGGCATCCACTATAGCACCTCTGGGCACCTGCCCTGGCTCTTGTTTCGGTGCCCATGTTAAAAACCTTGTCTCTGCTTACGTGTGTTGAATGCAGAACGGAGAAGTTGAGGTCCCTGTTGGTGGCTTGGCAGAGCCAGAGAGAGAAAGAGAAGAGCTGCCTACGGAGACGAGCGGCCACCAAAGTTGTCTGGGACCACCCCTGGGCTCAGCACCCTCCATTGGCAGGTGGCTGGGCTCTGGAAAATCTCCGTGATCACTTGTTCCCTTTGAGTTTTGAAAGCAGAATGCCTAATCACGGCCAGAAATCAGCTAAGAGCTGCTGCTGCAAATTACACGGCGCCACAGGTAATTTCTGATTAGCTCACTCTTCCTCTCCTGGTGCATCCTCAGTTTCCATAGCAGCTAAGTCCTAAGTAAAATGGAAACATCTGGTTCAAGCGCAGGTAAAGATTCCCTGGGGGAAAGAAACCTGCCGGATGGCAGCAAACATGGAAAATAGCCCTCACAAAAAAGGGAGGCATCGTAAGCCCGGTTAGGACAGGATGGATGGTGTGTGGAAGAAGGTGGTGAGGGGCACGGGGGTGTCCTGGGGGAGCGGGAGGGGAGGCAGGAAAACCAAGATGCATGTGAAAAACAGACGGTAAGGAGGCTGAGCGAGACAAAACCACATTGTCAGGATGGACAAGGGGAAGAGGAGAAAGAAGAAAAGGGTTCGAGATGGGAGCACTTGGACTGCCACAACCATAAACGCTTCCTGATGGTGATGGATACAAGCAACAGCAACTTTGATGCTACAGAGAGATGCTTGGGACTGCAGAGGAGCACAAAGATCCACGTCTGCATTGCAACACAGACCCTCACCGAAGGCCACCCTCTTGGAGACATGACCTAAGGTGGATAAGCCAACGTATGCACCTGGGAATGGCTTTTACAGAGGCTGCTCTCAAAGGAACAGGCTGAGATGCTGCCAGCTCAGCTCGCTCTCTGCCTGGCCTATGGAGAGTGATGGATCTAGACCAGCAGTTTGCTACAGTGCAGACATAGGAAAAGAAAAAGAAACTTAAAAAATCAATGGAGATGCTGCAGCCATGGTCAGGCAGCTGAACAGAGGGAGCAGACGTGGCGCCATCCATCATGGCACCGTCTCCTTCACCCGGCCAGGGAGACCCCAATGGAGAACTCGGGACCATTGTCTGGGACAATGGCCCGTGTTGGTAAAATCTCAGTGGACACGTGGCTGAGGCTGAACTGAAGCGCTTAGACGGGATCAGAACCTGGCACTGCCCCTTGGCCGGATGGGTCGTCCCAGCCAAAACCCCACATCTCACCGGTGAGAACCTCGCAGCCACATGGGAATAACAGGGCAGCAAAACGCAACACAAATGCCAAAAAACACCTGGAAAAGGGTTTTTAGATAATATGCTCCCTAACAGGCACTTCCCAGCAGTCATACCCATGGGTTCTGCTCAGGTTTTGCTTACCAATTAACAAGGCCACCAATTAATGCTTCCTGTGTTTTCCTACTCATTTGCACTACTTATAGGCCTCCTTTGAAGCAACACATGAAAATTCCCCAAAATCTTTTCAAAATAGAGCTGGACAAGCATATGCAATTGCTAAACATGACAACCGCAACCTAGCACCTACTGCCAGTTCAACACGTGCGCTACATTATAAGCTCCTCTCTCAGACCACCAAGATGGATGTTTTTCCACCAAAGTCAACAAATCCTGCATTAAGTCACGTCTTTTCAGTATAGAACACTTTTTTTTTGGCAGTTGCAAGATGAACCGGACAATGACACCGCTCCAGCCGCTCGCAAATGGCTCTGTGCCCTTCCCGGAGGACTTCTAGAAACGTTTGGCTCTTACCTTTGGGCGAGATGTGTCTCCAGGTGATTGTCGGGTCTGGCCTGCCCGTGGCTATGCAGGTGAGGCTGACGTTGCCGCCTTCATTGATGGAGATGTCAGGAGAGATCTCGATGATTTTCGGGGACACTGCAATGACACAGAGAGGTAGGTGAAAATACAGCTGATTTCTGCTCCAACTCAAATGCCGTAAGGTGGGTGAAGGAGGCTGAATTTCCTTCCTCCCTCCGCCTCGACAAGCTCTGCAGGAGCCCATCGGTCTCGACAGGATCACACAGGGGAAAGAGGGCTGAGCACCAAGAGCTGGGCATGGAGGCGACAAGTCTACCGAGGAGGCTCTAAGGTCAACCACCGCACAAAGGAAGGGAAATGCAACCGGGATGCGAGCCGTCCCACTGCTTTGGCACTGCTACCGAGAATAATTGGGAGCAGAACAAAAACAAGAGGCCCAGAGCCAAAATAGAGGATGGACGGCCAGGTTTGGGGGTGACGAGAAAGGGGGTTAGAACGGGAAGGGATGAGGAGCAAACAGGGAGCTAACAGGAGCAAACAGAACACGATGCAGCCGCCGGGGTTCCGACGAGCTCTACAAGAAAAACGATGGGCTGCTGTTATCAGCCTGCACCTGCAGAACATAATAAAGACCATCACCTGCCTGGGTTTATATATTTATTTTCCAGGCCATTCTCCGGAGCTGGTGGCGGATTGGCACCCCGCTGCGGCGCTTCGCAGGAGAGCCACAAATCACTCGTCAAGCATCCCTGCTCCTTCCGCCCTCCCCAAGCGAGCCCCGTTCCTCAACTCGCGTGGAGCTGCGTCCCAGACCGCTGCACACCCCAATTCCCGATCCAAACCCCACTCCTGAGCACCCCAATTCCCTCTCCCCATCTCCTGCACCTTCTGCCGAGGTGGAATGACTGCAATGGCCTTGCACGCATCGCCTCTGCTGTGCAGGTAAGTAATTTATTGATCCGTAAAGCACTCCGAGACGCTCTGGAAGGGATTATGTCATGCCAGTGCCGCGCAATAAAATAAAAAATGATGGATTTTTTGTGAACATGAGGGTGATTTAGGGTTTGTAGTTGGAAGTGTAGTTAAAGTACATTTTAAGTGGAAATCAAGGTGGGTAATGAATTATTCTCTGTTTTGAAGGGCTTCTGGGAGTTCATTTTTTTGCTGCTCTGGGCACGACGGCTAATCTGCTAATCAAGCAGCGGAGGACAACAACGGACCAGACGCTCCCTGAACAGTGGGGACTCTGGGGCAGGACAGCGGAGGCCATGAACACGACACCAAAATAAATACTAATATGCTACAGTGTCATTAAGCCCAGTGTGAGGGGACAGCACGTGCCCCTGGGACAACCCGCCCACACAGAGCTGGGAGATGCTCCACCAATAGCCAAGGAGTCCATTGGGGAGATGCAATTAATTACCACGGTGCTATCGTTACCGACATCAGGACCGCTAGTCAGGAAACCCGTGTGCGATTTAAAAACACCCAGTTTATGGTCTCGACACTGAAAATAGGCCAAGGAGGTACTACCACTGCCATTTCAGAGAGGTGGAAAGAGCCAAGCACATGCCCTCCATCACCTCAAAAGAAGCATTAGCTTCCAGCCTGAAGTATCAAAAAAACTACAGTGTTATCTATCATCTTCAATGCGACGCTCGCTAAACCCCACAGGAACCTTTCTAACTACCAAATCCACATCAGGCCAACTCAGCTTGTTTTGCAGCGCTCACCGAAACGTTAAAAAAACCCCAACAAATCAAGTCAGACTTTGCACCGCGACTCTGGCATCGCACACACAGGTTTGTACCCAACCGGGCGACAGGCAAAAATCTGGAATCAAATCAACTGACCAGATTCTAAAATGCAATTAAAACAAATCAAACTTGGATTTCCCCAAATATGAAGGTTACATCCTCCTTCTCAGCAACACAGCAGGAGATTGAAATGCTGCTCAGACCGGGCAAGTGGAAGAGGTGATTGCGTTGCTGCTTGGCCAGGCAATGGGAGACCTGGCAACTCTCTATAAAAACCGAAAAAGCAGCTCAGAAAAAGCCCACCTGGGATGAGATGAGGCAGGAACGGCTGGGAAGGAAACCAGAGTGACGTCAGCGAAGTCGTTAGCTAACCCTTAAATTAAATGCGCAGTAGTAGGATTTAACACGACAGTTATTGTATGCTAATTAAACGTTTGAATAATTAACCGCACGAACTATTTAAAATGCCTTTCTGGAGACCGAGCAAGCATGTTGTAAGGCTTTTACCACACTAGGGAGGGAAACCTTAATAAATAGGGTATCACAAGTATATATTTAATGTTATTTAACGGTCACCGGAGCTCCCATTCCCTCTGCATTACACTTTCTCCGTCAGCTGGCATTGCAATGGGGCAGGGGAAAGATTTCCTATGCCGCACGTGGGATGCAGATGGAGCTGTGCCCCTGTGGGAACTAGTGAATAAATAAATAAAGCTAAATAACTGCGGGCTTCCCAGGCGGGAACCCTCTCCTTGCGGGCAGCCCTTTTGCGTTCAGCGTCTCTCTTGCTCGGGGATGATTAAACACGGCAGTGTTGGCCAACCTGCTCCAGTGACACGGCGCAGATTTCCCCAGAGATGTGCTGGTGTTTTATCAATCTGACGATTCTTTTCCCCCCATCCTTGCCTCGATGATGGGAAAGGTCTCTCTCCACCGGTACCCAGGGCATGGCCCCAGTTTGCCCGGACTCGGTGCCTGCTCACGCACGCCGAGTCCCCGGGACAGAAAACAGCTTGCTTAAATATTTAACCAAACCATATGGCACGTTACACGTCCCAGGGTGTTCAGGCAGGTGATAGATGTCTTTACGGATCCAAGCATATGCGCTTGCCTACACAGATACATTCCCTGGCGCAGACGCCCTCCTGCCACTGGCACGGGCTGTATCGCCGCTATGCTTTCACCTCCAAACACCCGTCCCACAGCCAACACAGGTGCAAAATCTCACGCATCCCATGCAGGTACCCCTTGGCCATGCCATCTCTTGTCACCATTCCTTCCCCATCCATCGCCCTTGTGTGCAATGACCGCGCTGCTGCCTTTGCTTCCCTCTCCCTGACTGAAACGAGCCTCAACATGTTAGGTGCCTGCAAGGAGCAATTCCTTTCTACGGAGTTTTGGGAACCAAACAAGCAGCGCAGAAACACACGTGTCGCCTTCCCAGAGCTGCACATCCCTCCTCACCCCGGCAGCCAAGCGCTGCCTTGCTTCCCCCTCGTAAAACATGCCAACCTCCATCTTCCAGCAGGAGCAACATCTGCTCCAGATCAAAGGCAACAACAAAGAACAACCATAAAAGCATCTTGAGGAATGAAAAAGAGGGAGGTTCAGGCTGGCGTTCTGCAGGCGATCTGTGATGTGCGCCAGCAGCTTCCCGAGCACCAGGCTGCCGCGGCTCCTGCTTTTCATAACAGCCTCTTACCGCTGTCACCCACAGGCTTCCCCGTGTTGTACAGGGCGCTGCTGCCACCGTCCTGCCTCTGAAACATGGCGAGTGGGATCCCTGGGTGCCCCAAGCCTCTTTTGCAGCCAGACCAAGCCCATGGTCCCACGCCAGCAATGGAGGGGTCCCCCAAAGACATCCAGGACCAGGCACAGGGCAGGAACCCCAATATTTGGCTGCCCGTCCTCTCCTCCGGGTCACAGGGGAGAAGTTTGTCTCTCCTCTGGCTGGGTCAGGAGAAGGTCCAAGGCTCCAGCACCTCCATCACTCCTTCTCTCTCTTTTGTGTCATGAAACCTTTCTGCTTTTTAAGGAAGGCAGACAGCAAATTGAAAGATGTGCACCTTCAATTACAGGTGTATTATAATGGGCTTTTAAATCAGTTCATGCCACTCTAACCCAACCATAATTAAGAGAAATGCAGAGAGGGCTTCATCCCTGCGTCCTGTCAACGCAGCTCAGGAGCTGCATTGAACAAGTTCATGGGATGCGGGGAAGGGAAAATGCAGCTTTCCAGCTACTTTGCTCCATCATGTAGGCTGGAATAAAAACCCTCGGGGCTGTCCCAGGTTTGCAGCATCACCCCCTTCCCCACCAGCTTGCTGGGTTCGGTTCAGCTTCGCCAAGGGACTGAGTTCCCTCTGTGCAAACCCGGCAGCAGCCAAAGACATGAAGAAAGCAGCCTGGAAATGAAGAGGACGTACGTAACAACCTTAATAAGCAATTAATAAATAACTAATGGCAATTGCTCGTTTTAAAGCAAGGCGTAATGAGATGTGTCATACGACGCTGAGATGTGCCTAAATGATTTCCCAAGTAGGCGACGGCTCCTGTTGCGGCAAAGCCCTCCCGAGCTTGGAGGACGTGAAATTCTTTACGCCCCGTCTCTGCGGCAGGCTATACGGCATGGCATCGTAATAATTCAGAGGCGGAGAGGGGGAAACAAGACGTTTCCAATCATTCATTAGTAAAGTATTTGTGAACGCGGGTATAATTCACCGCATAAGCAGCAGGGTTTCTGCAGACAAACTTTATAGCTAAGTGCCAAAAGGGAGCCCAATCTGATTCCACTTACAATGGCATAAATCAGCAACGCTCCTACCGCAGTCAACGAGGGATACGCCACAATAAACATGACGCAGAAGGAGAGTCTGGTCTCCAGCGCAAGGACTTTTTCCTGACTTTTGGATGGGTCTGGGTCACCACCCTGGATCCAGACCGGGGTGCTGCCCGGCTGGATTTGCTCCCCTGCTTTCAAGGCTCTGAAGGGGTCCACATCTTCCACATAAAGAAACAAACACCTGCCACCAAACCCCACACCTTTGAGGGAACAAACAAGAGTCTGCTTAGCATGACTATTAATAAATAGCTTTATAGAGCGGGCAGAATCCATCACTCAGGTTTGGGAGACCTGGGTTCTGCTTTCATGTTACGATGCCCCAAGGAATTTGTGGAACTGCTCTGGACTTTGTTGCCTTCTCTAAAATGAGTCTAATGATGATGAGTGAAAAGAGAAAAAGAAAAAAGATGAAAAAGTCAAGTTTTTTGCATTGTTACCCCTGGAGAAACGCAGCCAAACAAGGACTGTTCGGTCCAGCTCCCCGTCTAGACAGATCTCATTTTCAGCTCCAGGCACGCCAAACAGACCCAGAATCTTGTTTCCAGTTTTTGCACCCCGAGCCACCTGGGATTCCCCCCTGCAAGCCAAGCAACGCCTCAGAGAAAGCAGAAAATTGAAGGATCTTGAAACCTTAAGACACCTGCGTCATCTTTCCAGCATTATTGACACCTTCGCTCAAGCCACGACAGCCTGTCTCACAATTACCTCCATGGTGACCATCACACCGACAGCGACTGTGTCTCGCCCTCCTCAGGGCCACAGGGTACCCAGCTCTGTCTCTCTTGTCCATCACGATCCATCAGACCCCCCGGGAAATGTCCCCACATGGGGACAAGCTGCAATGTGCCCAGGGCACCCGAAGAAGTTCCAACACGACTTCTTGCTAATACAAAGCTTGTCAAACCCATCACCTAGAAATGCTGGATGTCTTTATTAGATTCCTTTATCTCCCCCGGAGATCGGAGGGGACACGAAGACACGATTCTCAACGGAGATGTCATCATCCAGAAACTAATTAAAGGCTGCGCGGGAAGTCGGGCCCCGCGCACTCTGGAGAACAAAACGCATTAGCAACCCGAGTCGAGAAAAATATTACAAGTGAACTTGAGAGCAGAAAGGGCGAGATAGGGATTTGACAACAGCTCTGCTCTCCCCATCTTTCCTCCCGTTTGTCCCCATGTTCTCTCATCCTCGATAGCTGCCCCCCAGCAGAAGCAAACCGCCCGGAGACCTCAGGGCTGTCGTCTCCCCAGGGATGCAGGACAACGCTGGATCCTCTGCTGAGTCATGTTCCAGGAGAAAACCATGATTTGTGGAATTTCCTCTATTTTTAATAAGGTTAGAAGAGCCTCCTTGCTGCGGGTCAGCGAGCTGCAGACAAGGATGGCTTGATGCCTGCACCGCCAGAGTCGTCCTGGGCAAAATACTTCGCTTCATCTCTCTGTCACTGCGGTGACAAGTGCGTCTCTTCCTTGCAGGCTTATTACAAAGGCAGCGGCACGTAAGATAAGATACCCAGAGCCTATGGTCATAGGAACCAGAGGTGGGGACATTTCTGCATGGGGACAGTCCTGCTAGGAACGTCCTATCCATAGCCAGCGCTCACATAAGCCGAGAAGCACAGATTTGGTTGAAAAGATGCATCTTGAGTGTATGTGCCTACAAAGAGCAATACCCAGTCAATCTGGAGCCTCCCAAACCCACAAGCAGCAAGTTTACACAATATTGCTCATCTGGTCAATCAGTACACTTTGTCCTGCTAAAGTAAGCGTGAAACCTCAGCTCCTGTCCCCAAAAACGCCAAGAGGAGAAGGAGCCATGTCCTACATCTGCTCCTGGAGAATGGGGGGGCTCCCCCTGTGCCCCCCCAGCTCTCTGACCACAGGGACCGAGCACACTAAACCAGCCCTGTGCCACTTTGCTCATCAAAAGGGACCCGACAGGAACAAAGGAGCTACAACATCCTTCCTAACGATAAATCAGATGCTCTAATGCAGCCTGCATCTCCAATGAATATAGGGCAGGTGTCTCTGAAGTGAAGCATTAGTTAAAATGATGCTCTTTAAATTACATTTCGGCTATTTCAGGCAGACAGGTTGTGTGTGGGTTGGGCTGGGTTTTTCTATGATCTATCTAGAGGCTTAAAAAGACACAGCGAGAAATAAATCTCCTTTCCATTAAAAACACACTGCGCTCTTGCATATTTGTTCTTATCTCCGCTCTCTGGCACTCGTGCTCCCTCTCCCCCGACTCGAGCACAAAGTAAGTGTTTATGATTACGCTTTCCACACTGACACTAATCTAATTCGAGGAGCCCATGCCCGGGGAAGGCGCGGCGGCTCGCCCGCCCTCGCGGGAGGATGAGCGTCGCTTCCCGAAACGCTGCGACCGACGGTTCTGCTTCAAAAACCGTCGAGATTCGTGGCGTTAATGTGGAACTGAGCGAGAGCCCCGAGTTTTGATTGAATTACAAGTCTGTTTGCGTCTTCTGGGTCTATCTGTATTCCTTTTGCCTCTACATAGCAAGGTATTTCCATCCATCCTGCCCTCCCAAGCTCCCCTAAACCTCTTTGATACCCTCATCAGACCCCCTGGAGTAGGTGCTACACCAATGAGACACAAAAGTAGACAATTTGCTCCATGGGGCTCTTGAATACACAGAAAGGATGGATAGAGAACCCTCCCAGACATCAACGCTGGCAAACTACCTTTAGGCACCGGGCCGGCATCCAGGTGCTGTTGCCATCACTGCTTGTCCCCAGAAAGCCCCTTTCTTCCCCAAATCCTCTGCACACTGAGCTCCAGCCCTTGCATGTTCCTCCATCCCCCATCCAGAGCCTTTAGTTCTGCTCAGGCTTCTTCCCATCATCGCCTTTGTCTCTGGGGAAAAATTAAAGGATCAGGCAGGGAGCACGGTCTTATTATTCTCCAATTAGGCGGTGGAGCCTGCCTGCTGCTGCTACTTATGCTCAGACCACAACTTCTGGTCCTGCACCTTGTTAGCATCCACCCCAACCTGACACATCAACTGCCCCAAACCCAGCGGATCCACCCAAGGTTTGGCCAAAAGCTGCCAGAAACAAGCAGAACAACAAACATCAAAAGCAAAAGTCCATGCCATGATGCACACCATCCTTCCCACGCCTTAAAATGCCCATAAGAGAGTGGCGTTAGCATTGCAAGGTTTAGCTTTCAAAGTTCATAAAAAAAATCCCAGTGAGATAAAGGAGCATTATTATCCTCACTATTTGGATGGAGAAATGAGGCCCAAAGAGCAAATGGCCCAAAAGCGGTCGTTCGGAACAAAGCTCCGTCAGCACCTGCGCTTGGGAAGCCACAGAAAAGGCACCAGGACAGGTATTTCCAATGCAGTTAAAAGTTAGTCATCAGGCTGTAGAGAGCACAGCAGGATATCTGCGCACACAGAGGGGCAATTAAAATTCCACTACCCAATTTCAACCCGAATAGGCAACGTTTGAGGGAGTTAAGGGCAAAGGGAAAGGAGGGAGCGATGCTACCGCAGGGCAGGGGTACGGCGTGCCCGGAGCATGTTGAGCCTGTTCTCCTTTTCCATTAGGATTTCTCCTAAACGAAGCCCTCCAGCCTTCTCCTCGGCCACCCTCACACCTCCGAGAATGCCAGAAAAAACGCAGGGACTTCTCTTCCCCCCAGAGCATCCTTTAATTTCCCTATTTGTCTTTCTAATGCCCGGACCCATCGGCGGCACCATCTACTCCCCGTGTGCTCCTGCTTTTCACAGAAAAACTATTTCTGCCCTTCCTTCCTCTGCCTCCTTCTCCTCCCATTTAATCATTTTGGAGGCTCTTTATCCACAGTTTCCTTCCCTTTCTTTTCCCCTTTCATTTTGAAAACCTGCGGTTCTCCGATTCAAAATCATTACTGTTTTTAACTTGGCTCGAGCCTCTTTAATTAAGTTACTTTCCATTATTTTTTATCTAGTCCATTTGTCTACATCCCCCGCACCCTCCCTCATTCTTCCATTCCCTCCCCAAAGGCAGGCTGGGTATGAAATCTTACATTTCCATTTGGCTAACAATCACTTTGAATTTTTAAATGCTATTAAATTGGATCACACCGGTCACTGGACTGGAGTTGTCGAGCTGTGATATTTACTCGCGCCAGTCAAAGGGAAATGAAATTGCGGCGGTGCGGGGGGGAAGGCGATGGGGGAGCGCAGATTTATTCTGCCCGCGGTACTTGCAAACAGGCACAATCCCTTTGGATTTTCGAGCGAGTTCAAAGGAAACTCTTACGCTCAACCATGAATGTATTGTAATGTCTTTAATAAATCAATTACTTGTTGGCAGGGAAGTGTCACTGCATCTCCAATCCTTGTAATCACCTCCGCCTTGCTGTGTTTTAAGTGCTGGAAAACTGTGGAGGTAGATGTGGAGCCAGAAGAAGAATTGGCGTAGGGCAAACCAGAGAAAGCGTTTCTGCTTCGTCTTGCCAGAAAATGCCGAAAAATGCAAAAAGGCACTTGCGTCACGCAAAAACGCACCTGGTCGGTGACCCCAGCACCGGAATAAGGTTATTACGGTGCAAGAGGGACCCTGCCAGCATTCCATGGGGTTGGTGGGATGCAAATGTTGGGGAGGGAGATTCACAACAGGTTCACCAAGAACCCCGGGTATGAAGAGGCCAAGATGCCTTTTATACTTGAAAATATGCTAAAAAGACCCAGAGCGGGGTTTGATTACAAAGCAGCCCTGGCCAGGTCTCTCTCACCGCTGACAACGTCCTCCCGTCCACAACAACCATCATCTGAGCACAAACAGACGTCGGAGCTTTGCAGAGAGTAATGAACTCCGGTCGGAGCCGAGGCAGGAAGGGTTTAACGTTCAGCTCGGAAAGCTTGGCGAGGCCATCAATTATATAGCCCTGCTGCTGAAGGAGTGGGGGAAAAATAAATCAGGCAGACTCAGCCAAAAAGAAAAGATAGGGAAGGAAAACACTGCGAGAGAGATTTAATTCTGCGAGCGGAGAGAAGTGTTTGCAAAAGAGGAGGAGGATCAAAGGCTGAAGCTCTCGGGCTGGCTGCGGGGAGGAGGGATTACGAGGAAGGGCAAACCATGGAGAAGACAACTCTGTTGGTCCCTGCGATGAGGTTGGACCGGGCAAGGACGGCCCTGGGTACAAATGGGGGCTTGGAGATGGGCTCTGGCAGCAAGCGGGGGGATTGAGACCTGTTATCTCATCTCTTGTAGGACAACGAGCCAGCATGGGCTCTGTGACCTTCAGTGCCTCGTCCCAGCCTGACACACGATGCTACCAAGAGAAAGGAGAGGAACCCAGAGCTGAAATCTACTGGGGGGTTTGCAAAGACCTTGAAGACCATCTAGTCCAACCGTTAACCAGCTTTGCAGGCAGACAGCCCACCAGAGACAGAAAACCCAAACCAGAAATACTTCAAGACCATATTGTCACACATATTTTCTAAAAGTTCGCATTTCCACAGCTTTTCTGAAGGTCCTTACTTTTCTGTCCTCCGCTTCCCACTTCTCCTCCACTTTCTCCTTCGCCAAATTCTCTTTCCTCTCCATGATACCAACAGAACAAACAAGATAACAAGATCACAACTCTCCCAAATGTTTCCATGCAACTCCCCTTCTCCACGCTGCAACTTCTCCCTCGAGACCGAAGCAAAACCACTGCAGAAAACACAAGTTTTCCCCCCGTCCACTGTCCCACAGGCTCAAGCGTCCCCTCCAGCCCGTCCTTAAGCCCGTGGATATCTGCTGGAGTTTTTCTAGCACTCGGGAAGCGGCCAGGCCGGCTCTTCGGC
Source organism: Streptopelia decaocto (assembly GCF_964273445.1). Lineage (NCBI taxonomy): Eukaryota > Metazoa > Chordata > Aves > Columbiformes > Columbidae > Streptopelia > Streptopelia decaocto. Next base: position 3,669,142 of record NC_138676.1, on the reverse strand, counting down.
AGCTGTTCCCTTGGCCTCCCCTTTATCTCCAGCATTGTGTTCACATCTGTTCCCCCCTCTGCCTGGTTTTAAATCACTGCTCAGCTCCACCGCTGCCAGGCGCGCGTTTCGTGCCGCCCAGCATGTCCCATTTGGATGGGGATCCAAAAGCCATTTGCAAGCCTCCCCCCCCTTGCCTTTTTTTTTTTTATTTTTGCCTTTTTTTTTTGTAATCCTCCTGAACCTGCCAGCGCTGCCACACTGTTTTCCCCTCCTCCCTTTTGGCCGTGGAGTTATCTTGGCTCTGGAAACGTGTTCAGACACCTGGTTGCTGGCAGCGCGGGGCTGCATGCAGCTCTGTGATAGCGAAGGAGAGGCAAGCGGGATGCAGCCGGTGTCATCGTCACCCACCTTGGCTACCGGGATGTGCCGGTGGCCACTTGCTCCCACCTGGCCGGTGGCTTTATGGAGCCTGGCGCCAGCATCAAGCCCACCACCCACATCCCTCTGGCTTTGCCGAGGGTTTTGGCTGCGGCCAACCCCTGGGTTCGCTGGGGATTTGTATGGCAGAAAAGCGCAGCTTTGTACAGCATCGCCCAGAGATGCATTTAGGACAAGACGTCACCATCTGTGGCTTTTCCTTCCCCGGCAGAGAGCACTGCTCCTGAGCATGGCGATTTTGGTATAACACGGCAGCAAAAACCCCGGGGAGCAAACACAGAGGGGTACGTGGAGGGATGATGTTCCACTAACCGCACAGTGCTTCCAGAAAAAAATCCCCTTTCAGATCGCAATCCTATCAAACAATCACACTATCAAAGACAGGGCTATATCCTTCCCCCAGGCAGTAACATAAAAACTTCCCAGGAAAGCCTGGCTGATGCCTCCCCAGTCCCCTTCCACCCACGGTCTTTGCAGGATCGCAAGCTGGGATGCCCACACATGCCACCTTCGATGGCAAAGGTTGCACCAAACAGACCAAATTCCCTTGGGAAGAGCCCCCTGCTCCTGCCTCCCCGAGCCCCTAAAACAGGCTTTGGCTTCTGGACTCGCCTCCGGCGGGACTGGCCGGAAAAATCAGCTCTAAAGGCCAAAAAAGAAGAGCGAGATTAAAGTATCAACTCTGAATTTATGCTCGGGACTTAAGGTTTAATAATGCAACAGAAAATCAATATTTAATAAGGCAAATGATGGAGAAAAACACTGAATGGGAGATGAGCTGCTGCTCGTGTTTTCAAACATGTAGGTCTCAGAGGAGCCGGTTTGGCAGGATGGACACAGGACCAGATTGCCACGAAGAGCTGGCACGCAGGACAACCCAGGTCCCACCGATTCCAGCTCTGGTGTCAAGGGGGCTCACGGGTCTTTTATTAAAGGACAAACAAGGAATTACTGCAGTGGTCGGAGTCCAAATACCCATGGAGAGAGATCAAATGCCGATGCACAAAGGCAACCGAGCAGCTGCCTCGCTAAACAGGCCCAGATTTGAGCTGGGGCTGGAGGCTGGGCTTGTAAAACACGGACAGCACACCCAAATTCAGGTTCCAAATGCACCGAGAAGACCTATCGAGGGATGGGGATTTCCTGACAAGCCAGGAGGGAGCACAGGGGCTCAAAGCAGACAATAAATCCCTCTCTGCCAAGCAGAAGATGAGGTGGTATAGGTGGTTTAGGGGTGCAAAAGAGCAACAGGGGCATCAAACCCAGCTGGCACAGTGAGCACGCATCCCTGGGCAGGACAAGGGATGCTGCAGGGATGCAGCTGCGATGCCGGGGATGGATCGGCAGCTCTGCCTCCCTCCCCTGGAGCCTGGAGCAAACTGCAGCGACACGACGCAGATGTCACCTGCGCCTGGTGCGAACCGACAGCCACCCCAGCAGCCAGGCTCTGCCAGCGCCTCGGAGCTGTCACATTTGGGGTGAGCCCCATGAAAACAAGACGAAGGAGCGAGCCTGAGGAGCAGATGCTCTGAGACGTACAATCTGCAGCCCCAGGACGCCGCTTGCTTGAGCCGTACCCACCACACCTCTGCCACAAAACACTGACGCCTGATGCAGAGCAAACGATGCAACAAGCACTGCAATAATAAATGCCTATTGCAGCAGTCACCCCTCCCCATTTCCCTTCCCCACCGCCTGCACTAAACTTTTCCAGCCCTGATACAAGCTGCTATGCTGAAAAGGGAAGAGTTTTCCCTTTTCCCACCCAGGTGATGGTGGGTGCTGCCTGGGGATGCACCCCTGCCCCATCTCACAAAGTTGGGAACTCCAGCTAGGTCCTAAAAATGAAACGGACTCTCACTTGCATTGGTATCGGTGCTCAGATCTCTCCAGGGCAGCACAGTGAGCTCCGGTGCCCTTGGATGTTTGAAACCCCCTCCTCTCGCACGCAGCGTGTGCCGGGTTGCCTGCCTGGCCCTTTGCAGCGCGGCAATAATTTGTAGCTGGTGCCGGGATCCTTCATGATGAAAGATGACATATAACTATAAAACGTTATCGCTCCGTAACAGCCACATGCTATAAAACGCCGGGCAGAAGGATCTGGAACTAGATGGAGGCAGCGCTTTAAATCCTTCCCTGCAGAGTTACCGACGCTAAAACAACAGACCCGCTCTCCAGAGCTCCGGCAACAGAGGGAGATGAAGCAAGACCCCAATAAAAACACCACAATCGTGGAATTAGGGTGAGTTTATACCCGCGTGACCTTCCTGTACTGACAACCCTGGGGTAGCTGTAGTACCGGCAACGCCAGTGACATCTCCTCCCATTCATCCCCTGCCGCGACTTTTGGCGGATGCTCCGTGTTACTATAGTAACAATAAAGCTCTGGTACCAATATTACACTACAACGAGTTGACTCTGCTCCCGCGATTACGATAACAATGCTGTTACTGTAGTAACATTACATTGGTGAGGTCTCACCGTTCTCCCCTTAATTTTATTGTCACCAGATTAAATTGCAATAATGTTATTGAGCCGCCATTAGCGTCGCCATGGTAACAATAACATTAAGGTAGCGCTATCGCATTACAGTGGTCCAGCCGTTCCGCCACAAATATTTTAATGTAGTAAAACAAAAGAGATTACTGCAGTAACATTAAACTGCAGTGACCTCATTAAACCACCACCGGATTTATCACGCGCAATGGTTCGGAAACCCTGCATGGCAGCGGGGAGATGCCCAAAAAGCATCCTCAAGGTGTGGATGCTGCTGTGCCGCTTTTTGGGGGGATTTGCCATGCAGGGGGTGAGCAGGAGACCTGCAGACACCTCAAGTTCTTCTCCAGCCCGGCTTGGAGAGGCTTGGAGAAAGGAATTAACGGAGCCACTGGTGAATGGCTTGGGGTGAGGCGGGCGACCTCTCCGTGAAAGTCTTTGGAGAGGATGGGTGAACGGGGCTGCCGGGAGCTCGCCGGCTTAGAAAGGCTCAAAGAAGAGAACGCTCTTGTTTGATAAAAAGAGAGGTGATCGGAGGGCAACCTTTGCGCATCTCCCGGGGAGCAGCAAAGAGAGACGCGCTGCGCTCGCCTCGCTGCCAACAAAAGCACACGCGGCTGCGGCCGGGGAGGTGGAATCGCGGGGCCGCGGGGGTGTCGGACGTGGAAATGGTCCCAGCACCAGGGCACCGCGCTGCTGGCAGGGAAAGCAAAGGGTTCGTGTCGGCACCGCTTATGGGAACCCCGCGACACACGGGATTAAAGCATTAGCAGTTCACCGGGGGAGAAAAACAGTGAATTCGCCACAGCGTTGGGGTACGCAGGAAGAAAAACATGAAGGGAATGAAAACGGTCTCTGTGTCCTATGCATCACTGGTTCTTCCTTCCCCTTGCTCGGTTCCCTTGCCAAATATTATTTCTCCTTGGGAACAGCAAACATCCTCCCCTGGATGCGGCGGTGCCCGGCCCGCTCAAATCACGGCAGGGAGGATTCCTTCCCTTCACCATCACTTCTCCATGACCAAGTTTCCCTCCGTCTAATGAGCGATTAATTCACTTAAGAACTGCTCATCTCCCCATCCCTCCTGCTCTTTGCTCCCCCAGGAAGGAGGATGCGCTGCATCCACATCCCAGTGGGATGCAGCGACCTGGCTCGCTCCTCCAGCAGAACGGGCACATAAATGGGGCAGCCAGGAGCAAACGCTTCCTATACGGGATCTGCAATCTCTGCTTTCCTCCCCTCCCGTCCCATGATATAATTGCTAATTAATAATAACGTTTAGCTCTCAGATAGTGTGTTCCATCTTCAAAGACCTCTGTCGACATTAACGAATTAATCCTCGTCAACCCCCCCTGTGAAGTAGGTGACAATTATTATCTCTGCCTTGCAGATGTTAAATTGATTTTGCAAAGAGGTCAAGTGACTTGGGGGAGGCTGCCCGGTACTTGGTCACACTGTGAGGGAGCACAGAGGAGGTGATGGGTCCACGTGGAGAATCGAGGGCTGGAAACGATGGGAGGGAGATGGAGAGAACCGCTGGATGCGGGAGGAGGGGATGCTCCCAGCTGGCAGAACAAAACGGGGATGCAAAGCCAACAACTAGGACAGCGCGTGGGAGACCTTCAGTCCTCCACAACAGCCCGGATACAAAAGGAAAAGACGCTTTGACGGACGGACGGCGATTAGCAACAAAAGAGAGCCGGGGAAGGAACGCATCAGTCAAAGGAGCCGAGAGCGCGGGCGAAGCGAGGGAGGATTTCGATTGCGTGCCGCTGGTTTCCTCCCCTCCGCCGGTCTGGGGAGGCTCCCCCAGCTCTCTGCATATTTTTTAGAAGGTATTATCTAAACCTGCTTTTGCTTCTGGAAAGGACAGCTGCTGTCATAGGGGAAAAGGTGCGGACACTCCAAAAAACCCACAGCAGAAGGGGGTCAGGGGGTTTCTGCTGGGAAGCATCCTGATGCCCAGCGTGATAATCCAGCCCATGGCTTCATACACGACCAACATCTACACATCCTTATGGCCACCAAGTTACCAAAGAGCCCTCGGGAAACCCATCTGCCCCTCCTCACCCCAGCACCGGTGGCTTTGGAGGTGGCAGGGGACAGGCTCAGCCCCACGGGTCCCCAAAGCTCACAGATGGTGGGTGGTCAGGAAGGCTCTGAGCATCTCCATAACAAAAATAAAACCAGGCACAAGCAACACGTTCCCATCTACTGTTTTCCCTACGAGCCACCTTGATACCTTTGGACTAAAGTGATGATGACGGCGGGGACGGATCCTTCCTCCAGCCACGCGAACTGCTCTCCTTCCACCCACGCACAAAAGCAACGGCAAAAATTTATCCTTATCCTCCCACGACTCCAAGGGGCTTATGGCATCAAAGGAAAATTAATTGGGCAGAGTTCGGCGCTTGAAACAAAGCCGGCTCGGGCGTCACAGCCCCACCGGTGGCTTTATCTCGCCAGCGCACACCTTGGCGGTGACGGTCCCCGGCGTGCAGCGAGGTGCCACCGGCACTGCACGTGTGCCCCCCGCCACCGGGACAGCCCCCCGACTCCGGCGGGCAGGTAATTAACTCCCTGACAAAGGCAGGGATTTGCAGATTAACCCGGGGCCTGGGAAAGAGTGGGAAAAAACTCATTTACACCAAACAAAAGGGGAGGGGTGATTAGTTGCTCCAATGACAACAGAAAGAGCCAGATAGGGCCAGGGAAACTGATAAAGAAGCGAGAAAGCCTAATATCCCCCAGTTGCCTGCCTTTCTATTTTTTTTTTTTTTTAACTTCTTTCTTTCTTTCTAAGCGCTAAAATTCCACCATTTTCTATCATGCAAATTTGTGTGCCTAAGTGAGATTAAACTCCGGCAGGCACCCTGCCTCCTTCCCCAAGTCCATTTCCCGCGCCAAGATAAGGGCGAACTTCCCTTAATGCATCTTACAAGGCAGTGGGAGTGTTTCGCAGGCGGCTTATTATCAATACAAATAAGAGCTTTGCAGACACCGTCCTCCTCCTTCCCTTCTCTTTTTTAAACCCAGGAACCCAAAGAACAGCTTAAATAGCTGAAGTGGCGGAGCGGGGAGATGGGGGAGATGCTGCTGCAGTGGGACTTGCTAAGGAAAGCAGAGCGGGGTACAGGAGAGGAAGGGACAGCATCACTCCTTGGAGGTCAATGGGACCTGGGTTTCTGCCTCCCTCCAAATTCAGAGCTGGCCTATTGCAAATAGGGCTTCCCTGGGTTTTGTCTGGTCTTATGGCAATTGTTCCTAAGGAAGAACAAGGGCAGGGACAACTTTCCAGATGCTGCAGATGACACGGGCGCTCCCCTAAGCTGTTTGGTTTAGGTTCAGCTGTCAGCTGGGAGCTGCTTCCCTGGGGAGATGCAGGTGCAAAGAACCTCTTTGTGCCTTTTGCAGCTCTGTTGTTGGCTGACATCGACTTGGCATGGCTTGACCCCATTTAGAGCTTTCCCCAAGAACAGCAGATCTGAGATTTGAAGCACTGAATGCCAAGGGGCTGTTGTCTCATTCCTGGGCTCATTTGTCCCACCTTAGCACAGAAGGAAGGAGAGATGCACCGACTTTCTATTCCTAGATCGGCAAAATCACCTTTTGTAACGGGATTTCAAGACTGACAAGTGTTCCTGAAAGCCGGATCGACAAGAAAAGGTGGGAGAAACGGGGCTGGCATCATTTCAGAAAGAAAGTGGCTAAGGGGCAACACGATAACAACCTTCCCAAAAGCTAAAGGTTGTTCCAAAGAGGACATTGATCAATTGTTCCCCACGTCCGCTGGGGATAAGCTGAGAAAAACTCCACTTCATTTGCAACAAAGAAGGTTTAAGTTAGATATTAGCTATACGTTTTCTAATTATAAAGCCAGCGAAGCGGTAGAATAGATTGTCCTGGGAGCCTGAAGAACCTGCTTTGTTAAAGATTTTCAAGAATAGTTTGCACACGTGTTTGCCAGCAATGCCCGTGCCTCGTTGCAGGGGGGCAGGCTAAATTAGCTCTTGAGGTGCCTTCTACCCACCTATTTTGGGATCTCAGCCATCAATACAGCCAACCTTGAAATAAATGAGCAGCTCTTCCCTCGCTGCAGCATGGACATCCTTGGTTCATGGAGGATTCTACCTGATTTTCTCCTGCTGCTTAGGGCGACCATCCCCAACCCTCACACACTAAAACAAGCTCCTTCTCCCCCTCTTATTCTCCTGATTTTTGCTCTTTTCCTGCACAGCACCACTTGCTGGACACCAGAATCCCCCAGCTCCTCGCTCCCTCCACCCTTGGCTATTTCTTTCTTCAAATTTGGGAAGGGAAGGAGGGATGCATGGCATGGGGTGAGGGCTTGTTTTAAAGGGGAGATCTCCTTTCCCATCTCCTCTCATCACTTCTTCTCCTTTCCTACCATGTGCTTAACTCGGCACATCCCCAAAACCCAGCGCCGGGACACCCTGCTTTCCTGAGAGGGAGAGCTAAGCATCGCTTCCCACAAGCTGAACACCTTTTACGACAGGATTAGACCAGATTATGTATTTAATAGGCCCATTTTCCAAGGCAGGAGAGTTAATCCTGAGAGCCAAATTTAAATCAGGGTCGTTAAGGCAGGCTTCCCATTAACTGGACATGATATTCACTTTCATGTCCTGCTCTGCCATGTTCCTGCACATGATGCTCTTGTCACCTTCCACCTGAGAATGGGTTGGGTGAGCCAAGCAATAGCTCTCAAAATTAGGGGACCTGCTCCTGAGAACTGGTATTTTTTATTGGTAGCAGCAAAGATATTCAGCAGTTACAGGATTGAGCCCATCACTAAATCCCCCAGCACTTAACTGTACTGCTGCAAGGAGTTAAGACATGGTATTTTCCTCCAGTACTCAAACATCTCTTCCTAATGATACAGCAAGACACAGGAGGGATGAACCTGGATGTTGGTGATACGGAAAATTTAGGTCAGGAAACGGGAATCAGAAGAGAAGAGATAGAAATTGTCCTGCACCACACCGGTGCCTGATAGCGACTTCAGAACTTGCGGGTGATCGACTTTGGCTTAAGAAACTCAGGCAGGTAATAACAGATTGCAAGATAAACAGCAAGGAGCCGGGTTGGCGACACAGCCGCTTTCTCTCTGCGGTTAATGGAGATGGAGAAAGTCCGGCTCTGTTTAGTTTGCTCGATTGCTCGAAGAGGAAAGAGAAAACAGAAGGGGAGGAAGTGGAGAAAATAAAGGTCCTGGGTTTGGGTTTTTTTCCCCCTACTATTCATTAGGCTGTCAATAACGCTCAGGCCTGGCATATCGACGGCGGATTAGCTCAACCCGACTCTGTGTACAAGACCAATGCCTTTTTAACCCAGCTTGTTTCCAAATCAATACACCCATCAGCATTCGAAAATTAGCCCGAGACGAGATTCCAATACTCGAGCTGGTGTGTCATGCTAAGAGGGCTCCTGGCCAAATCACAGGAGAAGGAGGAAAAAAGGTTGCTAGGAAGGGATTAGAAATCTTCCATTAATCTTCCCCGAGGCTGCCTCCCTTAGAGCACGGTGGGTCCCCTGTGTCCCACCACGCAGGCTCCCCCATGCCCAGCACACATCCCCATCGCATCCCACAGCAAGGACACAGGAGTTATCTTGCGTGGACGTCCATCTGCTCCACCATCACATCTGGTCATGCTTGTGGTGGTCAAGCAGATGGATATACATGCTTGTACATCCCCTCTTGAAAGCCCAGGAGCTCTTGAGAGCTTGCTGAAAACTATGCACCCACTCCACCGCCCCACGCCAGCCTCCCTCCTCCTCTTCCTCCTCACAGGGGGACAGAGTTTCAACACACAAACACATATTGTTGCTAGGCATACACACACCTCCGCAAAGTACACAAATCTGCCAGCTCTCTCTTTTCTACCCAACGCAAGTTTTACTTCAAGCATTGCCTCCAGCATGGAAAACAAAATAATCCCATCAAAATACAGGAGCAACAACAACAACAAACAGCGACGTGGGTTTGCCAGTGACTACTTCGGGAGGTGGAGCTGCCTGATTCAGAGCCCCGTGACTACTCCAGGAAAGCTGGATAAATGCGATTGCAAATGTCTGGGCGCTGCCCAACTTCATTTGGACTCTCCAAGCCTGTTGATAACCCTCTACATTTGTACCAAGTTGTCTAACATATATGCAGCTCAACATAGGAACAATGTTGAGAAGACACCTTAGCAAAAGGCATGAACAGAAATCAAAGCCCCACGCCCAACCCCTCCACAAATCCCCTTCTTCTTACCTTGCACGATGAGATGGACACGCGATGTCTTGGGGTGATTGTCTGTCTGCACAGAGCAGGTGTAGGGGCCTTCATCATACACATCCACGTCTTGGATCTGGATGCTGTACTGGGTCTTGGTGTTGGCCAAGAGCACCACCCGAGGGTCCAAGCACCACTTGTCATTGCCGGCATAGAGGATGCTGCTGCGGTTCAGCCAGGCCACCCGAGTGACTCGGTTATCCACGGAGCACCTGGGGAGAAGCAGAGAGGTGACCCATCAGAGCAGTGTCCTCCCTTCCCCAGCCCCTCCTGCTCCTCTTGGGACTGGTTTTAGCTTTGCTGCCGCTTTCAGAGACCAAGTACTTTCAGTGCTCAGGGCACCGACATCCATCTAAACTGCTGGCTCCAGGGATTTGCCCCAGAGCTTCACTGTGAGTTCAGATGTAGAGAGGTCAGAGCCACCCAGCACCAGCCACCAAAGGACCTTTCACCCCTCCCATTCATCCTTTGCAAAATCAGAGACAATCAGAGCCGAGCAAAGATCACCATCCTGAGCCCAAACCACACTTTTTTGGGGGGATGGAGGTTGCTGTCTCTTGCCCAAACCCATCGCTTGTCATTCTCTCCATGCACCTTCATAACCCTGCAGCCAGACAAAGAAATGCAAAGCTGGGAAAGCAGCTCCCTCTGCTTCACAAGGGAGCGAGGAAAGTTGATCTCAGGAGAAAGCCGGCTCTAACACAGCCCTAAAGAGAAACCTTGAGCTTCCGACCATTTGTCCCTTCTGTCAGCTCTTCCTTCCCTACCCGTCATCTGCATTGTTACTTCTCCCTCGCTCACCCCAGCCAAGCATTTCACCCATCAAGTGACATTTGGGAGGCAGAGATCTTCTATTTCCAGCCTCATTAGGGAACTGAGCCCTCCCCAGAAGACAGCATGGCGTAAAACTAGAAAAGACTTTGCTCCTGAAGGGGATAATTTTCCTGTCTGCATTAGCAGGGGTCAGTCTTGCTCCCACCAAAGGATTACAGAGCTGTTAGGACTTGGCTGCACTTTACTGGATGCCGGTGATGGAGGATAATGTCCCTACAATAAAAGCACTCACGGCCTCAGATCCACCGTTTATATTCTCCCCAATCTACTCCATTACTTGTGCAGTGGCTGGGATGCAAATTAACTTTGGAAGCACCTAAAAAAAGAGCAGGGCAGCCTCTGGGAGGTCTCGCACCGTAACATCAATGAATGCAAGGGGTTTAATGGGCTACACGTGCCAGACTGTGGTGGCAGGGGAGTTAACGCCAAGGATGGATGTATCTGTGGGATGCAGACTTATCCACTGCGTCCACTACTGATGCCAGCAAAGACACAGGCACCCATCTGGGGACAAGCTGTCTTGTCTCATCTAGAATCTTTTTGGAGGTATCTCTTTGGCCACAGAGATTAGAGAAAAAGCCTTGATAACCCACTCAGCCTCAAAACACAGCATTTGGAGGTTAGGGATGGTGGATCCCCATGGGGTGACTTGTCTACGGCAAGATGGGTGCTGTGATTTGCTAGGCAAGCACCCAAGTTACCGCACCATCCTCCCTCTCTGGTGTGAAAAACATCCGATAAATTAAACAATTTTACTGCTGTTCCGTAATGATATTACGATAATAATAAATTAAATGTGAGCACATTTTTATTATCTACATTAAAAAAAGCAATAGATTCAGTCTGGGCTGAACACCAAGAACCCGGCTCTTGCTCTCAGCTGCATTACAACTTGAGCTAAAACCGAGAGTTTAGTTGCTTCAAGTTGAACAAAACTTGAGATTCCTTCCCAAAGGACAGGTTTGGGATATTGTACTCCGGAGCTCAACTGAAATTGCAGGTGGATATTTGGCGCAATGCCATGAAATATGCTCCTGCGGTTGCAGCAAGCAGCACGTCTGCACAAACACAGGGGGTGTCCACCCTCCAAAACCGTATTACCAAAAAGGATGCGGCAACGAAAACCCAGATGTGGCTTGAATTTCCTGGACTGGCCCCTTCCATGGAGATTATTGCTAAGGACCTGTAAGCAGGCTGAACCAAAAATATAGATTTCCTCTCTCTTCCATGCCAGGTTTTTTTTGTGAAATGCATCAGCTCGGAGATCCCTGGATAATAATGGAGCCAGACAGTGTGTAATCCAAGCATTCCATCTATCACATGGGCATTTAAGTGCTTTTGAAAAGCAGCGGGGTTCAGGTAACGCATGAGGCAACAGTGAAATAAGTGCTTTCGCCCTTCACAGCACCCGGTCACAATCTCTTCTTATCGCATAGACACGCTTCTCTGTCCCTGGGATCGGAAAGCTTCAAGTTGTTATTTTATTTTCTTTCCTACCTCTATAAGCTCCCAAGCTTATATATATATACATATGTAATAAAGTGCAAAAACAGCTCCCGGGAAAGACGCTCTTCGCCTTTTGGATACGATGTGCTATGTAGGGGACGGCAGGTCATGCTCCTACCCGAGCTCCTTCCACCTCCCCTGCGTTAAATCCTCACACAAGCACCGGTCGGGGTCCTGGTGGCCACGGCTTTTCCAGCCCCTCCATCTGCTCCCGTTCCCTCCTCCAGCAGCCCGGCGTGGGGATGGGATGCTCTGCTTTCCCCCATGCAAGCAGCCGAGTGGAAAAACTTTGGCTTCGGTCCACACAGGTGGAGAGCAAAGCCACCCCCGAGCCTTCAGCATCGTCCTTCCTACCCCCCGAGATGCCCCCACCACCTTTCATTGCGATGTGCCAGGGAGGGAGGGGAGAGACAGGTCCCCAAGGTGATGGAAAACAGCGCTTTGCCTCCAAAAAGACAATGTAAAAAATAACGAAGCGCAGATGAGGTAATTTTCTCACTCAAGATCCTTAATCCTTGTTATGTTCCTGCTCGGAAAGCAAGGCCTGCTCATCCAGGGAGATGACAAACGGCTGCCTGTCAGCGTGAGGAGGGGATGCTGCTGCTCCCTGCCTGTCTCCATCTGAGTCCCAAGCCTCGGGGTTTCTGCTCCGGGAGGTGGGAGAGCTGCTCGCTCACCAGTGCTGCACCATCCCAGGGTGGGCAGCGCTGTTTGCAGAGAGACGCAGCTCCCCACGCTGCACCAGACCCTCCGCTCCCTGCTGGGGGCACCTCAACACCACCACGAGCGCCGCAGTTTGGGCATTTTCATAGCTGATGCACCGACCAAAAAGCAGCAAAAGCCGCCTGTGTGCATCTTTACATCTTCCATACTCATCCCGGCCTGCTCGTGCCCTTGTCCCGCTCTCCCTGGGCACAACCAAACCGCAGCCCCTGCAATCAGATCTCAGGAATAAATAAGCAGCAAGGGTCCCAAAGCCGAGCGCCCGCTACCTTCCTGAATTTTTGGCGTGAACACAGAAGGCACACGCCAGCAATGACATACCTTCCCAAAATTCTCTCTTTGCTTTCACGAGTTTGCACACAAAACATGACAGGAGAGGAGGTGGCCCGGCAGCAGGGGGGAAGGAGGTTTTTAATTATTGAAGTGTAGTAATTGGCACGCAACACTTCTTTTTTTTTTGTTGCCTCTTATGCGGCTCACCGGTGTTCCAGAGGGCTGGGCTGGAGAGCACAGATTGCCTCAGCCCAGCAGGACACACAAGAAATGAATAATGTTAATTAGAACTGAAAAGAGCTCTGTGAAATTATCAACCTGACTGTCGCTTTCGTTGCAATTATCAGGGCACAAGCTCCATCACGGGGAGGTGGGGACAGGGCTACGCTTGGCTCAACCCAGCAAACTTGGTGGTCCAAACTGGGGCTGTGACCAAGCTGAGCATTCCCAGGCTCACTTCTTCTACTACCACCTAATTTTTACTGCATCTTACCCTAGAAAAACCCTGTTTTGTCCCCAGCATCTCCCATCCCAGGCAGCACCTTCCAGCCTCCGCACCATCAGCCAGGCTATAAATGATCAACCAAACCAGACCCTCGCCGGAGGCTGGAGCTTTGCAGCTCAGATTTATTTCTGTGATTATCGCGTTTTATTGTTATTTATTAGGATTAATTAAAGACTGGGCTGTGAACAACTCAATCCTGTTCAGGCACAGTCCCATCACTCTCATAGACTTTCCTATGAAGATCACGCAACAGGAATTTGGCTGTTAATTCCTGAGCAAAGGGACACCCAGGGTTGGATTGTCCCCTGCTCCTGGGGACACGTGTTGCCCATGATGCCATTGTTATCGTAGAAAAAGCGGTCTGGAAGCCTTTTTACTAAAAAATATTAAGTCAAAACCTTCACTGCCACAGCCCAGCCTGGTTTCCCTCTCCTTTGCTGTATTGGGTTAATTCATGCACCAGCAATTTCCACCAGTCCAGCCCTTCTTCGGCAGGATTTACAGCATCTGCTCGCTTTCCGCGCACATATAGACTGCGTACGCTCGCTGCGGCGCCGTATGCTCGCATCCGCACTGACATGCAGCGCTACCCTACGTGCTAAAATGACAGAAAAAGCTTTTTTCCCAGGTTTTGTGTGCATGTGACACATGTGTGGCGAACGTCGCGCTTCCCCTCCGCTCCATCCCGATCGTCCTAACCCTCAGCTCTAAAATAAGCAGAAGGGCACCCCTGAGCTCCCGCTGATGTGACACCACCAAAGACGCGGCCCCGAGGGCTTTTGCACAGCACGGGAGCAAAAAGCCGCTTCCCTGCATGGGGAACCTGCTGCCTGCCCAGGTAGGAGCCAACCCAATGATTAACTCGGCAGCGGGGTCGGGCAGCAAAGGGGGGACCCCGCTGGGGCTGGAATCTATGTCCCGTCCCCCCGCAGCAGCAGCTGGATGGAGCATCTCCAAAGGCTGCGGGGGCGAGGAGGTGCCCTCAGATCAGCTGCTGCCCCGGAGCCTCTTCAAAAATCATGCTGAGCTGGTCAAAAGCAGCGCTCAGAAGTGGAAAATAGAAATCCTTTTGTGCTTCTTCCCCCCCCGGCTTCTCTTCCCTGCTCGGAGTTTCATCTCAGTTCTTGCAGGAGGAGTTGGGGCTCTGGACTGGGAGGTCCTGCCTTTCCCAATGGCTTCACGCTGCAAGATGCAGCAAAACCCTGCAAATCCCTGCCCTTCATTTCTGCCCTCTGCAAGGCTTTAAAGATTCTGGCACCTCCTTGCTGGGAAGGGTGAGATAACACATGTTTGTAAAGCACCTGATCTCTGCAATTGAAAGTTTATACATGCAAATGATTCGCACTAATTACATTAATAATAATATCCCGGGCTCGAAAATATCCACCTTGGTTCATTGCCCGGGATTTGCAGAGCTGCAAACAACTCCCAGTATGATGCCTTAGATGAGCTTATTGGCAAATACCACGGAAACCGGACTGGGGAGGAAGGAAGGGCTGCAAAAAGAGCCAGAGCTCCCACTTTGCAGCTTGCCGACCCCGCGCAAAGCGGGTACGGGGGAGTCAGGAGATGAATGAGCATCTCTACAAGTGCCCAACACCCCTGTGGTCCTGGGAAATCCCCCATCAGCACCCCCGACAGCCAGGACTGGTGCAAAGCAGGCAGGTTGCGATGCTGCAGGGACAGCTTGTCTGGAAAAGTCTCTCTCTCTCTGCAATGCAGCAGCACGCCAGCACCTTTCCAAGTCCCCTGCTCGCCTCATCCAGCCTTTCTATTTATCCTCCTATTGTCTCTGCTAACAACGGGGGCTCTCTGCACATCTACAGCATCTACCAGCCCGGCATCTCGGAGCGTGCCACAAAACACCAATGAGGGCAGCGGCTCCCAGGCCGCACGGTGAGGGAACACGTCCCCACCGCGGGTTCCCACCCCGTGGCATGTTGCTGCTGGCCCATCTGCTTGGGCGCCCTCCAAAAGCGCTAATGTCCCGGGAAAAAGGGGGTGACGCCGGCACCCAACTGCCCGTCAACAGCTGTGCGGGGACATGGCCAGTTTACTAATGAAATGCCACCCCGCTGGGACGCTGCGCTGAGCTCGAGGGATGTTGTGTTCCTCCTGGTTTTCTCCTTTTTCACCCCAAAACTGGCTCTGGGGGCTCCTGGATGCCAGCAGGGAAACAGCCCTGGGTGAAAGTCACCCCTTGCCCAGCGCTCTTCCAGAGTTGCCTCCTAAAGGGTTGTCCATTCTGAGATCTCTCCCTGCTATAACCTGTTCTCTAAAAAAATGCTCCTTTGCCACCTGCAAGCCCCCAGATTGAGCCATTCAAGACACCCCAACTCTCCATCCTTCTCAGCATCCCCCCCTCCTCCTCCAGCCCAGCGCGGACGTTCCTCCAGGCTGAATCCCAGCTCAAACACGAGCTGTGCCCCTCATCCCAAATAAATCCCAGTTCTGCTTTGCACAATTGACACTAATGGCCCGGGAATAAAGCGATGCCATCTACCCCGATGGCCTGCAAAGGAGCGCGTTTAACTCTGCACACAGGCAAGGGACCGCTGGGCTTGACTGCACTGAAAATGTATTCGCGAGGAAGCGATGCACTTAACTTATTACAAGTGGGAAATTATCACTAAAGTGGCTTTTCCTCAGAAGTTGAGGCACAAAACGAAGCGGCAAGGGGTGAGGGCTCTCTGCCAGGACTGCAGAGGGGAGGGAGCAGGAGCTGGATGCTCAATGATGCTGTGGGTCAAGAGGGAGCAGGACAGGAGGAATAAAGGGCACAAGGGAGCAAGAAGTGCTGCAAACAGGGATGGGGACAACACGGGGAAACGAACCCAGGGAAGAGCAGGAGATGGGGTATCAGGTTTTTAGAATGCTGGCAGAGCTCTCCAGTAGCCCAACACGGCTACAATGGGGAGATGGGGGGAATTCACACTGGTACTGCCTGTAGCTGCCCAACCGGGTTTACCTGTAGCAAATCTATTCTGCTACACGCTATCTACATACTGAGAGTAAACGCAGGTTATCACATCACCTCCCTACACCGGTTCTCCCTCACACTCCTAATTGCAACTTCACCGCAACACCCGAGCTCATGTCGCTCCTGCTGGCAGATGGACGGAAAGAGGACGATGAGAAAACCCTTAAAATAAAGACTGAGAGGTGGTCCGGGCAATACAAGTCTGCATGGGAGGAGCAGGATGAGTCCCCAAGCCTTGCAGTGCCACCAGGTGATGGGGAGAGGACCTTCCCTTTCGGCAGAAGAAGCAAGGTCACAAAGACCAAGACAAGAAACTAACCTGTGCCTATTGCTCAGATATCTATCTCCTCATAGAAACAATCTCTCCAGCAAGAACCTTCTTACAGACACTCCAAACCCACCACACAGCCAGATCACCACCAGAAGGTCATTTGCCACATGACCATAATGTGAACAACCTTGTCTCGTGACCTCCCATCACGACGGGATGGGATGTGTCTATGAGAGAAGGTGCTGGAGGGGATGCTGGTGACACAAGGGATGTGGGGAACCAAGTAAGGGGAGAGGATGGACAGAAGGGACGTCAAGGATGGAAACACAACAGAGCCAAAAGCAACGGGACCTTCTCCAGCCATGCACCAATACCCTCTCCCCATTTATAAAATGGCACTAATGAGACTGAAAACAAGCAAGGGAGGGAAGGAAAGGACCCTTCCCAGCACAGACCCCCCCCTTCCCTCCCCTCTCCCCTTGAGGACATCATCCTTAAAATATATTTCATTTCACAGCTGCATTATGGTACCACAAAATCCTGCGAATCCAATTTAAGAACAGATTACCTCCTCACTTACTTCATTTGAAGCAATTACATGTTAATTTTCATTGAGACCAGCCTAATGCATACCAATCTGATGCTGCAATCTCATTTGAATACTTGAGGGAACGCTAGTTGGGCTCCGGGCTCTGGAGGCTCATATTTAAAGGGCCACTTCACATTCCCTTTCCCTTTTCCCCCGGTTATTTACGCTTTTCGGCGCACTTGTGCTGCTCCCTCCCTCCCTTCCCAGCGTTCCCAACAGCTGGTACCACTTGTGAGACCAACTAAAAAAAGCCAAGTAAGTTTTGCGGAACGATGCTGCGCCCATCGCCAGCCTGCGCCCCCAAGACAGGAGCTACCCCAGGCCAAAATGTAACATTGCTGACGCCTTTCACCATCGAGTAAATAACCTTCCAGCATCAAAGTGGCCGGTAAACATGTGCTGCTATTGCACATGTCCCTGCAAAGCGACTCCTCCTCCTCCCAGGCCAAGAACAGCCCCCACCAGGTTTCTAGCTGATGGTTATCTTCTCCCACACGCTCACTTAAAGCTTCTTATCTAGTCAAGCCCACAGTATCGATTGCTATCCCAGACACCAAGCTTGGAGTAATTAATAACGCCAGCAGAATGCGGATTCAGCTCCTGGTTGAGCCGTCTCGCCGTACACATCCCGGCGATAAGCATTTGTGTTGGAATCTGCACCTTAATTAGATTTTTTTCAGATTGTGAAGGGCCCCGAGACAGTGGTGCAGATGCCACAGAAAGGTATATTGCATTGTACTGTAATTAATCCAGAGGTAGAGAGAGCACAGGAGGGATTCATGGGGAGACAACCAGCCCCAAAGACTTTAGGTGCAAACCCACCCTCCATCATCTGCAAACCATCTCCCTCTTCATACCACCCACCGAGCGCTGGCGACCAGCAGAGACACATTGGGCAAAAGGCATTTGGATGAGCAGCTCAGAAGCACAAGCTTTCCAACAAACAGCCATAAAGACAAGAGGAGATTTTTCTTTCCCTTTATAAGAGATGTCACACTTTGAACTCTGATTTTTAATTATTCTGTTTTCCTAGAAAAGAGCTGATTCTCCACCGAGCGCAGAAGGTGAAAGAGAAAGGGAGGTGGGGAGGAAGCCTTCAAAAAGTACCCAGATTTGATTCTTTATCAGAGGAACAGAAAGAGAAATTTGTTGCTGATCAAACAGATTCAAGTACCTTAAAAGAAAAGAGACCGCTGGAAAATGGAAACTAGTTAAGGAATTACATGAAAGACACGGGAGATGCTCGAGAAGCAGAAAAGATGCTGCAATGAAGTGGAGTGGTGAGAACCTGGAGGTGAAGCGTTTGCTCTGCAAAAGCAGATGATGGGACAGTTGGGCTTGCGAGATGGAGACCGACCCATCCTCAACCCCTAATGTGCCTTTCCAAGTCCTTCCATGTCAAAGCCTTTCAGAGGCCAGGTCCTAACGCCTCCCGAACTGTGACCCACCCAGCTTAGCTCGGAAATACTTTAAAATTGGAAAACAGAGCGGCCGTTTGCTTTCCTGTAGAGTCGATGGTGAGCAAAGCCCAAGGGTCGCATTAGATTAGCAGCCGGCTCTTCCCGAGGCATGGAAACTTTGATCATTTAATATGTATGCACCGTGTCAGAGCGAAGAGGTCTCCAAACCTCGGTAAATGTTTTATTAGGGCGGCTCTGGCTTTCGTGCCCGAGCTTTGCTCCTTTTGGACTCTGGGGATCTTGTTGAGATCGGAGAGATGCTGCTCATCACATTTTCTCTCCCAGGAAGGACCAGTACGGGTCCTGCACCCTGCTGAAAATTAATTAGAGCCTGGAAGATTGGATTATGGCAAAAACACCCCCCAAAATGGGTCCTGCCTTCCTCAAAG
This sequence comes from Streptopelia decaocto, assembly GCF_964273445.1. Classification (NCBI taxonomy): domain Eukaryota; kingdom Metazoa; phylum Chordata; class Aves; order Columbiformes; family Columbidae; genus Streptopelia; species Streptopelia decaocto. The sequence goes on along the minus strand of NC_138676.1, from coordinate 3,650,398 downwards.
CACCTGCTTCTCTTACACCTTGCGTGGAGACCCAACACACAGACACTGATGTCAACACCAAGAAGATGTCACGGCAAGAGCGCGGCTCTGTTCTTCCTCTCCATCACCACCAAAAGCCACCACCACGACTGCCTGGAGCTGCCCAACCCACTAGAACAAGGTACATCCACCCACTTTTTCATTTGCAAACCACTTGCAATGGCTCAGGTTTGGAAATGAGCTATTCCCAAAGTGATTATTTGTTGCTAAAGCTGTCCACTTTGCTGGAAATTTCAAGGAAAAATTAAAAAGCAGTGTAGGTTTTAAGTTCCCCCCATCACCACCCTCATTTCAAAATGAACATCTGGATTTCCAGCTCCCAGAGCTGGGCTTCACATTAGGAAACAGCACATGAGGAAAGAACGAGGCCAGATATGATCTCGGCATAAAAAGACTCTTATTCAAAGGACACTGGGTCAGTATCATAAATGTAAGTATACATGGCTACATCCCCACTTAGATCTGTGCCTTGAAGAGCTCCACAATATCCATTCTGGGGGAAAAACTACACCGCTCGTGTCTTATTAAAGCGGCTCCCACTTATTTTTTTCCAATTCTAAAAAATATTTACATCCAAAATAGACAAGAAAAGCCCAGTGCCAAGAAAATAGGGGATTTTTATAGACCTGGTTTCTGCAAGAAATTACCAAGACAACAAGTCACTAAGTCCCGAGAAAGGATTTGACATTTTCCTGAGTAAAAATAGCACCTGAAGTGGTATTACTTGGGATAACACCTTATGGGCGAGCGCTACCCAAGCCACCGGAGAAAGAAAACTCGCCTGTGGGATCCCACCAAGGATGCCTCATTGTCCACCCTGTTCTACAGGATTTCACACTGATTTCCACAGAACTCCATTGGTCTCATCCCTATTATGTTTGACTAGGTATTTGGGTTTTTTGGCCATAAAGGCAATTACAAAGGCAAAGAGATTGTCTTACGCACATCATCAGCTCGGTGCGGAATGACAAGTGCCCACGCCGTGCCAAACTCTACACGTAGGTGTGAAAGGGGATCTTTGACCAAGCAGAAGAGTAGGGTTTGGGTTTTCTGTAATTATTTTCTCTTGTTTTGCCTTCTGCTCGGGGTTTTGTGCACCGATCTGCTGCTCCCGCGGCTCCTCCGGCCAGACCAAGCTGCTCCGCATCATCGCTGCCAACGCGGAGCTCGACCCTCTTTATCCAGATGGCCCGAACCTCCCGAGCACTGAGGCTCCTGCAGTTTTCCAGGGAAAATGCCCAGCGGTCTCATTACATCCAAACCTTCCTCCTTCACTGCTCCTTCCTCCCTGCCCAGCCCGAAAGTCAGAGGAAAAAGGGGAAAAGTAGAGACCGGCAGGGATTTCATTTATCGAGGGACTTGCTCTCTTCCCGTTTGAAAAACTAGAATATGAATGCGTTTATTTATGCATCAAAATTCAAACTAATTATTAGCTGGAGGCTTTCAAGTAAAAATGTAGGTCATGCAATATGATGTGGGATAATAGCAATTGTTTCAGCTTCAGGAGGCACAGAAGTAATAGAAAGTAGTTGTCCAGCTTGGCTGAGCAGCGGCCACATCCACCCGGCTGGTTGTGAGCTCCGGCACCGGCTCTTAGCACAGAATTTGTCACCTTTTTGGCTCCTGTCCCCTGCCACCCTGTTCTCTGCCACCCCAGGAGTGCTGGATCACAGTCGCGGGGTCCCCGGTCCAGCAACCAGCAAGGGTTTTGCAAAAGAGGGGCTGAAACGCACCCCACAGCACACCCAAACTCACCCCGAAGGACAAGCCAGACCTGATCATTCCAATAGTTTAAAATAATACTAAAGAAAAAAATAAATTCAAACAAAGAATTGTGAAGACTTCAAAGGCAAGAGAGCAGGATGCACATGTTAAGCTACTCCTTAAACCAGAGGTGAAAGGAGGGTGAGATCTCCCCCTTTCTGCCCCTCAGCCATCAGAACCAACTAACATCACTGCACAAAAATACCACTGTTTTGCTCCTGTTTCTAAGAGGAGCCTTTCTAATCCTGGGATGTGAAGAGCTGTGAATCTTCAACAGCTTTTCACCGGTGCCAGGGCTTGTGGGCAGCAGATATCAAAGCGAAACGTGGAGTTTACGTGTAAGAAAAGGTTTGGCAGCAAGAAAATCTTCATGCCCGAACCCAGAATAAAGGAGCAGCACTAGGAGAACTTCTCCGAGACAGCACAAAATAAATGTAACCTACTTGCAAGTCAACTGCGATCAAGGCGAAACAGAAAGGTTGCCAATTAAAACCACTGAATGATTTCAAAGAACAAAGAAATCTGTGGACATTGTTTGATTGTGCTTATTCTGCAAGAAGAAAAAAAGAAGCAAAAGAGGCTAAAAATAGGCTGGATGTTGTGAGCCAGATCCTCAGCCTGGCAAAGGCACCGGCTCCGGGGAGTTACGCGGCTTTACTCATGCAGCCGTCATTGTTGCTAAGTTCTGATCTCTATTTAAACTTGCAAAAGGTTTTCTTCTCCTTCAAAAATACAAGAATCTCCCCCCCGCATCTTGGAGCTCATCTCTCTTAAAGCAGCTCACATGATGATGATCAAAAATAAGCCCTCCAAGCCTAAGCTCGCTAGCATTCATTTCTCTCCCACTAATGCTGGACTTCTTACTGTTAATCCTTAAATATATCCTTAAATAAGAATGACAGTACCTGAAGCGCCTAACAACCCCGTATCATAAACAGAGACAGGCTCTGCATTCCTAATTTAGCTTGCCACATGAGAGCTGACACTAATCCCAGATCCCGAGTCCCGGATATCTCCAGCCTAAATGCCATCACCTTGCTCACCTTGACATTACAAAGCAGCCTGAACTTGCCTTGTCCTGCTCAACTTTCACAACTAGTTGTTGGGTTACGGCGTCAAAAATCACCATGTCTTGGCAATCTGCAATTGCAGATAACTCCTCTAAGAGTCCAGTTTTCCAAGGGCTCCAGACCAGCACTGAGCCAACAGTGAGAAACAGGCATCCAGCCTTTTCTCAGCCTAAGGGAATAAATGGATTTACTCCCCAAAATACCAGGAATCTGGGCAAGTGGGTGCACTTAGGACACAGGGAAAGAGCGCTTGACATTTTGCAGGGAATCCAGAAAGAAAGAGAAGCCAGGCTTTACAAAGACGAGCTCACCCATCATTCCTGGGTGGGTGTTAGTATTTATCTCCAAAAACGCAATCTGAAAACAAAAGCCTACGAGGAACCGCAGCTGCCTCCTGCAAAGCAGGCACCAAACCCGGCAACTAAACACAACCTTTCAGCATAACAAGCAGAGAGAGGAGGGCAGGATTTCAGCCTGGCTCTGCAAGCAAATTGCGGCACAGCTTTAACTCTCCACCAACTTCTGGGGCTCGCGGGATAATTATCCCCATCAGGGTGAAGGTTACACACTGCAGCTGCAAACCAGCCACGAGCCGGAGACAAGAAATACCGCCGGAGCGGCGAGAAGAAGCAAGAAGTGCCAATGATAAGCCAAGCGCAAGCCCTAAACTTTATTGCAAGCCCCTGTGGAGCCAGCTCCGAGCTGGCGAAGGGAAGATGCCAATGCCCATCATCCTGTCAAAGCCATCAGCTGGCAGGGATGCTGCGGTATGTTGGGGTGGGTGACTGTGGCCAGGCAGGGTCCCCCTGCAAAGCATCTGCCATCGAGGTAGGAATAATGAGTGGGAGCAAGTGTTTTGCTCTGGTTTTCTGCAAATTTGCATTGCAGAAGCGATGGGCTGCAGGTCTTTGGAGCCGGGGTTGTCTCCACTGTGCTTAGGAGCGGCGAGAAGCCGGTGCTTTAATGCACCTGTACCTGGAACGACTGGGCGCCTAACAGGGTTTTTGGGAGCCTGAGCATCCCCGACCATGTGGTCCTCACATCTGAGCATCCTGAATCCTCAACACCATCCCCACGCGCATCATGCAGGTCTGCACGAGCGCGTCTCGAATGGCAAGAGAGGGCTTGGTGTGGCTTTGCCTGAAAGCCAGGCACCTTGGTTGGATTTTCATCCTCTGGCAAAACGGAAAGGATAACGTCTGCCTAGCTCACAGGTACCTGGCAAGATGGTTAGTTATGCAGGGCTTGCTGCGAAGCATTAAGCATTATTCTTCCAGCACAGAAATGCTCGCAGATTTTCGAGATGGACGGGTGCCCCCGAGGCTTACACCTCTGCAATTACGCTCCAAAGGTCAGGGGCTGCGACAGGAGAGACGCACGTCTCCAGGTTTGATTCCTATCGCAGCCGAGATAAGCAGCAGCCGCAAGCTGGGAGCGGGTTCAGCTTTCAGGCTTGCGCTCAGAGCTGGGATTTTGCTCTGGGCCCAGCCTTAGCCAACAGTGAAGTGGAACAAAATCACTCCAAGAAAGCATTTGGCGTCTCTGTTTTCTCTGGATAAGGTCTGGTTCCCCCTCGCTCACACTCGGGTGGCTTAGGAAAACAAAATCGTGCTCCTTCTGCCTATCAGATCAGGCACACAAATGGGAACTGGCAAACGTCGCCGCCGCTCACCGGCAATTTTTTGCTCAAGGAAGGAGGCTCAGATCTGAGCACTCCAGCAGTATATACAATTTACATCCCACTTAAAGACTTAGAAGAGAAAATAAGGAGACCGTGCTGCATTTGCCTTCTGCTGGACCTGCTTTCATCCTTGGATGGAGCACGCGAAGCTTTGTTCTACGCAATAACACGCGGGGATATTTCTCGGCGCTGCCAAACCTTACAATACAAACCGGGTATTTCATAACCTCTCTTATTTTCCTTCTAAGCCCCAGCTCTCAGTTGTGTGTGGTTATACAAGAACATTGCCTTTCAATAAGCAAAAATAAACCCTTTGCGCTCCTCCCTCTTCCCCTTCCCCCCAAAAAACCAAACCAAACACCACCACAAAACAAACCCAAAAAAACCCACAACCCATCGAAAAAAAACCCAAATCGAACAAAAACATCCCAACGAAGCAGCAATGAAACACTTCAGAAACCGCCTCCACTCTACAGACACATGGTTGTAAGAGCAAGGCTCTGGGTTTCGCATCTGTCAGCTCCGCCGTGTTTAGCTCCGCGCCGCCCCAAGAACAACTCTCGGGCTCCTTCCTGGCTTTAATCTGTCTCAGCAGGCACAATAAACAACTACAAATGGAATAACAATATTGAAAAAAGGGGGCCGGGAGGAGGGGAGAGAGGATGCTGTAATGCAAAGGAGGTCTGAGCTACCGGCGAAGGCTTTTAAGAGCCACACATGCTAATTACGGTGTTAAAAATCTGTCAGTCGAAGGGCTGGATATTAAATGGAATTGGCTTGAGATGACAGGGCTTAGCTTGATTTTTTAAAAATTATTTATTAAAATGCTCTGGATACAAATTAATGTTCTTAGTTCCAAATGCATTATTGTCTCCCTGGCTTTGATCTGCGGAGCACTCGGAGCGGTGAATGGGAAAGGTTGTCAAATTTCCCTCCGCATGCCCCCTAAGTGACTCCGCACCCCTCCCAAAATGGCACTTTGCAATTTTCTTCAGTATCGTCTCTCCCCACACCCCTGGGAACATCTGCACATCACATCTGTACGGCACAGCTGCACCCCGCAGCACCGGCGTTTGCTCCCCAGGGATGCTCCTGGCTGGATTGCATGGGCATCCTCTGCTGTGTGCAGACAGCCTTAAGCCAGGCTTAAGGCTAAGCTCCTCTCCTGCCTGCCCCAGGGTGCAAGGCCAGTTTTGGGGTGAAGCACTTGGGACAAAGAGCAGGCACCTGCACAGCAAACTGCCCCCGTGCTTGGGATGGAAAGCTTGCTAAAGCCAGGGTTAAAGCTGTTTGACCCAGACTTTAAACCCAGCTTTGGGTCTAAGAGCCAGGACTCAGCTTTGCCTGGTACAAAGCACCTTTGGGATGGACTCGGCTCTCACTCTACACACACTGAGCACTCCGGCTCATCCATCCCGTGCAAATTCACCCAGCAGCCACGTGCCTTTGCTCTCTCTAGAGTTCACTCCGCTTGGCTCCCAGGTCACCTCCTCCCTTCCCACCTTATCTCTTCTTATTTTTTATTTTTTAATTTTTTTTTTTTAAACAATGTCTGTACAATTTCGCTCTCGATAACACGCGAGTTAATTAAGCCGTGATCTCCTGGAGACAGGTTGCTACAAGGAGATAAGCAGCAGCTTCTGTTCGCCATAAACAGCTGTGCTCCTGACCAGCTTCTGGGGATTTGCTGCTTTTGTACGGGAGACAAAACAATCATTGTCAATTAAACCTGGACATCATATTTTCCCCACCGTCAGTGAGTCTCTTGACGTCACCTTCCCCATGATCCTTCCAGAGGAGTCGAGGGTGCAGCAATGTACCCCGCGGCTTAGGAGAAATTAATACCTGAAGTTGTAGGACGCCAGATAACGGTGTTAATTCAACAGCTGTACTGCTTAAAAACACAAAAGCCATTGCTTTTCCAGTAGCCGTGAGTCAATAATATGGTTTTGGCAGATGAACAAATGGAAGGAGGAAAAAGAAAGCAAATAATCTTGTTCTGCCCAGCATGAGAGACCTTTGCTCAGCTCCCCACCTGCCGCTCGCGGCAGAACCACTCAATTTTACCAGTTCTCACCAAATTCACCAACGGGATGGCACCAAAACACCAGTGTGGACCTGGAACCAGCCATAAAATGGGGACAAAACCCTTGACAACACTTCTGCACTCAAGAGGAACTACTGCCAAGCCAAGGATGTCCAGATCCAGCACAAACTGGGACCTGGAGACACGTTGAGCTGGACTCACGATGCAGGGGTGGGGGCAAGGCCAGAAAAATGACTAAAATGTCAGGATCTGAGACTTTCACACTTGTGGATGCTCAGTAACCTCCTCTCAGGCTGCTCCGCTGCCAACGCAATTACCAGAATATCATAAGTGATACGCCGGGAGCCGCTCATTAAACACAGTCACTATGTCTTGGAGGGTGGTGGGGGGAGGAAGAAAAAGGTGGGGGTTCCTTTTTTTATTCCCCTTGAATGCGGCTTTAATGATTTCAAATCCCTTCAACCCAATTACAGCTCTGTATCCTGATTAGGGGACTCTGAGCTATTGTGCACCGGAGCCATTATCTGGCGGCCCATAGAAAAATTAGTACCTGGAGAGGCTGCGCTGGGAAATAAATCTTTCCCTGACATTTTGGGACCAATTCTTGGCCAATTAGAGCACACTTTACTGTGCGGGTAATGTGTATCCAAACTGCTCTCCCTGCTGAAAAGGCCAAGCAGAGAACAAGTGTAATCCAGGCAAAAAAAGAAAGAAAAATTACCCGCTGCAGACTTGTAACTCGCCCGCGCTCCCCGACAAGTTATGCACCCCCCGCTGCAAAGAGCTGACTTGGCCGGTGGTGACAAGATCCCTCTGACCCCAAAGCCATGGGGAACGGAGCGAAAAAAGCTGCTGATCTTTGCACTGCCAGCCCCGACTTATTGTGCAGCAAGTGGTGATGATGCTGAGAAGCCCCAGAGGGGACACGAAAGACCCCAGGTGGATCTAAAGAGGGACGGGATGAACCATAAACCTGCTCCACCAGCCACCGACAGAGAGAGATGGGAACCCAAAAAAAGCCCCTGTTGCACACACAGGCAAGGTTGATGGACAAGGAGGACATCGGAGGGGACAAGAGGGAAAAAAAGGCAGCAACTTCTGCTGGTTCAACCAGAACAACGTGGCTTCCCCACAGTAAAACCAGGAGAAAGCTCCTCCTTGAGCCATTTCTCCTTCGCTGGCACTCGTCTGGTTGATTTTGCACCTCTCTGGATCCTCCCCTACCCATCAACCATCCCCACAGAAGCTCCATGATTGCTAAAAGTTGCAAATGACCTCCTGCTCGGGTGTCCCAGCTCCATCATTGGTGGTGGGGACAACCCTCCCAGATGTCCCCACGGTGCAGCACGAGATGCACGGGAATCCCCAGGTCACCTGGCTCTCCCTCCTCCCATCACTCTCCTCTGCAATGGGGCAAACACGGACTAAAACAAAACCGACCCCAAGAAGAAGATGTTCCCAAATCTACCACCTCCCGGCTGAGCAGAGAGATCTGCTCCCATCCAAAGACTCGCCACGGCAGCTCAGACAAATGCTGAGCATCAGGTAGAGCATCACATGATGTTCTGAGCAAGGAATGGTCCTGGGGGGTCAGAAACCCCAACCGCATGGTACCTCCTGGCTCTGAGAAGGTCTCATGCTATGTGGCACACCTGGGGACCTCTGCACCCTCTGGGGTCTTTGAGAGTTGGGAAAAGCCTTACAGATCAATTTTAAAATGAGCAATAGCCTTGCACACCCCTCCAGAGAAAAAGGACTGAAGGTGGAGCTAAGAATAGAGCAAAAAGTAGGTTCCAGCACACCCCAAACCCCCCAACGCTCCCCCTGCCGCCAGCTTCGAAACGAAGTTTGAGCCACAAACCACAACGGGGTGTTTATGATGCATTTGCGCTTGGTTTGACAGCAAGTTCAAGGCGAGCAGCCCTGCCTGTCACCGCACAGCGGTCCAGCTGTGCAGGCACTAATGGCACAGCTGGCGCCGCGCTGATGGCAGAGCCGGTCGCTCGGCAGATTAAACCCGCGCCTTGTGCCGCCTTTTCGCACCTTCCTCGCTCGCCCACCCGGGGAGGCGGCGGATAAAGGGATGGAAGGTCTGCGGTTCATCACAGCAACACGGGGAAGGACCAAGAGGGAGAGGACACATGCGGGGGGGGATCACGACGTGTCTCCGCTATGGGGTCGAGTTAATGTTGCATGGGCATCTTGACGCAACTTTTTGTCTATAATCATACTCATGGTGAGCGGTTAAATTCATCCCTGGTGAGATGATGATCACAGCTAATGGAATTAATGCAAGGTTTTAATTTGCCTCTTGCTGCTCAGTCCTAGCAACTCCCCAGCCTCCGGCAGAAGCGCCAAAAATATGGTGTTTGATCTTCCCTCCCCTGATACTCGTGTACTTCTCATAGAATTCACCATCTGGAGGTGCGAAAAACCCATCACGCCTCCCGGCCCTGTGGCAGCACCGATAATCAGGCAATCTGGTGCTGCAGCCATGGTGTGAGCCCGGCTCTCCCACCTCATCCCACCTCTGGAGATGCACAAGAGGTTCCATTTGTGGACCCCAACGTGTGGTTCAGCAGCTTCTGGGAAAGGGTTGAGGGCAGGAGAAGTTGGCAGCATCTCCTCTTTGTGCGGCAGCACCCAGGGATGCCACCAGACCTGGTGGAAATCATGGAGAAATAGGTGGATATGGTCAGAATTTGGGAATGGAAGCCCAAAAGGAAAGGAGTTTGGGGGCTGCTGGGGGTGCTGAGGGTTGTTCGGATGGCTGAGCACACCCAAAATGGAAAAAAACGACCACGAAAAAGTTGCAAAACCAAGTAAAGAAACAGCCAGGAAAAGTTGCACCTAAATACACTGAGATAGCAGACATGGGGGGAAAGGAAAACAGTATTAAAAAAAAGCAGCGGCGTGTTGCTGAAATGAGATTAGAACAGTAACAGGTTCACTCCCGTGCCAGCTAAATCCCCATTAAATCAGATTAATGCAGATGGTCTTTATGTAACTGACCAAGAAGATCAATATTGTTGTTTCAGTTGGGGAAGGGAAAAACTTGTCCTGTTTGACAAAAACATATCATCAATTACAGAGAGCGACCTCCTTCAGGGCTACCTTGCTCAGGACTACTGAAATTAGGCGGCCTGGATCAAAACCATCGGGGTGGCTCATTCCTGCCACTCTGGGGATTAATTGAAGGGTTTTTTTGCTCTTGGTGGGAGGAAATTTGGGGTTTCTCCCCTTGCCAAGGCTGCAAAACTGCGTCCCCCAGCACCACAGCCGCGTTTCTAATCCATCCCCAAGTCTTCCTGTGCCAGCAATACTGAAAAGCTGCATCTTGTCCCCATGTCACATCCGCAATGACATTTTCTATTATTCCTCACTCTTACTAAACCCCCAGAATTCCCCAGCCAGGTGATGGGGAATCACGGCTGCCCAGAGCTCCAAAGCCCAGCCTAAAGCTCTGGCCTAAGCCCAAGCTTCTTCCCCAGCGTTTGGAAAAGGACCCAGGAGCTCCGGCTGCCTCTCTCCCCATCTCACCATTAGGGATAGATGAGATGCTCTACAGAAAGCGATATATTTGCTAGTCAATCACTATTTTACATATGGAGAAGCACCGACGGATTTCCATGAACACTCCAATTCGCCCGCCGTTTCGTTCTGGTTTTTAATTCAAAACTCTGGTGTTTAAAACAGCCTTTCGCTGCAACCTTTCCTATACGTTTGTTTTATATCAGCCGTAAGTCTGAAAGCTCAAAAGCAAACAGACGACTATTTCGATTTTGTCGATGAAAAAGAGTGAAATCCGGTCAGAATATTTTTCTGGCTTTTAACTCCGGTGACATTTTGAGATGTTTTGCTTGCAAGCTGAACCCGAATGATCGCGAGCATCACTTCCAACCTCAACTCCCGGTTTTCCTAAACAAGTGGCGGTGCCGGGGTGGGCTGCGAGGGGTTAAGGCTCAGCCCTGCCTGTGGAATCCCCCTCGGTGCTGCCAAAGCTAAAAATAACCATCAATTGCTTCCCCAGGTAGCTTGTGCCTGTCCCTGGGGGAATCAATCACAGCATCAAAGGGGAGGCATCTCCAAAGGGCTCCGGTAGATGCAGAAACACACACGCTATATGGGTGGATAATGGCAGTAATAATTATTCAGCAAACCCCCTTCCCCACCTGCTTTTTGGTTGGGATGGGTTTGTTTTTTTAAACTATTTTTAAAGTTTTCAGATTTGCTCTCGAACGAGCGGCAGAAATCTCAGATTTTAATTTAATTAGCACCTCCTCCCTGCCTGGAAATGGCCTTTCTTCACCCCCGATGGTTTCATCCTTTGGCTAACATTGACTACTTCCCTCTGTGCTTCTAATGGACCTGAAAGACTCTTGTTACATACTTTATTTGTGCTCCGGCACCAGCAAAGATAGACTCAAAGCCGCTGGGGGAATAAATTCAGATGGCGAAGGGATGTAGTGATGCCCAGCAAGGGGGGGAGAAGCAGCACAGGCGCTGCTTTTTCCTCCCTCCATCCTTGGGAGATGCTGATTCATTTCATTTTTTAATTGTGTTTTATTCCCTGGCAATCGGCGATGGATGTGGAAGTGACAGTGACACTAGATGGAAGGCAGCTAATAAGTACCAGCATATAAAATAAGACGTGTGGATGCAGTAAATCAGCATCTGAGCGGGACAAAGAATGATTATTGAAGCAATATTCAATTTCTCGCTGAGAAACAGACCTCTTGAATACTCGTGTCTCACGTTTGGACAGGTTTGGGGAGCTCTGCGTTGTGTTGGTGAGGACTTGCAGGTGTCTGATGAAAACCCTGCATTTCTACGGGGGAAAAGATCGAGTATTTACTACTGTCAGCTTTCAGAGACATTTTCTTAAGAGAAAGGGAAAATAAAAAGCCAATCACTTGACCATGCCCTTGGTTCCAGCAGGCTGCTGTTTAACCCCTTTGCTACCCATAACATTTTACTGCAGGGTTAGTATAGTCACTTAATAAGGATTCAGTCCTCCTCCCGCTGCTCTCCAACACCCCAAAAAACCCCTCGACCCCGCTCTCCTCCTGGCACCGATGCTCCCGTCGCCTGGTGTTCGCACACCCTCAGCATCGCGCTTTCTAAATATAATCTACTAGCTCGCAATTACCGAGCGGAGAGAGCAGGACTGGAGTTGTATTGACTTACAAAGCCCACACAGTCGGAACGCAGCCCAAACAAATCAATGGCGTATTTAGCCAAATAAACCGCTCCAGCAAGCTGATGACTCCAAGGCCGCCTTGTTTTTACTGGTCTGGAGGCTGATTTTTCTGAAATACCCTGTGGTTTGTAGGTAGAGCAGGCTCAATGCATGAGGCAAACTAACGCCGGTGCTACAGACACAACTTCCACAACAATGATATCCAAGAAGTCTCAATTATTACGTTATTCTGTCCACTTACGGTCATGAAAACCATAACTTCCATTTTGCAACCCGTAGCTCCCAATTTTAATCTTCAGCTTAAGACACTGGACCATTTGCACCCCAAAACTGTCTCCTTTCCCCAGTAAAATCAATCCTTAAGCTTTTCCACTGACACGACACGGAGTCGGCGGCAGCGTGTTGACCCTGTAACCGGGTTGTGATAGTCCCTGTGCACACACCAAATGGGTCCTTGAGCAGACGGGGTCTGCTTTTCCCACAGCAAAAATATTTCCAACAAGCAACAAGTCAAACAACCTAAATACTTGAGGTCACCTTCTCCAAGGCCTTTAATAAGGTATATTATTAAACAGGCAAATGTCAACAGAAAATGCAATTTGGAAAGAAGACCTGAAATGTTTGTTTTGAAAAGTGGTTTTGAAAATGGACGTTTTCCAGGCTTTTTAATTTCTCCTTTTCTTTCTCCCTTTCTTGGCTGAAACTCTTCACCAGATTTGGCAAGAGCTTCACAGATGGCGCTGGCCGACCCACAAGTGAATTCTCGGAGAATAAGCTATTTGTCCAAAAAGAAGAAAACATGCCCAGATTTGCTCGGCTCCAACCCTCTCCCACGCTGCTCTCCCTGCCGCTGCAGCCGTCGCTTCGCCCACCCCACGGCAGGGGCTCCAGTAAGAGCCCACATAGAGGAAAACTCCTCCGGAGCAAGCGAGGAGCTTCCTCCATCAGCAGATGGATGCAGGTGGGCAAAGAGCATCTCTTGCAAAGAGCATCTCCTGCAAAGAGCATCTCCTGCAAAGAGCATCTCCTGCAAAGAGCATCTTCCGCTGTGAGCGGTGGAAGACGCCAACAACACCCAACACCTTTCTGCACTTTGTTTCTCCCCGTGCTTAATGAGGAGGGATATTTACACCCGACGGGGGCTGTTTCCTTGCTGATCAAAGTTCCCGTAGTCTCTGCTGCCTGCAAATGTGACGCAAAGCTTGGCCCGGGCGCGCAGAGATGGTCGTGATTCGCAAGTAAACAAATGTGCTGCTTAAGATTCGCTCTATCGCTGGGCAAATCCTCTTTGATTCTGAGCCTCTGGAAGCGGAGCCGGTCGAGGAGACTAATCCTGACAGCCCCTATTCAGCACTGAAGCTGCCTATGGGGGATGATGCTCAAGGAGATGCGGGTGCTCAGCACCCATCGGGATGTAGTGCACAACCTCGCCCCACTCTCTGAGCACCCCCAGGAGAGCTGGGAGATGCTTTTTAATGCCATTTAAGAACCTCTTTGCAGCCCACGGCAGGAAAACGGAGCACAAAGTGCTGCCTCTCTGTGCACATGCAATCAGGAGACCAGCACCATGTGCTTTTGCAGGATGGATGTCAGCAGCCCCACTTATTGCCACAATCCCAAAGACAGCCCAGCTCCCCGCTCACACTCCAACCTCCCCATAAAAACCACGATACCACGACCTCGCTGTTTGCATTAGCAACACGGACAGCAGGGATGGCTGGAACCGGGGTGCAAAGGGACCGCGGACTCATCTTCTGCACTCAGATGGACAAAACACCCACCAGACCTCACCCTGAGACAACACTCAGCGCCTGATCCCCGACCAGGGAAATAAGGAGCGTTTATCCACGGCAGGGATAAACAAACGCACATTGAAATCCCCGCTTAGCTCAGACTCCCTGTGGTTTTGGGGGCAAGATAGAGAAAGGAGGGTTTGTTCGCCAAAGTATTTAAGGCCCTGGAGAAGCAGACAGGCACCCATGGGGGGATTTTCAAAAGAGACTTAAGGGACTAGGGAAAGTCTTCGCCGATCCGACCCTGAGCTCCATCAGCACCACACAGACACAGCACCGGCTCAGGAGCAGCACGTTCAGAGCTGATGTGCGGAAAGGCAAGTGAAGGATGCGATACAGCTCGGTGAAGTCACCACACGGCTGTGGCATCCCCTGCAGCGGAGGAGCTCGCTGCTGGTGTTTGCTCACAAACAATATGCTCGTCAGGACTTGGCCCCATCTCTCAACTCAGAGGTTTCCTTATGGAAGTTTCTCCGCGGGGAGCAACGCCACGGAACGCGCACGGCGGGATCCGTCTGGCATCCAAAGAAAAGGCATGGCCAGTGCTCCAGTCACCTCCTCTCTATAGCATCCGTCTCTCGGTAAACTAAATATTCCTTCAAATCATCCCAATATTTTTCCCTCCTTGCCCACAGTGCCCTGATGTTGCTACTACCCTGTTGGTATTGAGCGAGCCAGGGCCCAAAATAAGTGCCTTCATGGGGATTTCTTTTATGCTTAAAAATAAAAATCAACTAAAAAATCTATTTCTGGTTATTTGTATTTCTGCTCCCTGACAGGTTCACACCTTTGTTGTCCCTTCCGAGGATGCGTCAGACACTTGCGATGTGCCAAGTGACCTGGAATCGGCCCCAGCTGGCGCTGCCAGACGATACCCCACACATCAGAAGCAGCTGCAGCCTCATTTTTCCCGGGGAAGCACCTCGGAGCCGCATTCACCTGGAGGAGAAGCACCCAGCCAGTGCTGGGAGCCCCGTTTTATGACTAGGACAACACAAACCCCAAGGAAGCAGGATGGTTTTTAAGCTCTTTGAGCTCAGCCTGGAAGAAAAGCATCCCCCATCCACCAGCCGAGCCCCCCGCCCCACCTGCAAAGCCAATTTACTGCTTGGGTTTATTTACTGGGGAGAAAAATCCCCCATCCGTGCAGGCGTGTAGGGAGGAGGATGGTGAATGTGCCAGACGCATCCGCGGGGCTGGCGGCAGCCGGAGGGGTCAGCGCCACCCCGGGAGCAGCTCGGCACGGTCCTCGGAGCATCTGATCAACTGCGGAGGGCTTGCACAGCTTGGGAGGAAATGAGCTCTTCCAACTCATTTCTACGGTTGCCAGCTCTTCCTTTTAGCCCCCTGCCTGAGCTTCTTGGAAGAACCAGCTTTGCGCGTAAAAGCGGAGAGTTGTCACGTCCGGGGAGCCCAAATGTTGCTATTTCCACCACTCAAAGTTAAAAAAAGCCAAAAAAAAGGGCGCTTCAAAATTAACCCCTTGGACCTGTGGAGCTGCTCGCAAAGGCGCCCCGTCTTACATTAATCTGAATGTCTGCAAAGGCATCCGAATCTCCAGCAGCCTTGGACCAGCTGGTGGCTTGTTCCAGTCCACAAGGAGAACCATGATACCCCTCAAGCAACAATACTTCTTGTGCTTGAACAAAAAAGAGCCACACAAGATGGGCTGCCCTTCCCCCGGGAAGCCAAAGGGACCTGGAGATCCAACATGCACATCATGCCCGAGGCCGTGTGCTGTTTTCCCCTCCCTGCCTCTCTTGCGCGGCATCCCATAATGTCATGTCCATTTGCAGATTGCGCTTTATTGGTTTTTATTTGGCAGCCTTGCTCGGCTCTGCCCTTTAATTTATCCATTATACATACTGATTAATTGGCCGATAAAGCTCTGTCCAGTTTTTTAAAACAAATTCCCAGTCCATTTGCTTTTAGTGGAACTGCGAACAAGCAGTTTAACTCATTACATTATGGCGCTCGCGCTTAAGGTTCACTCTGGAAGAAGATATTTCAGGATCATACATATGGAAAACAGCCCTGATGTGCATTAATACTCCCTCGGAGGGCTGGGGCACGGCACTGGGATATCTCCTTCCTCCTGGTGGTCCTTTCCCCAGCAGACTGGAAACCCTTCTGTCCACGCATTGACACTGTGTTAATGATTAGACCCCACAAAACCAACTTGGGCACCTCTCTTTTTCTGGGTTTTGTTGCCCAGCTGCTCTCTTTTGCAACAAGCCACGTCCAGGCTCATTTTCCTCCTGTATACATAGAATTATAGAACTGTTTTAGTTGAAAAAAACCTTCAAGATCATCAAGTCCAACCGTAGCCTCACGCTGCCAAGTCCACCACTAAACCACATCCTTAAGAACCTCATCCCCACGTCTTTTAAACCCTCCAGGGATGGTGACTCCATCAGTGCCCTGGGCAGCCTGTTCCAATGCCTTACAACCCTCTCCAGAAAGGAATTGTTCCTAATATCCAATATCTAAACCTCTCCTGGCGCAACTTCAGGGCATCTTCGCTCATCCTACTTGGGAAAAGAGACCAACACCCTCTTTTAGGAATGGGAAAACATCTCCTTAAGCCCCTCCAAAGCCTCTTTCCATCCCACCTGTTGCCTTCAAAGCCCTCGGCGGCAGCTCCAACACCAGATTTCTGGGTTCCAGAACCCCTCATCCCCAGATACAGAATCATAAAACCATAAGATGACATCTCCAAGCACAAACACCTCTGCCCCAGCAGCGCTTCTGGAGGAGGATTCACACCGCCCATTGCAGATGCCTTGGGCATCCCTTGCTCCCAACGCTGCTACTCGCTTTGTCTGCAAAAAAACCCTAAAACCCCTCTATTTTTCTGAGCACCCAAAGCCCCAAATGTAAAATCCACCAGAGCCAGGTGCAAATGAGGAGTGACGCATGCAGAGATGGGAGCGAGGGGAGAAGGGAATTAATTCTGCCGGGATGACTTCTCAAAGCATAAAAGGAAGAAAGAATAACCGGAAAGCAAACGCCATTTCCCCTGAATATGAAACTAGGAGTGAATAAGCGATGGACTTCCACAGGGCGCCTTAATTCCCGTCCGTCAGCCTCGCTGCCTTTTCTCCCCTCGAAATGTTATTATCTATCACTCTCCTGGCGTGAACAGGACCGGGTGCATCTCTCCGTCTCACTAGCTCAGCCGATAAGCTTGACAGACCTGGGCACTGGTGACAGCGCTCACATTTCCAGTGGATAAAGTGCCATTTACATGAGGCAAGCGCTGGTGATTTTCCATCAGCCGGGACAGAATGAGGATGGGAACAGCTTGTGAGCTTCCCCTCTGGAGCAGCGCCTTTTTTTCCCCCCTGGTTTGCTTTATTTTTTGGGTGTTTGGGCAAAATCTGGACCTTCTCCTCCACTCGGATTTATAAACACCACCACGAACAAGGCCCTGGCCCTGATTAAAATTCCCAGCATGCCAGAGTTTGCCAAAAAAAATCTCCGGACCAAAGCAAAACAAGCTCAGGGGCAAGTCTGGCAACCCGTTCTATCTGGCTGTTGTCGAGGGGATTAGAGGGGAATTTGGCATGTTCCCTTTTCCTTCCTTCGGACTCACGCCTTATATTTTTTTCAAGGATCCTTCTTTAGACCACACTGCTTTCTTCTGGAGGAGCTGGTTGGTTTTTAATGTTCCTCTTTGTTTTCCTGACACTGCTGCTTTCTTCGCCTTTTATTTCACAAATCAGTGCCTTCTTTAGGCAGGAACAACCAGCGGCCAGTTCCCACAAGGGAAAAAACGAGGGGGAGGGTTGAGGAAAACATGTGGTTGAGACAAATTCCTTCCCCATCAGTCTCTTTCCACCTTTGAGCTTTCAACCCTTCTGCCCCAGCAAGCTGGACCCCTCAATACTTAATGGATAGAGTGGTCTACACAGCCTTTTGGACCAGTTGACCTCATTTTGTCCTGGTTGACCTCATTTTTTCCCATTCCACCATGGGTGAAGAGACAAGGGTGTATGAGCCATCCCCGGGGGTTGCACAGAGGACCAAGGGGCTGAGGGATGCGGCAAGGATGCCGTTGAAGCACCGGGATGCGGCAAGGATGCTGTTGAAGCACCGGGATGCGGCAAGGATGCCGTTGAAGCACCGGGATGCGGCAAAGATGCTGTTGAAGCACCGGGATGCGCAAAAATCACTGCAAAACCACTGTTTGGGTCGTCACCCCCCCAGCACCCAGACGAGTCACGTCGCGAGCAGTCACGCCACCAACACGAGTAAAACTTCATCCCCGGCAAGCGTGATGGAAGCAATAAAGATCTCCGACAGCGCTGATAACCGCCAAGGTCACCAGCTTAAGGGCACGCTCCTCTCTGACAACCGAGCTTTATTGACTTTAAAAAAAACCAACAACCCAAACCTCTATTTTTTTTATCATTTTGGGTTCATCCGCAAACTTATTTGCAGGCTGGTTTCAAACTAGGGGTCTCAAAGCCAGGGAGGTGGATCCTCATCCAACAGAGGACCCTGTTGGACCTGCGGTGGATGCAGGAGATGACAATCGGACAGAGCTCAGCCTTCAGTGCTGGAGTTAAGGGCAATGCGAGGCCGACAAAAACCTTGGTTTGGACTGGAAACAACCAGCCACCCACCTTTTGGCCAATGAACAGCACAACTGATTAGAAAATGGGGAAAAACTTTTACTTGCCATTCATTCTTTAAATTCTGCTTAACTCCATGTTAAGGAGTTTTTTTAGCAGAATACTAAACCCACCTATCGCTCTACATCACCACCTTCCTTTTTAATTGAGAAAGCATCTAGATGAGGGGAAAGTCTGACACTTTGACCACTTTTACTATTCCTCTTAACTCTCCACAGACAGAAACCAAGCATTTACATGACAGCCACAGCACAGGCGAGGGAGCAAGGAAATGCAGTACGGCCTCGGGAACAGGAGAGGGAGTACCAACAGTGGAAGAGGGAAAAACAGGAGCGATTTCCCGTTTCTTCTGCCCCGTTTCACCATCGCCACTGTAAAGTCATCTGCTTGGTGACACCAGGGATGCACCAAGCTGTGTCCCATGGCATCACCCTCAAATACACCCTCTGCCCTGGGGGCATCCGCAGGAGATGCTCTGATTTCACAGCTATTAATAAACCCTCCACAGAAAGGGCAACATCTAACTCCCAGCTATCCAGAGGGGTATGTTGCTGGGTTTCCAAGGACATTATCCAAGGATAAGCCCAGGTCCTGTATCTGAGGAAAGGCTGGTCAGCTGCACTGTTATTTTTCCAGCAACCTCCTCCATCCAACCCTATGGAACATCTCTGTCCCCACGTCCCGACACAGCAACAGCTGGACAGGCTGCAACCTTAACCTGCTTATTCAGCTGCAAAACCGGGATGTAGGAGACACGATGCTCAAGCTCCTATTTAATTCATCTGCATAAAGACCCTGCGTGACAAAGAGAGGACGCCCTAATAGCACAGAGCCCGGGAGAAAAAGCTAATTTGCCACCATTTATATTAATTCGTACAATCTGCGCCTCCAATCCTAACCCGTGGGAAGGAGATCGCAGGAATTCGCAAACCTTCGGGGATACAAATATTGCACAGAGCATGACAGCTTCACAAACTGTACAAGATAAGTAAGAAAATCGACTCTCGGTCTCATCGGAGAAGGCTCCGGAGCCCAAGTCAGCTCCGAAGCTCCAGCTTGCCTTGTTTTGCACTGCAAAATATAATCCCCCGGAGTCCAAACTTGTAACCGTGGCCCCAAATAGCTCCCCAGCCATTCCCTCACCAAGTCTTTCTTCTTGTCCTGGTGCTAAGAAGGGTTATTACGCCTTCCGCACAGCATGCGACAGAAATGTTTGTGCAGAGGAAAAAAAAAAAAGAAAATAAAAAATCCCCCAAGTCAGTACATTAATGTCCTGCAATGAAAAATAGATCTGTCTAAATATGCTCAAGGTAATTCAGAATACATTTGAGGTGATTTCAGGCTCTAAAGTCTGCCTGTAACAGCATTTCAGGCTGTGTTTATCAGTGCTCTCCCCCTGCACTTGCAGGTTTTTTTTCTCCCTAGTTATTTTTAAAACATTTGCACAACAACAGAACAAAATGATCACGGCTAAGGGGAGAAATCAGCCTCGCAGCAGCCTCTCTCAGCAGCTCTGGAAATTGTACCTTCCCATTTAGTGAACCCAAAGCAGGCTGGGGTTCAATTCAGGTCAAGGTGAGGAGCCCCATACCCATCTGATGGTGCCAAATCTGCAGCAAATCCCCCAAATTCAGCCCAATCGAACCCAAATTTCAACCTGGGCGACGTGCAGCAATTCCGAGTGACACCAAAGGGTGGGTGTTAGCTTTGCCTTCCTTGCACAAGAGCCCCCGTTTAGCAGCTCCATCTAAGGATGCTCCATACGTTTCAACAAGGAGCAGACCCTCTGGTTTCCACCAGAGCACCCCCATCAGAGAACAGGGGTATTTTCCCC
The DNA here is from genome assembly GCF_964273445.1 of Streptopelia decaocto. NCBI lineage: Eukaryota > Metazoa > Chordata > Aves > Columbiformes > Columbidae > Streptopelia > Streptopelia decaocto. The sequence goes on along the minus strand of NC_138676.1, from coordinate 3,630,333 downwards.
TATGTGACACAAGAGAAATCTGGTGACAACACACTGCGGCAGAGCAGAGCACGTACACCCATCGTGCACAACTCGCCCGCCGTTCTGAAGTACAAGCTTGGAAAAGAAACAAAGAGAGATAGCTTTGGGCGCAAGGGGACCCATCTGTTTTTGAGGAGTATTTATTTATTTATCAATTAATGTATCTATTTTACCTTGTGCTTTTGCACCATCTTGAAAACAAGGAGTCATAATATCCCTCAAGCAATTCTGCCCCTTATCCATCTGGTAAACAGCCATTCTGCTTTATTTTCTTGCTAGCTTTTATTTTAAAGCTCTCTGGCTTCTAACGGAGCTGAAACCCACCAAGTTGATGACGAGGACATCACCATTAATGATGAGAGCAGTAATAATGACACAGCGTGCCTCCGCTGGCAGATTTCAACCCATTTTACAGTCACCTGCAATCCCCCATCTGAGAGAGACAAACACGACGCTTATTTTAGAAGATGCAAAAACTTGCAGAGAGAAGCCGAGCTCTTCCTCCAGTCCCAAGACAGGGGTTATAAACAGGATTGCCAGCACCTTTACTCCTGGTAAATACAGGATATACCACACGTGTGCACACTCAGCGACATTTTCCCAAGCGCTTGCGCAATTAAACCTTTCCTCTGGCTTTACACCGGCTCCTTATAATTACACTAAAGCTTTTCAGGGGCCAGAGCCTGGTGTTTGCCAGCAGAGGGAACCTTCCCATTGCTGGCTGGGATGCTGAGGGACCCAGCAGAGCTTCTCTGCAGCACCCAGCGTCGTTTCTCCCAGTTTTGGATGGCGTGGGACCCACTTGGGCACCCCGATGTATTCTGAGACAGTACAAAGCGCCTTCTGCTGCAAATACTCTGCTTTGCTGCAATATGCACGGGCAAATTGGTAGAAGAGCCTCTAAACAAATGACACGGGGTTAAACTACATCCATTTCCCAGTGAAAAACATTAAATTATATCTATATTCCACCCCAAACGACGGAGCCGGAGCTGGGGAACGAGAGACACAGGATTTAGAGCCTGAAACCTCTAACAGTTGTTTGCAGCATCAGCTCCCTGCACGTTATCAACACTCAACCATCTCCATCTCACGCGCCGATTGTACTTTGCAGTTATGAAGTTGTTTCCACTTTATCCTCCCCAACCCCCTCCCTCCCTCCTATAATATTTAGTCTGCAGCTCTGCTTATTTACATACTTAATTTCAGTTCTGTTTGCAAACACAAATTAGTTTTGTGCAATTACTTTGTGCGCGGACATGGAGTTTATCCGCTTCAGCGGTTTAACAGCACTGAAAGTGACTGCACAGGACCATATGGCTCTCTATATATAATCACAATATTACCTGCACATATTAGTTACATAAGAGCTGCGTTATAATTAGCGCGGTTCAAAGAGGTTCAAAGAGAAAAGGAAAAGAGAATGGGGGGAAGAACAGACAAAGGGGAAAAGAAAGAAGGAAGGGAAAGGAAATATAACACAAAGGAAAGCGAGAAGGATTCCCCGACCCCATCACAGGGCAGCGTGGGAGAACTGAGCTACTCGGGAAATCGATTTTATGACAGAAGTGAAAAATCAGGTGAAAAATTGTTTGGGTCAAATTAAATATTTTGTTCAACCAGAAAATAAAGGGTTTGTTTCATTGTCAGGTTCTCTCTTTTTAGTTGGCTTGTTTGTTTAACCTGAACAACAACACTTAGTTCTATTAGTTTAGGCAGAATTAAAAAGGCGATTGAAACACCAAAATCCAAATGTTTTTCAGGAAAACGGAAGCGGATTTTCTAGACGTTTTCTTTCCCTTTTTCCTCAATGCAAAGGTGCTGGTCTGAGCTTAGTTCAGCAATACTTCCAGTCGCCCCAGAACTCCCCTTTCCAGGGAAGTGAATATTGGCATTAAAACCTATAATGGGATCGATTGGATGGAAGTTTTTAACCACCCCCGTGAGTACAAAGACACGCACAGGGTACCAGGGTGGGGTTTGCCACGATTTCCCATATTCTTGAAGGTATTTTCATGGGGTTCCTTTAAAGTCACAGGCTGCGCAGACACATTTTTGCTGGGAAGTATTTTAACCACATCTGGACATCCCCAATGCCCCATAAAAGCCACCCGGTGCTGGCGACCTCAAGGGGCCATCTCATTCTCATTCCTGGTGCCACCAGAATGGTTTGACCCCAAAACCACAGAAATTTGGTAAAGATGACAGGATTGGCATCCTTAACCTCCTGAAACGTGTAGAGACCACCTTTGAAGGATGCTCTCCCACTTTGTCCTCCCATGGCACCGCCTATCCCATAGGGAATGGGCAGGACAGGTTTTGGCCATCAGCCCTGTCTCTCCACAGCTCCAAGGGACACAGGGATGGGGACAAGGGACCCATGAACCCCGCGAGCATCCCAGCGGTGACAGTCCCCTTGCTGCAGCACCTCCAACACAGCTCAGCCTCCACGGCCCATGGAATCACCCGTCTCTCTCCATACAAGCAGCCAAAGCCCCCGGCGAGCGCATCGCATTTTCTGGTCCGCTAGGAACCGGTGTAAGAACACAAATTCATTTCGCGTGCGGCCAACAGCCTCCAGATTGGAAAGCCTCCCGGAGGCATGGGAGCCGCTGACCGACACTCACAGCATCCCGACAGCTTTTCCTTTGGGTGCCGGCCACTTTTAATCACTTCACAGCTTCACCTATACACATAAACATTGCACAGACCATTCTTTTTTCAATAAATTCCCCTCTTCCCCTGCTGCTTCGCAAGACGGTCTTTATTTATACAATACACTTCCCATCCAAGGCATCGCTGAGTGCTCTACACAAATATTAATTACCAAGCCCTAGGTGGTAAATTATAAATATCCGTTCTCTCAAGATTCAAAATCCTATGTTTAATAATAATAAAAATAAAAAAGACTGCACTGTGGCACATAAAGTGCCACATGAAGGAACACTCCTTTGCTTGCAGTAAAACACACCAGACCCCAGAAAACCCGAAATAGAGCATGACTGCGGGTTGGCGCACAGCACATGGGGAAATGCAGCTCCTCAAAGGACACGGGACATTTGCAGCCTTGCAAGATGATGCAGGGGGTGAGTGGAAGTCGCTGCAAATAATGATGGGTGGGAGCAACGCTCCTTCGGGGTTCTGCAGCCCCAAAGCATCTCTCCCCTGCCCGGCCCTTATCGAGCCACTGGAAATCACTGCCCCGTGATATCTGTGCTGATAGCATCTCCAGGCAGAGCAGGGCAGCATCCCTCCGCTCGGCACACACTCATTACACCCGGCAGCATTTCTGCGCGACACGAGGTGTCAGAGCCCCGACAAGGCGATGATGGACTCGCCGGGTGCAAGGCCAGGTGTAATAAGGAAGCAGCTGCTTTTCCATCCCGCTCTGGGATCTCTCGTCCTTGCCGAACACATTTCTGGGGTATATTTGACGCTCGTTCGCCAAGTAAAATCTGCCAGGGCTGACAGTGAGGAACGAGCAAGAGATAAGTCCCTGCAGCGATAAGGGAGCCGGGGTCGGTTCTGCTCGGCTGCAGCACAAGGCTGTCCCTGGGGTGATGCTGTCACCCTGCAAACACAACCGAGCAAAACTCAAATGCAACCCAGCTCCAAATCCTTCTGGCTGCCCTGTTGCGATGGCACAGGATCACTAACACCAATCCACGAGCAGGTGTGTATCTAAGGATGCTCCTTCGACAAGCCTTGCCTCTTCCTCCTCTCAGAATACACATCAAGCCACGCTGACGCTGTCAAACCCCAAAGTTCCCAGCCTTTGCAAGACTCTCCAGGTTTCCCCCAGCACTAAAGCAAACCCACAAGCCAGAATTCACCTCCGAAAGCCCAGAAACAGGAGCAGTTTGCTGCAATCCTTGCTCTCTGCAGCCCTCCCCAAGCCCGCTCAGCTCAAGTGCTCAAGTGCATCACTTCCCAGCTGCGGATGGTACAAGCAGATCATTGAGGGCTTGGGATTTTTTATTTTTAAATTTATTATTATTTATAATTTTGATTTTGTTTGTTGCTGCCTCCCCTATTTTTTTTTTTTTTTGCGTAGATCAGAGCAATCAATGATGAGGACAAAACCCCAGCTTCCCAAAGCGGGAAGCGCAGGGGCAATCAGAGCTAGTGGAAAGGACACGCCAGGAAGTCAATGAAGATTGGAAATAACATTTACAGAACTGGGACTCAGCAGGCCCAGGGTACTTTGCCTGCCTGTTTGAACAGTGTGTGCTCCTCTTTCCCTTTGAGTGCAGCAAACAGCTGGTCTCTAAGTAAGGGTACCTGAGGATAATAACGCCGGCGCTGATCACTGCAGCAGCCTCCCTGCGCTTCCATCGGGATTTCTGCTTGCCTGCCTGGCAAAATCCATATGGCTGACTCGGTGCACGGGGGGGTGTTTGACTATTTGCCTCTGCTAGCAAGCTCCACACCAAACCCCAGTGGTTTTAAGGACCTGCAGCAGGGCTAACCCCTCAGCAAAGGGCAGGCTGGACACCGCAATCTCCTCCCGCTGCCCTGATAGCGTGCAAAATACGAAGCAGAAAATGGACAGTGGCTCAGTTTGCCACCTAATTTCAAAGGCCGGTGGCTCCAGCTGCCTCATCAAACCACCCTTGTAGAGGAAGGAGGCTTGATTTGGCATTTGTTTGGCAAGAAAAAGCACGGGTCCCACAAAAAAAATAGAAACCAACATCAGCAGAATGTCATAACTATTTACTGCTCACCCACAGCACGACGCCTGCCGGACTGCGACTGCGGCATTATTAAGCATCCTCCCCGGTACACACATCCCATCCCCAAGGAATAGCCACAGTAAAGCACAACACATCTTCAGGAGAATGAAGGAAAGAGACACACGGGGAAGGACAGGGAACATGAACATCGCCAGCTACGAGACTGATTTTAAGCAGAAATCTCTCGTATATTCACACAAAGATAAAGAGCATTGCTTCTCAGACTGGAGGTTTGATGTGGGGAAAAATAAATAACAATAAACTACCCTGTCCCTCTTTTTCTGCCTCAGCACGATGCCTTGGAGCACAGCCCACGTGTCAGGAAAACATTTGTCCAATTTGGCAACCCTGACTTTTGCAGAGGAGATGGAGCACGCCCAAGTGCCACTGCTCCCTCTGCTCATCCTTAGTCCAGGGCTTGGTTTGCTCCTAAACAGGACCTTCTGCGCACTATGGTACATCACACGGGAAGCACTAATGACACCTGTAGCTGTGACGACCCCTCCCAGGCCTGGTGTTCCCCTGGCCCAGCCACACTCCCCATCTCTCCTCCTCCAGCCCCAGCTGTGGCCGACGGGTCCAATTTCACAGCTGCCCAGTTCCAAATTGGACTCGTGCTTCCCAGCTGCACTTGGACTCCCGTCTTCCTTCGCTATCGCCTTTCATTAGGAGAAGTTTCATGGCCTGACACATCCAACCCTCTTGCTCCAGCTCCTCCAAGGCCACTTTCCTCACTCACTCCATGCTGAGAGCTTGAAGCCGCTGCCTTGGACCCATCTCCTCTTCTCCTGCCCTGCAAGCTGAGAATTGCACAGTATGAAGGCAAATAACGCCCTGCCCCATCCACGGACACCTCTGCCAGGTCTGTCCCCGCCTGCTCTTGCTGAGCCCTGATGCAGAACTGAGCCGGAGAAATCAAAGCTGATTCCAATCTTATTATCCAACACGGCCCTATCAGCTGAGACAGCGACATTTATCACATTAATAGGAATGATAGAAGAAAACTGGGATCCTGTCCAACAAGAGCACTTTATCACATGTTGCACCGTCTTACAAATCCAATTATCACCAGCCGAAGGTCTTAACGGCCCTCCAAGAGTGGCTTTGGAAATCTTAAAAAGACCATAAAAGCACTTGTCCAGAGCCTGCAGCGTCACCTTTGCTGCGGCATGGCAAGAAGCATCATGTGCTTGCCAGGAGACGCCAGCAACTTCATCCCTTAAAAGACAAGTCCAGAAAAAGGGGGACAATTGTCACTAGGAAGTGTCCCACCATGGTGCCACCCAAAGAGGAGTTTGGTTTTATTTCCTCCCTGGTTTTCCAGTCCAAAGTAGCGTCACAGGCACCATCTCTAAGGACTTTGCTACAAAAATGATCGAGCGAAGCTTTTCCCAGGTCTTACTGAATGAGGAACAGTCAGCCCAGCATCAATTCTCTTATTTTCCTTCAGCTGTCAATTATTAAGGTTTCATTCGAGCTTGATCCAAAATGATTTTTCCCCCCCATTTTCAATACTGCAAACAAAGCGAAAAATATTTGCTTTCCCCACCCCCTGTTGCTCTAATGATTGTACCTTAAATAATTAATCCACTCCTCTTCCATACGCCTGCCCTTCACTCACCATTACCTAAGTATGCTTCAGCATTTCTCCTTCTGCCCCACTTCAGCTACCGCTTGCGGTCAGAGAAGATGACCAGGGGAATTCATCACAGCGGGACAGGCTTTTCATCTCCTTCTACTCCGCTGAGCATCAAGAAACAAAAGCTTATTTTTACCATCTCCAGCCCCACGCAGACATTCCGCTGTTCCCCCGGGCAAACGTGGCACGAAGACACCTCCGAAAGCCACCGCGAGTTAAGCAACTGGGCATCATTTTGTGCCCCCCCTTCAAAAGCCTCTTGTGAACTTCAGCGGGATGCTGAGACCGAACGAGCGTGATGACGGGAGTGAGAGAGACAAGGTGCAGGGCGGTGGAAAATCCACACGAGCGTGCAGAACTGGCACAAACAAATTCTCCTCTTGCTTGCACTTTGCTAATGCAAGGCTGGTCTGCTTAATTTGGCTTTTAAGATGGGTGCAGAGAGCTTGGAGAGGGTTGGGAGGCACCTTGTCCCTCCACCCTGCGTGAGAAGAAAGAGGACGTGTGTCCCCCTCGGCTTCTTTAACCTTTGAGGGGATTTATGGGATAAAGGCAGAATATATCGCCCAGCTTTGCTGGAGCAAAGGCAGAGGTGATACAGGCTCAAGCATCATCTGGATCCCACCACAGAGAAACAGTCCATCCTCAGAGCAGGAGATGGAGGCTACAACAAGGGCCATATTCTAGCCCTGATATAGCACAGCCCCTAATCGGATACCAAGTTCACGGGCACAGAGGCTTCCCTGGACGGCGGTTCACCATCTTACACAAGCCTAGCAGGTCCCTATAATCTGGATTATTTCTGCCGGCAGGAAACCCGCTCTCTGGGATTAAAGCTGCCACGAAGTGAGATTTACTCGCCTGAAGCCTCAAGGCAGAACAGCTGCTGTCTCACATAATCCCTGACGGCACCAGGATGAACTAATGCACCCCCGACCCATAGAGCCGACACAGGAATCCTGACTCACACCCCACATTTCCAGGCATTACTGCTACATAAAGCAACAACCAGACAAATCGCCCCGGTCCTCTATAGGGTCTCCCCTCTTGCAATGTGCTGATGCGCATCTGGATGGCATTGCCACTGCCGGGAAGCAACGAGTCTCCACCGCGCTGCTCGTAGATATTTAAAGTGATTTAATGGTTGTCATTCATTATTAATCATGGTTATTAGAAGGATGCCTACGCACACATGGAGAAGGGGATCTTGGCACTGTGCAAGCACTGAGCAGCATAAAAAGGTCCCTTCTAGGAAAAGCCCTGTTCTGATAAAACAACAGCACTTGCGGGAAATATTTGGATTTTAGGGGCAGGGTAAGGAGAGACGCAGACGCACATATTTCATAAAAGCTTTTCCAGCTTTTAATCCTGGAATATTTCATGGCAGGACTTGCTGCCCTCACACTGAGGTGACCCGGGTGTCCCTACGAGGGACATGAGCTCACTGTACAGGCCAAGATAAAAGAGATGCTCCATGCCTCCAAGCATTACCCTCCAAAAGACTCCTGGCAGGTATAGATCCAGTGATTTCACAAGGCAGTGGGGGGAAAATAAACAACAACTCAAATTTGCAGAGCGCTGTGGATGTTCAGGGCAATAAAGGGAGTTTTTAATAAGCGCCGTAATGGAAATTTATGTCAGGGTCCACAAAATATTACAGATGGTAGCTTATGGGGCCCTTGTATTAAAAAACAAAGTAAATTATATTAGCCTAAAACAATAGATGAAATTATAAAGCATAAAAAGAAATGGAACATACCCAACTCCTTCCCCAGCGGCACCAGCTGCACATCCCTGCCCCAGCATCCCACCGCGGGATGCTGCCCCTTACAAATCACTTTGTTGCCTTCGCTCACTCTTAATTAAAACCAAAAGAAGCTCCCAAGGCTTGGACAGAAGAAAGGACCCTTGTTTCTCACAACTGTGGGGGAAAAGAGGAGGAGGAAAAAGAGAAATCCCAAAGCTCAGCCACCGTACGTTTTTCAGCCTCTCAAGGTTTTGCTCGACATCGGGGATGGCAGAAGGTGCCAGGGCTTGTCTTTTCACTGCAGTTTGTTTTCAGCCCATAAAAGCACTTACAAGGTGGATTTTCTTCCATTTCCACAGAGCCCTGCACACCGATGCTGAAAGCTCCGGTAAGAGGAGCTGTCAGGGCACATTATCCAGAGGGGCTGATGCCTCACGAGAAAATAAAGTTGAAACTATGAGGGAGAAGGAGGAGAGATGACTGCCAGGCGAGACGTGCATTAAAAGAGAGATGGACATGGCCAAGAGTTTTCAAATGCATTTGGAGATCAGTTGGTTGTTTTTTGGATAGACTGACCACATGCCAACCTGCTGCTTTAGCAGGCAGGGCATGGGGCTTTTCACCTGTCCTGCAACCATTGCCTCCTAAAAAAGGTGGGATTTGTCTTTCCAACCCAGATTTCTAACAGCATGTTGTTTACATTGGCAACAGCCATCTCAGCTTCTCCCATAGCACAAGTCCTACTGATTCTCTTAAACACCTGACATAGGTTGGGATGAGCTGCCTCTTGGAGACTTCTCTGCTCATCCCTGATGGGGCTTGGAGGACTTTTTAGATGGGCTGTGACTTGGAATGCATTTCACAGCCATTTTGCCTTTTTAAAAACATAATTTTATAATCCTAATGTAATTGCAGATAGTCCCATTCCCTATATTAAGTGCCTAATCCCCCCACATCGAGTCACAGCACAAAACCGAAGTGCCCAACCCGAGCCAAGACCCCACCGCTGCCTTGTGACCCTGCAAACACCTTCCATAATATAAGATATCACAGGTCTGAGCAGCTCGGAACAGCGTTATGCTCCCGATGCAAGGGGAAGCTTAAAATTATGCAAGCAGGGCACAAAGTCCAAGGCTGTTGGTGAGCAAACGCCGCCCTTCTCGGCAAATACCGCCCCAAGGAGACATTTACCCGCTGCCTCTCCATCCATCGTGCTGTGGGACCTCCTGAGAGGCAGCAGAAACTGGGAAAATCTCTTTGAGGTGATATTATTTGCATTACTGAGTGATCTGAATGACGTGGTCTATCAAAGTCTTTGCTATAATTCGTTTAGTTTTAGAGCTGTTGATCTCTTAGACCCCTTGGATACGAATGGATCGGTGCAAACAGGAGCGGTGCCGGTCTAAGCAGGCACAGACCACCACGAGAAACTACGGACCAGCATGGATTTCTACACGAGCGTCACTCTAGAAACAAGAGGAAAGACAAACAGCTGAATCCTGAGGAGCTTGATTTGGGGAGATAATAAATCAGAGCTCGCAGGCAGGCAGTATTGAAACAGCCGCGTCTAAAGCCCGTCCGCGGTGATCGTCTAACAAAGGAGTATTCATCTCCTCCGTGCAGACTCACTGTACTTGGCTGAGCATCCTTCATCGTAAAATACCGCAGAGCTGAGTACCGGGGACAGCATTACACTGACAATGTAAACACATTAAGGAAGCAAAAGAGTTACAAGCTCAGATGCTGAGTGTCGCAATCACGTCCAACCTATTTAGCAAATAACGTGGCAAGAAGACATGATGGATAAAGACAAAATTAATGACTGAACTGGTGCTCAGTGATTATCAAGAAACTAGTGATGAGGACCTGATTACATTCACAATGGATAATAAAGGCTTGCCCCAATCAGTAATATATATACTCAGTGCTTCAAAAGGACTCATTTCCAACGCTGGGGAAAATTATGGGAGAAATTGGCTGGAAGGAAAAATGTCAACAGAGAGATGTGGGCTCATAACACAAAACTTATTAGAGAGCCAAAAAGTCAGGGCTCCACAATCCAAAAAAGACAATTTTGGCTAAAAGCCCTATTCTTATTGCTAAAGCAGCAATCAAGCATAACGCAAAAATAAAAGGAGAAATAGACAGCAATCAATGTACATTAGAAGTTATGAAGCGCATTGATAAGGGAAGCTAAAAACACCACGAGGGAGGCGACTGCTGGCTGGCAGAGCTGATTCTAACAGCGCTAGACCCAGCCTAGCCCAAGGCGAGCTGGTGGCTCAGCCCTGGCCTAACCCAGGGCACCTGGTTTGTCTCTGCTAAAAGGCAGTTCCAGAGATAAATCTACTTCGATAAACCCGCTAACCTGCACCAGAGCGCGATTGATGCAAATACCACGGTGCTGATGTTGAGAAAGAAGGGGCAACCCAGGATGTTTTGTCTTCCGAACCCCAAATCCCAGCTAAGTTGGAGCCCAGGTAATTACAGCATCTCCCCAGATGCTCAAGCACAGGCAGGTACCACCCGTCCCCGAGCGGCTGAGCTGGGAACACGCTGACACACAGATGTGCCAAGGCATTGATATTATTGTAACGTCCTTCAAACAATTTGTATCCCCAGAATGGCGGTAAAGAGATATTGTATGGCAAATAAATTAAAGCATTTGGCCATAAAGCAAATAACAGAGAGAGAGAGAGAGAGAAGCAGGCACTGGAGGAGCGAGAGGGTTTTTTCAAATGGGATTAAAGAAAAATGGAAAGTCAACAGGAATAGAAAGGAATCCTTAAAAAAAAAACCCGCAGTATTAAAGAGGCAACAAGGATGTGCTTTTTGGGATTTGTGGATGCGGCTCCAGCAAAAGGGCAGCCCATTTGTGTCAGGCTCTCGAAAAGCGCTCCGAGGTGAGAGGTTAAACCCTTCTAAACACCCAAAGAAACAATAACAGTGGAAAATAGAAAAGCGGGGGAGGAGAACACACACCTCCCTGCCCGGCCAAAGCACCAGGCACAGGTACATCCATCCCCGCACCACTGCTGCTATTTGCTCCGAGTCCCTGGGATGGCTTAAAACCCATTTGTATTAAGCCAGATGGAGAGAGGAGGAAGGGGAAAAGGAGGAGGGGGGAGATACGTTTATGTGCCAGGTGCCAACAAGGGGGAAGGAAGAGAAAGAGACAAATCAAGCGTGGAAAATAAAATAAAATGTAGTCGGAGATATAAAGCCTGTCAAATTGGCTGCAAACAGTAACAAAAGCAAAGGAGAGATAGTTTTCTCTTTAACAAATGCTTTGATCAGCTGTAGTTGATATAATTACTATATAAAGCTCCGGGAAGACAGAAATAAGATACGTTTATCTTCGCGGAGTGAAGAGAACCTTTCTGATCGCTTCCTTTCTTTCTGGAGTGGTGACGAACAGGCTCCGGAAGGTCACGCAGCTGAGATTTTGCCGGCCCCGCTCCATGGGGACATGGGACGGGAGTCTGGCACCTCGGCTTTGTCCCTTGGAAGCCACCACAGCTCCTGGAGATGCCACCAAGCAGTGGGCTGGTACGATGGGCGATGCGCTGGGCACGTAGGAAGGGGAAAGAAGGGGGTTGTAGCAAGGAAGAAGCCACTGGGATTGAGTTTTCCTTTCCACTGGAGAAGAGGACGTTTGCGTTTCCAAACACCACATTTGAATTTCAACCGCTCTTATTTACTTTAGTCTAGCCGCAACAAGCTATTTCTATGAAATATTCCCCTTTTGACAAACTGACGTTGCTCAATGGAAACGCAATTTAGCCGGAAAACCCTGTCAAACCCCAGCAGCTCTCCTTGCAACCGCTACCATTCCCTGCCTCGGTGACAGCCAGTCTAGCATCTATTTGGGCACAGAAAGCAAGGACAGCCCTGTAAATGCCACCGGAGCTTCAGCTGGGGGACATGAGCGATGCTGAAGAGCTACAGGACGGTGCTGGAGCGACTGGGTGCGTTTGGTGGGAGCACGGACGGTGCAAACGTGTGCACATAACGCAACACGAGTGATGCGGCACAAAACCATGCCCGGGGGACACTGATGCAGCCCAGACAGCTCTGCACGATGCATCACGTCTTGCAGCGGGACAACAGGGACGTGGCAAAGCACCCAGGTCACCGGGGACAGGGGGGGACTTTGCACCCGCGTGTACGCAGCCCGGCTCGCGAGGGGGAGCGGGGGCTCCTCTCTCGTGCTGCATGCAAAGCCCTGATTTATTTAGACTGGAACAATTTGTCGGTGGCTGTAATTTTAACTACCTCCGCGCTGAGGAGCCAATCAGGGGCTGCGCTCGTCGAGGCTTTTATGAGTTCCCATAAACGCAGCAAAATGAAAACTCAGGGGCCCTTAAAATATACTCCACGGGTTTGTGCGGTGCAATTGGAGGCTTTTATGACTCCTGTCAGGGCTTTTATGACCCTGTAAAACTGTGCGGCAGCCTAGCCTGCGATGAAAAGCGGCCTCAGATGTCTTAAAAAGCCTAAATGGTCCTGTACGTTTACAAGACCTGTTGGTACAATGCGGGGAAGCCCTGCGGGATGTCGCCCTGGCTCAGCAAAAGCTCATCGCCTCCCCCAAAAAGACAAAACCCACCGTTCTCCTAAAATATCGAGAACAAATAAGCAGCTGCCCTCCCATCAGGGGCAGGGTGAGGGCCACAAGAGACATTCTGCTGAGCAATGAGCTCCTTGGCTCCACAAAATGCGATTTGCGAGCAGCCGGGATGCAAAGCTAAGCCAGCCTCCAGAATAAGTGAGTTTGATGGCATCACTCTCTCATTTCCCAACACAAACACCACTTGATTTAGCAGAAGCAGCAGGGTTTTGTTTCCCTGCCTTAAATGAAGCCAAGACTGTAAGATTAGGGATGCTGCGGGAAAGCAGAAAGAAAACCTATCAGGCGGGCAGTGACAAAGGAGCATTAATAAACTGTACAAGGTACAAAATGCCAAACAGAAATAGGGGAAAGGAATAAAGAGAAAAAAAAAAAGGATAATACAAGATCCAGGGACACAGCCAGAGGTTGCAGAATGCTCAGGTCTGATGCTGTGAGCCCAGGCAGAAGCACATTGGGTCACTAAGCCACAGAATTACAGCAAATGGTGCAAATAAACCGGTAGCACATTGTAGAGGGTGTTAACAAAACCCATGCCTGATCCCATCAAAAAATAAGCCATGTCCCTATGCTTTCCTGAGCAAGAAAACACGCCACAGTCTCCTAAAATAAGCAGAGTTGCTTGTGCATCAGCACAGGAGAACTTGCAGTCTCCTACACACCACGTCTAAATATCTGTTTGATTGCTCTGAGGAGGTGAGTGAGGAAACCCAGCCCTGGCAGGGCCACTAAGTCACAAAGCACAGCCCGAGCTGGCGCCCGGGCCTTGAAGAGCGTCCGCAAACCAAAAACAACCCGTTAGCAAGACCAACCAAACACAAGATGGGGTTAGGAAAACTATGAGCAAGGTGCAGACAACCTGCCCAAACCCACAGAGCCGAAAGTGGGTGACTTTGCAATCCAGAGGGCAAGTTTTCATGGGACCTTTATGGGGTGGCGGTGGAGCCAGCGGTGTGACTGCTATGTTAAACATCTCTCTCCCAAAACTTGACTTTTTGAATCAATAGTTTGTCAGTGCGAGCTGAGATGGCAGAAATCAGTTCCCTATTAATATAATATCACCCACAGAGAACAAAACCAACTTCAGACGGATGTTTCAGAACCTGCTGCTGCCACCTCCCCCCACTGTTTCAGCGGCTTTGCGGCATTAGCGTGGTGCAGAAAGATGCAGCGAGGTATTAATTCCACTAAATGAGGGTCAAAAATGAAAATGCCAACAGATCGGTAACATGCCGGACTTGCCAAAATGCCGCAATCCGCCTCAAAGTGCTCCCGAGCAGCTTTGCACACCCAGCAAAACCCAAATCCCGCGGCAGCGCCTGCATTTAGCATGCAAGTTATTGGCTATTAACATTCAGAGCCAACACATGCAAAATCAGGGTAAAGAGAAAAAAGAGAAATCGTCTTCATTTTCCCTTCCTTCTCCCCTCTTCCCCCCTCCCCTTTTTAGGAACAGAGCATGGATGTGGAAAATAGCCTATTGAGCCCACTTCCCCGCCTCAGAGGAGCTGCAAATGTGATCCTTTGCTAGCTCAGACAAAATCTGCCATGCTACATTAGGCTTGATAGCAAATTTGCTACTTGCAAGCTTTTATCAAAACTGTATATCTCAAAATCTTAATAATACAGAGCTTTTGGTTGGCCTTCCCGGCTGCCTCCTCCCGCCCTCCGCATCCCTCTCCCCGCGGGGCGCACTCGCAACCAATTCCCAATTTGGGGATCAGCATATTTTCTCAGCCAAGCAAAAAGAGCGGAGGGGAGGAAGCGGCTGAGATTCATTCTGACGCAGGGACGGCTGAACAAGGCCCGGACGCTGCTTCCCATCCCGCTCGTGACCTATTTCGAGGGCTTACAAGTTCATTTCTGAATGAACAAGCCATCCGGAGTCAGTGGAACAAATGTAACACAACCTTCAAGGGCTCTACGGCCACGTTCCCTGGCGGCTGTTACGGTGCAAGGACTGGTCAAAGATAGATAGATATCTATATCTATATATAGATATATAGATATCTCTCTATATATCTATTTCCCCAGCCCCCCGCCCCGAAATTGCTTATACAGAAAGTCTTTCTCGTCAGACACTGTTTGATGTTGAACAAAAGGCTCTGCATATGCCGGAGCCCCGGTCTCATGGGGCTGCTGTAATAGCTGGTCCCTTCTACCCAGCCACCTATTTTAATGAAATTTATAGAAATTTAATATCTCTGAGACCTCTTTTCCTTCTGTCAAATTGGGTAGAAATTGGCCAAAGGGCTCAAAAAGTACAGAGGGGAAGGAGCTGGTGAGGCAGACAGACAGAGACTGCTTGATTGCATAGTCTCCTCTCTGGAAGGATCCAAACTAAAAATCAATATTTTCTTTTGTCTCCACGGTTTTGTATTTCTTTCTTTTGTTTAGTTTTGTTTTTATGAGGGCATTTTTTTACAGAGCAAAATTTGCCCTTTAGGAAAAAGAACAAATAAAAGATGCTGTCATGGAAAATTTTCTATGCCAAACCCAGGAGGGGAAGCTCCCTGACAGCATCACTTGGAGCTGCAGGACACGCTTTGGAAAGGGGATGGATGCTCCCACTTGCATCTTCAATTCTCAATACCTGGAGTTTCCCTACAACGTTTAAAACTCCAAGATGGAAAAGCAGAGATGGTTTTGTGGTGCAGAGAGCCCCTACACATTGGGCCAGTTGGAGAACCAACTCGGTGAACTGGAGAAATACAGTTCGCCTCCCCAAACCTCTCTGCAAAACACCGCTATTCTCAATGAAAAAAGCTCATTCAGCCCCAAAATCGAGAGAAAACGAGGAAAAGTTCAGTGCGGCACTTTAAACCACTGTTGCAGATTCATCTGCCAACTGCGGGCGCTACATCTCAAGCCACATTGACCAGTTTTGTGTTTCTGGAGTGAATTCTCTGCCCGAGCCAGCTGGGAGCCGAGGGGTTTCCTTGAATTATATCAGAGCGATAATCCCCGCGCCCTGCCTTGGGAAGCAGGGGGGTCTTAACTCCATTACCAAAGTCGATAGAGCAGATGGATACAAAGCTTTCTAGGAAAACGGCTGCTTTGCAGATGTCCGGGCGAAGGCGACGGGAGCCGTGTGGGATTACTGCGAGGGACCGCTGGAACACACAGGGCTCCGCTTCATTCTTAATGGAAGTTTGTTCAGGCTTTAGCAAAGGGCAAAGCCTTCCCCCCTCTGCGAGGAGCGTGATGCTCTTGCCAAGTACAACAATATCTGGATTTTTGTAGCTTGCCCGGTTCCAGCAGGCCAAATCCTCAAATAATACTTAAAAGATATTCTCCGAGGCTGTTCGGCTCTGGACACGGAAAGCTGCTGTCGGAGCGTCTAACATTTCCTATCCGAGGGGCGACCGGCGCTTTGGCAGCCTCGCCTGAAATTAAGCTTTCAAAGAGTGGCTAATGAGATTCCTTCCTCTCCTTTCAGCCCCTCCAGAAATGTTTGATTTAGGGTGAGACCTTGTAGACTGGAACATTATTCTTGGTTTTTTTTGGTTCTCCTTACAATTATAAGCAGGGAGAAGTCCTGAGGATCTCTTTATTCTGCTACACAGGGGGTGTTTTAGGGATCTAAATGCCCAAATCTACCCACCCTGATGCACTCCCCATCACAGAAATGGCAAAGCTGCCAGTATCTCCTTCCACTTCTCAAACCCACAAGCATCAATCTGTCTAATCTCTGCCAGACAAGTCACCAAGATGAGTATTTTTGCCACATTAACCATCTTACTCCTCCACCAGATTAGTTACCATGCAGGATCCTCTGTATTTGCATTAGGAAGGGAAAGCAATGACAGAAGCACATATTTCTTTGGGTTCATCTTGCATTTTGTCATCTTTCTTTCAAAGCAAACCAAGAACCAATCTGCAAACAGACCGCATCCTTCTGGAAAAGTCCAAGGTGTGCGTGTGCAGGAGGGAATTCTCTAACTCCGTGCAGAAAGCGGCTGGAGCCTAAAAGGCATTTCTTTGCAACATCCCTTTTGGCCTCTCCGGTTGTTCCCTCGTGATCTGTCCCTGCTCATCTCATCCCGCAGCCACACTCGGCATCGCCGCATACCCAGCAAGGCTTTGGTCACAGCCACGTTCCTCCGGCAGCAACCAGATAAGACCCTTGATCAACCCCTTTCTATCCGCAACGGGGAGAACGCGGGGTGAAATTCAAAGAGCCTGGAGTCGGACTTCATAAAAAAGGGCTGATTACCCACTTCACGAACCGGAGCAAACCGCGGCAGCTCCCTGTACCTCTCCGTTCTCCCCGGGTCGGCTCAGAGGAGGGATGCTCAAACACAGAGAGATCACCCCTGTTATCTTCTCCTCCTTTTTCAGCCAAACAACATCTCTATTATGAACACAGAAGGTCCCCAAACCCGCAGCTCCCTGCCCAGAGATCCTAGGTACTAATCCAAGGTGTCAAGCAGGTATCTCTGTATTTCAACCACTGGCTTTCTGAACCAAAACCCAGCAGGGAAGGGAAATCCTTGGGGGGGCCGAGATCGCCCTCAGCTACACAGCGAGTATCTCCCGAGGGAGCTATTTCCTCGCCCTGCTGCATGTGTCAAAGGCAGCAAAAGGATGCGACCACAGCACGTCCCAGTCTGCCTTAAAAATGAATGGTTTCTTCTATTTCCCCCGAGGAGAAAGGAGCACGCACCCGCACAGACAGACACACACAAAATCGATAAGTCGTTGAGTCTTGGGGAACAGCTCTTTTAATTACAACTCTTCCCCCAAGCTGGACGCAGGGCAGGGTGTGCGGGCTGGCAATGAGCTCCTGCAGCAGCTCACGGGGAAGAACATCCCTGGGGATGCGAAGGGGAGGGAGAAAAGGGGGACATTTCCCCCCAGTGCTCTCCCAGTCCCATCCAGATCTCATCTTGCTTTGCTGCAAAGCAGACGGCCAGTGCAACCAGCGCCTCCCCTTACCCCGGTGCCAACCTCAAACTAGACAGCAACACGCCTGCTATTTATCATCAAAGGACTTAATCCAAAGAACCTTTTGCCGTCGGCTTTATCCATCGCATTTATCTGCTGATCTCTCCCATCTCATCGTGCATGCAGCGCAGCATTCCCCCGAGCTGCAGCTGGTTTCTGAGCAGCAGGCGTAAATCCTGATTTAATACCTGGGAATGGGGGGCAGCGCCCTTTTCTGGGGAGCAGCCTCTGGGGCAATGCCTTTGCAAGGGCCATGGGATGCAGCTGGTCCCTTTGGGATGCTGCTGGTCCCATCAGGATGCAGCTGGTCCCATCAGGATGCTGTTGGTCCCTTTGGGATGCTCCAGGCAAAGCAGCAGCCTGAGCCACTTGATCCCCCAAAATCAATGCCAAAAGTGAGATTTTCACCCTAAATCCCCCCTCGATTCAGCGGGGTCCCCCATCCCTCCTCCCTTACCCCCGCACACACTCGCTCCTTCTTTTAACTCCAAGTCCTGAGTTACTACCAAGGAAGGTTTAATAGGGTCCTGGATTTTAAAGCCACTGGCAACACAGCCTGGGCCTTTTACGGTTGGTAATGAATAAAGGAACCCAAATCACCTCTTTTCATTTTTTCTCCTCTCTTACCAGTCTCTGCCTACAAATTAAAGTCATTGTGCTTCTTGCTTTGTCTCGCCTCTTTTGTCTTTTTCTAACACCATCCTTGCCCATGCAGCACTAGCCCAAGACCTGCTGTGCCCTGCTTCCCTTGCCCCTTTTCTTTATTTTGCAACATTCACATTTTCCCGTTCTTATCCTTATTTTCCCTTACTTGCATTCCATCTTTTCTCCTCCCTTACCCTTTTTTCCCCCCCTCAAATTATCATGGGTGTAATGACATTTTGGAGCCACGCTGCAGAATGAAGCCCTTGAGTCCTTTCCGTAGGGCTGGCAACCAGCCCTTCACGGTACAAAAAGCCAAAATTGCTACTATCTTGTCACCAATTCTAGTTATTTTTAGCACCCTTTCCCTTAAAGCGCCAGCTCCCTGAATCACGCGATTACGACAAGAATCTTATCTCCCATCTCCAAAAGTTTCGTGCCCTCGCAGCTGCCGAGAAGTGCTGGGAAATATGAGTCAGACTTGCAAAAACACGCAAAAAAAGACTGAGCTTAAGTGCATCTTGCTGAAAAACGTAACTCGGGGGGCACCTAACCCCGCTTATTAAATGTTCCTAATTTCTAATTCAATGCTGCAGAGAATTAGCCATCCAAACACTGTCAGGTGGCTTCAGAAGTCTCCCCGTTACCTCACTTAATTAAGACAGCACAGAAGATCTTCATATCCTTTGGGTGAAGCGCTGGCTCTGCTGGACATTTTTTCATTAGCTTCACCATAAATAAGATTTCAAGACTTGGCATTTACCACAGGAGCGGGATGAAGAAATCAACATGAAGACAAACCCTTTTGGTAACCGCAAGTGGATTTCCAGGCAAAACCGACTCTCTTATCTTCACATTTATCTTTATCCCGTTGATAAAGCGCTATCGATGTCTGGCAGCTATCTGATGGCACGCTAACGGCTCTATTTGTAGCTCGCAATGCGATATCCCCGCTCTCTTCCCCCTCGCCAGCAGATTTCGTATGATGGGAACATCACACGACCTTTTCCTCCAATTTTTCACCGGCCCTGGACTTGTTCGGTGAGCCCTAAATAGCGTCCGGATCCCGGTTAACTGAGAGTTATATAATTATGATAGAAAAGTCAAGAAGGAAAAGGACAAGAGAAGGAAAAAGATGAACCTCCTGATCTTCATCTCGTCTCCCTATGAGTCCCTGACTCATATTTACCCTTCTCACACGCGCTTACAATTTTTCCTCTGTAAAGCACAGGGAGATGCACTGAGCAACACAGAATATATAAGTACACATTATACTGTACCACTGTTATTTATTATTAATAACAGTAATGCTAACTCTGCCCTTGCAGGCACCTCTAGGAGGGAAATAGTGTCTGGAAATGTCAATAAGCAGTTTCCCAAAACGCCGAGGCGTCTGAAGCCGCCGTGTTCCTTCCCTGTGCCATTAAATGGGGACACATCCCTATTTCTGTCCCCCCCATGAAGTAAAACCAAACTCTTCAGACTAGCCCCAAAACAGTTGGTGACTGAACTTGTATCTCCTTCATTTCCAGAATAACTCGAAGTTAAGCAGTTCAATTTAAAACTACAAGAACTGTGTGTATTTGTCTCCCCTCGTTTAAAATAACGCACTCGAAAATAAAATAAGCCATTTTTGTCTTAATTTTCCATGCTTTCCCCTTCCCTCAAATAATTCGAGAGCTCTGGCACGAGTGGGAAATGACTTCAGATGCCCTAAAACACCATTATTACTTCTTCAATAAAAATGGGTGTGGGATCCTATCCGGCTGCCGCAAGAAGACGTGTCCCATGTCTGAGAGACGACAAAGGCAGTTTTATGTAGGACATAAACACTTTACAGAAATTAGAGCAGCACAAGAGCTTCTTCCAAGCCCCACGTGGCTCATGGGGACAGCACCAAGGCCACCACGGCAGCTCTAGGTACAGGGGACACTTTGGGTCCATCTCTTTGGAAACCAAACCCTTTTGTATACAAAGTCCCCAGGATTTTGGCTGCGTTATCCGGCCTCCACAAAGATTCACCTTCCAGCGTAAGAATCTGCCGAGACGCTGCTGCCTGCCAGAGTGTGGTTGTACTAAAGGACAGCTGATGCCTGACATTTATCTTCATGACTGAAGACTGTAGACCACAGAACATGAGAGGCAGAGTTAGTTATCTTCTCCTTACCCGTGATTGACAGTAAATGTCAGGAAAGATTAGTTATTCTGTATCATATACATGCCACGCATGTTTTTAATTCTCCGACTGTTCCGGCACTATTTTCAGTCGCAGTTGTAATAAATCAAATGTACTTGCTCTGCGTGAAGAAGAGAATCTGCAAATGGAGAAGACCTGCTGGTCACCCACCGTACCCATTTCTCAGGTCCTCAGCCCTGTACTAATCAGACCACATTACCTGATTTGCAGTTAAAACTGTAATTAAACCCATTTGCTATTTGTGCAGCACCCTCCATCATGACAGATCCAACAACACAAGCTAATAAACCCGGGAGCTGCTTCGCCCATCAGTGAAACGCAGTCACTTCTGGGGTGAAAGTCTCAGTATTCAATAACCTGATGCCACCTGAATGGTAATTTAGGACAGCCAACAGAAAGACACGAAGAAAGAATTTGGAAAAGAACAATGGTGACATCTGGAAGACACTAAAAGCACTGCCTTTGCCAGAAGAAATAAAACACAACTATCTGGAACACGATAAGCAGTCAAAAAACTTTGGGTTTAGTCTTGTCTAAACGACAGGGCTTATTGTTAGACTTTTCTTGAGCCCGGATCACCCTTAAACCCACACTAAACCATGGGAAGGACTCCATCTCACCTAGTCCTAGGTACCGAGTTATTTCTACCCAAGCTATCCGCCTACTTTTCCTTTACTGTCCAAGGAGGACATCTCTAAACTGCCACAGCTATCCTTCAAAAGACGAGCTGCTTGTTCCTCTATAATCCCTGCAGAGGCTGATTACATGACTAAGTTTTATAGGGCTGAAGTAGGTGAGATTAATCTCAACATAAACCACCAAGACCGCTCTCCGACCAGAAATTCCCATCTGTACATGAAACAGCTTCCTAAAAGCCCTTCCTTTAAAGCCAGCCCTCCCTCATAAGAGAATAAAAAGAAGCCATTTAGTTGAAATCTCCCCGGCTGGCTTTAATCACAGTAAAATGCAAAATGGTGACAACTATCACAGATGGAGCTGTGTCACAGGCGACGGAGCCCTTTTTGTCAGCAGGACCTGCTGAGTAAGAGGGTGCTGGGTTTAAATCTCGTTTCTCCAGCGTGAATCACCAGCAATCGGAGGGGACCGTACGCCAGCCTGGGCTGCAGCCCTTCCCGATCACAACGAGGAGCTGCACGAATAGAAACCAACCCCACAAGACCTGGAAAAGCAACAGGAAGGGCTAACATGGTCCTGACCCTCTGTCTGTATTGTTAAAATGGATTTCTATGTGGAAGACAGAGTATGAGCCATTCCTGAGCACATCACAGCTCCGCATTTGCCTATACAAACCCCACGGTATCTAAAAGGTTGAGATCCCATTTATTGATGTGCCACATCTTGACCCTCTGCATCCTGCTGCTTGGTGTCTTTTGGTATCACCCCACCTTGCACAAGCTTTGTAATTTGCCTTTTCTTTTTTGGGGTCCACACCAAGCTGCAAACAGCCCCTCATTGCACCCAACGCAAAACTTCGGGGCCACTTGAAAACCAACTCTGACTTGAGGCCAAGTTAATTATCATCTGTGCTTCGTTACATCCCCTGTTCGCAGCGAGTCCTCCAAGCTGTCTAGGAGAAAACGGCAATATCTCTGGGGGGCACCAGATCCCTTCCTAATAGCTTTCATGTCTTCCTGTATCTTTAAATAATTGAAATCTCTTTGTTGCTAAGTACATCCAAGCAAGAGGGCACTAAAAGTTTTAAGCCTCTCCGGGGAAAGCGGGGCCAGGAAATCTGCACAACTCACAAGATGTCCTGCCACCAAAGTACCTTGTCTCCTCAAACAAAACCAACCACGCCGCTCCTCCGAGCTGCTTGCCTTAATGGCTGTGCTCTCAGGATGCTTGTCGCTACTACGGGAAAGGCGCCCTCCTTTATTCATAACAACATTTTCAAATCTAGTTTAAATATATATATATCATTTCAGAGAAGAGCATGATGTCTACATGGTGCTCCTCCAGAGAGAAGTGGCGACGGGGTAACTCAAGGTTCCTGAAGCTTGTCAGGCCTAGAAAAGCACAGCACAACTTAGATCTGCCTAGATCAGACACAGCAACGGAGAGGTAGTTTACATCTTTCTGCCCCGCAAATTCCCCAAGAGAAGACCTAAAAGGTGTATTTGACAATAGCAGAGCGCTCTTAAAGACCCTAACAGCTTGTTAATGATCCCGACATGGTGAGTACATGTTCCCTGTGTTAGAGAAGGAACGTGAGCACCAGACAAGTGCTTTGGCATCCAAGGAATGACCCCAGACAACCGTCCTCTGCTGCAACCGCCAGTTCATGCTTCCGATAACTAAATCCCTGTGCATCACTCCTGATGGAAATAACCATCCATTTATAACTCATTGTAATTACCTGCCTATTTCTGCGTCCTGCCTTCGCAAGGTAGTCTCTCTGCAATTATAGTTAATTGCCTTGATTGCTGCTGCATATTTCAAGAAAGTTCAGAAAATAATACATGAGACGGCGTAGTCAAACAAGGGGCCATATGGAGAGTAGAAAGAGTTAACATTTGAGGGCTTTGATTTATTTTTCATTCCTGCCACCAAAATAAGCCAGAACCACAGGCATAAATCTTGACTGTTTCTGTAGCAGCCCATGAAACTTTCTTTGAGAAAAGAAAAGTCCTAAGAAGCAGCTGAAACAGCTCCCTACAGGTGTTCTCAGCATCACGGTAGAGGCGGCAGGTTTATATCCCATTACCCAGGGTAACCGCAGATTTCTTTAACCCGTAAGCGACTCATCCTTGGCCAGGCTCTAAGTTTCCAAAAGTTGCCAAAACTCACCCCCCACGGGACGAGAAAACAGGCTTTGAGAGAAGACCGAATGGTAATGCCAACTCTGAACGCCACCACAAGCCATCGGTGTCCTCGGTTGCCCTCTGTCCATCCTCTATGGTCCCTCCCAGCCCCATACCCAGCTGTATCCATCCTGTGACAATGCCCAGCAGCTCCTCAATGGTGAGGTCGAGCACGGCAAAGTCTCCCACCCAACCACAAACCCCTCAGCTCAGCTTCTTTCCGAAGGGTCATCAATTACCCGGAGCTGTCAGGATGATAAGGCAGCCCGGCCTCCACAATAAGGAGGATATTCAGGCTAATAACTTCCCATTAAGCTCCTCGGAGCTGGATGTTTTCCATGCTTTTCTGCAGAGCGGCTGCCAGGGCTTGTTTGCTCCCCTTCCCCAGCTAACTCTTGAAGGGATATGGCTGGAGGCACTGTTGTAAAATAAGCTCTCTGCACTCAGCCCTGCCTGGAAATCCTTGGCAGAGCCACGCAGGGAAACTACAACCTCCAGGTTCGTGCCTTAATGCCAGGTGAGCCTTCCTCCTCCAGAGGAGGATGACAGCGTTCAATGCAGCAGATTTAAACAAAATTAAAAAAGATAAATCAAATTAACCTCTTATCCATCATATTATTGCCTGCAAGCACATCGCTAGCATGTGGATGGCTGGGATACCATTTCTTCTTCACCTCCACTAACCTTCAAACGTCCTTCACCATCAACTAAGAGGCAAAACAGGGTTGTTCTCAAGTTCAAGGCTAGCTTATGATACTGAGCTGAATATCCACCTTTGCATCCCTCCACTTCTTCAACACAGCATCTTCTCCCCAGCCAGGGCCACCCACCACAATGTCACCACATACACGGGAATGGGAACAAGCTCTTCCCTTCCTCCCCACAAGCCAGGGCTCAGGGAACCACCCCAAACCACTCCATATGTCCTACGTTTCTCAAGAGCACTCAACAGGGGGTGGGTTACCCCTCAACGCATAAAATTTGCCTGAAGAAGAAAAAGATCTCTGATCCATTAATGCTTCATAAAAATTTTACAAGGTTTCTGCTAAAGGAAGGAAAACAAACAGAAATGGTGTCAGCATCCAGACACTCTTTAAATCAAACATTCTTTCTCTAATGCATTATAAATATATATATATATATTTATTATTATTTTTTAAGTACCACCCAGGAAAGCAATCACGTATGATGCCCACAGGTCCCACTGCTCCCATTTCCAGCACAGGAATTTTTCCCATCTCCCATCCTGGCTACATCATCATGTCCCACCAAGTTCCTGGAGCGGCTGCGATGAACAACAAACCCCACCACCCAGCCAGCCAAGGATGCCGCATCTTGAGAAGGGTCCTGATCTACAGGAAAGATGCTTTGATTAATTAACTGTACTGCACCAGCATCCAGAACCGGAGCGGGATCAATGCACAATGCGCCCGGGGACTCTGAGCGTCTTCCTAGCACGTGGGGATGGGTGAGGGAGTGAGGCAGCTCCTGCTCTTCCCTATTAAAAGCAAGAACTTTTACACCCGCCACAGCTTTAAAACTTCCTTCATTAAAACCTCGGCTGCTTTTCCAGCAGGGAACGGTGCAGCACGGCGGGGCCAGCAACAACGTTTGCCATTAGATCAGCTTTTTGTTTTGCAGCTGCGGTCAGTCCAGGCTGAGACATGTGGAAACTGGGTACCAGAGTCAGCTCCGGACCTGTCCAATAATTCCAGGAAAATGTCAAAGGTATTTCTGCAGTATTCACTGTCCAAAAAAGGCCCAATAATTGTCTTTTTTTTACCCTTTGTTTGTGTGCTCCTTTGTATCTCTTCCCTTTCGCTGCAAACATACACCATTCCCAAAATCGGGCTTTTTCATAAACAGCGTATTAAAAACCAACCCCCCAAAGACAACTCTGCAAGCGAACACAAAGCACAGTTATTGAAGAGCTGCCCAGCGACAGCGAGCGGTGAGAAACAAGAAACCAAAAGTAAGGGGGGAAAGAAGCACATAAACAAAACACCGAGCAAGGTATTCTGCTGAGAATTCAGGAGACATTAAACAACTCACATCAAATGTATATACATAAAATATACATGAGCTCCATAAATCCACATCATATATAGATATACAGCCTTAAATATATTATTTACTTTACAAAACTTTGATTTTAAAAGTCCGTTTTCAACCATAAATGTTCTTTTTCTCTCTTCTACCTGCCACAGATCCTGAGAAACGGAAAAGTTTCTTTACCTGAAGAACCGTGCAGAGCTTTGGGATCATTCCCAAGGATGGGAAGGATGCAGACAAAGCTGGTGACAAAGCCACCAGCATCCCGGAGCAACAAACTCCTGCTGTTTGCTGCCCCCCAGCCTCAAGCCCCTCTCATCGCTCACCTCCACCCTCTCTTAAACCCCTTTTGACTGTCATGGCTATTTCACAGACCTATCTGTGGACATCTAAGCTGGTTAAATAAATAGGGGACCTCCCAAAACACAGATACACACTGGAGATAAGTCAGATAAAGGGAGTTTCGTTTCCACCTCGTATTTTTCTTGGTCCTCTCTCAGACCCCTCTGCACCTCCCAGGCTGCAGCACGAGATGCTGAGCATTAGCAAAGAGCAACGGGAGAGAAACACAGAAGCCTAAGAGGAGAAAAAGAAATAGCAATAAAGCCTTTGCTGCCTCCATCCCTTGCTCTGGAGAGGCCAGGAGGCTGGTTAATGGATGTCAGTTCTGTTTCCATTGAAGAAAATAAAAATCAATGAAAGCCTCTTAGGCAGGCAGGGCACAGCCACGGCCCAGTGCTGCCTCGTCTTTTTGGCAACCACCACCCCAGCCAGAAAAAAGGAGTTTGTACCCATGTTACCAACACACAAAGCAGAGCCAAGCAGCCCTACAAGTCCCTATAGGGGCGGGAGAGAGCGGAGCATCCTTGACCTAACCCTCACCCCTCAGTCCTATGGATTCCTGCAGCTCAAACTGCCACATTGGCAGATGCAATATAAAGATAAAATTATCTTCTGACCACCTTTTTATGTTTCTTTTTCCTATGGTTTTGCCATCCTGACACAAACAGCGCTTTGCTGGCAGAAGGGACCCGCTCCATAGCGCCTGAGTCTGATTTTTCCCTTACTGCTAAAGCATTTCAGCCTCTTCATGCAGAAAAGATGCAGCTCGGACATTTCGTTAGCGCTAAAGCGAATACTAATGAACTTGCAGGTTGCTGGGTGAGGTACCTAATGACAAGGCACACGTGGAATTGCTTAGCCGAGTCTCCTGGAAGTCAGAGGAATGAGACGCAAATGGACTCGGCATCCAAAAAAGAAATCACTTAAAAAAACCCATTTCTGCTTGGTGAAGTATCAGCTCATTCCTGCTGCTTAACACGCAAACTGGGCTCTAACATGACGCCCTGATCAATGATAGATATTTCACGTTTCGATCCTACGGCTTCCCCCAAACGCTTGGGTTGGGATGTATCACCTTGACACACAAGCTGGCCATTTGGACCCCGTTTTTATAGCAAATGGAGAGAAAAAGGCACCGCTAGGACACAATCTGTCTGACCTATTTTAGACATCTGCCTTAGACCGGGATGAATTGCACCCTAAAACAATCCCATTGCTCTCCAGCGACTGCAAAGGGGGACGAGACAACACGCTCGGATGCAGACATCCATCATCCCAGACACCTGCAGCTACACGAGCGAGTACCCCAGATTGCTCCGGCTTCTCTGGGCTCCTACAGAAATTCCAATGGATCCAGAGCAACCCAGTCTTTGAGGTGGGTTTTGCTTTTTATTCTCTTTTTCTAACATTTCATCTCTCCTTAGCCCGTGCTGGTCGTCTATGTCCCCCTGTAGCCGATGACAATGACATGTGTCTGGGAGACGGAGTGGTCCCCTCTCTCTTTCCAAGACCCGCTTAGATCAGGCACTGATTTTTAGATGCCCAAAGCTAAGACTGATATGACTGGGTACACCTTGCTTTTAAAACTTCATTTTTTAAAAACAAATCCCAATTCCTACTAGAACGAGCTTTTGCAATCATCCTCTTTGCCTGTGTGCCTCTGTCTAACAATCTCCCCAATAATTTGTGAAGCCTTTGGCCAATTTAAACTAAATTTGACAGAGGAACAGATGGCTCAAAGACATTAAGTACCTGCAAGTCTAGCACAGATAGGCAGCCAGGTACAGGAGAGGGACTCCGCGAGTGCCCCGTGGAGGGAAAGGCCACATAAAAATGAGATTCATCCTCATCTGAACCTCAGAGAACCCACACGGCACAAAGCCTTTCCAAACGTCCCCGCCGCAGGCGGCAAGTCATTTACTCCTCCTTGGACCCAAATGAAGCAAACTTGTAAGAAACCTGGCTTCATCCGTTTCCCTGCCTGTCAGAGGATGGGTTTTTGCATATGAAAGCAGAGCCTGCGTGACAACTTAGACGAAGGCGGAAAACCAACAAGGAAAGAAAGTCGAGTTGCTGCTGGCACCAAGAAATTAATTGCTGGAAACGTCGCAAACCTTCTCACATTTATCCCCAGGCATTAGACCCTGCAGTCAGGACAAGGGGATGGCTCATGCAGCACATTTTGGGTGGCTCCATGGAGAGATATTTCTTACATCAAGGGAGGACATGCAGCACATCGTCTCGGCGGCACTGGGCTTGCATAGCACGCTACACGCCACTAATAGAGCTGCTCATCTATTTCCCATCAATGTACCTTTCTAATGAAGGAAAACGGCTTTTTAATAAATAAAACCCTTCACCAAAAATAGCTGCATGGTCATCTATAATCCCCTGGAAACTTAAAAAGGCCCAAAGTCAAGATGCAAAGCACAGAGGAATAGTTAATAGTGGGGGGACAGTGATGAAACAGCACAGCCACCCCCAAATCTTTTACACACAACCCCTCCTGCACACACCTGCAAACGCCTCATCCTCCCATCGCCAAAATAACATCAAAAGCGTTTTGCAGACTGACTAATACTCACAAATTCCCAATGCTTAGGCAAGTACTATTGCTCTTATTTCAACACAGGGGGGAAAGACGCAAAGAGCAGTGAAATTATTTCATCTGAAGTAACTCAGAACAAACAGGACAGAGGACGCGACAGCCCCCCATTCCCTGCCCGCACCAAAACCAGGGAGGAATGATGCACCCAGCCATGGTGCAACCTCCACCTTTTGTGTCTATCAGCATCATCTCCCCTCTCCTCCGAGTCAAACAGATTTGTCCACAAAACCAGCTGCAGGTGGCGCAGCCTCACCCAGCAGGTACAGATGGACTCGCTGATCAAGATGAATCATTTGGCACGTTCAGACGACCTGGACGCAACGGCAGAATGGGGTTTTTTTCTTTTGCTCAGCGACTCCTCCACGGTTGGGGCATTGGGGGGAAAAAAACACACGAGGAGCCTCAAAAATACAGAAGGACCCCCCCAGCTCTCATCCCCACCAAGGTCTGGCTTGTTTGCTGCACCAAATCCCCCCTCCCCGCTCTCCGACAAGGTTAATAGGGTAGAGAGAGAGCATCTGTTTATGAGAAGGTTATCAAGTGAAAGGCAGTAACGCAGCCTCCAAAACAGCTTTTCATAGCCTCTTACTTATTATTTAATTTGGCTCCAGTACGTGAAATTAGGCTAATGGCTGTTAAGTGGTTAAGGCACGCACATTGTCCATCTGCCGAGAAGGCTCGGGGCCGTTGTTCTGTTTCAAAGGCTAAGGAGGAAAAATAATATGAGAGTTGCATGCTGTTAGTTTGAGAGCTATAAATGCATTTTCTCCCTCTTTCCCCTGCTTTTTTATTCCTTTTATCCCCAGCGCTTTGCCTGTTGCAGCATTAGGAACTTCTGGAAAGCGAGTTACTGGCTTCTTTTTTTTCCTCGTTGCTTTTGTGCTGCTTTTTTTGCCTTTATTTTGTTGTGTTTTACCGAAGGGAAGGGTGAGCCAGCCGGTTTCAGCAATGCCACAGCTGTTGCAGCCTCTCGATTCAGGCGAGCAAAGTGCAGCATCCCCTGTTCGATATCAGCCGCTTTACGAACGAAACCCCGAGCTTTCGTCTCCTCTCCTTGACACCGGGACTGGCAGCTTGTCTCCATCGACACAACAGCATCTTCACGGTTTTCCTTACACGCAATCTGGAGCGCTCAACCCCTCCCCACCTGGATCCCTTACTGCATTTAATGAGCAGCTCAACATATACTACAGAAAATGTGTGGTTTCCTACACATTTTAGTCTTAAATGATGCGAGCTCAGGCTGGAGCTCCCTCTTCCCTTTGAGTCTTGCATACGGGCAATGCCCACGCGGGTTCTCGGGGGTCTCGTACAGAGTTGAGCTCATCCTGCCATTATTTCAATAACAAAGATCTGAACGAATTCTACACAAGTGACGCAGAGAAAAGGTGGGTAACCCGCATGCAAAACCTGCCCAAAAATCCTCAGAGGAAGATCCCATAGATATGAAAAAACGTCTCCACAGCATCGCTTTCTGTCCCTTGGTCCCCAGATGCAGTTGGCGGGCTCTGCCCACAGAAGGACAAGGCGCCACGGCTGGATAAAGCTATTGAGTGGTTGGAGCTGGTTGTACTAAGAGGCTCGACATGGAAGGATTGGGGAGTATCATGAGCATTTTAAGCAGATTTTGGCTATTTTCCCATGACCTGCTGTCCATCCTCCCAAAGGCTCACACTTCATTCGTCCTTGGCATCTGACTTAAGGAAGATGGGGGGGTCACCAAAAACCAGAGCCTACATCAGAAGGGAAACCAGGGTGCAGGCTCCGACAAGGTGCATTGCAGCCAAGAAAGGTGAAGGGCCCTTCAGCTGCGGCAGAAAGAATAAATAACAACCCAAACCCCGCTGTCTCCTCCAAGAGCCGCCTCCGAGCAAGAGGGGTTATTTATGGGGACGCGAGGAAGGAGAAGGCAGCTGAAGAGCATTTCTCATTTCCCTCCATTATGGCAACAACCACACTTGAAATCCAACTTTATTTCTTCCTTCTTGAGCCAAGAGAAAAAAAATATATAGAAATAAATGCCACAAACAAAGTCAGCCTTCCCTCCCTGCTTATACTCCCTGTTTTGCCAGAGGTTAGTGGGGCTGTTTCAAACTCAGGAGAAACAAGCAGCAGTTGGCACCACCTGGAGAAAGGATTAGTGAGTTTGCTAAGGGGTTTGTCTCCCCACCGCTCCCTAAAACCATCCCCAGTATCCGTGCTCACCATCTGTGCTTTATCCCCATCTCCTGCATCTCCCAAGAGGTATCTGCAGGAATTACCCTCTGCCTGTACTGTATCTGTGCCTGTTCGTTAGGTATATAAATACATATACACACACAAATTCAGTCTCTGTGTGCGAGGGCGGCTGGTGCGTGCGGAATGCGAGTGTGCTTGGGGGTGGTTAGTTACAACACTCAAAAAAACCCCAAATTACCACCCATCTATTCATTTCCACACTCATCTCCTGGGTTCTTGTTGAACCTTGCCCAAAACGCAGCATCCAGACTCGGCTTTTTTGGGGAAAGGATGAGGGGGAAGAAGGAAATTAAATGGAGGAGTGTTGATGGTGAGAATAAAGCTGGAATAAGCACCAAAGCGAGATGCTCAGCCCATGTCCTGCAGCTCTGCACCTGCTTGCACTGACAAACGCAAAGCTGTCGGGGAGTACCAAAGAGAGAGCGGGATTCATGGAAATATGCTCAGATTTGGCCAAGCGGTGCGGAAAACTTTCACTGGTACAGCGATCTCCATCGGCAGGGGGAGTGAGCTCCGGTAATATATCTTTTTAAGCTGGCAAAACCCCTGCTTCGACACATTTACGCCTGCACGTCTGTGCTGTTGCCAGTCCCGCTCCTTCCCCTCGCAGGCTGGTAGGAGCTATTAAGTGATCCTAGCAGAAGTCTGACACCAGGAGAGTTTTGTGTGAATAGCATATCCCAGCAAATCTGCAGGATAGAAAACATCTCCAAATCAGGTTAAGGGATAAATACCGACAAGCCCTGACTGGAGAAGAGAAAGCGTGCGTTCAAACGCCTGCGCAAACTGGGGAATCGCTACGGTTTTCCCCCAAAATGATGCTGAACCAGGTCGGTGGCAATTGAGTTGCATGGAAGAGCAGAAGAAAGAGGCGATACCCAAGGTGAAGGATTCGTGTGAACGTTGCCAGCGTTTTACAGACCCTCCAACCTGCACACGGAGCACGAGGAGCCTCCACCTGAATTTGGGGGAAAATCTGGCAGGGCAGGACTTGCTGGAGCCTCCTCCAAGGAGTCCTTCGTGCTAACATGCTGCCAGGGAGCATATGCAAGGGAAGGGAAGCATTACAGCACTTTGCTTCTGATCATCAGTGTTTTGAAGGGTTTTCTTGGCCTTAATCACCAGCAAATTTGGCAAGAGGCTTCCCAAGCGCTGAGCTGGCAGTTGTAGGGAAGAAGGTGGCTTTATCCAAGACAGAAAAATCCAAGGAGATGGCTTTGAACTAAAGCTGACGGGGGGTGAAATGCAAAAGGAAACGTCCTCGTGGGCACAGCAGCTGCTTCAGAGGCAGCAGGAGAAATCAGTGGAGATGAGGGTGAGGTGGAGGAGAGTTTTTCCCAAAGCTGCAGGATGGCAGCCTGGAAGGAGAACTGAGGAGGGCAGGCTCCAGCTTTTTCCTCCGATTGCTTTAAGGAAGCTTTGTCCCCCTCCTCTCCTCTCAGGGGAGCGGTGAAGAAGCACGAGATGCTCATCGCCTGCAGCATCGCCGGTGGGACAAGAAACTGCTCTGTCCCTGCTGGGATCTGCAGCCCGGGAGTGATGGATGAAAGGGAGGGAGAGGAGGAGGAGGACGAAGCTGCGTCTTAAGGCTCTGCAGCAGCAAACGGCCTCGGCGATTAAAACTGAGTGGGCAGTTGTGTATCACGCTGGATTTTCTGCCTGTTTCATCACTAGCAGTGACTCAGGAATATTCTTCATCGCCCTCAAGCGAGGATATGATCATTTTCTGCCACTTGAGATGAAGCTAATTTTACAGCAGCTTTAGAGAGAGAGATGTCATGTGCTGATGTCTGTGCTGCCTGCATCACACATCAATGCAGCACGGCAAGGCTATAGGTGCTGACTGCTGAAAATCATACCCCTGAGACCGGGACAGAAACACCGTAGACCAAGGGAGGGTTGATTTGGAGTTGCAAGGGTCCCTGGAAGATGAGAAAAGCAGCACAGGATTGAGACTTCCCAGCAAAGAGAAACACAACAGCATCCCTGCTCCAGTCAGGTTTGTTAGGAGAAGCATCCAGAGTGCCTGAAGATTTGGAATAAGTTCCTAATAAAACAAGCACACTGAGCAAGGGACAGATCTCACTGTTCAAATCCAAATCGGTCCGAAAGAGACCAAATTTACCGAAATCGGAGCCTGATGTGTGAGGAGCTCACATTCCAACGCAGAAAGCATTTGCGGTGCCAGTGTCAAATGGCTCCTTTGGCTCAGCAAAGCCCAGGTCTGGCTGGGCTCACCATCTCTTCCTACCTGGGCTCCTCATCCCATCCCATCTGGGCTCCCCATCCCATTCCACCTGCTGGGACAAGGTGGCAGCAGAACCAGTGCCACCACCAGCATCGCAACCTGGACCGCCCAGGATCCTGGTTGGGAACCCACCAGCACCACCGTCGCATTCAGATGGGTTTTCTTGCTCACCGATCAGGCTATTCATTTATTTTTGAGATGGAAAAGCTGCCTTCACACCAGGCACTGGCAATGCCCAGCGCAAAGCCGTGGTCTCCCGGTCGGCGGGCTATTCCTTGACAGCCCTGGCTTCAGGAGCTAACTGGCAGTGGGAGCTGCGTTTGCAGGGGAAACGGAGCGGTGCTGCCAGCTTTTAGTGACAAAAGGAGTGTTTATAACAGGCGCGGTGACAGCTGTCCGAATGCCACATTTATTTACACAACGTTAGTTAAATTACTGACAGTTGGCGCTGCAAAGGGAAGCTGAGAGGAAGAGTTGACGTGTCCCCATCGTGCTCTCGCACCGGGAGGTTTCAGCCTCTTTGTGCTCAGGATGTTGCTCTGCACCTTCCCTCCCCACCCAACCCACGAGGGGTTCGCGCTGCAGCTCCCACCGATCCCGGAAGGTCAGTTACAGCAAGGTGGGTGAAGTTTCTCCCATCACAATGTGTTGTCATCAAGCCTTTGGTCTTTTCTAGAAGATTTCTAGATATTTATCACTCTGTGGTCTCTTCAGACCTTGGAGAGCAGTGGAGATGACTTAGGGCAGGGCCAACTGAATGGATGGAGGTCAGCAAGTGGGCCTCGGAATGGCCAAAAACGTCCATCACACTGGTTTCAGACTTACAAAGGTGTCCGAGGTGAAGGCCGCATGTCTCACAATACAACATCAACATGCTGCTGGCTTTAAACCAGCAAGGAAATTGCAGCTGCTGCCCTCCATGAGCCAAGGACAAGCTGCGAAATTTAGGAGACCCAACTGATGTGCACCAGTGAAGGCATCTCCCTCAACCAACCACCTCCATGACCAAGCAATAACAACCCAAGACGGGATGTTGACCTTCCGCCCACGTCCCACCCTGCCCTAGAGTACAAGTATCTAGAAAGAAGAGAGGTGTTATTTAATTTCACAAGCAGACAAGACGCCCTTTGCTTCTCGCGTTTGTAGAGCACTAAATCACATCACCCAACATCGCCTCCAAACCGCTCCCTCTCAACCCTGCCCCATTTTGCCCCAACTCTTACATCACCAATGTTGCTGAGCAAACAGGGTCACAATGTGCATTGGCCAGCCTAAAATTCAGCCTTGGAAAACAGCTTTTCAACAGTAATTTGGTCGGATTCAAAGCAGAACAGCTTCTCCAACTAGAAGATGACAATAGGAAAGAGAGCTGTTCAGAGGTGAGAAGGAAAAGACTTTTCTCCAGCTAAAGGGAAGCTCTGTGTATCCAGAAATCCTTCCCTTCTGAGTCCGAATGAAATCCGAATCACACTATTTCCTATTAGACACTTTAAACCCCAAAATCTTGGCTCAGCTTAATTAGTTTCCTGTAAAATTTGACAAGATGCTTCAATGAACTTATAAGCTCAAATTAAAAGAAATAAACACTGTTTTTCCAAACAAACCCATATCTGCCCTTTTCCCAACTGGGCAACGCTAAACTAAATATTTTTGCAGTCAAGCTACACAAGAAAGGAACAGAATATTTAGTAAACAGGTCTGTTTCAGACATAAGAATTTGTAATTTCTCATGTCACAAACTGTACAAGCCTAAAATTTGTAATAAAAGTACAAGATGTAGGTGCTTGCCCAGCTCCCACTAAATTGCGATGCAAGAGGGGCATCAAACCTTTAGAGGCTTGGAAAATACTTGCTCAAATTTTCACCTAGGTCACTCTTCTTTGAACTCACCAGGAGCTTTGTACTCGAGTCCAGGAGAGGAACAGGGATGAAAGATAATATAGATTATCCTGGAATAAAGCCCTACGCCTCTGAATTTGGAGGATTTTAAGTGTAAGAATCCAAATATGGCTTTAATATTAGTGCTGTGTCTATCTGGAGGTCCAAACCACCTTGAGATTTGGCAGCGGCTCTGAATCTGCCCTGTTCTTCTTTCGTACCTTTGAGAATTTGCTTTTCTTCACAGCTCTCTATCATCCTTCTTATTAGAGAAGTGTAAGAAACCTGAGTCGGAAAAACACACCGGTTTTGCTGAGCAGAGGATGTGAAGCTGGGGAAAATAATGATCCCATCAGGAAAAAAAAGAGACCAAAAAACCCTAAAGTAATGTTTGGATCATGTGCGGGGCTCTGCGTGTGTCTGATAGCACAGACGCAGGTGCCGGAGCCATTCGCGGCTGCAGACGCAGAGCTGGGCAAAATCTCCCATCTCTGTGAGGAAAATAAAATAATAATAAAAAAAAAATGAAAAACAACTGTGATATTTCACCAGCTGCTCATGTTGGAAGGTGGTTTGATTCCTTATTTATTCTGTGCTCATTGACATGCAGAGCTGGACTCGCGCGTCTCCTGCTTGACCCTTGGTGTCCTTTCCTACCCAGCTCTGTCCCCAAAGGTGTCCCCACGTCCAGCCCAGGCCCAGCTCTCAGACCCTGTCTCCATCCCACCGACACCAGCTTTTCCAGGGGAAAATCCAGCTCTCAAGTCAAGTCCAGCCTTTCTGTATCTGCTCTTCTGCCTCCTCACTTTGCACATCAACTGACAACTGTTGGTGGTGAGAGCCAACCCCACTCACCGCCAGCTGAAGAATCCTTATTTAAAGCAAGGTTTTTAATATACTAATGATTAAGATGCGTTTGGCATTTCGGCAGACACTGCAGCGTGCAGCCGGCTAAGCCCGAGTCTCAGACGTGCTCCTTTGCAGCCCTGCAGCTCTAAAAACTAAGCCTAAGGACAGCAACGAGGTATTTCCCATTTGCTTTGCAAAGGTGCCGCACGCAACGAACTCTGTTAGGAGAGGCTTTTCTGCATTGCTATTCCACCCACAACCCCTTAACAGTTTACATATTGTAGCAAGACTAAAATAATGCTGTCTTCCAACCCGATCCCCAGTCCATTACAGTTAAGATAAAGACTTGTGGTGACATTAATGAGCACTGGATCAGCCCCTTTGTCGCCATAAATCTCTCGATTGCACTGGTGGGATTGCATTTTCCCATTTGCTTGTTTGTTTGGCTCTGTGTTCTCATTACAATTTCTATTAGCCCGTTCTCCCACTGATGTGGTCATAGATTAGTGCCTTCCTGATTTTTCTCCTTTCCTCCTGAAGGAAAATAAGGGTGTCTGAGCTCAAACTGGCAGGTTTAGGCGGGTCTGGGAGGAGGCAAGAACAACTCTACAAGATCAAGAGGAGGATTTTTCCAACAGCAGAAGCTGGAGTAACCCCAGCAAAGCCAACGAAACCCCATTCCCAAGCAGCTCTGCAGGACCACAACCATACACCACATACAATTCCTGCCACCTCCAGCTGAAAAATGCTCCCCCAGACTCCAAACAAGGGCAGGAGACCCGTGGACATCTGAGGTGCCCTCCAGTAGGATGCTCTGAGTATTTTCCATACAGAGGGATGCATCCTGCCACAAAAAGCCTGCGACGCAAGCAGATGAGTCACAGAGCCAGAGAAAGGAAGAGCTGCAGTTGCCGCAGACGAATATATACATTTACAGGTCCTAGGAGGGTGCCGAATGTCACGTAAGGAGTGGAGAAAGAACTGAACCTCCATTTAATAACCCTGGCTTGACAATTAGAAGTGCCACCCCAGCAACAGGGTGCAAAGCTGCTCTCACCTCCCTTCCTCCGCACCCCAGAGGAGCGGGGTCCAAGTTTGCTTGACTTAAATCTTTCCAGACCAAAGATGCTTAACCCTGTGGTGAAGACAACAGCTCCAGAGAAGCAGGTTTGTCCCCCAGGAGACCTCAGCCCAACTCCAGTGAACCAGAAGCAGCAGCTCTACCAGGAGAGCTATAAAGGGAAACCCTCCTCTGGCACAGCAATCAGGAGCTTGTCTCATCTCAGATGGAAATTGCACTCATGAAAAAAATAAAAAAATAAAAAAAATCCATGCATATGACAGCTTTTTTTCCCCACTTTAAGCTGATTCCATCTCCGAGATGGGAGAGAGGTGGCGAAGATTTGCTGACATGTCACTTTAGCAATAAACTCCCCTTTCAAAAACATGCCGTCGCAAGCAAAGCAAATCGACTCGCGAGCTCCGAGCAGCCGCACGTGGGCACCGCTCGGGGGTCCTGCGGCCCCTCCGCTGGAGCATCTCCAGGAACGCGGCAGCAAAGCCCTGGCCAGAAAGGAGGACCCAGCATCTTCACCTTAATATGGGAGGGGTCATCACATCCCTAATTTTATCCCTTAACCCTCAGGAAGAAGAAAGAGAGATGTTTGAAGAAGGTGAGCGTGCTGAAGGAGTCGAGAGAATAAACTCTTGTTGATAATATGAGTCAGCAGCTCAGCTCCATCCTCACAGGACCGCTGGGGCTGGTCCCACCCCAGCCCAAGCGCTCAGAATCCCTTCACTGCTCAGTAACGATAAAAAGCAAAGTAATTACACCTTGGCTTCTGCATCCTGCAAACCTGAGCTAGAATCCCCTGGTCGGGGTTGGGAAGACGGCAGGGAAGCACCCAGGACCTTCAGTGTCTGCTGGGTGAGACACCAAAATAAATAATCATAGCAGGACAAAAAAAATTCATGAACAACCTCTGCCTTGTTTTGATTTCATTATTATTTGCGCCAAGAGCACAGTGCGGTGCCAAGCGCCCAGCAGCGCCCTGCCACCCCACATCGCTCAGTGCTGAGGGCACGAGGATGGCAAATGTCACTTTCTTGGGGACAGAGAGCCCAGAGGGGTTCCCCTGTGCCCTGGCAGCCTTTCCACACTCATCGACTGCAAACCACAAAGGCAGCTGCCCAAAACCTCAGCGAAGAGTCATCATTGCTCAAGCCCTGCCCGGGGATGGGGGGGACACAGCCTCCCTGGGACCCCAGCTGGAACACACCCCCCTGCCATCCACCAGAAACCAGCCCTGCTTTTCATATTAATACAAATACAAAAAGGCAAATTCCCATAGATAAAAGGGGGAATACAGGGCAAGCAAAGAATCACAGAAAACAGACCCATTTCCCATAAATATTCTCTTCTGCTTAGCAAACAAGTGCTTGCTGTTTGCATCCATCAAACAAAACATGCTTGATTTTGTTTTGTTTCGCGGCCAAGTTATCATTTCTCCAAAATTATTTCAAGAGCACAACGGGAGCAAAATAAATTTGCAAAACAGGCTTAAGTAAACCGTGGCAGATCTCGGTGGCAAAGTGCACGGCCCCTTTCAAAGCCCAAGGGGAAACCGCAGGAAACATCAGCGTTAAAAACGCTTTGACTCATGTTAAACTCAAGATTTGACTTTTAGCATTAGAATCAAAGGGGGAACAAGTCGAGGAATTGCATCACTCTGCCAAGAAAACCAGAGGAGATGTAGAAAGGAGCCTGTGAAAGAAGAAGTGGTCCTTGCCCTATAGCCAGATGGGCTTGACATCTACCTGGGGCACCAGCAAATTTGGGGGATATCAGGCAAAAGCCTGTGCATGCTGCTGGGATCGTCAGAGCCTCGCTGTGGAAAGCGCTGACTGATGCCAATTAAAGTGAAATCATAATCAAGCCATTTGTTTTTATGCGGAGAGAATCGCTCTGAAGGTCTCGGCAACGCCTGGACTCGGTTCAAGCGCTGGATCAAAGTTCAAGATGGGTCTTTTCCAGCTTGAACCACCAAGAATAAATCCTGCCCCTTCTATCCCAGATGGTAGCCCTATGCCACGGTCCTAACCTAGGCTTAAAGTTAACACAACGATCTAAAGTGCTGGTACCAAAGCAAGGCACACGCCTTTACCCTCCCGAGACAGAAGGAAATATCTGAACATCTCTGGTGACTGGTCCTAAACTGACTCCTAATGGTAGATTTACAGCAGCCGGATTCGCACAGAGCAAAGTCTGTGCCCTTTCCAACCGGGGGGTCTCCTGACAGCCGTCAATCCAGCTCCTTTCCCGGCACCGAATCAGCTCTGCTCGGAGGGAACGGAGACAAGAAGAGCCTCCTTGGCCAGGAGTTTTGAGCCCTGGGCATCCCACCACCCCAGATAAAACCACCTATTTCCAACAGCAGAGCCCCTTTTCTCCGTGGGCAATGGGACTTTCTGAGAACTTCAGAGAAGCGGCAAGTTCTGCTGCAAACTTTTCAGCCCACTCTCCTTCTTGTCACCCGTGAAAAACCAAGAAGCGACATCTAGAAACATCTCTTTCCTTCCAAATCCTTGGCTGCAACCCACCCACCCCACATAGAAATGAGTGGGAAAAGTGGAGATCCTGGTTTTTTACCTATTTTACCCTTCCCGTGCACCCTTGCGAGGCTGCTAGGGTCCACCAAAGCCTTTCTGCAGAACATTGCTATTCTGAACAAGTTAATTCCTCCACAATGAATCGATGGTTGCACTGGGCTGGGAGGGGACAGGAAGATTCACGCTTCCTCAATTTCTTTCTCTGGAAACGTGTGGTTTTCATGCCTTCTCCTCTCGGCTCCTGCCACAGCACAGCTGCAGGGACCAGGACCGACCGGTGTGTGTGTACCCCAGACTAACCGCTCCCACCCCAAACCAGAAGGAAAATGCCCCAAAATGCCAGTGCAAAACACAATCCTCCACCTCTCCAGGCACCAAACCAGCGCACAGAGCCGGCAGCAGCAGCAACACATTGATTTCCCAGAGCAACGCCCGCTCCGGGGGCAGGACAGCAGGAATATCACCCGCACAGAGGGAACATCATCCGCGCGGTTTGCACACTCCAAAGCCCACGAGCCCGTCTCCTGGGGCACATTCCAACTGACGAAGCGTCTGTGTAAGGACACACGTCCCTCGCCACCAGACCGGCTCCCCAGCTGAACTGGGTGGGATGTGCATCCGACAGCCCCCGGGGAGGTGACAAACAGCTGCTGTCCCTCTCCAGGGCCACCTCCCAGGCGCAGGATGTGTCCCCCTTCCCACCAGGCCTGACGGACAGAAGGAAAACATCCCTCCTGCTGACTCACCCCGGTTTTCCTTTGTTCTCCACCCAGCACCCAGTGCAGGGGGGCAGAGCACCAACATTATCTGTGCTGGAAACCCTGTGCCAGAAGCCCTTTGCAGGCCCCCACCAGAGCACGAACAATTCACCTCCTTCCACTAAGTTTGCACAAGCTACTTTTTTATTTTATTTCTTTTTTAGCTAAGCTCAGTGGGGCAAATTCCTAAGCCAGACACCGTCCTCCACCCTCAGCCACCCATTTCCAAGCCACTTTGCCCAGTTGTGCCATAAAGCAAGAGAAACCCAGGGGAATGGCCACGACACAGCTCCCCCCCTGGGAACGTGCAAGGGCTTGGGGGGGTAGAAGCTCAGCTGCAAACAGCTGAGTTGCAGGAAATACACAGGGAGGGGATTCACATTCCCGGGGGCTAAACCCAGCCTGTGATTTAAGTCCTCCCGCCGCTTAAAAAGAGCCCTGGGTGAAATTCCTCCTCGGGTTTTTCTTGCCCTGGCTTGGCCCTGCTCCACTCGCTGGCGTAAAGCAGGAGCGCAGATCTGGCCGCACACACCCAGCTGGCCCCGCAGATGTTGGTGTCACCTAATGCAACGCGCCGGCAGAGCAAAGTCACTCCCGAGCATGCCGGAGTTGCAAGTGCCGCTTCCCAGCGCCGCAATTAAAACCTGGCTTTATTATTTTTCATGTCCCTATCAAACATCCTCTGGGATGACTGCGCCCATCTGCTGCGAGGAGAGGGACGAGTATTTGGGCATAAGACGTCCCAGAAGTTACGCCGATCAAAATTCCAGCTTCCCCGGCAGCCCCTGCACCTCTCAGGTTGCCGCTGCAGGTGACAGGACCCCGTTGCAACGCCCAGCCCCACATTGCCCCCCACCTCAAAGAGTTAAAGCTGCCAAGGAGCAGCAACCCCCTGCCTGGAGACAGCCCCATCCCAGCAGGTCTGGGCAGGGGAGACGGCACAAAACCCAACGCGAGGGTCAATAACTCCCCCTGTCACCAGGCTGGGCTGGTTTACACACATAAATGCACCCCAGGCGCTGCACCCCAGGAGCACAGTGATATTTACCCCCAACAAACGCAACCAATGTACCCGAGCCGCGACTACCGACAACAGGAGCCTCGCACCGGGGTAGGGCAGGGGGCCAAGAGGGAATCGCACTCTCCTTTTTATCATCCTGGAGACAAACAGGGGAGCTGAGCCAAAGCCCAGTCCCCCGGCACCCAAATCTCCCTCTCGGCTTGCTGCCCGGCGCCCGCTCCGTACCACCGATCCACAGGATGCGTCCCCCGCGGGGAAACTGAGGCACGTCCCAGAAGACACCGGCCGCCCTCC
This sequence comes from Streptopelia decaocto, assembly GCF_964273445.1. Taxonomy (NCBI): domain Eukaryota; kingdom Metazoa; phylum Chordata; class Aves; order Columbiformes; family Columbidae; genus Streptopelia; species Streptopelia decaocto. The sequence goes on along the minus strand of NC_138676.1, from coordinate 3,589,058 downwards.
CTGTCCAGCAGGTCGCCCCCCATGCCCCAAAAGGCAAAAATCCGGCTGCTCCTACCTGAGCGTGGCACTCTCCCCTTGCCGCACTGTCACGTTGTCCATAGCTTTGGGGAAGGTGGCATCTCCGCTGCGCACGGGCACTCCTGCGGGCACAAGGAAGAGCAGCCTGAGACAGAGGACGACCAGGCACCTCCAGGGCAGGGCTAAGCACCCACCGACCCCCATCCTGGGCAGCAGGGACTTTTCCGACAGGCAAAAAACACACCCGAAAAGGGGGAGGGGGGGGAAAGGAGGGAGGGGGTGCGTGTGTGTGGGGACGGGGGGGAGCAAAACCACCGGGGCGAGCGATGCAGAGCTCCACGGAGATCAGGAGAGCCCCCGGCAAGGCAGGCTGCGAGCTCTGAGCCTGCCGAGCGGCATCCGAGGGAGTCCCCAGGATCCTCGGGTGAGGGAGGAGGACGGGAGGGCCGGGGGGAGGAGGAGGAAGAGGAGGAGGAGGAGAAGTGGCAAAGGTGCCGGACGCTGGACGAGCCGGTTCTTCCCGGGCAGCAGAGTCCGAGGAGGCGCCGGGGGAGCCGCCCGGCTGCGCCCCCCCCGCTTCTCCCGACTTCGCAGCGCAGTCCAAAAACCAGTAAAAACCCAACAACAACAAAACACCCCCGGCACACGAGTCCAGACGCAAAAAGGCACAGCGGGCAAAGGCCTCCAAGGCACCCGGCAGTTTCTTCTCCACCAGCCCCGTTGTCGTGTCCCAAAGGCGGGTTGGTCCAGGCGGGATGAAGGATGCGGGGGGGGGAGATATCTGCCGGGATGTGGGGGTGCCGGAGCCCCCGAGCTGCCCGTTCAGCCGCAAAGCGGGGAGCAGGGGGCGCGGGGGAGCGGGCGAGGCGGCGGCGGCAGCATCCCAGCCCCGCCGGCCGGCAGCATCCCCGGGCGGGGCGCAGGCTGAGTGCCCGGGGTTGTCATGGCAGCGGCTCCATCCCTGACCGGCACTCGGGCTCCCGCACGCCCCGAGCCCCGCACACCCGCGGAGGGGAGCGGAGCGATGCGCAGGCTGCCCACGCCAGCCTTAACCCCTGCCGCGCCACGCTCCTCGGGGGACGAGATGTCAGGACCCCCCCCTCACTTCCCCACCGTGCTTACCTGCACCCAGCACCTCTAACATATGCCCTCCTCTACCTCCGTGCCATCCCCTCTCCGAGCAGCAAAGCTATTATGCACGAGGGGAAACTGAGGCACAGGGCGATTTTTTTTTCTTCCCCCCCTCCCCATCCAAGTGAGGCGGGTGGTGAGGAGGAGAGGCAGGAACGTGCCCCTCCTGGTCCTCTGCACCTCGCAGACACATAGCATGAGCTCGAGTGGCGAATTCCTCCCCAGCCGCGATCGCGGTCCCCGCGTACTTTTTATCAGCTCATAATTTAACAAATATCGCATTTGCTTATGCCTCGCAATTCCTCCTTCTCTCCGCTAGCGGCTAAACACATTAATATTTCCAGGCACAGTTTCATGCTGGTGAGAGGTGCCGGGGAGCCATCCTCAGAGCGCAAAGTCCTGGAGCCGCCAAGCAAGTACAGAACGAGCAGCCGAGATGCAGCTTTTGGGGTGCTGCACCCCTGGAAGCCCCCCCGAGCTGCAGCAGCCCGGCATTAGGGGAAACAGGGCCTCTCCCGCCCCCTGTCCCCAATGACTTCTCCGCAACGCAGGACCTTATCCAGAAGTCCTCCCTCCATTTCCCACCGCGTGCTCTGCAGCTATTACACGGCACCACCATTCTTTTTGATTTTTTTCTCCCCTGAAATCGCTGCCAACCTGAGCTGGATTCAAACTGGTGACCTAGATGTGAAAGGATCCATAGCCCGTTACTAATCCCTGGAGCCTCCGAATCCCCTGTAAACTACTGCTTAATTCACTAACTGTGCTATTTAATCTCTAAAACATTATGAGCTGTGCCGGGCAGAGGAAACACTCCATCAAATAAAGCTTTATTATTATTGTGCGCGCTGATAGGTCATATGAGAAGGGGATTGCTTTGCAAGTCACTCTACTTCTTACTCTTCTGAAGGCTCCGCTCCTTGAATTGAGCCCTGGTGGGACGTGCTGCCTCAAGTCCTGTGTTTCTGCAGAGGAGACAGGAGCTTTCCCCAGCTCTTGGCAGGAGGAGTTTAATCTCTGCAGCTCACTCTGCTCCACTCAGGCAGAGGAGAGGTGAACGGCGGCCTTGGGCCCTCAAATTACATGGGAGGGGGCTCAGAAACCTAAAGCAGGATGGGGACCCCCCCAGGACATCACCACGCTCATCATGCAAGAGCTCTCTCTTGGCGAGGCCGCTCATTTGGATGGGCAGAGACCATCTCCTGTGTCAGCAAAACCAAAGGGATTCCAATCACCACAGCCAGTTAACCTTTTAACACAGCCCAGATTGCCGGGAGCATCTTAAATCAGGAGAGAAAGCACCTGCCTACGCTGAAAACGTGTGAGGTTGGGTCGGAACGTGACCTGCTGAGCAGCTTCAGCCCTTGCAAGGGCTGAATTTGGCCCACTGTTAGGAGGCCATCAGCGTTGCCTGAAAATCCCAAGGAATTTAAATCCAATATCACCGGCTCCTGCATACTAAAGCCCAGCAGAATCCCTGGTCTATCTCCCCATCTCCGGCTCTCCCTCTTTCACACACATACGACGCACATATAAATCAGCCTGTCACAGCTCGTCTCTTTTCTGACAGCTGTAATTGCTTCAGACTATAAAAATATCTATAGACAATAAACACAATGCATGAAAACAGCAAAGAGAAAATGAAATCAAGATTCCTTTAAATAATTCAGTTGCTCCAGCAGCAGAGGAGCCAACAACTGAGTCCAGCTGTGAAGGTTCAGCAGCAAGAGAAAGAGAGCTTTGTAGCCTCCTCCAGGGATGAGAAAGCCTTTTTTTCCTTCCTTGGTTTTTGACCACAGCAGAAGAGTCTGCTGAACACGGCTTGCAAAGCCAGACCTATCCGAGCATGAAACACAACCTCGTGCTTTCAGCTTCTGCTCTTTCTTCCTACTTACATAAAAGTATTTCTTTTTATTTTTTTCCTTTCTGTTGAGAGCAACAGGCAGGAGACAAACAGAAAGAGCAAAGCAGACGCACGGGCTGTGTATAATATTTATCTCGGTATCCATCTCCTGCTTTCTAGCAAGGCTACAGGCCCCCTCTCCTGGCAGAGACCACAAACAGGGCAGCAGAAGCAAAGCGAGGGCTGGCATCGCTGGGAAGGGAAGCAGCGCTGGGGATGGAGGTGGGTTGTCAGCCAGGCCAAACCCTTTTCAGCTGATATTTACTCCATTTTCTACTAAAAACAAAGATTGGACGGGGTGAAAGGCGGTAGCGCCAGTTCACAGAGACTCCTGTCCTTTGCTCATGTGGACCAGACAACTGAGGCTTTCATTTTAAGCAAATTGATCCCCAAAAAATATCCCCCAGGAAGAACTGGCCCCAGCCAGTGTTTCCCAAGGGACCCCAGTTCCTTCTGCAAGGCCGGGGAGCCTTCCAGCAAACCGGGCTTGTGGAGCAAAACCGAGCCTAAGCATCTAATCCGCGCACTTGAGTGGTCCCCAAGGCTGATAACCAGATGCAAAACTGCAGTCGGGGCTCCTCTGGCAAGTAAAACAACATGATTGCCACACTTTTTTCCTGTGTTCTCAGAAATCACTAATGCAATTCTACCATCTATTTTGCTTATGGCTGCTCGCAGGGACTGCTGATATATCCTCCCATGCAACCCCCGCCTATAGACCTGCCTGCAAACCTATATACGTACAACACTACACCTCCCTGCACTGAAAGATTTCATTATTGAAAAAGAAGTCAAAATTACTTTCAATAAGTAGGTCATGGCCAGGCAATTTGTACAGCCAGATCCTTCTTTTAATTCTTTTTCCCTTTTCACAAAGCTGATAGATGGCAATCTATAACCCCAAAGTGCAAATTTATTTTTAATCTGAAATTGCCAAATATGATCAGAAACATAATTCATGCCCGAGCCATTCTCGTTCTTTCCAAATGGAAAACATGATTTCATAACCCCATTCGTGCTATCGCATACCGCATTATTCCCCAATAAGCCCAGAGTTGCAAAAAAAAGTGCTTAATTTTGTTGGTATTAGTCAGGTGAATGACACAGAGTCCGGGGGAACTTTTGCTGAATAGCTACTGAGTCCCCAACCTCCACAACCATTCACCGCAGACACAAAGGCAGTCATCCCCTCGTTAACGGTGGCCCCAATTAAAAAACAATGATTGCCAGCCTTACTTGGCTGAAGCCATTTTGAGCCCAAAGGCGTTTCTGAGCGAGCTGGAGAAATTGCCCATTTGGGGCTGTTTCTAGGCCAGTTTTCAGAATGCGAGCAGCATCCTCACTGGCACTCAGTCCCTGAAAACAGGCGGTGACTACCAGCACCCTCTTCGCAGGGCTTAAAAACAACACACGAGACCCCATTAATCCCCGCTAAAGATGCTATTAATATTTAACTGGCTTTTATATAAACCTACAGTAACCGTCCTATTAAATTGGAATGAAGTGTGCTTTTGGGAGCCTTCCCCTGAAGCCACGTCGGGATCCTCTGCGCTGCTGCCTTTGCACCTCGCCGTAAAAAAAATAAAGGAACGTTTTCTTTGCCCTTTAAAAAACCGCTGGGCTTGGGTTTGTCGCTCAGTGCTCAGGGGATTTTCAAGCACCAGTTAACCCTTTGCAGGATGAGCTGCGCTGCCTCCTGCTCGCTGCAGCCGAGGGGCTGGAGGACCAGCCGCCCTGCAAAAAAACCCTGTTCTAAACTGCTGCTTCAAAGCCAAACCCAGCAAAGGATTTATCTCCCTGCAGCATCTCAAAGGGTAACCCAGGATGCACCACCTGAGGAGAAAGAAAGGCCAAGCCACTCCATACAGCACCGCCACCCCTCGTCTATGCAGAGATGCACAGCAGCATCCTTGAGGATGCTCTGATGCGCGTTACAGATGCTGCAACCGAGACACGAGGCTCGGGGAGGGACGCACAGCAGTCCCCAAGGCCTGGCTTTTCCTTTGGGATTCCTCCTTTCTCCCACGGTTCTCAGCATTTTGAGCCTTCCACAACAGCCCAGCCAACACAACATGCGTATTTATGAAGTGACACCGCCATATGCGCAGCCTTAATATTACACATCTATACAAGGAGTTAAATAAAAATTACTAAGGAGATACTAAGCCACGCTGGCACAGCAAAAGTTATGAGCTGAGACTGAGGCTTGGCACAAATCACTATTGGTTTTATATAAATCTGTTCCTTGTTGCATTGTTGTGAGGTTACGTTGCCATATTAACACCCCAAAAAGCAGCCTTTATGCTCCACATCCACAGCAGCATTTGATCGGCATGAATCAGGCGCCAGCTGACGACATGGGATAAAACCCTGCCATTAGCCATCTAACAGCATTTTATAAGCGCATGACATTAACCCCGCACTCTACAACTCAATCCACTCTGCGTTTTAACAGGAATAAGTGCGCATGGGAAGAGCGAAACAGCTGAATAGGCTGAAAAGGAGAAGAAAGAAGGTCCATGTCCCTGGCTGACGCTGCCCCACCACCACATCCATATCCCTTCCCCAACCAAGCCCTTTCCTACCAGAAACCGCTTGGTCCAGGCAAACCAGGCACCAGGAATGGAGTAGATATCTTGATACAGGTCAGGGTGTTAAACAAAAGGCAGCTTTTAAGAGCAGAACCCCAGAAAACCCTCTTTTCAACCCACTGAGCACGCTCAGTGAAACCCCAGCCCGCCACCAGGTGTTCAGCATCTTTGAAAACTGGACCCACCTGGAGACACTAATTTGCCTGTTGCCTGCAGGTGCCTTTGGACCTGGATCTGTCACCTTCAAAGCCAGGGTGCTGAGATACAAAAAGCTTTGCTTTCAGACTCCCAATCAGCCAAAAAAGCGGCTTTTCCAGATGTACCTCAAACCCGAACACCTGCACCTTTGCAGGGACCATCTTTTGCCAACCTTAAGTCTTATTTCCCAAGCCAAACTGCTCAGTTGCTCCTCGGGAACAAAAGCCGGGTGTGCTGCTGCCTGCCTGGATCCATTTTAGTTTTGCCACTGGTCCTCTGACCCCCGTGGCGCTATGCATCCAAGAATAATATTAATAATAGTCATGCCATTAAGCAAGATGCTTGGTTTGAATCTGAAGATTTTGAGAAACGATCTCATAAATTTAATTCCCGGGGTACCATCTTTGAGCGTTAACAGGCACAGTCGCCTCTGAATTCTGGGAAATGAGCATAATTACATGGAGATCGACAAGGCACAAATGCCAAGAATTCTGTTAACCTTTAATACTGCAAAAAAACTCTCCCCTTGTAATTATCTCTTTCCTTTGTCTTAAATGTTACTGATGAATATTTAGTGGGATAAGCAAATAAAAGAAGGCTGAGGGGCGCAAGGAAGCGTAGAGTAACTCTGCAAACCTCATGGCATCGCTGGGGGTCAGGGCTGAGGGCAGAATAGGACCCTGGGTCACAAAATGTGGCAGCCGGGACAATGCCCACCCCCACGGTGACACACAGCTGCTGCCAATGCCAGTGGAGGGCTCTGCGGTGGGCACCAAAATCCTAATTAATTCCCAGCGCTGTGCAAATGCACCTTTGCTCGGTTCCGCAGCGAGGACATGGAGCGATCCCGTGTCTCAGTTTCAGGTGCCATTTCTCCAAACCCAACTTCACCTTGGAATAAAACTTCCTGGGCAAAAAACACATCACCTTTCAAACACATCCTCCCTAGGGCTGCAAATGGCACTGCCCTCTTGCTGCACATTGAGTCTGATGGAAAGAAGATTTTCTCCCGGCGTGAACTGCATTAATATCTGTCACCGCTCTGGCATTTCTGCCTATAATGATGAAAAATATGTGCAGAGAATGCGGGGTGCTCTCAGCATCACCTCCCTCCCCATGAAGTGAAATTAGAAGCAGCTGCTCCCGTTCCCGTCCTCTTTGCGGCCCCAGAGCATTAGTTCTAGAAGCTTATTATTTGGGAGATGGCACGGGGGTAACCGAGGCTCACGACCTATCCATATTCAAAATGTGCCTTGCTGCAGACGGGGGCTCAGCTCTCCCTCCCCTGAGCTGCAGACCGGTGTAAAGGTCACTCTCTTCTTTTAATGTCGCATCAGACCGACCGCTGCGTGAACAAGAAAAAGGAATATCTCTCCCATCGGACGAAGAAAACCCATTTCTGTCTTAGGAGGAGCGTGCCAGCACGAGGCTGTAACCACCGGCAACACCACATGCTTTTGCATCACTGCCCAGGAGCCCTGGAGGAGGTGGAAGGAGCTTCCTCCTGCATTTGGAGATGCTCTTTTCAACAGCATCCCAACCACCCCTGTATTTGCCCCAAAATGCTGCAGGCATCCCCAGATGCAAATGCATCGCAAATTAACCGACACCGCCCAGGCCACCGAGTTTTTGAGCTGGTCCTACTGGAGAGGTTGGGTGTCGTGGGAGAGGCTGGAACAGTCTGCAGGGCGAACTTTGCCTCCAGCCTCCAAGCGAGACCTTTGCAGCCGCTCTCCTCCCTCGTTCCAGGAGGAACGAAGCCAAAGCAGTATTTATTCACAGAGGACCGGGGAGAGAAATGCAATGAAAGAGGTTAGCTCATTAAGGACAACGCGTACCCCTCCCAAGAGAGTTCTTTGCAGGTGCTGAGAGGAGGAACACATGTCCAAACCCAGAGCCAGGGATGTGAGCTGCAGCGATGGCTCCAAACCAGACAGATGACACCACAACCGACTCGGACCTGGGGTCCCAGCAGCCCCATCCACCACCCCCAGTTCCTTCTGACCCCCGGACGCAGCAGATGTTTGCTCTCCTCCCTTCCCTCTCTCTTTTTCCATGCCTTCAACCCGAGCGAGCTCTCTACTCTCCAAGCTGCTTTTATGCCCCTTTAAAAGGTTATAAAAGCTGCCTTTATATTCCAATAAAGGGATATAAAAACAACCTTTTTTGCAGTTCAATAAACGTGGTTAACTCTTCCCCCCCATTCATACATTTTTGCCTTGGCACCGTGCACATGTGTGAGCTGCTGCAGGGCACGGAGGAGGACGGGAACTTGGGTATGGCACCCTGAAGCAGGAGATGGCAGAGCATCCCGAGGGACAGGGACCAAGGCAGGTCTGATGCCAAGCAGAGATGGGCATCACAACCCGAGCTGCTGCCTAAAAACCAGAGAGACGAGACTACAGCAACTCATCACCATACACCCTGCGCTGGTGCATTTACTCCAAAGAAAACCCCTCCTGCAAGCTGGTTGGAATCCAAGCAAGGGCTGTGGCAGGACAAAAATTCCAAGTCCAAGCAATGGGTCATATACACCAAGGGGCAAGCAGATGCCCAGGAGGGTTTTGCCTCTCCTGCTGAAGCTCCCTTAGACATAAGTAATGATGAAGAGCAGTCATCCTGCTGAGCATCCTTGCACAGCATCTAGGACTGTGCCACCTTTCCTCCTTGGTGACAAGGGACAGTCGCTTCACAGCTTGCTGGCAACCCCTGCTCTTTGCAACATCCTTTTACACCTTACGGACCGTGGGTCGGGGACCGTCCCTTGCAGGGCATCGGTGCCATGCGTAGCGTGACGGGATCCTGCTCCCCGCCACAGCCTTCAGACACGGCTTTAATTATTATTTACTGTTTGCACTCGCAATCAGTCTTCCTCAAAACACTCCTCTTCCCTTGGAAAAGGATCTAAACCCGTCCTGCCGCCTGCCCAACAGCCACTCCGGGCCACTAAAACAAGGAGGTTTATTATGTTTTGGTGACAGCCCGTTCTGCATGGTGAACGCAGCTCGTATGAATCAAACCGCCTCGGATTCCATACATCACTCCCCGGCACCACCACCACGAAGGGCAGGAGGGGGTTCGGCTGCCGGTGTTTATCGGCCGTGATCTATCGGCGATCGGGATGCTGCGGGGCGCTGGGACCGCGATGCTGTCGGAGGAAGAGGAGTGGGGGCGATTCGAGTCCATAAATAAGCCGCGCCTAGCGCGAGCAGCTATCAGGAGCAAAAATTTAAGCCCAGCACCAAGGCACTGAGAACTTTCCGGTCTGTGGCTCAACTCCCTGGCATAATTTATCCCCTCCCCGACCCTCCGCACGTACCGTGGGATGGGGACCCAACTCTGGCCGGGGCAGCAAAACCTTTCATGCTTAGTCCTCGCCCCGCCAGCTCACTCCTCCGCACCCCAGCAGGCAGGCTGAGCCCTCCCTGCCACCGCCAGCTAATTAATCCAGCTAATTGCCTTTACCAGGCTCCTCTTTGAAGGCTGGAGGAGAACGATGAGGGCAAAGGGAGAGGCTGAGCTCCCTGGGGAATTCAGAAGTGTTTACAGTCCCTGGCACCAGAAAATCCATACTCATCTTGGCTCCAGGAGGCAGGGCTGCCCTCCCACGCTCCTATTAGCAATTTCCAATCATCTTTTATTAGAGCCGCATTGATTTGCTGCTCACTTCGGTGGGAACGAAGGCCTAAGAGCCCAACCCAGCCTCAGCCGCGGAACCCAGGCGTGGAGCCCGTGGTGGTGGGAGAGAGAAGGGCTGGGATGCTGAAGCTGAGCAGCCATCACAAAACAGCCTTGCACATCCCTTCGTGTCTTTTCCGCAGCCATTTGGTACGTGTGGTAGAGGGACCAGGGGCTGAAGGCTCCTCCTGAGCTTTCTGTAGGGAGCTAAGGAGGGGAATTAGCGCTGTACTCCTTTTCTAGCAGGGATTTTGGGAGCCCTGTTCCTGCCTGCTGGGAGATGTTCCCTGAATCCCACATCTCAAAACCTGCGGAGCAGTTTGGGGCCAGCTATTACCCCCCAGGAGAAACAGGCTCCGAACGCTACGCTTCTGTTTCCAAGCAAACATCTCCAAGTAGCTTGTGAAACACAAATTCTGTTAGGAATCAGCTGAATATTTTGTTCCGATAATGCCACAACAGCCGCGTACGCATTAGCACACACAGCGCACGCAAAGGAGTATTTGAATATCAAAACAAAGCGAACTTACACGGTTTTGTGCGCTTTTTTTTTCCCCCGTCTTGGCAAAGTCATCACTGCAAGTTTGCAGTTTCCAACTATTTGCACCGCAGCTTCTTTCCATACGTGTCCCTGCTGTCGTCAAACCTGCTGCTCTCTGCACCCCGTGTCCTCAGATAACCCGAGACGCACAGACACGGGTACAAAAGGACCTTGGAGATGCTGGGGAGGGGACCCTATCACAGCACCCACCCCCCCAGCAGACCAAGAAGGGGGGATGCCCTAAAACCCACAATTTTGTTGCATTCAGACTTAATTATATATATTTAAAAAGAAAAAAAAAAAAAAGGACCTGCATTTACGGAGTAAAACCAGTACATAAAACAGCCCAGGCAAAATTAAAATGGGAGAGCCGATTCGGCTCACAAACGCCTGCGGTGAGGCGGATGAAAGCCAAGGGCTGCAAGCCTTGGATGTGCCTCACTTCAGACGGCAACGGGAGAAAATACAGCCGCTCTGAACCCCTGCCCCAGATCCGCCGGCACGGAGACCTGAACTTTGCTTTGAACCCCGCGACTGAATGATCTCCCTGGGAAGCGGCCACCCCGGGCAGCGGGGGGATGCGCAGGCTGGTCCCCCCTGGGGCGGATCACGGAGGGTGGTGGCCGAGGTGATGCTGCGGGTGTGACTGTCACTGGGGCCACCGTACTCAGGACCCTGAGTTAAGGACGGAGGGAGCTCTCCCGAAGTTTTGCCCTGCGTCGGGATGCAGGGGTGGGCCCGGTGCTCATCGCCACCTGGACTTTGCCACCTTTTTGCTCCGAACACAGCTCTGATGGCAATTACAACCACATAACGAGCAAATTGGGTCTGATCCAGAGGGCCTGAGAGCAGCAGCTCTTCAGCTTTGAGACAGTGTTCATATTATTTAAGGATCCGCTGGCCATTTTTTCCCTCCTTGCCTTTTTTTTTCCTATATACCTCCAGGCAGTTGGGGAAGAGAACAGGGAGATGAAACCTGGAACACAAGATGTGAAACCCTATAACAAGCACATTCGATTCCCCCTTCTCTCCCCATCAGGAGACGTGGGTGCCCCACACCAAACAAAGATTGTAGGACTTTTGTCCCACATTGAAATCGGGCTGTTAAAGCCCTTGCTGGCACCCGCCGTGACTTTCGACTGGCATCAGCGTGCAGCTAGCAAACGAAGCCGGGCCAAATTTCTCCCTGGCGTAGCTTAATTAAAGTCAATGATGTTACACCAGGGAGGAACCTGGCCCACTGTCCCGAGCTGGAGTCCACAACAAGTCCAGCTGGCAGCTCGGTGGTGGCAAGAAGGTTCCCTGGCACCGCGAATGGTGCTGGGAACCGTATTTCGGCATTTGCGAGTGGGAGACACACTCGATAAACACAGTGCTAAGTAAACCAGATCTGTAATAAATAACAAAAACCCAGCATTGCGCCTCTTGCAAATGCTGCGGAGAACCGGACCAAATTGTCCTCCCAGCTCCCAGGAGCGGTGGGGACATTTCATTAGCCCTATTACGCTGACAGGGAAAGAGTCACTGGGAGCTTAATAATAATAAAAATCCATTATGTTACAGCGCTCGTCATCTGTGTATCTCAAAGAGCTCCAAAAAGGCAGGAAAATGGCTATGCTCATTTTAATGGAGATGCACGAGGGGGTCAGCAATTAGCTTCGGGTCGCTCGTCAAGCCGGACCCAAAGTTTGCTGAGCAGTGCCACCCAGCTGGGCTGATGGGCTCAAAGCTGCATAAAGGATGGATAGAGCAAATTGCGCCTTCCACACCTTTAATCAAAGGAGGTTTGTGCCTGGCTGGAGGGATCTGCTAAAGCTCAGCCCAACCCAACCTGTGCCAAGAGACCCAGGGGAGGTCCCAAAAAACTTGACCGTGGTTCTACGCTACCAGCATGAGAGATGCAATTACACAGCGATGGCGGGATGATCGCACGGCGGCTCCGCTTTCCACACCTGCAATTTCCACCGCACTCAGACGACTTCCGAGGCTTAGCTCCACGGCGGCAAATTAATTAGAGTGTAAATGCAGTATCGGTAGTGTCGCCGAATGCTAAAAAGCGCACAGCCGCGGTGACCAGGAAGCCAAAGCCACAATTGTGGAGATGTAGGTAACTTTAGAGCTGAAATACAGAGAAATTCCACTTACAGGGAACTAGTGGGTGGTGGTGGGGTTACTCAAAAGCCTTACCACGGTGTAATTACACTGTGTTCGTCAGGTAATTACAGCCCTGCTATTATATACTGCAACCCTCCATTTCGTGCCTAATCCCATAAGGCAGATTCCGAGGGATAAAAGGCAGCAGAAAAAGACACTTGCGAGAAGGAAGGATGGACATGGACTGATATGGGCAGCAAAAGGAGAGGAGGATGCAGAGACATTGCAAATGTCCAGAGCATCCCCCAGGCAAACCAGCCCCCGATGCCCCAGGGATCATGACCATCCAAGAGCTGGGCTCGGTCGCCTGGGATCTATCGAGGAGGTATAAGCATTCATCAAAAGCCAATCTGCTTTTGAGAAGCAGAAAAAGAGGTTACTTCGGATTAATTTTTCACTTCAGAAGCTTTATGGGTTGAGTTCTGAAACTGTCAGGTCGAGATGCTTCAATCTTTCCTTAACGAAAAGCTCGAGTGCTGGTTCGAAAAACCTCTCTGTTTAGGTTGTCAGGTAATTTGTACGCAAACATTTAAATTAAAATTTCCTGTTGGCTCATCCTTTTTCATCCTTTTTGTTTTTGCTGGTTGGGGGGAAGAAGTTGATTTGGAGCTTCTGTTTATTTCTCAGCTTCTTGAAATGTTGATTCTTCAGGACTGGACAGGCTGGGGGGGAGGAAACTTAAAAGCCCATTGCAGAGAGAACATCCAGTCCCAGCCAAAGGGACAAATTCACCCCTACAGCCCCTGCCCTGGGTCACGTCTGAGCACATTGTGGTCCCACATTGTGTTCTCAGCACCACCATCCTTTCCTCCTCTGACGCAGCGATGGAAGGACAAGCCATCTGGAACACAGGAGGCCATCCCGAATAGGGGACAGGCCACAAGGCTGGGTAAATACCCAGCAGATTAACTCCCACCCAGCTCCATTAGGTCCCATTTGGATCCCCGGTGCTGTGGGAGCTTATTTAAAATTAACTCGGGTTACCCAAGCAGCCCAGTCCCAGCCGGACAGGCAGATCCGATGTGACTTACAGGTCCCCCGCTGCTCCAAATCTCCACCTGATCTTATTCTCCTGGTGCTGTTTGCATTTGTGAATGGGAAGACGCGGGCGCAGGAGGGGACGCGAGGTACCGCATCCGCGGCGTAATTCAGCAAGGGCTCCCAATAACCCAAACCCTTTCTCTCACCCAGCACGTCGCCGCAACGACAGACTATTCCCCCGGCGCTCCGAAAACATTTATGCAGAGGAGACGTGTGGGAGTGAAAATACAATCAGATGGGACACAAACTGTGCTTTTGCTCTTATTTTTTTCCCCCTTTCTTTGTTTTAAGTCTAGCAGGGCCAAATTCCTTACAATCTGCTCCTGCAGAAGCCGTGCAGAATTTGTGGAACAAAGCATCACCGCAATTACGGAGGAGGGAAAATCCCTGCGGGATGCGAGATGACATCCCCAAGGAGCAAATACTGTATTTTTATGCACGTGGACCGGCTCTAGTCCCTCTGGGTGCAGTTTCACCCAGTGAAATCCATCTTTTGCAAGGTGCAAGCGCTCCTACCATGGGAAATAAGAGCTGAGCTATCGCAGGAATGACTTCCCCAGCCCCATTAGGGGCTTGGATAAGCCATGAAGCCTGAAAGTTGATTGTATCTTTCATTAGGAATGACTGAACGCTGTTTTTAAAGTGGAAAATGAACTCGCAGCTAAGAGGAAACAGTTTCTCGGCGAGGCCGTGGAGCAGGTTCCCCGCGGAATAGATGCGGTTGTGAGAGTCAAAATTAAATTGATATTAGAAAATTTCCTGAGGGGGGAAAAAGAAAGTCATACGCTGCCTGCAGAAATGGTATCTCGCAGAGAGCTGGATAGTAAATGGAATTCCACTGAAACTCAAACATATATATATATTTTTAAATGAAAAAAAAGAAACTCTCATAACTTCCCCATCTCAGCAAAAATTCTCAAAAATTAAAATTTCCATTGAATGGATTATTTTTCCTTGGAAGTACCATTTCAGCTAATGCAAGACAGACATTTCAGCTAGCTCCCAGCCCCTGGAAGCATCCCATGGGGTTGACAGACTCCCTTTAGGTGGGACACAACACGGTAAGTTGCCTCCCAGGTGGAGGTAACCCAGCCACCATCTAGATTTAGATGTTCCCAATGGAAAAAATCAAATTATCTGGAAAAATGGATGCTGTCCCAAGAAACCATGTGGTTTTCACACTAAAGGTGCTTTTTGGGGGGTAAACTTGCTTCAATGGAAGAGCTTCAAAGGTGGCTTTCTCCATCCTTACTCGCCGTACCCTGATGCGCATTTGGCAATGGGTAAACGGGGGCAAAATGACAAGCGAGGAGCACACTGCGTGGGTGGAGACACAAAAATCTCTCATGCATCAGCATCTTTAATCTACCTTCAACCTGCCAAAAGCACCGGGAGCTTGCACGCTGCAATTTGCATTCACAGGGAGCGCGGGGACCGCTCCAGATGGATTCACAAGGGGACCCTTCAGATCAGATTAACCCAAAGCCGCCGATGGCGACAGCTCCTCTGCTGCACCGTCACCTGCTAATGATTCCCTGTAACGGCCTCTGAAAAGGAACACACGTTCCTTTGGCATTTCTGCACCCCTTGGTCCATGGAAAAGAAGATGCTCCTTGGGCAAGCTGGAAGGATGCTGCCAGCATCCTCTTGTCCCCACCATGGGACATCCCGCTCGTCCCAGCCCACCAACATGGGGACACAACCATCCAGCCTCGGCACTGCTTTAAATGCCATCTCGCCCTTGTCTATCACCGGTTCTCCTAAATAAAAAAAGGGATGAGCTGCAGCTCCTTGCACCTCCCCAGCTCCCTTCTAAACCTGTGCTCCAGGACTCTCTTTCCCATCACTACGACCAAACCCTCTTAGAAACCCTCCCGGGGAGCACCTCCATGCCTCCAATACTCCAAGGTAGACACCCCAAACCTTCATTTTGACATCTAAAATAACAACGGCCGTAATGAAGACAGGCTGGTTTTATTAGCCTGCAAGTTTCCATTGTATTTCTCTGTCTTTTTTTCTGCATCTCAAAGCTGCTGCTCAACAAGAGCCCAGATTCCTGCGCAATTGCATGGTGCCAGTAACATTAAGAAAAGCATCAAGTCTGATGAGACCTACGAGACCTGCAGTAAAAACAGGAGGGCTGGTAGCACTGTGCGCATCATCTGCTGCCAGCAATGTCCTCCACACCTTCCTGCTCTCCAAGCTGGTATCAAAAGGGGTCATGGCACCCTCAGGGAGCCCCAAGCCACCCACTGATCTCAGCTTTAACAGCACCATTGCCAAATCAGCACGCAGACCCCAAAGACACCCAACGGCAGCTCGTGCAAATCCACAAGAGAGGTCAGAAAGGGAAAAAATCAGAGGCAAAGAGGAGCCAGGACCTCCAGAGTCCAGGCTGCGAGAGGGAAGCTAATAAAAAAGCATCATCCCTTCGCAGACAGTGAATTGTGGCTTAGACCCGAGGATCACAGACAGCTTCTCGTCTTAAGGGGAGCAGTCAAACGAAGAGATTTCCCAGCCATTAAGCCGAGCTATAAAGTGCTGGCAGTAAAGTAGGGTAGAGTGGAATTTATCATGGCACCGCACAGACCGTGGGGCCAGGAGAGAGCCGGTTTGGGTCAACGGTTTGACCTCTCGCATTGTCTAAAGATCCTTCCCTTCATCATCCCCATTAACATCTCATCTCCCTCCCTGCCGGCCGGCGCCTGCGCTCCCTCCCGGGGGACTCTCCCCCTTCATCAGGCACTTTCTTAAAAGCCAGGCAGAAAAACTTTCCCTTCCTTAGCTCCGAGGCCGCTGCTCCTTGTCCTACCACCTTTGGAGACCATGAATAATTCCCTTTCCTTACTGCCAGCACTGCCTGGAAGGTATTTATAGGCTGTGATCACCTCCCACCTCCTCAGGAGGCTTCTCCTTTGCTAGACTATGATTTAGCACCAGAGCCGGGCACGGCCCAGCCTTGCGATGCGCATGTCCGGGGAAGCCACCTCCCCAGCTTCTCTATTAACTACCAGAGAAGGAATTTCATCCTGACAATGATGGTTTTTTCCCTTAGATTTGTGTAGGAATCATTCTGCTCCTCCCAGGCAGCAACACAGATTTAAGGTTCACGATCTTAAATAAGCAAATAGATTTAAAAATAAAAAATCACATGCAGCCAGCATGGCAAATTTGGGGCAATTGCTTTGCAGTCAGGGATGGCAAAAATTCCTCCCGACCCCTGTGATCTGAGACTTCATCTATTGAACTAACATCAGGCAGGTTTTTGTTTGGGATCAATCACCTTGTTTAACCAACCAAGCCCAGCAAGACCTGGATGTTTTCTTGGTGGCAGTTGGTTGGACTTATTCTCATTTCTGCCTTTTTGTGTTTCCTAGCAGAGGTGAGGCAGACACAGCAGAATAACCACCGGGATGACAATTCCCAGGACGATTCCTGCCTCGTATCAGAGGAGCCAAAACGCACAGATGAAAAACTCTGCAAATGTTTTGCAAGGGAACCAGAGCCCTTTGGAAGGTGGCTGATTTCCCAGCGCAAACATTTCATCCAGCCCTGCGAGTTCTCTGCAAAACAGCGCGAGCCCCACAAAAAAACGAACAAAAAAGCAACCCAAAAACTGTCAAAACATTGTGAAGGAAGCTGAAATTTTCTGGTTGTTTAAAAAGATGCCATGAGCACCCGCGTGCCCAGCAGACTGTGCGTGTAAACCAGGCAGTCGGTTTTTCTGCGTTCTTCACGCAATATCCAAGTGGTTGCTGCTGCCCAGCGCTCTTTGCTCAAGGGACAGCACGGGCTCACCTGTCTTGCACAGGGAACAACATCCCTGGCAGTGGCATCACTCTGCAGATGCTCCTTCACTTAATAGATGGTCACAACCCTACTGAGCCCATTGCATCCAGAAGAGAAAGCCCAAGGATGCAATTCAGTCCGGTCCAGCCACATCACTTGATTAATGACCATCTTCTCTCCATCCATTAATTTTTTGGGGAGTCTGGAAGAATTTGCCCTCACCTGGGGTTGGCTTGTCTTGAGATTGCTCGTTCCAGAAAGGCAGGGACAGTGCTCAAAGGGGGACAGCCTGTCCTCACCCACAGCCCCAACATGAAGCACCCGACCCCACCGCACCCAAAAAGCACCTGATGCTGCTGCATCGAGCCCACCTGCGTCCAAATATGATGAGCTTGATGCCGTGCTGCTTTCTCCTCCCTGCCTGGCTGCTTTCCACCCTCTCCCCCTTCCCTTACACGCTCCCGACTGCTGCCTCTCCTGCTGTGCCCAGGTCCCCCGGTCCCCACAGCCCGACCCCGCTGCCCGGCGGTGCAGATGGCTGCAGGGAGCCTGGGGGAGGCTTTGCCGCCTCCATCCCTGCAGCAACCAGCCGTCTCGCCCCGTTTCCTCCTCTCCACCTGGCTGCTCCGCCGGCCCGGCTCCTGCCAAGAGCAGCGAGGCGAGGGGAGCGGGAGGAGGATCGGATGGATGGGCAGCAACTGTCAGCAGAGCCAGCATTGCGCAGACACGCCGGACAAGTTCCTAGGGGTGCCTGCCAGCTCTGGACCCCATGTGCTCCCGGCTATTCCTCCTACCCCATCCCCTCGCCCTTGGCGTGCTCGAGCAGCAAGCATCACGCTGTGGCACCAGCCTTTGCAAGGAGCAAGGAAATCAAACCGCTGGACCGCTCTCAGTAGGAGGAATATGGTTGTTACCGCACGCTCCTGGCTCGCTTGCCAGGCTCAAACCAGGGTTTAGCTAGAGCTAGCCCAGTGCAGATTGATAGCCATGCTGGCAGGGGCTGTACATGCAAAACAAGCAGCACACGACCCATTCTCGCATCCAAACTCTCCAGACACATCCACCCCGAGCTGCTGCTCATCCCCTCCAGCCTCCACCTGCCCTCTCTCCATTTCCAGCAGCCGGTTCGAAAAGCCAGCTGGGAGGGAGGGATGGAGGGAGCTGCTGCTTGTCGACAAAGCCAAAACGCAGCTATATCACTTATGAGCTTCCCCTCCCCGTGCGAGTGCTGAGCGGAGGGTTGGTACCCGGGTGCAGCAGGCTGGGGGCTGATAGGATGCATCAGCTAATTTGCACTAATGGTCCCAGAAAGGCGAGGAGTGCTCTCCAGAGAAGAATGCACTTGAGCAATAACCTAAATAGACACGCGTTTCCAAGCAAAAAGTCATCGAGGAGGGAAAGAGAGGCCCTACAGTTGAGTTTCTCTCCCCACCTGCAGAGAAACTTGGCAGGGGAATGTTGGAAAGGAGCTGCCCGGGCAAGGAAAAGCATCGGATCTGCAATCTGGGGAGCAGCTCTTGGAAAAGGCCGGATCGTGGCTGGATGTCCAGCCCCACTTACGGACCCGCTTGGACAGACTGACGGCAGCCCAGAGCGCGCTTGGCTCCATCATCAGCCCAAAGCAAAAATGAGAAAAGTCATCCCATCTGTGCCGCGACAGGTTGATATAGAGGGCAAAATGCCTAAGTAAAATTCCACAACAGGGCATTAAAAAGATGTAATAAAATATACACGAGTTATTAAATATTGTCATCAAGACGAACCATAAATCAGAGATTTTATGGTTTCTGATTATAAATTCCATTTATTCTGTGAGCGTTTAAAGAAAGAAAAATGGAGGCTCAGTAAAGATTTAAGCCCAGCCATGATGCTGCTGATATTTCACTGTTGCTTGTGGATGTCACGCCTGTGGGAGCCCAGTGTTGGGTGCACAGAGATGCCTGGGACCCCTCAGCATCCTTCCAGACACAACTACAGGTGCTCCTGCCCGTGCAAACACGCGAGACGCATCTGGCTTTTGCACAGCGAGAAATCGGCATCACTTTGGGGAAGGGAAGGGCAAAACTGATGAGCATACATGTAAACACTACTGTTCATTCCCCCTTCAAATGCCAAGTGAAATGGCAAAGAAATGGCTTTCTTGGAAAGACTTGAGGGTTCAAATGAATTCTCAAGTATCATTCACCAGTGGTCACCATGGTGGTCACTTCAGAATTAGTATTTCCTACATTGAATGCCCATTCCCACTTCTCAGCATCATGAAACAGCATTAGATTTTCCTCCTCCAACCCTAAAACTGGTCAACTTGGTCCCCAAACTGTATTTTTCAGCTGAAAACCTGGCAGATACGCGTGTGATGTACAGCTTCGCACGGGCTATTTCCGCTCACATTAATCCATTCGCCATCCTATTGCATTTCATTTGCACAGGGACCAAAAGCCCACGGACGCAGAACCATAATCCTGGCAGTTAAACCCCATTTCTCAGATCGGCTGGGTGGAAGGGAGACCACAGGGCAGATCCTGTTTAATTAGGGCTCATAAAACCAGCTCAGTACCGCACCAGAGAGTGGGGCTGATTTGCAGCTGCCTTTAAAACCGAGCAGGGTTACTGCTTCAGCAGTTTTCCCAGCCGGTTTTATGGATGCAACAATAAAGCAGAAGAAAAGTTTGCGCGTCGAGAGTTTTAGTGCCGAAGCATCTGATAACGTCACGGCAGCTTATTGCGGGATGCGGGGAATGAGAGGGGTGGGATGGGGAGCAGAGCTGTGGGAGGGAGGCAAACCCAGCCTTGCTAAGCCACAGCAGCTTCTCAACGGGAAGATAAGACACGCTTAAAATGAGCTTTGCCATATTTCCAAATAGCCTGTGCGAAGGTTTATATCCTTCCAGATGAAGCGATGATGAGCTGCCAGGCCCAGGAGCTGCTGCTCTGGATTTATCTGCTCGTCAGGGAGCAGCCCTGGTGCTGATGTGGTTGGGGTTTATGAGGTGACCCCAGCAAACCGGGGGAAAAACACCAGGAAATATCATAAATACCTAGTAAATTAGGATTTTTTTTTTTTTAGTTACTGGGTATAAATGCTGCCTCCTCCCTCCCAAACATCACATATTGCACCTGTACTGCACTTTCCAGCCCATTGCACAGCGCCGGGTGAGCTCTCCGCCTCGCAGAGCAGCTGTTTGCAGAGGGATGAGCTTATTCCTGATGCTGGGATGAGCTTATTCCTGGTGCTGAGCCCCCAGCGAACAGCCCGACCCCTGCACCGTGGGAGCTGCTTATCTGGGAGAGCAAAACGATTGGCAAAACAATCCAGGTGGGCATTTGGGAAAGATGGGCTGGCAGATCAGGGAAATGAGGGGAGAAAAAGTAGCACGGAGGGTTTCTGGGGTAAGAAAATAATCAGAAGACGAAAACCTCCCTTGGTGCCTATAGTCAGCCAGGGCAAATCGGTGCTTCGCTCCCTGCTTCGCCAGCCATGGCTTTGGGTAAAAATTCCATGTTTTATGCAAGAAAAAGGGCAATTAAAAAAAACCCAACCAAACAGATGACAAAAAAAAAACAGGGCAAGTTGTAAGGAAAAAGAAGAACAGAGCGAGACTGATGGGGCCAGGGCACTGTTAGGGATGTCAATACCCATCACTCACCAGTAACCTTTCCGTAACTCCTGACCCAGCAGTGGCTGTCGCGAAACCGCAGCAAAATTAAAACAGAAACGAAGCAGCGTTATGTCCCGGCGAGAGGAGGCAGCGGCTGACAGGAGAGGTAAGGGCCTGACATGCAGCCAGGAAAGGGGCAGGGGGCTGGTCCTGCCAAGCTGCGCTCCTGGGAAAAGTGCCAGGGATGCAGGATGCTGCGGGTCAGGTACATGCTGCGCGGCACGGGGGAGGAGAGGGCACTCGGTCGGGCTGACAGCAGCGGGCTGGCGGGGTGAGCATCCCCCCCGGGGACAGAGGATACTGCCGTTGAAGGAGCACAAGAAAAGCAGCAAACCTCCCTGTGCAAGGGCTGGAGCTGCAGCGCTGCCCTCCCCGTCCTCCTGCCCCCTGCTCTGTGTGCAAATTTAAAGCGTGTTGCAGATACGGGCTGACCTTTACAGTACGCACGGAAAGGCAAAAAGGAGAGCTGGCAACGTGCAGAACGGAAAAATACGCCTTGCAATGGAAAACAGACTGTGCACATCCTAGCTGGCAGAACCAGGGAGATGGGTGAGGAGGGGTCTTTGGCCTGGGATCAGTCCCCTACCAAACCCAAATCTTCATTTCAATGCCCTTCTCACCCCCAAGGGGATGTCCCTGAGTGCCTTTAGCCCAAGAGCCCATGGGACCAGGTTTTCTGCCAAGCAGCCCCGCTGTCACCCTCACTGCACTCCTCCAGAGCTTTCAAATCTAGCAAGGGGCAAAGCATCAAGCCCCATCGGATGGGTTGCCCTTGCTGAGAAGCATCCTTAAGGCTTGTTTGCAACGACATCTCAGTGATTTAATCAGCCACAGGCAGAGATATTGATGGAGGTGAATTCCCCAGGCCAGCTTACAGAGCAGATCATGGCCAGCAGACCATGGCCAAGCCTCTCCAGCACTCCCTGGCCCATCTCACGCAGCACACGGAGCATCCTTCTCCCTCCCCATCACACGGACACCTGCCCTTCTGCTTCACCACCCGCTCCCCCAGCCTGCTGTTGTGCAACAAGGAGGACAAGCGCATCCCCTCCCCGCGCCAGCAGCTTGTTTGTTGGTTTCTGCTTTACCACACCAGTCACAGCTCCAGCCGAGGAAAAAGCAACGCAGGGGGAAGGCAATCAGGCAAACCACAGGAGATGCTCTTGCACACACAAAACAGCAGCAAAACCCGTGGGGAACCCACAGACACGTGTGTATGGCAAAGACACACAGGCTCCTGGCGTCCACCCTTCCCCATCATGGAATTTTTGGCTTTAATTTGGGCCGGAGTGAGGGTTCCTTGGCACGACCCTCCCTCCATCTCCCAGCCCAGCAGCGGCATGCGGGATCAGCTCAGGCTCCTCTCTGCAAGACATCCAGGAGCTGAGACAGAGCCGATCCATCTTCCTCGCCGAAAAGAGTGTAAACAACTCAGCTGCAGGCCCCGAGTGCAAGAGAGGACACGCAGTCGGAAATTTTAAGAGCCAATTTACTAGGTAATTTACTAAACACGCTAATAATTGACATTGCGAGCACCATACCGCTGTCCCCAGCTCCTGCCTAATACCCGTGGCAAGAGGGAGAGAACAGCTTTCCCCGTCCTCGCCGCTCCGCAAAGCCCCCTCTGCCAGACACGAGCCCGCTCGCCATCTGGGCAGCCTCGCTCCGCGCCATCCCAACCAACACAACAGCAACCCTGGCAAAAAAACCCTTTCCCCATTAGTATGCATATTTCCCAGCACTGATTTCACCTGGGGATCTTTGCGAGGGAAGGGTGTGTTGTAATTACCACCTCTTCCCTCGCTGTAATTAAAGACAAACTGAAGGGAGTTCTGCCCAGTCTCTGAGTTTCCCCTGAAGCTTTTCCCCGTGCCAACAGAATATCTCTGCGAGAAAACTCCCAGCAGCTTCTTGGAAAAGAAAAAAAAGCAGCAGCTCAGACTGGAATTGCAACCTGGTTTGGATTACAGTAGTTAGATGAAGCTTCTCATCCAGCCAAGAGGAGAGAAATGCTGTCCAGGTATCCCAAACCCTTTAGCAACAGCGTCAGGAGGGGATGAACTCCTCTCTGGCAGGAGCATGGGTCACCAAGTTAGACCTGACACCTACAAGTTAAGTGACTGAGCCTGGATGTAGTCAACCCAGCCTATGCTGTCATCAGTACTGGCATCTTTACACCCGTGGAAGTTGAATATTCAACCCTAAAAGGTGTTCAGCTGAGCATCCCAGGTCTCTCAACCCCTGCACCAATGGGAGGGATGTGGGATGTTTGGTCAGAAACGCCGTTTTGTTGAAATTTAAAACTTCCCATGGGAACAAGCCAATTTTGACCAAACCGCACTCGTGCTTCTACTGACCATGATTCACCTCTTTTCCTTTCCAGGCACCTTTGCTGGTTCTTAGTGGTTTCTATTCTCATCTAGCAAGCCTTTCGGACAGATATGGTGCAAACAGGACCAGCTGCCCCGCTCCTTCTCCCCACAGCGAAACCCCATTTCCAAGGCAGGAAAATCCAATTCAAAATTCAAAATTCAATTCAAAAGTAACACAAATATTGACATTGATTCAAAATCTGAAGCGCTATTGATAGCAGTTTCTCATGGTGCACAAAGGAGCAGTGAGCACGCTTGCATTGGTTTCTGTCCTGCACCTGGCTGCATCTACACATTGATGAGCAGTAAATGACTCCGAGTGCTCCAAGGTACAGGGGTTTAAAGAGCCCAAAAAAACCCCAAATAGAAACCTCCTGGGCTCCTTAAACGCATTTCGCATTGAGCATCTTCAGCCTGAAAATCCCTCAAAACTTGTCACTTAGAGCAACCTGGGTCACAATTTGCAATTAATCATTCCCTTGATTAATTTTGCCTCCTTTTCTGCCGGCGTGCAGCCTGCGAGTCCCCACAGGCGCGGTGTAATTACTCGGCGGGTGGGCTGCGAGCACGGCAAGTCGGAGCGATGCCATCGCAACCAGCCCAAGAAACCAAAGAGCAAATCATCCATGTCCACGCTGCCTGGATGGGATGGACGGCACGGACACAAAGTCAAAACTCTTGCCCAAAGTGCTTGGGCAAGAGTCTGGCTTAGCAAATTCCTCTGCTGGGTGTAAATGACCTGGCTGAGACATCGCATTGCCCATCCCTCCTTATCTTCACTTTATCTTCACTATCACGAGGTGCTCAGCTCTACACCCCTCTCTCCAATGAACCAGCAAAACATTCCTTTAAAGGGTGTTTTTTCTTGGTGGTGATGGTGTTCTTCCCTTTTCTTCCATTAAAAGCCACGTTCATTAGCAAAATATCAGAAACCTCTGGGGCAGCTTGTGCTTCTAATTCATTTTCCAAATGTATAATGAGCCAGGAGTAAATTTTTTTAGGGTGAATTTAATTGACCTTTGCAGTGGCATTAGGCAGATTGGCCGAAAGTCTATTAAGAGCATAATACAACCTGGTGAGATTTTAGGGAAGGTTATGGGAAAAACCTATGGAGCTGGATCGCTTTTCTCCTTTCCTCCCCATGGAGAAAAAGGATGGCTGGAGAATAGAGAGGGATGAATGGAAGGAGATAGGGATGGATGGGGAGAGAATTAAAAGGGAGAAGTGAGGAAAAGAGCAGGAGGGAGAGAAAGGAGAGCGGTGCAGCTCAGGGTGGGCATCAGCATCCACGGATCAGGCAGCTGGGCCGTTTGATCGGTGACACGGTGCCAGCTTACACCAGCTGAGGATCAGGCCCTCCAGCAATGGAAGACATCCCAGCTTTGCAGGAACGGCTGGTTCCTGCTGTCACACGGGGAAATTGGGAGCTGCAAAGGCTGGCAGATGCCAGGCTCGCTGCTGCCTTGCTCTGGATGACACAGCCAGGGATGTGAGCCCAGCTTAAAGACACCCTTTTGGGTCAGAGATAAGCTGAGCCTACGGAGATCGGGGAAGGCAGGTCTGCAGCACATCCCAGCTCATATCCAAGAGGGCATCAGACCTCCAGAATTGCTAACAGGGGTTCTCCAAGGGCTGCTGAGCAGCAGCAAAAAGGTGAAAGATTCTGAATTTCACTCCGATGCACAGGAACAGCAGCACAAATCAGCACCACCCGACAAAGCCGTGTCCTGCACACCCCTGGTCTTGTGCTCTCAGAGCACGTTTAGGACCCACAGGCACCGCCAGATCAGCCTGGGAAAATCTGCTCGGTGGTATTTTGCAACATCACTTGTTTTCTCTTCCCCCCCCACCAGCCCTGATAAAGTCAGGAACACCTTGTCCTAGCAAGGGTGGGGTATGAAATACCAGGCTCGCTCCAGCCCACACTGTTCCCACACAGTGTGCAGCAATCCTCCCTGAACCCACCCTCCCCAAAACAGGCTGCAAACCCCAGGGATGGGTGAGCAACGTGATACTGACATCCCAGGGCTGAACCCGGCTACCCCTGGGTGATGTGATGCTGAAACCATCCTCCCTCCCCAGCCCTACAGCCCTGGCGGAGATGCAGCTCTCGCCTGCTTTCCCCCTACTGCGACATAAATGAGATTTCAAGCATCCCGATTTCCAGTTACAAATCCTCCACCGTGCACCAACTGATGCTAAACGTGCCCGTTGTGCCGGCAGGTCTTTGCTCACGCAAATGCTGATGCACAAGCTGGGGTGTAGGATGTCTCTTGCTGCCCTCCCTGCATCAAACTGGCCACAAAAGGGTTATCGACCTGCTTCTCCTTTCCAAACTTTGCTGGTTTCTGTTCCTCCCCTGGGAGGCTGTGGCGAGGGAGAGTTTCAAAAGAGAACCGGAAAATGAGAGAGAAAAGGGGAACGTTTCAGCTGGATGAAGTGAAATGGAAGGCTTTGTGTTTTAGAAAATTAAGGGTGTAAGGGGTCTCTTTGTGTTAAATGCTCTGGATGGGATGAAAGTAAATAGAGCTCAGCTGGGCAGGGGAGTTAGGGCGACATTGAGAACCATTTTTAGCCCTGTTAGATATTAATTTCCCATACATCATCTGCCTGTCCTCTGCCTGTTTGAAGTCCTCAAGGTTCCGGGCTTCAAAGCGCACCACGGCTGCCGTTTGCACAAAGCTCACGGATCTGTGGGGAGCCACATCAGCGGGTGACAGCCCCTCATCCCAACAGAACACCCCCCCGGCACAGTCACCTTCCCGTCCATCTGCAGCAAGGATCAGCCCGGGGATGCAGCTGGGACCACGGGCACACAGATGGGACCAGCCCGGGGATGCAGGTGGGACCACGGGGGTACAGACGGGACCACAGGGACGCAGCATCTCATGCCATCATGTGGCGAATTCCTCAGGTCTCTGCAGTGGGAGAGAGCTAGGGGGGGCCAAACCAGAGCAGATGAAAGCACTGACCCACTTTGTGACCCAAAGCGCTCATTAAAACCGAACTGCGTATACGCGAACGCCTGGAAAAGCTGGCGGGGTCATAAACCCCATCCCTCGCGTCTCTGTCACCCACGAAGCACCTACCAGAAATCAATGGTGCTTTGTGAGGCTGCGTCATCTAACGAGGATAAGGCCATTTATTGTTTCAGCAGTGCAAAGGCTGACGCACCACAAAGAAGGGCCTTAATATCTGGGGGTTTTCCAGGGTGATTTGGCTCTGACAAGAGGCTTCTGTCCTGCGGCGAGATGCCCGGGCTCACGGCAGTGCCAGGGTCCCCCATCACCTATCCCCCCTGGGAAAAGCGTCTCTGAACCCCCGCCTAAGGCTTTGCAGCAATTTAATAGCAACATCAGTGCATTTTCCTGCAATGAAGACAGAGCAAGGTAGGCAGAGGTATCCCCAATTTGCTCATGGGCGAACGGAGGCACGACTGACCGAAAGGCAGAGCCGAACCTGAACCAGAGCCAGACCGGGCAAAGCCCGACCATCTGCCTACCGCAAAGCACAACAAGCTCAGGTTACCTGATTGAAACAGCAAGTGCAATAAATACCCAACCAAATAAACAGCGGTCATAATTAATAAGAAAATAGCCTTTCCTTTTTTTTGCTCCTGCACTTTGTGGCCATAGTGCTCAGGGCACATCACACACCAGAGTAACAAGTAATTATAAGTACCAATTACGGTGATAATGAAATAATCCGCCTTCGAAAGCTGACTCCCATTAATTTCCTCCTGCTGTAAATAAGGGTGAGCGGTTGCTGGACGCAGCGAGTGTCACCAACCCATGTGGCAGCGGGGACAGGGACATCCCTGCTCCCCCAGCAGCGAGTTCCCCGGTTTGGCAGGAAAACCACGTGCTATTTGGGGTTAAACAGAAGCAAGGCAGCACTGCCGTGACTCGATTTGTCTCCTCCTTCAACCCACTGAAACCCAAGCAACGCTTTTATTTCACAACACCGGCGGCGGCAGAGGAAAAAGGAGGGTGAAGGGGGACACTTTGGACTGAGACGTGTTTTTTTCCCCCTCTTAGTGACTCAGGAAAGCACGTGGGCACGGACTGATGTGTCAGGCAGCTGGGGAGCAGCAGCCTGAGTGAGGAAGCGCTCCAGGTTTGCAGCTCATCGCTGTCCTGACTCAGAACCCGCATCTCGCTCCCGCCGCCGACTCATGGCATCCTGCTTTGGCTTGCAAAGGAGCCTGCTCCATGCATTGCATCGGCTAGGGTGGCCACAAGCCCCCAAAACATCACCCAAACCTTGCAGAGAGGTACTGAATCACAGTATTTGCTCAAAAATGCAAAATGCACAGGCTGCAAAGAGGGAAAAGCAACAAGTCCACATGCCAGAGAGGGGTCAAAAGACCCTCGTGTCCCTTGGGCTGGATTTTTCCAGCCCAAATGCTTCTAAGCAGTAAGACATGCTGAAAACCATGGGTCTTGGGCTGGCACCAGCAGGTGAGAAAGGCCTGTAGGATTTATATTATTCTTTGTTTTCGACTGACAGCATGTTTGCCAGAAAATGTCATTTTCGGGAACCGAAACTATCTGCGGATTCAAGTCAGGTTTAGCGAACGGTTTTTGCAGCAAATAAATAGAACGGGGAGAGGAGGGAGCTGAAGAGAAGTCAAAACATCTCGCGGTGATGTTTCTTCTGTGTTACATTTCAATCCCTCACTTGAAATGTCATTGTCATTCCAAAAAATTGACTTTTATATAAAGGTTAAAAAAAGGCTATGTAAGCGAAGCATATGGCTTTATTCTCAGGTTTGCATAAACTGTTTCATTACGATTTGACAGAAACACTGCTTTCACGCCACTGGAAAAACAAAAACCTCCCTCCTTTCCTCCGAGGTGACCCCAAGTCAATGTTATTTCTTTGCTCTGGCCACCGACCAAGCTGTGAAAAATAATTGAGAAAGCCATTATTCACCCAATATTAGTGCATTGCACCGCTGAGGTTAGATGCATGGGGCGATTCCCACTGGTGGGGGTGCAGACCCCCCCCCAGAAATCATCACAGGTTTCAACAGCTACAACAGAGCAAAACCAGCACAAGCCCTTGTTGCACTAATGGAAGGTGCTAAACCCCACAAACGTGGAAAAATGGGGCTGAAACACGATGCAAACAGCATGGGCAGGGAATATAAATTGTCCCATCCATCCCAACTTTCACCCCAGATCCCAGGAAGCCCATGGAATTTAAGCACATTGATTTAATCCCATGATAATTATAACATTCTAGGCTGGGGTTTTTCTATCCTCTGACCCTGAAAACCTGAACGAACACCCCCCAGCTCCCCGAGGCAGAAAATGCCCTTTCATCATCTTCTGAAAGAACTGGTCAAAGTCTGGATTTTTCTCAATGTTCCACCCCCCCTCCAAGCTGATGTAATGCAAATAAAAATTACAGGGCCGGGAAGAATGATTGACTGGAAAATAGAGGGAAAATTTCTCCGTGAAACCGCCAGTCAATGGGTCTTTTGTGATATATCAATTTGAAATTTGCAGCCCGGGGAAAGACCAAGATGCCCAACTCCTTCCACTCATGGTTGGGTCTCAAAGTTCCCTAAAGTCACCAACACTGAGCATCCTCTCCTGCCCTCTCATCATCCTCTGACCCCAGCACATGAGAAGAAGAGACTTATTTTTACAACCTACTCCAATAATTGAATAAATTTGGTTCTTCCCAACAGTGGCAAAAATTCAAATCAGAGCAAAAGGCGGGTGGTTTTTGCAGCCAGAGTGCTGGCATCATTTCCCATCTGGATGCCAACTATGCTCCAGCTCCTTTTCTTTCTTTTCTAATTACTTAGTTGTTTGGTTTTTTTTTTTGTTTTTATTTGTTAATATTTATTCTTCTTTTTTAAACAAAGCCTCAAAATACTTAGGAAAAGGATGCATGTTTCTCTATTCCGCGCGTGGATGATTCTCAGCCCCCTGACAGAGAATCCAGAGGTGCTAACGAAATACAAATGGATAATTAATCACCATAATTGTGGACTGGGTGGTTTATAGTCACTTCCATCCCCTCTGTGGTGTTTATTCAAAAGAAAAGGTGGTGGTGGGGAATCCAGTGGCGAAGAAAAGAAAACCTGTAAGCCTGAGTGGGCTGCACAGATTTATGGAGAATTAGTTTAGACCCAGGGACCTTATGACATGAGAGTCCAACCAAACTCCATTCTTGGCTTTATGATGTTTTCAAGCCCCCTCAATGCAATTATTTCCTTGTCTCCCTACAGCCCATCCATTATTCTCTATAATAATATGTTTTCTGAAACTCCTTTCCATAAACAACTATAGCAGGCAGCGAGAAACCTCATTGTTATTGATATCATGTCACATCACCAGTAAAAGGGCTTATAGAAAATGGGCTGTCAATGGAGATGGTTTCAATTTAAAACACTGAGACCCTTTTCCATCATTTCAACATAAATCAAGCTAATGCACAGTGACGTCACACGTGGAAATTCAATGGTGCCAGTGACTCGGGGGTTGTTTCGGGGGCAAGGTTGAGACAATCTTGCTGTGGATCCCAACAAGTCCCCAGCAGAGTTTCTGTTGCTTCTTCCACCAAATCCAGCCCTAAACCACTGTTCACCCATGAACAAAGACTCTTTGCCCAAGTTGCAGCCACCAAACTTTAAAAAGCAAAAGACTACAAGTTTTTTTGCCCTTCAACACTATGGTTACGCAAGGAAATAGCACAGCCCCCAAATATCCAGCAATGCAATACAATGGGGTTCTACTTTTCCTAGCTAGACCCGAGAGTATGTCTGACCCCCACCTATCCCAAAGGTCATCAATGCCTCTACAAATTTCAGGTGTATCGAGAACGACCCTAAGCCTTCAAAATAAAACCTTATGATGAGGACTATGAATCAGCCTATTCACACACTCAATAATAAATATTTTGTATTAAAAAATTAAGAGAGAAAATTGCTTATTTGGCACTAGGGGCAATAAAATAAAACCACCATGCCCCAACCCACCTGGAAACAGCCCCATGGGATGAGCGGACTGATCCCGGCAGCCCTGCACCCTTCCTCAGCTCCCGTTTGTTTTGACATTTCTGCAATAGGAGCGGCCAGACAGTGTATTTTCTCAGAGACCAGATTTTTATCTTCCTAATCATGGTCTGGGACCAATACACGGAAGCATTTACTGGTCCAGAAAGCATCTGTACTGTTCCAGTAACTAAGCACTTTTGAAAGACTCTTTTCCACTTGATGGTGGGAGCTGATAGCTCGTGAGCCGCTAGCTAGAGATTGATGCTTCACATGTTTGAAAGCTAAAACTCCAAGAAAAAGTATATAGCGCCGGTTTCTGGCTCTAGTGGTTTTCATAACACCCGACAGCAATATCATGTCAGAACAGCAGCTGCAAAATCTGGTCTTCAATTATTGCCAACTTCAAGTTCAAGGAGAGCTAAATCCAGGGATTTGGTGCAAGCTGGTGTAAAACGCAGCTCCTAACAGGGGTCCCTGTTTTCCCCCAGTATGTATTTTGGGAGCAGCCAGGTGTCTGCACCGAATTAGACCCTGCAGAGTGCAAAAGGTGCATTGCTTGATGCATCCCCTGCCACGTATGGCTGAAATGGATGGGATGAACTGTACAAACCAATGAAACCTTATTGCTTTCAGCCTCAGTCAAAGGGAACCTTCAACCCTTCCCTCCCATCTCCTACAGCCTGCAAAGGGGTGAGTGGAGCAGCAGCAAACGGCAGGTTGAGACCTGTGTTCCTCTCCGTCCTCATTCAGCCCAGGGAAAATGCAAAGGAGATTTATGTCACCTCTTCGGGGAGGGCAACCTACATCACATCAGCTTGCACATACAACGGGGTTAGAGACTATGGGAGCAAGTACTACAGAGAGATGCAAGTGCTAACCCTGCTACCCCAGTGCTTTAGAGCCTTTTATTCTGGGCTTTCCAACCATTCCCGATTAGATTCGAGCAGCTAAAATTCCCCAGATTACACACATTTCCAAAGCGCAGATTATTTAGGCAGCAAAGACATTATTCAGGCAGCAGGGCTGCTGAGTTTGCCCCCGAAATGACACACGCAAATGTGTCCTGAGCAATTCCGTGGATCAGATAGCACCACACACGGGTTGCACAAAACCCCACTGCAAAGTTCCATTTAATGTCACACGAGTGACCTGTGTGGGGCATTAAAGCAGAGGATCTGCATATGCTAATGCTATCACTTTTGCAAACAAAATTAAAGCTTTTCAAGCCCAGGAGCCGCCGGATTCCACTCCTACAGGGACCTGCGTTGGGTGAGCACTGTAGCATGGGGGAATTTCATATCCCAGCGATATAAAAGATGAGGTTTTAGCACATGGGGAAGCTATGTAAGGACAAAAGAGAAAGGCCATGATGAGTTTCCATCAATCCACAATGTCAGAGGCCAGAAGAGACAATCAAATCTGACAGCCCGAAGATGCCACACCACACAATTTCACAGTTTCACCCTCTAAGCCCTGTAGCAAACAGAAGGATTATTCCCCTGCGCTCACACAAACACTATCAAACCCGAGAACTTCTTGCTGATGCAACGGATAGGTTTTAACGGGGCAATCAGTCTTGCTTAAAAGACTTCGAGCGATGATGAATTCACCGTTTTCCCCACATAATCAAGGGATAGCTCGGTTTGCATCTGGCTTCCATTTTACTGGAGTTCAGACCGTGTATTACACAAACCAGCCTGGATTTAGGTCATGCATCACTGACATCTCCATCAAAAGAGTAAGGCTGTGCCAGCACCTACAAGAAAAACTCATCTTCATCCAAAACCGCTCCTCGGTGTCCAGGACAGAAGCTGTCCCAGGCTGGGCTTGGCAAAGGAGACATGTCCCCATGTTGCCTTAACACCAGTTTCCAGCCTAAGCTGCGGAGAACCAACACCAGCTTCTTGACACCAGTAAGAGATGCAGCAAAAGACCCCAAAAGCTGCCACAATGGTCCGCTCGGGCCCAAGCATCCTTCTGGGGAGGAAATGTGGGCAAAATAAATAAATAAAAAACCAATCTCCATTTGGAGGCACTAAATCCCCACTCCTTTCCAGATGGCTGGGAGATTTCTCCCAGGTGGTAAATATATTATTAAGAACTCATTTCACCGTGAAATTGACTATTCAAAACACAGACAGAAGTTAATATATTAGGACAACCTGTCTGAAAAACCTCACGTTGGAGGGAATTTATTTTTGTTTAATATAAACCGCGGCACTACACACATGGCCTTCCTCACGCTGCAGCCCGGCGGGAACACGCGGTCGTGCATTGGGGTGGCTGCTATGACAAGGGAAAGGTCACTGGATAAAGTCACCGTCACCTCTGGGGCTGCCCAGCCATCAAGGACGTTGTCATTGGGAAGCAGCACCCATGCCGAGGATGCTTCTCTATTTCTCATGGACCACCTCAATTCTTTCATTCTGGCACTTCTCGGGAGTCCAGCACTTCAAGAGAGGAAACCAATGCATGGTAATTAATAAAGATCAACTTTGCACAGCCGCTCAGAGACTTCCTTCCACTGACTCTGAATTACAAAACCCAAGCAACACAACATGGACTCAAAGAACATCTTGGAGCATCATTTAGATCAGAAAAGCCCTCTGGAGATCACTTGATATAGTCCCCCGCTCTAAGCAGGCGTAGGTTTCAACCTGAAGTTGAGCCTAAACTTCCTCCAAATTTAGGTTAAGCCTAAACCTTGAAGCTATTTTCATTCACATACTGGATCCACTCAGGGGCTTGGGAAGGCTGGAACCTACCAGTACTAACTGCATAATTACCGCATTATTTCTTATTAACCACTGTTTAATAAGAAGATGCCTCACTAATGTCTTTGCTAAAACACCTTCTAGTTGAGTCAATTGTTTTGATTTGGATAATTATTTAGAAGTATTCCACATATTTGGGTCGGGGTGGGGGGGAGTAGCATAATTTCACAAATCGGTAGTGAATGAGCCTCAAAGGACCGACAAACACTTTACATTGTTTAATTTGCTTCACAGCCTGTCTGTCAAGGAGCTTCAGCTTTCCTTTGGTGTAAGACCTGCCTGGTGGAAGGGCAGACAGGGTGACCCTTTTTTTCCCCATTTAATAGCAAAGGCTGAGAGCCTGACTGCTGGAAGCGTGTAGACTTCAGAGCGAGTCTTCATTATAAGCTACATAACATCTCCAAAAGTCCTTCTGGGAAAGCACGGATGGAAGAAACCTCTGCAAGTCATGGGTCTATTAGCCTAGAACTTCTCCTTTCATTTTAATGCAGCTACTAATTAACTCGCTGTAAGCTAAATGCCTGTATCTACAATAAAGTGAACTCTTTGCAGACCTTTGGTCCAGGACACATAGGGCTTGGCAGCTACCTCAGCTGAACTTTGGGGCTGAGGAGGAGGAAAAGCCTTCAAAGGAATGGTCCTGCACTGAGCTTGTCCTCTTCTGTGGTGGTGGTTGGGAGACAGGGTGTATTTTAGCCTGGGCAGACATAATATGGCTTGTGCAACTTGTTATTTGAGAAGGGGAACTGGTGGAAAATCTCTGGGGAGCAAGAGAGCATGGAGGTCCAATAGATAACATGCAAAGGGAAAGAGTTATCCCACCCTGGAAAAAGGTGGATGTTTCAGAGAACCACCACCTATCCTAGACCTCAGAAAATTTCCATATAGAGAAATACAAACAACCCCCTGCCCAATTTATCAAGAGCAATCTCTAAAATCAAGTACATCCTTCCTGCTCAGACCTAGAGCAGAAAACCCACTTGAACCTTAAAACAAGCCAGTTATCTGCAGTAATAATAATAAAAAACCACTACACAGCCTCTCTTGGCAACTAAACCTCTCAGCTATCAGGCTACAGACTTGGCCTCTGGCTCTTTCTCTCAGTCTCTTCTCCGAGCCATTCTGCTGCAGATAAATAATTAAACACGCATTGGAACAGGGACCTGAACACACATCTCCTCCAGCCCGGCTGAGTGCCCCAGCTGATGGGCTATAAAATCTCTGCTGGCCCAACAAATATTTATTCATGTGAAATAGAGCAGCTTCGGAAGAGAGACGGAGTCATGCTCTGTCCTTTTGCTCTTCAGAGAAGTCACCCAGGAGCAAATATTGACAACGTGGACATGTGTTGGCCAAACCCAAAACAATTTCATCTCCTGGCTGAACTTGTCCTTCCAAACTCCACTGTACAAGTAAAAATAACTGTAAAAATAACCGTAATAATCACAAGAGAAATACTATTAATAAAATATCCTATCTAATAAAATACCCTAAAGTGCTCTAACTATGTTTTGGGGACTAGCAAAGATGACCAACCATGGCGTCCTCCTCCAATGATACTCAGGGCCACCCAAATAATTGCCAACTCCACCAGCAATAAGGACAATCCCTGAGGATGCTAAAAGATAACCGGTCCCTTAGGAATCCCTTTTATTAAAGCGGTCCTTCCTCCACTTGCCACTCCATGCCAGCAAATCAATTCCTAGACAGAATTTCTTTGTCTTGGCCCTCTTAGTTTTGATTCTCTTCCATCTCCCTTCTCTGGTGCACCAAGCGATCATTAATCCCGTCAAAAGAAATGAGACTTCTGCTCATATATAGGAACACATCTGAAGTTCCTGCAACAAGTAACACGTTACCTCGATACCCTGACACAGTGAAAAATGGTTCTGGGGAACGTGTTTTGCCTTTCTTCTTTTTATCAGTTATTCATTCGAGGCACCGAAACCAGCTGTTATGAGTAGCTGGCATTTGCTTCACAAAGGGAGCATGGAACACATTCTTTCTACAAATCTGAGTGCTAATAGTATTTGACATGTTGGTAATTTGGGTTTTTTACCGTAATTCATTTGGTGTGGTTCTGCTTTATTATTGTACATTTTACACAGTGATGCACAGAAAATGTTGCTGCTTTTTTTCCTCCTTAAACAATTTTACTCCTTGTAGAAATTGCTCATTCACACCAGCCACATTCTAGGCTCACGAGGGAAGAAACAAGTAGAAATCAACCAGAAAACAGGCAGCGAGAGAAGAGAAAATAAATGAAAAGTAAAGAGAAAAGACAATAGGAAGAGAAAATAAGGCGAGAAATTATGCAAAGAGAAGAAAACAAAACCAACAACCAGAAGGGCAGAGAGGGGAACCAGGTCCCTGAGTTTTGGGGAAGCACATCCTACTATTGCCCAGATGTTGAAGCGAAGAGGAATTGAGCTAATTAAGACTCATTTGTATTTATTTTACATGGATTTAAGCTACTCTTCAACTCAAAGACTAAATTCCTTCTCCGTGCTCGGAGTGCTTGCGTGACATTAGACAGGATGTTCTCCTGGAAACCCCCGCAGGCTGAAAAAAGCTGGGCAGAAAATAACTGTTCCCGCTCTATAAAAGTTTTGCCCTTTCTAGCGAAGGGAAGAAGCCTTAAAAATTCACCAACCCAACTTCTCACATTATTTAAACTCAAGGAAAAGTTGGGCCAAAATCAACATGATCTTTAAGTTTCAATCATTTTTGCTTATTAACTAAGAGGAAAATTCAGCTATGCCTCCATTTTTCATTTTGAGCCAGAAAAAACATTTTTCCCCTTAAAAAAGAAATCTATTATATTTTTACGTCTTGTAAAATGCTTTAATTGTCCCTATATTAGTTAGTTCTGCCCAAGCACACCTCTGAAACTGGCCTGTTCTCCTGGAAAGCCCAGTCTCCATAAACCAGCAAGTCTCAGCTTAAGAAGGACCAACCACCTTCCACCATCACCTTCTGGCCAACCATGGCAGAAGATGCGTCCATGCTATGAATCTCAGCCCACCCTCTATTCCCCACGTGCAAAATGGGGAAGGATTTGGTCCCTCAGCTCCCATTATTTTTGGATAAATGGACAGACAGGAGATGATGGCCAGAGTCAACTTAGGTAGACGACCAGCAATGGAGACCTGGATAATCCACCCAACCTCTTGTGGTGGGAAGGAGCCACATTGCTCCCAAATCATTATTATTATCATTACGTCTCTCCGAGGGCTTCAAACCACCCGCAATCCCTTGTTAGTTAATAAGAAAAGCGAGAGATTCAACAATTGTTTTCGCTCGGGCTGCCTTGTAAAGGCCTCGTCTCTCAGCAATGAAACAAAAGGGGACTAATAACACCCCGCGCCGCGAAAGCAAGTGCCAAGGAAGAGACAGAAATCAATTATCTGGGCGAAATTCAAAGGGAGAGGAAGTGGCGAACACGTCCGCATCAGCAAACAGCACGCATAATCCCATTAACACAGATGCCGTCTCCCTTGCGGGAAGCGCTGAGCCAGGGAGAAAGATGATAATTAAAATAAACAAACAAAAAGTAGCCTCGGCTTCGTGGGTAAGGGATGGCGGGGGCAAAGGGGGAGCAGGGTGAAGCTGGGGGTATCGGACATTTCCTAGGGGAGATGTGGTGGAGGGTTTGCTGTACCCTTCCCTCTTGCCAGATGTGTCAATGAAGAGCGGTTAAATCACGATATCTTTAATGCTGGGGTACAGGATGCAGAGGGGGCACTCGTGGCTCTCCAGGACAAACTTCAGGGGGGTGTAGCTCTAATTGTGCATTTGCCATGTGGGGCAGATAGACCCAAAGTGGCTTTGACACAATTAGAGCCTCTAAAAATGAGCAAATTGCAGCTGCAATCCCCGAGCATCCATTGGGGCTTGGGCAGCCCCGAGTGCATCCGAGTGTTTTATACCACTTGAAACCCTGGAGAAATGTAAAGAAGGGAGGGAGGGGATGGCTACAGAGCCCCTTCAAGCTTGAGAAACCCCCTCAGCAGGCCCCAAGTCCACAAAAATCTCAGTTTTTCAGGACTGATGCTGTACGAGGCGCTTCCAGTGATTTTGCCAACGCTCTTGCCCCCCAGACAGATTCAAAGAGCCACGCATGGGAATCAAAATAAAATAATAAACCACCATCAACACTTCCCTATTCTGTCATTTCTTAACATTTGGGGCTACATGGGGACAGAGATGACCCTCCTGATTCTCCCACAGCTGACGACATTTCAAATACTGGTGACCCTCTATTTTATCGCAGGAACCCATCTGGGCAAGGACAAGTTTGGCATAATTGTTTGTGCAGCCCCCATCACAGCTTCCCAGATAAAATTTATTACTCCAGCGTAACTCTCTATTACTTTTTTTCCTGAGCATCTGCCACTGGCAGCTTTTGGAGACAGGACACGGCACTGATCTGGTATTGCAATCCCTGTTTCTGCTCAGAAAAGGGAGCTCTCCTCTGCGAGAGTTAATGGAAAATGGGATTCACACCGTCTTCCAAGGATTTGGGATCAGAAGCCAAATGAGCTCAGGAAGTTTAAAAAAGTTTAAATCCTTTTCCCCTCACCCCCATGACTGCTAACAGAGCCTAACAGAGCACCCAAGGCTGGCTCAGATGTATGGCTATTCTATAATTTACACATTGTCTCCAAAGATGACAGAGCAGCTCATAAATTTAAGAAAAAAGTCCTTTGCAAGGATGGCTTTAGTATTCGGTTTTTCATTTAAGGAAAGAGCAATTCAAGTTAATTCCTGGAAATATTGTCCCTTTGCCTGCTGCAGTCTGTCCATCTGTCCCGGGAGCATCAGCAGCTGGGGACAGGGGGGGACAGTGAAGCTGCAGCCCCAGGCAGAGCGCGACACGTCCCTGCGAAGATGGCAAGCTTAAAAATACAGTCACTTAATCCCCTGCAAAGCTTCTTAAGTGTTTATATCAGGGTCAGCTCAGTGCTTAGTCAACCTGCCTCCAAAAACCATCCCAATTTAGGCCCTTCTGCTGACTGTCAAGTAGGTTGAAATGAAGGATGGGATCAAAGGCGACAGGCAACAAGTGGATGAAGGTAAATGCCATGTAAATAACCATCATTAGGGTGCAAGTGCCTTTTAGAACCGTCGCTTTCTCACCCACCCCCTCCCTCGGCTGCTCCCGGATCCTTCCCCGAGCAGCTCCAGAGGGAGATTTTCTCTTCCCTCGCTTCTCAGCCCTCAAAAGAGAGATAACCGGGATGATTTATCCCGGCAGTGAGTCCATCAGCTCCAGTAGAGGCATTTGCACCAAAGAACAGTCCTGCCTGGGCTGTGGCACAGCAGATAGGCTTTTAGCTGGAGAGTTAAATCATGATAAAACCACCCAAAATCATGCGTCTTGAACTTCTCGGACTCCTGCACCCAGCAGCACCCAGAAGCAAAGGACCTGCTCCTCCTAATGAGCGTCCCCAGGCTCCTGACACGGCGCTCACCAAACCTCAGTGACGTTATCCTGCAAAGTGAGGCCAGGACGGCCCGGCAGAGCGCAACCGGGAATTTGAAGGGCTTGCAGCAGGCGTAATGAAAACAAAACATCCTTTGACAGTTTATTTACGCCAGGCTCTGCTCTGCCACATTCCGTTTGTATCACCTCAGCAGCCAA
The DNA here is from genome assembly GCF_964273445.1 of Streptopelia decaocto. Classification (NCBI taxonomy): domain Eukaryota; kingdom Metazoa; phylum Chordata; class Aves; order Columbiformes; family Columbidae; genus Streptopelia; species Streptopelia decaocto. The sequence goes on along the minus strand of NC_138676.1, from coordinate 3,550,553 downwards.
AATTTTCCTTTATATTTTCTTTCTTTAATTTTTTTTTTTTGTTTTCACCCCACCCTCCCCTCAAGTCAACTCAAATTAGAAGGGAGATCCTGAGCTACAAAGGCAACTTCTGACACCAGTTCTGCTCCTGACACGATGATGGGAGTACACTGAAATCTGGGTTAATGGTGCGTTAGAGCTGGAAACCCAGCCTTGTTCCATGGGACATGCTGAGCCCCAGGCGACCCCAGGCTTCTGCTCTGCAACCCAAAAGCATCGGTTCCAAGGCTCCTCCAAAGCCGAGCAATACCCGGATTCACCAGGAGTTCACCTCCCCAAGGATGCAGGAGAAGCACAAACTGTTTTTGCTTGAGCCAAGAGTCGATAATACAACATGGAGCTGTCTGCCTCGCAAAGGCATGCTGTGCACATAATTATAACCATAAGCACAAGTGTATATATACGCTCAAATACACACAGACGTACATTCAATTTGCAAAGTCCAGATGATCCTACAGCTGTATTTTAATATTTCAATACCAGGGTCAGAGTGAATCTCACTGTCTTCCCTCTTATCTTCCCTCTGCATACCAGCGCTGTCAATGCCATCGGCAATTTTACATGTAAATGAGCCCATCCATCACTCCCTGCTCTGCAGCGCCTCACTTCCAAGACTACCATGGAGTTACACCATTAAATCTCCCGGCTTTACAATATACATCATGACATATTTGACATCAATCAGCTGTGTCAGTCCGCTCACTGTAAACCATAAACTTGCTCTGCATTCCACCTCCGTGCGCAGTGATTAAAACCTTCTCAGCCCAGTTTCCTGATTATGGTGATAAATGAGGATGCCTTCCCTTCTGACTCAACACCCGTCCTCCCCCAGTCGCCCCCACCCCGAATTTTCCGTGGCCAGTGCTCATTGCCTCCATGGACCAAAGGGCTCTTTCCCATCTACCATTTCTGGGCCACCTCATCCATTTATTCACCTCTCTGCCAGCATTTCTCCTGCAGCTCCACCTGCCCCCACGTCCTTCAAAGCAGCTGTTGGTGCAGCTTTAACCATCTTTGGAGTTTAATTAAAGCATCAGAAGAGATATTCTGGGGAGTGACTGTGACCTGGATGGGTGTAGGTGGGTCAACAGCCAACATCTGACTTACACATGGAGTCATCTTCATGTACATTATGCCAAGTGACCTTGGTCAGACATACCATAATCCTGCTTCACGCAGCATCGCGCTTTGAGGCACCTAAAAAACCTTGTCTGAATTGTCAGAACGACTGATCCTTTCCTAATCCCATTTGCTTCCCGAAAAATGATTAGCACGGCGTCATTCCTGATGATATTAATTATCAGGTCTACCACGCCAGGGACCAGGCTTCAAACTGTGAATGCAAGTTAGAGAGGTTGGCTTCAGGCTATTGGAATTTTGGCCTTCTGCTTAATTTTAATCTTTCTACGGTGGGGAACTCAGGAAGAAGAGTTTAGTTGGGCAAGCCCAGACTCTGGTGTCTGTTCTGGGGATTTATTTTTTGTCAATCTGCCTGAAACTGCAGAAACTCAATATTTCCACATCATATTTTGTATCACGCACACACACTTGGTTTTTTGTCATTGGAAAACGACGCTTCTCAGAACAACAGATCCTGCTAGTGAGTCTGGCCCAAGATTGAAACCATTTTGGAAGGTGCGATCACATCGCTAAAAAAACCCAGACTTGAGCAAAATCACATCAACACCAAAGAGAACATTTTCAGATGGGTTCCTCGGAGGTTAGGAAATGGAGCAGTTTGAGCAAAAAACAACCAACCAAACCCACGAGTGAATGCAAGAAGTCTTAAACAAGGAGATCATTACAGCTTCCAGCCAACTTATCTCGCTAGAATGTCTTTAAGCATCTAATTACAGCTGTTTCTTGCACCAGAGAAGCCACAACTTACTGCCATTATGCCCTCCCTCCGCATATCCCCGTGAGAGTCAGGAACAGAATTCTCATTAGGACATGAAATGTCTAAAATAAGACTCCTATGGCTTGTAGCATCACTGGGGACCTCGCCAGGTAGCCTTTCTGTCACCATGTCACCTTCTGGGCACCTGAAGATAGAAGGGGCGCGAGGCTCAGAGATGATGTTATTTCCACCTAGGGCTTTTTAAATGAGCTGAGATGAGGCGTGGAAACCGTGGAGGAAAGCAGACAGGCAGCAAAGGGAAAAAGTTAGCAGCTCGCTTTCATTCTTGGGACATCCACAGAGAAATGATCCCTCCTTCACTGCAAGATGAATGGGCAGCTGTACAGGTTATGAGGGAGGTTTTATTGCAGATCAATAAATCTGTGTCAGAGACCCCATCTGGAGGGAGTTTTAATTTAAAGAAAAGAGTGATGAATGCCGAAAGACAATAAATCAAAAAAGTTGTGAAACCCCATTGGCGTTAACCTTCTGTCAGCGCAAACACGGCTTTGGGGCACGTGTGGGCACCAGAATTTACCCGTGGACATGGGTATCAGGTCCACGCAAGACAGAAGCATCAACGGGGATCAAGGAGGCAAAAGAAAGGCAGGATTTATGGCGGTGGTGCCATCAGAGCTCGGCGCGTGTCAGCAGGAGATCGTCCTCTCGGTTTCACATCGGAGAGAAAGCTCAGAAAATAAACCAGGGAGAGTTCACAGCAACAAACCTGAGATGGGACTGACAGCAAGGGAGGATCTCAGAGATCATCTCAGACCTCTCTGCTCAGAACACAACGAAAAGAACTTCTTCCCCGAGCCCATTTCATCATGGGGCTTTCTTCATCCGCTCAGCTTGGAAATCCAAGTCAACAGCAGCTCCCATTGCAAGGACAACAGTGCAGCTCTAGCTCAGACACATCCATGAGCTGAACTAATTCAAACCCGGCCTAAGATGATGGCGAGGGAGGTTGTACCAATGCCAGAAACCTTCAGAGAGAGGTTCTGGAGGAATCCCCAGGGACGGGGATTCCCTGCTACTCTGCATTACAGACCTGGGCAACTTGGCTTAGCCCATCAGGTCCCCTCTGACACTCTGAATTTAAGCTAAAATGCGGTGCTTTTAGATTTTGGAAATCTGCACGCTTTTTTTTTTTTTTTTATCAATTCTCGAGCCGTGCTATTAATCTTATCTTCCATTAGGAAAACGAGAGCTTTTTAAAAATCCAATTTACTTTTCACCATATACACTTCAGGTTAACTTTATTTTTCACGTTGCTCAGCTTGAACTAAGCAATAATCATTTCCAGATTAATGATGATAATTTCAAACACTTTTCAGCGCAGGCATCTTAATATCCTCTCTGACCAGCGGAGAATTTCCTGTTCTACAACAAGATTACATTTAGTAAGATTAAACACGTTGCTGTTTTGCTGGCGGCGCTGGTGATAGGGACTTTGAAAAGACTCTCAGCAGCACTTTCCATCCAGGACAAGCCCAGGAATGTAGGAAAATATAGGGTTTTTTTTCCCCTAAAAATAAATGCATTTAATTTTAAAAGGTATATTCCTGTAGCATGTCCTGGAAACAGCCATCCTGCTGGAAAAATACAGTCTTATGCTACACTATATTCTGACACTGGACTCAAATGCCACTTTTTAGCCCTAATTCCATTAATTTAACCCCCCAAAAAGTGGTGTCCTACTAAAATGCTTGTTAATTCAGCAGCCTGCGGGCTGTCGGAGCAAGGGAAAGACTCATCGGGTTTAGATCCTGCATCCTGCAAAGGGGAAACTGAGGCAAAGCTTCTGCTTAATTGATGCTTAAATTGCAAACACAAATTCCATCTCAGGCAACTGCAAAGGTGCCATCCCAGGGGTTGATGGTGAGGAGATGAGAAAAATACCCCAGTCCTGCTTCTAATGAATTCGCTGTCCTTTAAAAAGACAAATGCTATAATAGGAGAGGATATTTCACATCGGCTCTTGTTTCTGGCCTCAAATACGAGATGCACTCAGGCACATGGGTGAGGAATCCTCAGCCCTTCACTAATGACTGGTACATCACCCCTCATTCACTGAGCTGCTAAGGATTCCTTGGCCCCCGAGGTCCGAGCTGGAGTTTGAAAGGTGAAAACGTTTCCCCGAGCAGTAGCTCAAAACGCCCGGAGCCATCAGAATGGGACCGCTTGAAAAACACATTAATTGAATTTTAAAACCCCACATCCTTCAGTCAGAACGAGCAATATTAAGGATGGAGCAGAACGACGTGGCAACAGTGCTGGTGCCTCTGCCAGACAAATCCGCTGCGATTGCCAGAGATATTATCACTTTTTTGCCCCTCACCCCTTTGATCCATCACCCATTTCTTTTTTAATTTTGTCTTTCCCCAGATGACATTCGCTCCCATCACAATCCCCGTCAGCTGCGGTGTCACTGTCAATCGATGCTCCTTTGGGACCCCCATCTCTCCACAACCCAACATCTCCTCCCAGGGTGCGAGAGAAAGAACTTTTCCCCCCTGCTCAAACCCAAAGCCTTTGACAGGGAGGCAGAATGAGAGAGCCAGAGCGAATATTAGCACATCGGCTTTTTGGGTCACCATTAAAAAGGATCATGTGAAAGGAGGTCAGATAAATATTTAACATGGTTATTAATATCTGCTTCTAATTTCATTCCTCCTCCTCCCCCCCTCCCCAGCTCCTCCCTTTACTCTTCATCTCCTCATTTTATGCGGTTGATCCCTTTTAAGAAGGTCAGTCGGGATCATAGGACAGCACTGGCTGGTGAAGGGGGGGCCAGAAAGAGATAGCGACAACTTTCCCCCCGGGAGCACGGCCCGAATTAGGCTGCTGGAAGCCGAGCCATTAACCATACCCTTGGGCTTCTCCTCCCCAAACCACCGCAGCCTCCAGCCCTAGTGCCGATTGCTGCTTAAAAACGGGGTTTAGTGGTGCAAAGGGGCGAGGACCTCGTGCAGAATCGCTGCCCCAGAGCAAGAAGGCACGTTATTCCAGCAAAAAGGGGTGTCTGCATGCACTTACACACCGACAGGGAATCAAAGCAGACACCCCAAAGCAGCTCTTCCCCAACTCCTGAAGCACCAGCCATGGGGAGAACGGGAGCAGGTCCCACTTTGCTCCATCCTGAGCCAGCTCTGCAGATCTGAGCCGCTGCCGCTGGCATCTGATGTGCCACCGCCTTCGCCCTTTGGGAACTTCACAGCTGCACGTCACGCTTTTTTCTTTCTTTATTTTTTTTTAGTCTTATTTACAGGCTTTACAACACACACCTGTAGGCTACACTCCTCCGCATTTCACTTGCTGTCCTATACTGCCATCATTTCTTCAAGCAATATTCCTCCAGGGAGGAAAGGAGAACCAACCTCATCCAATTCTCCTACACAAACAGCCCAAGCGAGTGCTTTCGGATCTTGGTGCCAGCGCCACGCTCGCCCGCATCCCTCCCCTCCCTGGAAGAGGATGCTGACAGCTCCTCATCCCCCCTGTACACCCGAAAACTCATTTCTCCCGGTGTCTAAACCCAATGTGCCGGCTGCCAGGCTGCCTCTCTAAATTTACAGCTCTGTCGAGGGGCATCGCATGACTTAAGGCCAGGTCTGGTTAAAAATAAGAGGATCCTAACTTGAGGAGATGTAAGTCATCCTGCGCCATGCCAAACCCCAGGAAAAAATAAATAAAAAAGAAAGAAGCTAGATAAATAATTTTTAAAGGGTGGAGAAAGAAACTTGCTTCTCCTGTTTGGGTTTTAGAGATAAAACCTGCTGCAGAGAGAGAAACCCAAGGCAAAAAGGAAGAAGGCGGCAGCCCTGCTGCCACCACGCTAGGAGATGCAGCATCCCGCATCTTCAGCATCGCTGGCATTCAACACCCAAAGCCACATCCCACAGATTCCTGCTCAACCCTCTGCTTCGTATTATTATAGAGAAACCCCAGGACATGCTGAGCGACCAGCACGAGGGTCGAGGAGTCAAGCGCTTGATCATTAGGACAAGCATTAATTACAGCTCTTGGCTCATCCCCATCCCAAAGGCTCCATACGGGTCCTCGTTACTCAAGTGGCTCCAGGTCTTATTTATTTTATGCTGTTCAAACCAATTCTCAAGATAAAATTATTCACCACCTCCTCAGCCGTTTTTGTGGCGCTTCTCACGACAGCGTCAAACGTTTCACAAACATCCGCGTATTCATCTTCGTGACCTTCCCTCGCAGTTTCAACATTTTCCCTGTTTTACAGACCCCCAAGGAAACGTTTCCATCAGGAAAGAAGGAATGGGGAGAAAAAGAAAATAGAAATTAAAAAAAAGAGCATCGAACCCAACTGAGCATCCAGGGGGATGAAGGTGACCTTCAGCGCGGATAGAATAAGCAGCTCAGACCCACAGCATCTGAAGCGTGGGGTGGGATATTTACATACTTGCATTCAGGCAATCTAAATTAAGAAGCTGGTCTCCCTCGGCAAAGAGGCGTGCGAGAGAGATGCTGCTCCAGGAGGTCACCCAAGGAGATGCCTGTCTGCTCTGCTTTGCAAAGGGAGCCAAGGGACCAGGAGGAAGGATGCTCAGTGGGACTGGTACCCCAAGAACCACCCTGCTCCTCAGACATCTCCTTGCTATAACCCCACCAGGAGAACCACACAGCCACGCGGTGACGGCTCTGTTTCTGAAACCGGTCCTTAAGAGCTTATTTGCATCCTTTTCTTCCACCAAACCATCCTTTTCTTCCTCCAGACCTCCCTTCTCTCTCAACCTTTTTCAGCACACAAAAGGTCTGCTGCTAAGCAAAGGGTTGCCATGATAACGAGACAACCCCTCGGCTGCTTGGGGTGGGGAAAAGCACCCACGTACAATGCCATCCTCCTCTCCCAAAATAAATAAATAAGGGACACACACAAAAAAGAGATAGATGCTTAGTGTCACTTGAGAGGAGTGTGGAGCAGAAATTATAGCAATTTCCTGTAACTGGAATCAAATGCCCAACTTGCCGGCTCGCAGCAGGCACTGCCATTAATTCAAACACTTGTGCGAGAGCTGCGTTTCCATTAAAGGGGCCAATTTCGAGTCCATTTCCCTGATAAACAGACAGCAGCTAGGCTCCTAAATTGGGACTTGATAGATTTGATTAGGCCGGAGTTTGCACAGGTTGTGATTTTGGCGAGGAACAACTGCCGCTTGATGCGCGAGAAACAAGAATTGCACTCGAAACCCTCCGGCACTGGCAAGTGGTGGGAGATATCCCGCATCCCGGCACCGTCCCAGTTATCCCCGGTGAATACTGCCGAGCGGCAATGTGTTAGGGGAATCGGAGAGATTAGCTGCTGTACAACCAAAAAGCGTTGTTTAAACAAGGCATACCCAAGCGCAGGGGTTGGCAGAGCTGCCTCCAGCCCCAGCGAGGGGCGATGGAGCTGCGAGGAGCTTTGCAACCTGGGATCAACTTCCTGCGGTTTTCTCGCTACCCGTTTCCAGCTGGAGGATCGATGCCTGCGCAGCACGGGAACTGTGGTGGGTGCGAAGGTACAACGCACGCAGGATGCTCAGAAAGGCACCGCAGACAGACAGACGGACGGCTACAAGCAGCAGCATGGCGTTATCCTTCAGTCCGGGATCTTTAGATTTGCAAGAAGCACACGGGGAAAGTGGCATCGCTTTTTCTGTCCTAACTTAAGTCAGCATCTCGCCAGCCCTGCCTGAAGATCACGGCTGCAGCTGGTTGCATTACAGCCCTGGGACAGGGATATTTGGGGACAGACGGTCCCTTCTCTGCTCCCCATCCCAAACCAAGTTGTCACCATGCTGTCCCTTTGGGAATGGGCTGTCATCCCGCACGAGATGGGGAGCGGGATCAGAATCCCCACCGCAAAGGATGAATATTCATTTCGGCATTAAGTCCCCTATCAGGACTTCCAGGCAGGTGGTATTAAGACCAGGTCTCCAGAGAGTTTTGTTTTATTCTAGAGGAAGCAGAGCCCTGACTTCGAGACACAATAACTCACTTAAGGCGAGCTAATTCTCTCTGCCGGTGAATTTAAAACGTGGCAGAAAGGGGACAGAAAAATGACAGCCTGGCAACACCTCTCGCATCTCCTCGCCCGTGCTCGGATGCTCACAGGGGACGGCGGCCAATAAATCCCCAGCTCCCCAAGTGCTTGCTCAGCCGCTGCAAACCACCAAAAAACACCCCAAAACCCACCAAAATAAATCCAAACCCCACAAAAATAAACCCAGATTATTTTTAGCAAGGCACTTAGAAGCCTCCATAACTCTCGGGCATCACACAGGGTTGTAGGAGCTCTCCAGTAGCTGTTTGGGAAGAGCAGTTGGGTTCTAAGGGGAGTAAAGGAGGAACAACTATTTCTTGCTATTGCTCAGCAGGCGGGACAGCCGAGCAAAACCCCAAAAATGCTTTGTAGGCATGTGCCAGGCTCCCAAGTGCCAGCGCCTAATGAAAACATTTGCAATTACAATGATAATATTATGATTTTAGAAGGAATTAGATTCTGCTGACCTAAATATTAACTGCACGGCGAGTCTTGGCTATGTGGGCTTCTTAAGATTACACAGCTCCTTCCTGAGGATTTACAGGCACAGGGGGTAGGAGATGGAGCGATGCTGCAGTAACCCCAGCCCAGCTCTTACCCTGCCTCGGTTTCCCCGCCTTTATAAAAGGGGAACAAAAAAAGGCTAAAATGGAAGATGAGCATTGAGAGGGTGGAATATTCTTCCTCTTTAAAGAAAAAAAAAAGAAAAGCAATCATCACAGAGAGATGTTTCTCTCTTCTGAAATTGCACAGTATTAAACTCCTGAGCAGTTGTGACAGGTGCTGTAACAGCAGCATTCATTATCAGTTTTGTTCTGTTAACGCTCCTCGCTCACGTGCTCCTCCCCAGAGCCTGCTTTCCTCCTCCTCACACATCGCACCGAGTTTCACGTCTCTTCATCCAGTAGCTGGGACCACGGCATCCCCAAGGACACGGAGCCCAGCGTCCATCCTGCCACCGTGTCACTCTGTCCTGCTTTCCAGACATACCCAAGGCACCTTCTTGCTCCAAAACCCACCTTCCCAAGGCGTTTGGGGCAGCTCACCCCGTTTTTTAGCACCAACACCCCGCTACATCCATCTGTCCCACCGTAGGTGGAGTTGTCATCAATACGTGAACCCTCCGTTGAGCTGCAAAGCTTTGCTCGCCTCCCCATCAACACCTCCCTGCAACCTCGTCCACCCAGCTGCATTAACGAATATTTGGGTGAAGCAGTTTTCTTCACCTCTATCCTCCAGATTTTAATAAAATAACAGCTAAACTCTTCAGGACTGCATGGAAATGTCAGAGAACTGAAGCTATTTCCCATATATCTCCAGAAAAGGGCTGGCGGTGCCCATTTGCATGGCTGAAGGAAGGCATAAAACACCACCTCCTCCAGCCTGCGCGCCGAAATAAATGAGCACAAGGGCTGCTGACGCTCCCTGCATTCAAGTACCTGGCTGCTGAAGATCGTGGCCTCTATTTATCAACAGATATGAAGCTTTTTCCTGCTCAAGACACTACCTCCCCACACCAGGCAAACTCACAAGTGATTGAAAAGCAGCTCGGTCTCCATCGGGGAGGAGGTTAATTACGGCTCCATCATCACAGCGCGGACACGCTGCAGCCGGGGCCTGATGAGAAACCTCTTCCCTTCCCTTCGGGCTGGCAAGATGAACATATTTAATCCCTCCTGTGCTATTCGCGGAGCCCTGCGAGCCCGAGAAGATTCATGGTTGGTTTCATACAGCGCTCCTCTTCCTGCTAACGATGCCCTTCCCGTTAATATATGCCGGATGGGATTCGCATTAGTCAGAAAGGGGCACCATAAAACGGCGCACAGGAGAGTCGAGGCAATAAAACACCTGGGAGAAGCGCTGCCACCCGAGAAAAAAGCCTTGGTACCCCCCAAAAAAGGCTCTGTCCCTCTGTGCAGAGCCACCCCACTACTGGTAGAAACTCTGTTACGCTTGATATATCAGGAGTTTTATATCCCCGGCTCAATAAGGACTTTTTGGTGCTCCAGATTTAAGAGGCTGCAGAAGATGATACAGCTGGAAAGTCCAAGGGGGGTGTCACGGGGGTCCCTCCTCTCCTTCCCTTCCTGAGCAAAAGGTAAAATAAATGCATCATTTTCCTGCTTCTAAATACATATCACAAGCCAAGAGAGGGGGGGGAAGTCAACAGGGATATCCAGAGGGTTGCAGCGAGCACAGCTTGGATGCTGAAGGATGCAGGTGTGATACATCCAGAAAACTGCGACAGTAAGAAATCCCCTTTCTCTGATCCTGCGGTAAAAATCAACAAAAACAACGTTCCCTCCCTCCGCAAAAAAGAGCGAGAGGAATCAGGACCGACCTTTTAAAAGGTGCATCGTTTCGTTCTGATTTTTAAATGGCGTCATATCAAAATAGCTCATAAAAAATGAATCTGAGTGTGTTTTGTAAATTATAGATCAGCCAGGAGCAACCCTTCGCTGAAAAAGATTGGAGCCAAGTTGCAATTCCAGCAGCGTTCTGGCCGCGCACGCTGGGCAGGAGGTCGCAGCAGTCGTAACAGTATGTTCTCTCTGTATTATTATTATTCTGATGCAGAAATAATACCGGTGCACTACACAAGGCCGGTGCGCGGGGAAAGAGAAGGTGGGGAATGGAAGGGAGCAAGAACTGGGTTAAAATTGTCTTTATTCCTTTTATCTTGCCCTGACTGGACGTGTACGCAGCTGGGTAGAAAAGAAATGACTCCTCTTCCCTCTCCCCTTGGGGCTCCCTGAGACCTGAATAATCTGAAATATCAAAATAAAAATGTATGGCCAAGCGGAGTGAAACTGTTGCTCTAAACACATAGTTTTGGGCAGGAAGCTGAGCCGAGGGCTGGATCTCTGGGTCGCTAGTGATGCCGGGGATGCATGTGGAGCACCACCCCTGTGATCCGCTGCATTCGGGGGTCATTTCACTGCTCTCCGCAGGTATCGCAGCAGGGCAGATTGAACAGGTTAATATTCAGGGTATCTCACGCCAAAAAGGGACCCTGAGAAAGCTATATTTGGGTTTTCCACGAATTTCCAGGGAGCTTTTCTTTCTCCTCCTTTGTTTGGCGATTCTTTTCAAGCACCAGCAGCAAGATTGGCCAATTATCATAATTGGGTCACCCCTAAAGATTGTGATAGACACCCAGGGCAACCTACCAGAGAGAATCTGACTTATGGCTCATTATTAGCTTGAGCTTGACAGGTTATTTCAGTAACAGGCAGAAAAGCCATCAGAGCAAAGGCACTGGGGAAAACCTGGGGCTGTGCAAGCCTGCGAACCCCCCCAATGTCACCTACAGGCGTCAGACCAAGATCCTGAACACCGTAGCACTCAGGTTCATCCAAATATGTGCTTTACCTTATTTTTTTTGGAGCTCTTTTAATACTAGAAGGTTGGCTGCTGGCTTTTGTGAGACTGCCTACTAGATCCTGGTCTTTGCCCATCGCTGGCCTTCATAGTCTTGAGTCAAAAAGGTCAAGAATCAAGAGTTTACCTCCAGCCTATGTGAAAGCAACACTTGCTTTTGTAACCTCATAGGAGGAAAGGAGTAAGAAGCTGATTTCTTACTGAACTCCTATGAGACTCGTGCAAAAAAACCCCAATTCCAAATCTTGATGTTCTCCTCCCACGCTGCAGCATCTCTTGCCCCACCAGCATCAAGCCTGGACCATCAGGATTAATTTTCTTCACCCCATCCCTCCTGAGGAGTGATTCTGCTTTCTTCCCCCTTTTTGCATCACTTCTGTTATTAACAACACGCAACAAATACATCTCCATCCCAACCACAGGCAGACAGCTCCACCGAGGAACATCTCCCTCCCCGAGCTGCGGAAGGACTGCGGAATCAGGACGGAACAGATGTTGTGAGGACTCCATACATCCGTGAAGATAAAAAATCCACCCACCCAGCACTTTCTAACAAACCCCCATGCTGACGGACCAGCGGACCAGAAATAAACACAACCGCCCACAGAAACCTTCTGATGAATCTCCTCCATGTTATATTCTATATATAAGTTATATATAGATATGTATGCATATATATGAGTGTGTACATATTGGAATACTCATGTTTAAAAAAAAAAAAAGCCAAATTTAGACCAACAGGTCTAAAATATATCTTCCTGCCTCTCTCCCATCCCTTCCTGGGCTTCCTTCGCTCCCATTAATCTGACCAGCTCCCCCATCGCTCACATTTCCCTCCATCCTCCCCCTCCCATGGCTGTTGTCACTCCCCAAACTCCCCCCCACCACTATCATCTCCTCACCAAACTCCAATGAGGTTTTCTAATTAGACTAATTAATTTTCTGCCCAAGTTAATAAGACTGTCTGCAGCTCAGGAATAATTGGACTTCCCAAACACCAATATCCCCTCCCTTCCCTTCTCTCTCAGCAGCCAGCGACGATAGGGGCTCCTTAATAATTCACAATCAGCCTCTGTTTTCTCAACCGATGGCTTTGCATTTCAAGTGTTATTTAGTTTTTTCATTAATGCCCCGACACCAGGCTCTGGGAGGGGACTGTGCGCCAAGGGATGCTCCGCATTGAGGGAGATCCATTCCAAAAGGTAATAAATCCCTTCGGGGATCAGCACACACCGCTCCTCCCATGCTACCAACGACCAGCGTCTTGCTAGGTGAATTTTCGCTACACCAGGCTTCGCTTTGCCCTTTGTAGTATTGAGTTCGGACCAATTTTGGTGCCTGGTACCATAAATGGACAATTTGCTCTCAGGAAACTCTCCGTTACAACCCCCAGAAAACGCTTTGCTAGAGATAAGACCTTGCATGACATTCGGCTGCTGCCCGAGGTTGGATTTCAGCGCTCCGGGGTGGATTTGCAAAGGGCACAAGTCCCTTTTGCTGCCCTTGGGGACAACATGGTGATGCCCCAACGCACAAAGCCTGCAGCCCAAGTTGGAATTTCATCCATCCGAGCTCTGCGTGCCATCAATAGCGTGACGCTAAACCCTTTTCCTGGTGGGAAAGGAGCGGGGAGCATCACGAGGAGCAGCCCACGCAGGTCCCCTTGTCTAAGCCAAGGCTGAAGTTCAGCGGTTGGACAGGACAAGTGCTTTAGATGCAGCAGCCGAAACGAAACACTGAGGCGGGTCACGGGAAAGAAAAAAGCAGAATTGTGACAGCAAAGGAAAAAATCCGCCGGTTTTAAAAGCATTAATGGAGTAGGCAATTCAGCAACCTTCACCTGAAAGCATCCAAACACTTCAACTTTATAAAGGAAAATGGTGTAGTGACAATGAATTTCAACGTTTCAATGAAAAGGGCCTGCCAGGTTTGTTGGGTAGCGAATCAGGCCATCAGAAGGGGCATATTCACACCAACCCTGAGTCACCGCCGAGGCGGAAAAGAGCAAAACTTCATGTATTTTTTGGCAACATGACCCTGGACCGAGAAATCCCAGCGCACTGGGAGGGATGGGGAGGAGGTTCCATGTCCTGACATCCTCAGAGCATCTCCCCGGGTGAAATTTTGGCTGGTGCTACCCAGAATACATCAGAAATACATTAGAGCAACGAGCTCTCCTGGCCTTAATACCCCCAAACGGGCTCCCTGCCTCTCGCTCCCCCCTCCGCTAATCAAATAAAAAGAAAGAAGATAAAATGCCAACCACAACCGAGAGATTTGCAGCTGGGGGATCTAATTCCAGGAGGCTACAGGCCATAAAAAGGAGGGATCCATTAGCATCCACTTACCTGCCATGATGAAGTGACCGCGATAAAGTGCACAGGATTAAATAAATTTAAGTGAATCCCCTGACGGCATTTTTATGGGATTGAAAGAGGTTTTATCCACTCGCAACCTCTATCCTCGGAGGAAACTGATTCAATAAAAACTAAACCCACTTCATCTAGCAGGAAGGGGGAAGAAAAAATACACAAAAACTCCGCAACGTTTACAGAGTCGCTAAAGCAGTCAGGGAAACAAATTAAATATAGGGCAAATCCCTGAGTGCAGAAACGCACCGGAGTCTGCTGCTATAGCTGAGCCCCATCAGTTTAACCCCAAACTTGTGATGGTCCTTGGCCCCCCGGGAACCGCATTTGGCATGAAGAGGAAAAACAAATAAGAAACAAAGTATTTCCCACTTTTTGCATCATGTCCTGATACTTCAGCCCAGTCCAGGGGAACAAGCCCAATATCGCAGGGGTCTGACACATTCAAAACGGGCATTTGGGGTTCTGGTCCTCCCAAAGGTGCTTTCAGCATCCCCGCATCCCTCTGCATCCTGCGCCTCCCAACCAAAAGCCCCAATAAAATGAAACAGAAAGTATCACAATGGCGAGAGCCGGGCGGTCTGGCCCCAACCAGCAAACGCTATCGATTCGTATCAGAGAGAGAAGAATAAAAATGAGAAGCTCCTCGGAACAAAGCCGTTTCCCTCTGATGTACATGCATGGCAGGGAGAAAAGCCATTTGAATTACTGATCAAAAACAAACGACTTGCCATTTACTACCACTTTTTTTTTTTTTTACGAAATTACTTTGTAGAATTACTTAAACTTATTAATATATTTATAAGGAAAGAAAACGCCCATAAACGCTTGGAATGCTGAGCCAACAAATTAATTAACATCAAATTACTAGTGGTTACTGCAGCTTGATACTAAACATTGCTACCCTATTATGTGGAGGATGGACAAAAATCTCTTACAGCTGTTAATTATTTCAATTATTAATTTTACTTAATAATTCATATCCCTTTCCCGACCCCCTGGAGTATACTCCGGTATCTCCGTTTCTTCCCCTCCTTCTCCATTTCTCCCCAACTGCACTTTGAGCAGGACCATCCATCACTCCACAAGGTTACTGCCTTCAGGAAATAGGGGTTTTTTCCTATTATTTTATTTTATTTTTTATAATTGACAGTCACTTCCTCAGAGAAATACCCTCAGTAAATACCTGCGAAACGATAATAAATCCTTAAAGGTGAACTTGGCTGCTTTTTCCCCTCACGTGGTGCCTTAAGAAAGAAGTAATTTGTCTTAAAAAAATCCAAAGGCAAAAGCTCTGAGAGCCCAAATCCTTAATAGTACATATATGGGAATGAATTACAAATAAATCCACTTTGAAGTCAAGCGGAGAGGATTATTTAAGCACCTTTTAGGTCTGGATTCAGGTTGTACCCGCAGCATCAATGACACATCGGTCCCCGGACCCGGCGCCCAGAGAAAAGGGAAACTGAGGCACAAGCTGTCATTAAGGAACTCAATTAATGAGCATTAATGAGTTCCCACCTCTTCCCATCACACACGTCTCACAAGGGCTGTCGTGCCCCCAGGCGTTTCTCATTAGATGAGCACAGCCCTTAAAATACAAAAGGATTAAAAAGAAGATGCACTCACAGCCTTTTTTCTATTATTTTCCTCTCTTTTTGCCCAGTTTTTAAGCCCTCAGCATTTGCCTTTTGTGCTCGGCCAACCTGAATAGCGACTTCTTTCAAAGCGAATAGGAAAATTGGTATTACACCGGGACTGCCGATCAGCTGGGGCACCAGGAAAAGCAGCTTGGGGAAAAGCTTGCAAAGAACGAGGGGCAAAACAGAAAAAATAATATATATATATACATACATACACATATTCATAGATATATTTTCCCATAAAACAGCTCAATCCTACAAACACCTGTTGCATTTGGCGCTCGCTACGGTTCAGGGGTGCAGCAGAAGTCGCCTTGATCCGGAGCACAGTTACAGATGGTGCCACCAAACTGTCCCCGCTCGCGGCCGCTCGCACCCCAAGCACAATTCTGCACTGTAGAATTTACCTGGAAATTAACTCCCAGATCCAAAGGAGACCGTTTAATGACAAAAAATACAAATAGGGGGTTGGTGGAGGATGGAGAAAAACCCCACGGTCCCAGGGGGTTTCTTGCCAATGATGGGATTGATATTTCTGATGGGTTTTTGGGGAGGAATTTGGTGGCACAGAATCCCAAATTGGAGTCCAGGCAGCGAATATATAAGGAGGAGAGAGCTCTACACCCGGCACACACACACACAATAAAAGCCTTCATCTATTAATCTTCTCCCTTGATCTAGAGGGTAGAGCTAAAATGACGTTTGATGCTCTTTACTGATCTCTGGAGGGCAAATCAAATAACAAATAAGGGGAAAAGCAGTCAGAGAGATACAGCGCAGCTTCTAGGGCACCAAAATAGACACACAGAAAAATCAGCATCGGGATTGTTGGTTTGGGGTCGTTTCGGGGAGGGAGGGAGGGAAGGAAGAGGTCACTTCCAAAACGCCCATTTTCTTCTTAATTCATCTCTTAAACGTTGTGAATAAAGAGATCTGATTATTTGATGAGTGGCCTTCCTGGCTTCTGCATATGGAGTAACTGTATAAAAGCTAAATACAATAGCTGAAGTGCTCTGCTATCTGGTACAAAAAGTGCCCTGCCTTTCCGTGGCATCTCTTTTTTGGGGGTGCCCAAGCGCTCGGCCAGAACAAACGGAGTTTGCTCACCCCCCTGTGAGGCAGCAGGTAAATCGGTCTTGTTTTGAATAACCGGAGAAACTGGGACAGCAAGGATGGGAAACAATTTGCCTGCGCTGTCGCAATAACGCCGTTATAAAAGGAACCCAAGACCACTTTTCCCGTCTAACCACTCAACCCAACTCCCTCCCCGAGCGGCTCTGAATAAACTCTTGTCACTTTTCCTGCAATTTGCAGAGGCCACACGCTGCTCCTCTCTTCCCCTGATTGGCATTTCCATCTCTGCAACGTGGTGTTTCGCCATTCACCGAGGGAAACGCGGCTCTTTAGGGCTTCCCGGCTTGTTGTGGAGCAGCGAGGGGGTTGGAAAGCGGAGGATAAAAGCCCCACTTGGACCCAAACCTACGTGAAATCGGCATTTTCCTCCTGTTCGCCTTTTTTGTTTGTTTTTCTTTTATTGTTTTTTTTTGCAAAGCAGAGCAGAACGTATCCTGCACCATTATAGAGGGATGGGTTTTGATCCCGTTCCTGCAGAACTTCTCCCACCATCAGATCTACCAACCAGCCCAGTCCCAGCTCCCCCATTGATGCAGGAAACCACGTCCTGACTTATTCTCCCTGGATTAAACCAGGCTTTGCCTTTTCCTGGCTGGCACGAGTGCGCTGAATACAACCCTAAAACATGAGTTACCCCCGAACTTTCTGCCCCTCCGGCACCCCAACCCCAAACCTGCTCCACAACAGGGGACCATGCGCATTGTACCTGATGCACTGAGATCATCCAAAACCAGCTTTTTTTAGCACAGGCAAATAACCACCAGGTCCCACACGGCTCCCCCAGAGGCATTATTCTTTAAGGAAAGGATGAGGTTTTGTTAGCTGTTTTTTTTCACCCCCCCCTCTTTTTCCTCTAAGGCCTGAACGGTTTAACGAGCGTCCTTTTGACCTAGGAAACTTAGTTTTTAATTTTCACCACTTTACCCAGAGAACAATGTGTCCTGGGGGCATCTTTGAGCACAATGTACACTTTCATCATCAAAACAAATGCTAGAAATACCCATCTGCCATGTTATCAGAGCGCACTGGCTCACTGAGCCGGACACCGCTTAGGGGACAAGGGAGCTTTTTACTCTTCTCAAAGTCACGAGTTCTCCCTCTAAGCTCTTTAGCATTAGAGGCTCCTGTGGAGACGGGCATTAGAAGCTCCATTTCTCTTTTTTCCCTAGTTGGGAATGACAGGAGATGGAGCTTTCTTTGGAGATTCCTGCTCCTACGGGGGAGAAAAGAAGAGCAGATCCTCCTTTGGTCATCCCCATGGGTGCCTTGTAGGGTCTCAAGAGGAATGAAGAACCAAGCTGGACCCAAAGTCAAGGACTTATCTCTACGCTGAAGGTTACCCAGGGCGAGTGAGCATCCAGAAAGGCTCCACCCCAGCCTTCTGCCCCCCAAAAAGCGGGGTAATGAATCTATCTGACCTATTTTGATTGCAAAGCATTGGCCTGTATTGTGCCTTTGTCTCCACACCAGGCTAGTGTAAGTAATCCAGCTGATGTCCACCAGCTCCGTCATTAGCCAGACCTCCCCAGTTCCCCCACCAGCATCCAGAAATAAGACCTTTCCGTGCCACATCACTCTCCTTTATAGGATTTGCCTCTTTCAAGTCCCTTCCCCAAACCCACTTCTCCAAGGAGCTTTGCAAGCTACAGCCTCCTCTCCCTTTCAGACCGGAATAATTTGGAATAAGTTATAATAATAGTAAACATAGTAAAAACAACAACAAATCAAACATGCTTTGTTACTCCCCAGGCACACGCATTTGTCTTCCAAGCGACAAAGTAATCACATTTTTGGTTTTAATTTATTACGTGCATTACAGTCGGTGCCTAGGGGCATTATCACAAGTCACAGCCCCGGCGCGCAACGGGAGGAATCGAGGCTCTTAAATCCTCACCTCCTTTAGCTTCTCCACCTGCCAACGACTCCAGGGACAACACAGAATGACACAGAGTCACACAAAATATCTTTCCCCTGGTTTGAGCTGATTGCAGCAGGGCTGAGGAATCGCACCCCAGCTTGATGGGGGGAAACTGAGCCCCACGGAAGGGGGACTCACAAAACCCACATTTAAAGCTGGGCTATGTTTGATTTCCTAAGGAACTTGCATGGAGAAGTATATTTTCACCTATTAGGTTTTATGTTCTCCCTTCAAACAGCCTCATCATTACCATTTATGGGACACACATGCAGAAAACCTTGGAAACGCAGAGACATACAGAGAGTCCTTCCCATCCACGGTGCCACCCAGACAGTGGCAAGGACATGGGCTGAGGACCAGCAGGGTCTCAGGGGAGTTTTGGGGGTGGTTCAGCATCCTCCTGGCTGCTAGAGAACATGGAAGGATGAAATGGCAAGGTAGGAGGATGCTGGTGTGGTATGGCTGCATCTCACCAAGCAGACATCAAACATCCCAGAGGATATTTCCATGCTCAAAGGGCTTTCATGGAGGATGAAAAGGGTTTTTCCCCTCTTTTGAGCACGGGCTAACACATGCTGCTGGTGTTTTTGCACAGCAAGTAGTGGATTGTCCTTAACCCAGCGAACGAGGAGCACACCCCTTGTTTCTGCATCCTGCACCACAGACACATCTTCTCTGTATAGGAACAGCATCACCATCCCAATGTGTGTGCACAAACCCGCCCTTTAGCAAACACCCAGAGCTCTGTGTCACCTCTACATGGGGACAGAATAAGCAACGGGCCTTTGCTGGGCTGGGGAAGGAAATGGGATGGGGGCTGCAAACACCTGCAAGATAGCGCCGAGAGAAATCTCTGCTGAGAACCAGCCTAATCACATTTCTTGCCAAGGAGCACAAGCCTTTTGGCAGGTAAAGGGGATGGATCTCGGGAGCTGACATGTCTCTCTGCCGTCTCTAGCTGATGAAGTGTCAAATGAGATGGAACAGAAAGTGAGACCCATCTGGGGAAGCAGGCTGATTGATACCAGGAGGAGGAGGAGGTGGCTGGAGCACCACGGGAACCTGATGCTCCCGTGCTTGGCAAAGCGATGCCGAGGGCATTTTTGGGCGTTCTGGCCCCAAACATCACCATCACTCCTCCTCCTCTCCTGCTGACCGGCACAAAGCCTTTGTAATTGCGGTGACAGCACTCAGAGTCCTCAACACAAATAACGATGATCATTAATTACTGTCCTTCTTCATTAGCACGAGAGGGGGTCCCTGGACGGGCTCTTTCAGATCTGATGGGTAGCTCAGGGGGGGCTTAGGTCTGGGGCTGGTTTTAAATATTCAGATCAGCAGGTGGGTTTTGCAGCAGAGGAAGGAAATCCGTGACTCTCATCACTGGGTCATGGTGACTCCCAAAAATCGCTGCGCATTCCCTGGGCCAAGGGGTGCGATAGCAACAGAGGAGGGATGGAGATGCGCTGGGAGGAGCAGTGATGCACTGGGGGGTCATTGGTTGGGTGTAATGAAGCTACATCTCCCCCCAAAATGGGAGAGTGGGTATAGTGGTGAAGACATATCCCCCCTTGCCTTGCCCACAGCATCTTGCATCCCATAAAGGGGTTAACAAAAAAGGAATTGCCAGCCTGGCCCTTGAATTGTCACAGCCCCCTCCATCCAAACAGACCATCGGCCACCCCAGAAGAGCAGAGAGTGACCTTCAAGATGTGGGGGGTGACATTTCTCAAAGGACCTCTCAGGAATTCAGTCCTGGGTTAATAGAAATCCCCTTCCAGCCCACAGAGAGACCTCATGTCTGGTTAGCCAGAGACTTAGGCAAGGCACGAGAATCACCAAAATGAAACGAGCAAAAAAATCCCCCTTACAGAAAGCCAAAGCCATATAGCCATGAGGTTCTATGTCTCACGATAGCCCTTAATAGGATCAGCAAAACAGGGTCAGCATGTAAAATACAGCTGCTTTGGAGATCACAAAAAAACATTTTAATCTGCAGTGGCTTTTCACCTCTAGGGCCTGCAAACTGGTTTATTCTATCTGCTTATTTAGCTGATCCTGTTAAAAAGGTATCGGAATAAAGCAGAAGGGGGAAAAGAAATTCCTTTGTCGTGTGAACTGAGCCAGAGAAAACTTTCCCTCTAGCAAGACTCTGGCAAAAATCCCAGTCCTGCTCTGAAATACAAACAGGAGGATGTGCTGGTCCTCAAGCACGTTCCGGCTGCCCACCAGGAGCTCCTGGAGATGCTCCTTGGAGCTGGGCGGTCATCACGGCTGCTGGACGAGATAAGACGACAGGGAGGTGCAAGGAAGCAGAAACAACCCGACCGCAAGGAAACCTCGGTGTGTGGGCGCCGGAGAAGGAATAAAACGCGACAGAGTTCAAATCTGACCCCAAAATGAAGCTCCCCGTCCCCCCAGCCCTCTGTCACAGCTGTCACAGAGCCCGAGGGCAGTGGCCAGCAGCACTCGGTCACGTAGCAGCGTCACGAAGTGCCAGAGCGCCCGGAGCGGGGGGAAGGATGCTCAGCACAAGCCGCTGCCCGATAGAGACATCACACGGCGACTGTGCGTGAGGAAAAGGCAAGAGCTGTCTCCACACGTTGCTAAAACCAGGAGAAAAAGCCACAAGATTAAAAAAACCCACAGCTTTTGGCTGCCTTGAGTGAGTTATCCAGCGCTGGTGGCAGCGCAAAGCCCCAGCTCTGCTATCTGCTGTCATCCTGCTCCCGCCAACCTGTTGCTGGGGACTTTTTTATTCGGGTTCTGCTCTTTGGTCAAGTTTACACATGTCGAAGGCACTCAAGCAAAGAGCTGTGTGAGGTACGGGAGCAGTGTGGGGGTGCTCCACAGGAAAACGGAGCCGTTTCTGCGTTGGCTGCCCTGCAAAGAGCCCAGCAGCGCATTTCAGGGTGAAAATTATAAAAATTAAAGAATAAGGCAATAGAAATAACTGCACAGGCTGGGCAAATCCCAAGGGGTAAGGGGATTTTATAATTTAACACCAGTAAATCTTCCGTAAGGAGGGGGTTAGCAACATCATTTCAGGACAAGCGATACTTTGGGGCAGCAGCTTGCTCAACATCATCCAAAAATCACCCAAACCCATGAACTGGAAATGTTTCTCAGGAAGACAAGGAGATGCCCAAACACGCACCAAACCCGCAGCCTGGACCAGGGGGTGACAAGGAGGTGACAAGGGACCATCCTGCCCGCTCCTGCACCGGGTGCTCTGACAGCGGGAGCGCTGCTCGGGGCCGATTCAGCCCCGAATTGCTTCCAGAAAGAGAGCAAATTGAAAAGCTGGCGTCCCTCGCACGCCTGCCACACACAGCACGGGCGCCGGGGACGGCAGCGCTCCGCGCCTCCAGCCCTGACCTTTATTTTCCATTAATGGACCTGGGCGAGTGTCGGCTGTGTTTGAAACTGCATAAAATGAACGGAAAATACGCGGGATGAACAGCAGCAGTTAAGGTCCTTTTCTTTCATTTTTTTCCCCCCTCTTTTTTATTTCTTTTTCCTAGAACGCTGAAGCAATTGCAGCAGAGCTATTGACACACAGAGAGCAGGTGCTAGGCACAACTTGCCGGGAACCATCTCACGGTGCATGGGGTGAAGACAAAATGCAGAGGGGGGTGGTTTGCAAGTCCCCAGATGCCAGAAAACATCTGGTTCAAGTACTGGCAGGAGAGACCCATCACACCCCCCATCGCAGAAAAAAGATAATATAAGTGAATATCGCTAAGGTTGGGAAGCGAAGGCAAGGCAGGGAAGGGGATGCTGAGAGTTGCATTAAGTTTATACCAACGTTGCGTGCTCTGAGCATTTGTCGCCCACCCCACGGATGCGATTTGCTGCCCAAATTGGGGTGTTTTGCCCCACCGCTGCTATTGGGCATCACCCATTTGGCCAAATCCGAAGAACTAAGAGGGCTCATCATGCGGCTTATACACGCCAGGATGTGCCAGCAAGCCCTGCACTGACGAGGCAAGGAGATACCAGGACAGCTCGAATTTGGGCTTTTTCACACCCAAACTGCCAGCAGAGGGAAATACACTGGCCCAAAACTTCTAAAAACATTAACCTGCGACGCTATTTACAGAGCAAACAGGGAGCGCGCTCAAATGCCAGCATTTTGTTTCCCTCTGCTATTCCCCCAACAACTGCTCAGTGCCCCAGAGACAGAGGCACCAAAATGTCCCCAAGGAGCCCAGAGGCCACGGGGATGGGTGTCTCCATCCTCCAGCCCCGTGACACCCCAGCAAGGTTTGGGAATGTGTGCAGGGATGGAGGCAGGCGAAGAAAAGCACTTTTAGGATTCCAGTGCATGCTGTGCTAGACCCGCTAACTCTCTAATACTTTAAATCCAAGCTCATCTCCCAGCTAGGCCTTTAATTTAAATTTAGCTGGATAGCTGCTCCGTGTTTAATAACCAGCTATTGATTATTTAAAGAGCACCTGGGTTGAGGTTTACCACCTAAGGCTGGGTACACATGTAAAAATGCACAGTACCCATTACTGCCTTATTAAGCCTTAGTCCTAGGCATGAGCTTAATAGCCACTTGCTATTTAATTAGACAGAGAATTCAGGGCTTATTGGGCGGGGGGGGTGGGAATAAATACCAACAGGACTGTAGCTCTGACATTCCTAGGAGCTGAAAAGCCCCATGTGGGGACACCAAGCCCTGATTGCCCACCAAGGCACCCACCAAACCCTCCAACTCCCAAAAAACAAGCCTGGAGCTGCCATCTCCTCCTCTACAAATACTTCTCACCAGGAATGGTCTTAAAATCTCCCCAGGAGTAAATTAAATCTGGGGTTTGCGTGTCTCCCCCTTCCCCTGGACGCAGCATTACCATATTTCAGCCCCAACGCCAGATATTTCAAGGTAAGTTTCCATCAGGATCCAGGAGGATTTATCTACACGGGCTCCCATTAGCGGTAATAAGATGAAGGCGATCGGTCTCATACATTTCACTTTGGCCAGTATAAATGCCTTGCAAATTCATTAGGCAGATGGCTGCTGGAGTCGTGGGCAAGGAAAGAGCAGGGGGAAAAAAAGGCAAAATAAGGGGGAAAAAAAGGAAGAATAAATACTTCAACACTATGTTTAGCTTTGACTTTGCCCAGAAGGTTGTTGGGTTAGTGGAGATTCAGATGGGGGGTACAATGAAACCTGTTACACCCAGACCCCGCTCCGCGTCCCGTGCCCATTTCTCCCAGCAGACACAGCCCTCGTGCTCATTACTGGGGAAACTGGGGGTTATTTTGGCTGTTCCTTTGCAGGATTTCTAGTGGCTCGTTTGCTCCGTCCCAGCGGATCTTGCCATCTGCCAGCGCCTCACCCCGACAGGCGGTTTTGTCAGTGCCACGGTCGGCGTCACTGTGAAGGTGACACTTTCCAGGGGGGCTGGCGATGGGTTTTTCATTCTTTTTGCTGCGTTAAATTTATTCGCAGGCAAACTTAAAAAAAAAATAAAAATAAATTCAAAATGCAACTAGAAAAGACTTTGTAAAAATAGTCATTACACAACTCCGCGCTTTCAGATGTTGTTATTGTTCCGCTGAGCCCCAGAGATAACAGCTCAAATCAGGGCCCCGCTGTGCACTTCACAAACATGCAGAAATAGTCCCTCCCTTCAGAAAAGGTCTGCACTCGCTCGGAATTACAGCACGGGCAGCGGAGATTTGGCTCTGAGCACTGCAGACGTGTCAGATGTCTTATCAGCAATTCGCACCAGCAGATGTTAACTCTGAAGCATACTGATGGCGACCTAAAAGTCATCTTAGTGTTTCGGTCGATCTGCTCAGCTACGCTTTGGCCGTGCGCAGCCTTCTGCTTCTTCTCCAAGTAAAGGACCCTCACCACCCGTAAACCAGCCCCAAAAGGGTGCTCAGAGAGCATTAATCCCACAGCAACAGGCAGACTCCCATTATCTCCTACTCTTCCTCCCAGCTCCCCAGGTGGACACGGGGTCTGCACAAGCTTTGCAAAGCTCCAGCACCATTGAGCCAAGCCACCGCTTTCCTGACATGACATTTGTTATCCCTAATTACCAGCTTGGCTTCATTTTCAAGTCATTTGCACTGATTACTCTGACTGCTGCCTTGGGTAGTCAACGACTTTAGATTAACTAATCCCAGCACATGGGAAAATACTTAAAATATACGTATATTCACCTAAATTCCTTTAGTGTCCTGCTTTGCAGTGTCTTGGCTTAAATTGATGCCCACTTGTTCCTCTAATCTGACACCAGCTCAAAGAGCCTCGTGGCATCAATCCGCTCAATTCCCTTCAGAAACATGTAAGCCCTCAACGAAGCCCCTTCTTAATCTCCTTTTTACCAGTGATTACAGAGCTGGTGTCTCTAACTCAGCTCGGATCAGAGTCCCCACGTCCCCATCGTGTTGCCTTTTGTTTGCCTGGCTGCTCGGTGTCACTCCAGCATCACCAGCTCCACAGTCACTTGCCCTGCAACGGGCCAGAAAAGGGGTTTAATGCATTTAAAAAAACGGCTGGGCCTTTGAGGAAGTTTAGATCCTTACTTTCAAGATTTTTACCTAAAATCTCTAAGCAATTTATGTTTTTCTTTTAAGAAAAAGGCCATACAACCCTCCCTATGCCAGCGCTTCTGCCTCTGCTCCCCGCTGGGATGGATCGGCGCGGTTTAGCACGCAACAAACTCCTTACGGACTTGGCATTGGGAGGATAAAGCAGCTGTGAGAGCCCCGGCCAAGTCTCGGTGGGAGGGAACATGCCTTAGGCGCAGGTCTAAACGCCTGCGCGGCCAAAGCTGCTCAGATGAGAAGTCATTTCAGCTCGGCAGAGCCGGATGGCAGGAAAGCAAACAAATGGTTGACCTTCTCCTGCTCCCCTAGCCAAGCTTTGCATCTGTCGTGTGGTGTTTGAGCACTAAATTTTCTGAGCAGGGGAGAAAATCCCCCCAATACCTTCTCGAACCAGCTCCTGCTCTCCCTTCGCACTTCCCACCGCAGCAATGAGTTGTGTCCGGTCTCAGCGCCGTCTGCTGTCACCTGCGTGACCGGGGACACTGGGGCTTGGCCGCAAGCCACCGGTTCTGGTGGCATCTCAAAGGAGAGAGGAGATGACAGGGTGGCCAAGCTGAACCACCTGCACGGGCATCATGTCCCCGACCTGAAGATGCTCAAGGTCGGGAAGAGCTGCAGCCACGCTTAGAGATATTTTGTTCCCCCAACTTATCTCTTTCTTTTTCTCCTTTCTCCGAAGTCTTGAGCAAAGATGACGGTGAGAGCGGGAGATGCCAGGGTGAGGCTTTTTCACAGCTCGTTTTCGCCATCTAGCGAAGCCAGCTGAACAGTGAGAAACAGCCCAAAATATGGAGTATTTCTCATGTACACAACTGCCTGGGGATGGCCACCAGACCCTGAGGTGGTTCAGACCTGCTCCCTGTGCACCTGAAGCCCCAGAGCAGGAGATGGTCATAAACACTCAGGGTTGAGCCATTTTTAAGGAGTATTTTTTGCACGTGGATGCAGAAAACACAACCGAGCAGCCCCTGATGGGCACGGGACAGGTTTGGGGAGGACACACTGTTTTCAGGACACAAAAATTCATTTCTTGCTCGTACTGCCCTTACCCACCATGCTGCCCCTTGTCCTTGGCTTTCAGCAATCCCTGCGAGTGCCTCAGTTTCCCCAACCAGAACTTCTCACTTAAACAATGCAGAGAAAATCACCTGTTTTCACACCTCATTAGTATGCTGGGATACTTAAGGGAGGAAAGTCTGCCAATGCCTTCTTGAAGGATGAAAAACCTGAAAGCGATGCTTTCCACTAGACCCACAATGCACGCTCCTCCCCAACAAATTGTGCAAGGGAAAAACCAGAATTTGCCATCCATCAGCCTGCCTCGCATCAGCCTGGACATTCGCTCACTCAAAAATGATACAGCAGTTTAATTGGTATGTAAGAAAAAGTGGGTCCTTCCTGAAACCCCTTGTGGGGAGGAGCACAGTGGATGCTCCAAAATGAGTAGAAACCACCCCCCCAAAGCAACCCCAGCCCCATGCAGAGCTGCAGCAGAAAGCACGTAACCGGAAAATAATGAACCGCTGAGCGTATTTTGCTCCAGAACGAAGCGCTGCGGGATGCTGGGTGGTCTCTTACAAGACCCTGCTGTCCCCAAAGTGTCACCGGGCTGCCTGGCATGCTGCGGGAGGGCATTGCCATCTGCTGACAAGCCGCAGCCCTGCACGCTCCTGCAGCAAGCCCTGCCTGCGCAGTCCTGCCTGCGCTGTCCTACCTGCATCCCTGCCTGCGCTGTCCTGCCTGCATCCCTGCCTGCGCTGTCCTGCCTGCATCCCTGCGGGCAGCACGAGACCTGGGATGCTGCCCTGGCCCGGCGCGGCGGGGAAAAGGCAGCGGCATCTACTCACACAGCGAATAATCAGCTTATTGCAGATTCAGATAGGAAAAAAAAAATCATCATGTTTGTTAATCGCAATATTAATTTCTTGCTAATTGGCTGCCTGATGGCACGGGCAGAGCGAGGGGGCACCAGCTGGCTCCCAGAGCGCTGTGCTGGAGGTTTTGGCTTCTTCCAGCCAAGCTGGGTGCAGAATTGATGTCCCCAATTCCTGGGGACAGGGAGAGTTTGCAGCCTTTCACCATCCTGCCAGAGGAACCCTCAGGCTCCTCTTATCTGAGGGCAGAAGGGGCTCAATACGAGTGCAGGGAAACTGAGCCATAAAACAACCAACAGCAAAGCAAAGGACCCAAAAGCTCTTGAGGAGCACTTTGGCGCTTGCACCCCCTCTTTTATCAGCATCACGCCATGAAGCCAGCACCACCGCTCCCCATCCGCATCCAGGACTGTCCCTGTGTCCCCTCCCTTGGGGACAGCGGTCCAGGGAGGAGGAGGGGGGCTTTTGGCAGCGTCTCTGCCCCCTTCGCAGGTCACCCCAATGCACGGAGCCTGTGCAACACGGCGCAGGTTGGATGCCAGGCAAGGCTGATCACAGAGTCATTGCTGCTGCTGCTAATGAGGCCCTTAGGCTAATTAAAAAGAGGAGCAGAACACAAAAACATAATGAGGAGCCAGTTTATCAGTCAATCGGAGGACATGAATACGCCAATAAAAGTTTGAACTACATCCTTGCTGCCAGCACCCCGGCTCTGGCCCAGCCCTGGGCTGGAGGAGGACCAGACGGTCACCAAAATGCTTTTGTGCTCCTCAGCTCCTGGCCAAGGACAAAATGGGGATATGAGGGGACAGGGAGAGCTGTGCAGCCTCCTCTCCAGTGCTCACCACCCTCCTGGTACTAAGCTGCTCACATTTGCTGGGCAGAGGATGGAGGGTTTGAAGAACATCCAGCAAGAGGGGCTTATGTACCTCATCCTCTTTGGAGCCGGAGAACTTCAGTCTCCTCCCCTGGGTTCCACATCAGCCTCTAACCAGGCGGAATGAATGGGCAGGAGATGCTTCAATCCCGCTGCCAGCATGTTATTGCTGTTATTAATATTATTATTATTCTCCCTATACCAGGCCCAAGGAGTGACACATGCAAGACAAGCACCTCAAGCAAACCATGGGGCTGGGGGATTGAGGACGGGTGGCAACACCTGGTCCTGCTCCAAAGCCACCCAAAAAGCATGGACAGGGGACAAGGCCCCACCTGGTCCCAGCTGGGGGGTCCCAGCATCTCCTGCAGCCCCCATGAGCACAGGATACAGTCAGGTGCTGGTTCTGGGGGCATTTTGCAGACAGGTTTCCTTGCTAAGCTCTCCAGCCCCATTTGCAGATGAGCCGGGAAATCTCAGGGGTGTCTTTGCGATAAACAAATGTAAATGCTTATAGGTAACCAGCAGCAGCTGGAGCTGGCTGCCCCGGAGCCCCCGCACAGCACCGGCACGGGGACGGAGGGGTGCAGGAGGGATGCTCTGCGGCTGGGAGAGGGATACAGGGATTTTGGGAACAGGAAGGGGCAAAGCATCCCAAGAGCAAAAGACAGATAGGGGAAAAATAGGGGATATCTGGCAGGAGAGGGAGAATTGGAGGTGCAAGCTGCCCTTTTTCAAACCTATTGACGGGCACTCGGTTGCTGCCTGCGTGTCCAAGCACCCGATTTCCCAAGCCAGCCCCTGATTACTGCAGTGCCACATGTTCCCCTGTAGGAGAGAAACTCCAGATATATCACCGGAGATGTCGTCGGCTCTTTGCAAGAGGAGGTGACACCGCTTTATTCATGGTCCCCATTGGTGCACAGTTGCTCCCCAAACACATCCCTGGGTGGTCCAAACCTGCCAGCCCCCCAGCTTGTGGACCCCTCATCTCCTTCTCTGTGGCACCCCCAGCTCCTCTTCCCCGCCTGCTCTGAAATGCGGATGCTAATTAAATTACACTTCCAACCGAAACTGCTTCGTCAAGTAAATAAATAAATAAAAATTAGAAGGTCATCAAAGTTGTGTTTGGAGACCACGGCATTAGCATACATCTGCATAGTAATGAAGGGAAAAAAGGGCCATTTAAAGAGAGCTGGTAATTTACCCAGCCAAGTAAACTTCATTACCTTTAAGTATCGCCGCACGACAAGCACTAATTCACACCTTTAACGACGCTGGCGCAGATGGCAGAGAGGGACCTGGGGACAGCAGGGGCAGCCAAGGTGCCCTGGCCCCCCTGGGAGGCTGTGGGGGGCACAGCATCACCCCCCAGCACCTCCCACACCCACCTGGGCCTGGGAATTGGGGTGTCAGCACCAAAGCTTCAAGTTCTGGGGGTGCAATAACAGCAACACCTGCCCAGCATCGCACCGGAGCCCCAGCAGCGGCTGGGAGGGACATGGGCGCACAGGGATGCTCCTGTTTGGATAACCCAGCACCCTACACATCGTCTCCATAATCTCTACTCAACAGCGCAGCCTTGTAGTACTCGGTGGAGCCGTACGAGGCCACCACAGCCCCGTGCTCCCGTCCCTGCCTCTCCATTAAATGCAGCATCTGATTTCTGCAGGCTGTTATGTGTGTATTTATTTCCAATGAGGTCAGGAGTATCAAGGTTGTAAAATAACATATTTTCACTTGTTTTCTTCCCAGATCTCGTACGAAGCGCTTCCGAAGTCAATTATCTCCCGGAGGCTGCGCTCCCCCGCGCACGTACGCCCGCGGCACAGCAGCCGGCTGGCATCGGGGGGGCCAGAAACAAGGGTGGGGGATGAAAGAGAGATGAGAAGGGGGGAAAACACCAATCCCCTGAAGGAGATGTCAAGCCTCCGAAATGACAGTCGCTTGCAAAAGACGATCGGCAGCACGCGAGAGCCCACGCTGGTGTGGAAAGCCCAGCTGGGAGGGATGGAGCTCCCACATCGCATCTCAGCAAAAATTAAATTGTCACCCTTTGGAAAGCAGCAGGAGGGGAGAAATGGGACAGAAGCTTCCCCAGGGTATCGTGGTTATGCCCTTTGCTAGAAGGGGACAAGGCTGTTGTGACATCCCCCGGGGTGCAGCACATTTTGTTAAGATAAGGGCTCCCCTTTTTCTACGGGCTCAAGCCACCAGAATATTGCTTTATTGGACTCTGAGGGCTTTGGAGAAGGTCCAAAAGAGGCAGAAAGTCAGGGCAGGAATGTGACAGGAGACACGAGGCCACCCAGCAGGTTAGAACCCCTTCTGAGAATCCAGGTTTAAGCCCTCGCTCAAAATCAAGGACAACCAAAGCCTCAATATTCCTTTGTGCAGCATCCCAGCCAGCCCTAACGGGTGGGAACAGGGGTCACCGTCCCCATACCACCCAAGCCAGGTCGATGTCCCCGTTTGCTGCTTTCCTTTCCTTCCCACTGATTTTCTAAAGACCGCTTCTTGCAATGTCTCATTTCATTCCTCATCAGATGCTTTCACAGAGCATAATCCTGGCTTGTCAGGAAGCCCTTGCAGAAAGGAGTAAATCCTGTTTGATCCGTTCCTGTGCACTTTGAAAATGCAGAAGAGCACCTGAGGCAGCAACACAATAACCCGGTGCAGAGGGGGCTTGCTGGGCTCTTTAATTATCCAGGGTCCTTTAGCTCTGGGTGGAAATGGTTTAGCACAGCTATTTCTCAGCATATTTCCAGCTTGTTTCTCTCTTCCCTTAACTCAAGTACCAGCACAACTAGCTAACAATTGACAGAAAACAATAACAACATTTTAAAAAGACAAGGTCAGGGTTATTTGTTTCCTCTCTCCCCTTCTTGAGACAATAGCATGGATTACGGGGATGATTACTGGGAATTTCACGCTGTGATGAGGGCTCACCTTGAGCCTGGATCACACATTGGTCCTTTTTTTCCCCTTCCCTTGGCCTCTTGTGGACAAGGAGGTGCCAGGACAGGGCAGAAAGGTGGAGCATGTATTAGGTATGGAGAGCATCGCTCCCAGAGACACCAACGTCCCTCCCATAGGGGTACCCAGCACTGGGGCTGATGTCACAGCATCCCCATCCCTCCTGCCCCTCATCGCTCTCCCTTTATGTCCTTCTGAGCAGGGTAGAAACCTCACCAAAAAAGCCTTAAACTGGGGTGACTGACTCTCACCCCGACCCAGAAATACCCTCTGACAGCACAGCTACACACGGGCTATTAGATTTGTATTGCGGTAACGAGGCCCATCGCAGAGCAATGCAGCTGGAGCGGTACGAATGGGTTCGGAGACAGACTCTAAGAAGCAGCACAGATATTATTATGAAGTATTTGCATTGCCACAATACATAGTTGGCCCCATTATGGCACTTTCTGAGCACCTTGTAATTACAGATGCCTGTATCCTCGCAACCCTCTGCAGAGGCAATGTACCACTATTACTTCCCATTAACAGACAGCGATCTCCGATCCAGGGAGGCGAAGAGAAGGGTTTGCAAAATAATGCTTTGCATAATCCTGGGAAATGCTCAGCAGGATTTGCAAAGCATCTGTGCAAGTACCTGACTTGTTACATGGATAAAACCTGCCCAGGGCATCCAAATTAAACCTCACAGACTCAAGGTTCTCCAAGAAGAGCATCAGAAGGAATCAGGGTCCCAGGAGAACATCGTGCCCACCAGATCCATCCCACCCATCTGCATCAGGGGGTGACAAGGTGCCACTGCTACGGCTGCCGAATTAAAATGGGATGAAGGTACTGATGGCACGGACACGTCCTTCCATCCCATCGCTCCCCTGGGTACCACTTGCCTTCTCCCCAACCCCACAGAGCATTTTCCCCAGCTGCTGGGTACAAAAGACACCGTGCAAAATAAAGTTGTGTTGCAAAGTAATTGTACCCGGAAGGCAGAGCTGCCGCTGCCACCAAACACCGGGCGCCGCCTCTTTGAAATGTGCAGGAAGAGCTGGAATATATCAGGAATAAAAACAACAAAGAAGAAAATTGGGACACGCTGCACTAATACAGCGGAGGTGGGAGCAGCCTGAGAGTGGGGGTGGAATGATTTTCCCTATTCCCTCATGAGATATATAGATATACATATTAATATATCTATATGACATATAGATATATATTGTTTGTTAAAAAGATGTTCCTGCTTCTTTCCCTCTGCTTAAAATCCAGCCTGGTCTCAGCTGCTGCTGTGTCATTACCTGTGGGACAATATGAGGTGGGATTGTGGCTTTTAGAAAAGTACTTGCCCTGGTTTTAAGCCACTTTATTTCAGAAAGCAGCAACAACCAAGCTGTGGACAGAGCGAGCTCACCAAAACCCTTCCAGCCCCATTATATACATATATATATATATATATATGTATGTATGTATATATATGTTTCTTTTTACCTAAAGCACCTTACTCCAGCAATAACTTGGAGAGACGTCTTGGGATGCCAAAAAACAAAACGCACTTCCCGCAGCAGCTTCATAATTAATGTTTGCATCGTTTATCTTTCATGGCAAGATTATTCTGACTAACGAGGTTCTGGGCCACTAATTCATTACAGTGCCTTGTCACTTCCTGCTCCTTCTTATTACCCAGAAATAGACTCATTAGTCAGAGTTCAATGACAGGGAGAAATTGTGTTCGTTAATTTAATTCCTCTCCTCTCCCTTTGCTGGCTGGGTGTTTGTCCGAAATCAGGGATTAAAAGGCGAGGGAGGAAATAACGACCTGTTGCCATGTTCGGTGCTTCCCCCGCGCTTCGCATCGAGCATCATTCAGCCCATCGCATCCTCCAGACACGCGCAGGACGGCTCATCGGCTGGGGATTTGGCCTTAAAGCTTTATTCTCTTCATGGCTTGGGCAATGTTGGCTTGTGAGCACAATGCTTCCCATCAATCTTATCATTTTGGTGTTTCTGCCGTCACTCGCTGTCTTGCTCCTGGTGGCATTTCCAGCTGGACATCCCCAAAAAGCCACAATAAGATGGCTTGGAACGGCAAATAAACAAATGCATGGCCAAAACGGGGAAATCAATCCCAAATGAGGAAAGATAACATTTTCCAGTCAAGGCTGATGGGAACCGATGGGATTGAGATGCAGCTCCTGGACCCCAGTCCCACCATTTGTACAGCCCCAAGCACTGGCTGAGGGGGAACTGCTTTTGCTGAAGGGTGGAGGTGTAGGGGGAATTAGGGGAAAAGAGGGAGAACAAGCTATTTTAGTCCCTCTTCTCATGCATGAAAACCTGAGCAGTGAGTTTAACACCTGCATTATTTAACACATGTAATACAGCAAGGCCAGGACAAGACGATGGGGAGCAGCCTCAGCACAGAAAGGGTTAAAACCCCTTTGATTTACACAGTTTTGGCAGCATATTCCCAGGCTTCCTATAGGTAATTACAGTAACTGTGGGATGTAAACACTTTACAAGAGAGATCTAAACCAGGGGTGTGAACGGGAGAAGCATGAGGACAAGCAAGATCAAAAGAAAAATTATTAAAATCTATGTAGCGCTGCTTCCTAATTCCTGTGAAGTCTGATAACAGGGCTGGAGGGGCGAGGGAACAGTCTCAGCCTCCCAGCCCGTCTATTCCCACAATCTCATTCATCTCGCTTGTTAAACCACATTAAAAACCCCTCCATCCAACACCAAACCAAACCCATCCTCACAGCCCATGCCCCAGCGTTACAGGGCAAGTTATATTCCCGATGGCAAACCACAGCAAGGCGACGCACAAACTCACCCTTTTGGGGAAGAAATGGCTCAGTTTGTTGCTTTTCCAAGCGGGATTCAAGCAGAAACTCAACATCTTGGGACCGCTTTGACTTTGCGGTTCCCCCCCGCATCAGTGATGCTCTAATCTGCACACGGCAGGAGGATGCACGTTTCCCTGCGGGATCAGCTATTAACAGTTGACGCTTCGTTTAAACAAAGCTTTGAGATTGTCCAAATATTTGCCTCAAACACACTTTGTGTTTTGCCTCTCGGCTGGGCTCCCCTCGGGGGTGTTTCGCTCCGAATTTCCCATCTATCTCGGGTCCCCCAGGCCAGCGCTGCAGCCCGGGTACCGCTCCTGCCAGGGATGCTGGGGAGCGCGGGGATGAGATCTCAAGCATCGCCCGATAAAACAAACCTCCAACCTACACACCGGCTCCCTCCCCACTCCTTGAAACAAAACATCAAAGCGAAGGGAAAATTATCTTCTTGGGGCAAAGTAGGTTTTTAAAGTCATTTACTTTCTGTTTTCCCGTTTATTCTGTGAATCTGGGCAGGGGGGAAAACGAACACCAAAGTTGAAAATGGAAATGGAAACATTGACTTTTTTCAAACCTTTCTTCTGACTTTCTTCAAACCGCCCCCCAAAGGCTCCATTTGTACCTTTAATCCAAATTAATCATGTGTTTGCAGGAACGTGCTTCAACACCCACACACACACCTTGTCTCCTCCAACATCTTCTCCGCTCCTGTTAACACCCCCAGTGTAAGAGCAGCAAAACACTCTTAGAAAAGGGTTTAATGCTTGTTTTTGGTAAAGAAAATAGGCAGCTGAGAAACAAGGACATGGATTTAAAAATACTCCCCCCACCGCAAGCTGCTGATGCTGAGCGGGTATCTCGGAGGGTCCCGGGGAGCTGCGCATCCCTGCAGACCTGGGGAGGGATTGCACAGACACCAGAACAACATCTTATAGACCTGAGGTCTCCACGGCCCAGATTGAGTCTCTACCAGGCTCTTCCCTAGTCCAGCCTTCAATTCTAAGTCAAAAAATGCAGGTTTCCCCTGCTCAGCTGGTTGCTTGGAGCATCGGCACAAGCAGGGAGGGATCGCGACGTGGTGCTCAACTCGGGGGTTGAGGAGGAGAAAGAGAGATGCAAAAAAATAAAGCAAAAGCTGACAGAAGGGTTACAACATGCTGTTCCACACCGGCCTGGGCTCCATGGGGATGCCAGGAGAGAAAGGACATGCTGCTGTTTGCTTAGGTGGTTTCTTTTTTCATTTTGCTCTTGTTTACAGCTACTTTTTCCTCTTGCTAGACTTCCCTGCAGCCACATACCCACTTGGCGATACCCTATATATCAAGATATCTTATATAAAGTTAAGATATAAGATATCTTGCCGCAGAGCAAAACAGGGCAGGACACAATAATTCTTTCCCAGCCGTTCCCGGATGGTGCCCAAGGGTATTCGCAGCTGTTAATTTAGGTTTGGTTTGCCAGGCCGAGTTTTCACAAGTCAGCACACCAGCAGCAGATCAGGCTGGAAAGGCTCCGGAGGAATTACCTCATTCCTACCACAAAACCAGCAGCAAACCCAGCTCCTGCTAAACCGTTCCAGGCATTCACACCATGTGCGAATACCCACTCAGAAATGCAGGATTAAGGTTGTCCCCATCCAAGGAGAGAGAAGGATGAGGAGGATGCATTGGAGATGTCTAGTGGCATTGCAAGACATGCTCCAGGAGCTAAAGTAGTATTTCCATGTCCTAACTGGATTAATTGCCGTATCTATCACGTTTCTCCCTTACGCCAAAGCGCCAAAAGCATTGCTGCACCCCACATCATTAATAAAAGGTATGAGCGACTATCAGGCTGCAAAAAGTCAGCGAGCCAACGCATCCATACAGTCGACCATCGGCACGTCCAGCCCACCAAACCACGGCGCCTACCAAAAAACGGGGAGCGAGCCCCGTGTCCCCATCAGCAGGAGCCACCTACCTGCGTGGCTTTCTGGTCCCTCTCCTGTGCGTCTGTGCCTGCGTGGCTTTCACTGCATGGCTTATCCCCCCCGCTTAAAAAAATATATATATAAACCCCAACTTTGCCTTAAGGATGAGTAGAATAAAATGTCACTTACCTATTAGGGGAAAAAAGAGGAGAGAGAAGAAAGAGGGAAAGTATTACACACGCACTCTTTGAAATCAGGTCAGCTTAAAGCTTTGAAATGGCAAGAATTGAAAGGTATTTTCCTCCCACTTCCCTTCCTCTTGTTTTCACCCCCTCTTTTAAAGAACTCCCAACTTTCAAAGAGTTTCTTAGTCCGGTTTTCCCTCTGGTACAGGTTGTTTGCTGCGGCAGTTCCCAACTCCTCTGAGGGAGTGAAGGGAAGAGCTGCACAACAGCAACATCACAAATAAAGGGGGAGAAATGGTGGTGGGGAGATGAGATGGCAGGGAGGAGTTCACCTCAATGCTTCAGCACTTCCCAATTGATTTTCCCAGATTGTCCCCATTTAAGGGATGGGAAATGGAGAGAAGCCCCCCCCGCTC
The DNA here is from genome assembly GCF_964273445.1 of Streptopelia decaocto. Classification (NCBI taxonomy): domain Eukaryota; kingdom Metazoa; phylum Chordata; class Aves; order Columbiformes; family Columbidae; genus Streptopelia; species Streptopelia decaocto. Next base: position 3,514,472 of record NC_138676.1, on the reverse strand, counting down.
CTCCTGTGCCTCAGGATTGACCCACACAGCGCTTTATTCAGTTTATTCCTAAACAATTTAAGCAAAAAGCTCCTATCTCATCTTTTACAATGCTGTCTGCAGCCTACCAGGCCCTAACGCCAAGCAAAGCTTAGCGGCAAAAGAGATTTTTATTATTAAAGATAAGTTTTATCACCTCCATCCATCCACCTGCCCAGCGTTACAACTCGCTCGTTGCTGGTATATGAGGCATGTATAGAAAACCTTAAATAGGTAAAAATGCTACGTACGGTTTCGGTTGCTTTCACTAGGAGAGGGGAGAAATTTGGTCTCATTCCCTTGCAAAGCATCTGCAGCCACGTGTGTTGCCCAAAGGGGAAGGCAGTGGGGGTGTATTTAAGACCCGCTGAAGACGATGGGGTTATTTGTTCGAGGTTGCTACCCAGAGCAGCACACACACACAGACAAAAATGTCCTTCTGCTTAAGACTGGCTTGATTTGTTGTGATGGGCAGTGAGGTTTTATTGCAAATAGACTGAGATGGTCCAGCGCTCCCCAGGAGGCTCCATCACCTCCATCCCCTGCGGTCCTCACCTTCCTCTTCTCCTCACCAGACCCACAAATACCTGACCCCCCAACCCTGCCTGCTGGCCCCACACCTCTCTTTTGGGTGCCTATGAGGCATTTATGTCTCATAGCCCTCTGCCGCTCTTTCCTGCACAGACCTGAGGTCGCTACCTGCTTGGAGGATGCCCTAATTGCTCCGCATCCCCAGCAAGGCAAACGAAGCCCACTCTAATGAATTACCAGTTTCTATTTCTACCACCACAATAAAACCAGGAGTGGTGACAGCCTGCCTGCTCCCCAGCCCTTTCAAATCATGCAGTTTCTCTGATTTTTGGTGTCACCAGCAGAAGTTGCTGAGGTGGGTTTCACTCTCCTCCCTCCCATTGCCCTGGGGGGGTTTGGTGAAGGCAGCCCGCAGCGGGCAGAGGTCAAGTTCAGCATCTTCCCATGGCAGGGGAGCAAACAAGCAAGAAGCCACGCAGCTTTTCTGCGCTAGCGGAGGCTGCGGCAGCGCCAGCCACAGCAAAGCCAGCACTAGATGGGGACAGAGTCCCACCGAAACCGGGGGACCGTGCCCAGCATCCCCGCAAGGATGCTCCAGAGATGCAGAGAGGGACCGCAGCCCCGTTTCATCAACTGTTTCCACTCACAGCTGCACAGCTCAAGTGGGAATGTGAGAAAATCCCTTCTGGAATATCCAGGGTGAGAGTCAAAACCTTTTCAGAAGGAGTATGCCCTGTCACCTGGTGCCCCCAGCATCCCCAGTTTGATCCTATTCTCCTTCCCCAGCCAAGCGCTTTGCTTTCTTATAGTTTAACATCTCCCTCTCAAACAACTATTCCTTTGAGAGGAGCTCTTGCTCTCCCTCCTCCCCGCTTTGTAGCAAGTTTTCCTGTGTATTGTGGGTTATTTTTTCTGCAGCAAGCATATTTATTGATTTTTCACACTGGGCGAAGCAACACGTTCTGCACCTGTGGGGATCTTCATTTGCAGGACCCACGGGGCTCCCTGCCATCCCTCATGAAGCAGGAGGGAGGATTAGGGGACAGGAAAACGCACGACAGCTTTAAGCTGTTGCTCCTGTCACCCAGCAGGACTCGGGTCCACGCAAGCACACAAAAAGCATTTCTTTTATTCATTTCTCACTGGAAAAAAAAGATGTGTTTTTTTGGGGTTTTTTCTAACCAACGTGGTTTTCCTGTTTAAAATCCTGCCCTACAGCTTGTCGACAAGAAAAATCACTGCAAATCACTCTGGGATGCTGGGGTGGGTCTGCTCAGGGCCAGATGCACTGACCCCCCCTCCTACCAAAACACACAGTTCACATTGGGTGGACCTATTTCTCCTCCTTCTATGCTTAAAATGCTCCGTTCCAACTACAGTGAAACAAATGCACTTACTATCCCACCATCGCTCCCCCCGGCCCCTCTTGCTGCCCAGTATCCCATGTACCAATCCTTGGCCCTTGTTGCATTTTCTCCCCTGAGGCAGGAGAGAAGGAAAAACTAATCATTTTTTTCAAAGTTCATGAAAGAACAAGAAATACTAATCATTTTTTTTTCAAAGTTCATGAAAGAATAGGAAAAAAGGAGGGAGGATTAGGTCAGAGGAGGAGGGATGTGCCAGTACCAATACCAGGGGACCTTGGGTCCCTTCTCTGCAGTTTCTTCAAGGCTGAGGGTGATATAAAATAAGATGATAAATCCAAGCAAGGAGGACTCGGGTATGGAAGGAACAGGGGTCCCTGTGAACAAGGGGGCAGGAAAGGGCACCTGCATGGGAGGCAGAAAGGTGAAACTTCTGATTTCTTCCCCCTCACCGATACCTTTAATACCCAATTAATATTTAGTCAACAAGCAGCTCTGCTAAATCCAAGGAGATGGATTTCACAGGAGGGCTATTTCATGTTAAATGAGCACTGACTCATCAGCAGCATTTACCGAGGATTATGGATTAGCCACATGCCCGGTATCCATCACCACGAACCCTGCGGGAAGGCGGCTGCCGGCGGTGCCAGCATATGGCTGTCCCCTGGCACGGGGGGGACATCCAGCAACGAACACCGAGTCCGTCCCCTGCTCGGACAGACCACAACGAGGGGCATTTCCCAAATGGGAGCCCCCAGGCAATGATTCAAGGCACTTGAAGTCCCCTCCGAAGATATAACACAGCACGGAGCTGGGCTGGAGCAAAGGCGGTACGCACCAGGAGTGATGGAGGAGAGGAAAGCATCCCAATTAGCAACCCCTGAAAAACAGGGCACGCAGCATCACACCCAGCCAAAAACTGTGTGGAGGGATCCCTCCCTGAAACTGCATTTTACCAAGTTGTGCAAAGCGGCAGAAACACAAGACGCGTCCTACAGGAGCTGCAGCAGAAAGCGAGGGCAGCATCACCGTGCTGGAAAAGCTGCTGCTTTCTCTGGATGAGAAGGAAAAACCCCGGGGAAATACTTCTTCCCTGCGAAACCAAATGCCAGCACCCACTTGCAGCCCATCCCTGTTGCATCCCTTTCCAAAGCAGGGTGGGTAGCGCAGGATGAGGGGCAGGCGAGACCCTGGCGGGTGGGACCTCGCACCGTGGCTCCTCGGCATCGCTGCTGCTGCAGGAGGTGATTAACTCCCTGACCTGCCGAGCTTTAACGCGACCTCCGAGAATAGATAGAATCTTGTTATCTTGTAATGAGTTTTATGGCTTATTTCAGTACATTTTGGCCATGTTTCTCCAGTGATTAGGGCAATTATCAGGCTGTGCGTTTCAGGATTATGAATTATGGAGCCTCTGAAAGACTACAGAGATTTAATATCTCCCAGCGTCCCTCTGCCACACTCGCTCTAGACTCTTTATGTTTGGAGCATGGGAATGATAGCACAGCGATGGAATTATGAATCAAAGCTAGTGAGTGCGATCCAGCCGTCACAATTAATAACACGTAACACTGAACGCGGCCTGACCTGGGGGTGCAGGGCACGGTCACATCCCTGGGGTACCACCAGCAGGGATGCAGGTGATGCCCATGAGCGGATGGGCAGCTGAGCCTGGCTGTCCTGCCCCCAGGGTCCCTTTGAAGGACTGAGTCCCAGCTCCTGGGCTTGGCCAAAAGGAGTTGATTTAATCCCAAAGTGCTCGAAACAGAAGCAGTGGACAACCGGCTCATCTGACTCGTCCTGTTGCTATTTTGGGGCTCACCTGGCTGGGGACACCCTCTCCCCGGGGTGCCCTGTCCCATCTGAAGCTTATTTAGAAACCTAATGCCACTGAGCAGCTTAGGCCTGGGCTGCACACACAGGATTAGCGGCAGGGAACGCACAGATTCTCATCGGATGTGACTTGGCTCAGAGCTGCTCCAAGCTGCTGTCTGAGCACAAGGCAGGGATGAGCTGGAGCCATTCACCAGGACAACAGCAGCGCCTTGCTCTCCTATGGGTCCCAAAAATGTTTCAAAGCACCTCAAGAAAAGGCATCAGCACAACTTCATGGAGGGGGAAACTGAGGCACGACACATCACTGGTGGGACTGAACCTCCCGCTCCCAGCCTGGAGCTTTACACCATGCACAAAACCAGTCTGAGCTGTTTTCCAATTAGCAAGACATTTGCTTAAATGTAAAATTAGCGGGACATTTGCCTAGATGTAAAAATAGCCCGGCTGGCTGTCCCCCGGCACAGCAGAGGGCACACAGGGCCAAGTCCTGCTGCCGTTGCCCGTCCTTAATTCGGTCCAGATGGAGCCTTTTAAAGATCTTGATCCACGCTTGGTTTTATTTGTATTGTTATTTCTTTTCCTCCCTGCAAATGATCACCAGAACTCGGCGGCTGCTCAAGAAAACACAGTTGGCAGCAGCAATATTTGGGGGCAAGGAGGCGGCGCTGGCTCAGCTCCCTCCCCTCCCTGCTTGCGCGGATGCTGTTCTGAGCAGGAAAAAAACCCCACAAACGTAAAATATTAATTTTGTGTAGAAATAAAATTAAGCCTTCGGAAATGGGCTCCAAGAAATGAAGCCATCGCTTGAGTTAATTAAGAAGTGGTTCTATCAAAAGCTTGTAATAAAGGCTTTGTGATGCAGGACACACTGAGCTGCTATGATAGCCCAAGGTGGGGAAGGATTTGGGCATCGTCCTGGGCGAGTGATGGGGGGGGAGCAGCACCGGCGCTGCCCCCAGGGCCTTGCTCTGCTCCTAAATTAAGCCAAGTCATTTCACAGAGCACTAGACGCAAAAAATATGCAAACCCAGGCTTCCCCCAAGGGGTGCGAGTGCCTCTGCCCTCCGCGAGATGACAGATAAAATCCCCTGTTACTGGAGGAAGGTAATTTGACATAACAGCTGTTCTGACATTCTCTCCCTATGGATATTGCCAGCAATAAGAATGCAAATCAGCGCTCTTTGCACTTCTCCTGGAGAGCAACTCGCACCTGAAGAGTCGAGAGCACTTCCAAAACGCAAACTCCTTCAAGCTGCGGTGCCCATTCGACCCCATGGCCACCCCCGGAATGAAACCTGCTGTCTGGTGACCGGAGCAGTGAGAAATAAAGCAACTTGTCTAGATCCTAGCAGTAACACCACTGCCTAGCTCCTCGCCTTGCTTTCCACATTGTGAAAACCAGGATCAAGACCTGGAGATGCGGCAGAGACATGGGCCGTAGGCAGCAAGAGCTTGGGGTCATGATGCTTTCACACTCCGAGCATCATTTCTCCAAATCAAAATGAAGCTGTCCATGCACACGCCATTCCCCAAATCCCTCCCATCCTCTAAATCCCTCTGCCAAGGACAAATTCCCCCGTGCAAGCGGATGTGCTGGTGTTGGACCCTCTGGTGGGTCTGAGGAGGAGGGACACCACCACCCTTCCTCCCCATAACTCCACTGCCTGGGCAGAAGATGCTCTGAAACTCTAATTTTAATGGTTAGTGCCCTGTTGCTGTCTGTAGGGTGGCTACTAACTATCCCTGGAAATGTATAGGCTCCCCAGACACATGCAGATGGGTATTGAAGTCAACAGCGGCCTCGGATCCTCTGCCATTCATTCCATAGCAATACCTGGTTTTGCTCAGGCACCAAATGACCTCCATGGACTGTCCTACACCCCAAATTTACAGCTCTGCCCCAGATGTGAGCGGTCCAGCTGTGCCCATCCTTAGGGACACAAAGCCACGTCCACCTCCCGGCCAGCCACACACAGCATTCAGTGGGGCTCGCTCCCTCCTGTTGATGATATTTTACTTTGTATAATTAAACCATAATGAGAAGAGGGACGGGAGCCTTCCCTAGTGAGTAGCCTAACCTCTGAACGAGGGAGCCACTCAGATTCCTAATTAATAAATAGCTATTGGTACACAAAGCAGGAGGGCAGCCCAGCATCTCCCACCCACCGGCGTCCTTCGGCGGTTCAAATTCCCCCAGCATAAATGAGGATTGATTCCCAGTTGGCTGCTCGAAGCCCTCAGCTACTGGATTAAAACACAGTTATCAACACACCATTTCTTCCATCAGTCTAAACCCTATATTTTTTCCCCCCCTCTTGCAGCTGAGCGTTTTGATTAATTCAAATCACATCACTCCCAGACAAGTAACAAGGCAAATTTACTATCCGCTGGAAAACACTTGTTCAGGTGGACGAAGGCTCCTCCTCTCCCAAAGACCCAGATCTGAGCTGCTCTGGCATACGGGAAAACCACCTTAACCTTAAACTCTCCACCAAGGATCAGCACCAACGAGTCTTGGACCAGCCTAAGCTGGTCCATCCCCAGTAGCAGAGCAAGAAAGAAAAATCAGGTTTCCCGAGTCCCCCATGAGCTCCCAATGACTGGAGCATCTTCAGTCTCCAAACCAATGAAAACCCCCAAAATGGACACACTTAAACAGGCTTAACCCTCCATTAAATCAGTTCGGTCTCACTCAGTAATTTACTTTTGCAAGCAGAATCAATTTAAGCAAAGGTTAAACTAGTTCTGTCTGTATTAGGAGTTTGCACCATTTTAAATAAAAGGATTTAAAATCAATTTACTTGATTTTGCGCAACTTTTCTAATACAAGCAAAGACGTCGCTAAGCTCAGGTTGAGTTCCGGTCCACTGCTTGCTTTATTTCATCGCTGGCATTTCCCCAAAAGACGTCAAATGCCCAATTTGCATGATAACTTTAAGGAACGCTGAAGGACTCCATAGTTAACCCAGCTTTAAACAGGTATTATGCCCTAAAAAAGTGATGGTACTCTTCCAAAAGGAGGTAGCATTGCCCAGAGTTCTCTGGGCCGCACACAGAAGAGTCCAACCTGCTTTTCTCAAGAAACCAAAGGTAAGTCAATGCACAAAAAACGTTGGGTTTCTTTGTTCCCATCCCTGGGTACTGCCCTGCTCTCTCTTCTTTGGTGGCCCATGCTCAGCGAGCAGGTCCAGATGTGGCTTCAAAGCATCTTGAGCATGACAAGGACTTAATAATAACCCATCTCTTCAACTCCTGCAAAGCCCTCTCTGAAATGAGGCCATGAAAGCACCCTATTGACGGCCTCATCCCATCGCGAGGGTGGAAAAAGGAACAAAAATAGCTCAAACACACTGCAAAGCACTGCAAGAGGAAAAAAAGCAAGTCCCTTCTCTTTGTCCAGCAAACCTGACCTCTCCTCCCACAAAGAATAACCCCCCAGCAGACTGCCACAAGCTTGCAAAAAGCAGGGTACCGTTTGATTTTCACCTCCATGGTCTGCAGAAAACGGTGAGGCAGGACCTTTTGTGTGCATCAGCATCTCTAACCCCCAAAAATCCCAGAGGATGAAGAGCCCAGGGAGGAAACAACAAGCCAAAGGGTTGTGGTATGGTCCTTCAGGGCAGGATGGGTGCGGGTGGGATGAGGATGGAGGCGTCACCTAGAACTGGGGTAGTAGAGGTGTCAATGCAAGAAAACATCTCCAAAAGCCAAATAGTGCACCGAGACCTGCATTACCCATTGCTATCCCCTGAGTATTGCAGGAACCACCTTGCCCAACGTTTATCCCACACTTCGTACCACGCCAGATGACGTTTTTCTCCAGAACAGTCAATTCTTCCTGAGATACTCTCAGCCTCTGTAATAACTTGGGACAGGAGGTCTCTCAGGGCGACTGCATCCCTACTAAAATTTTATTACGGACATAAAATTCCCCTGAATCAGGCTTAATTTCGTTAATTTTCAATTCCACAGGACAGCCCTTGGATCTTGAATTATGAGAGAGCAAGTGGGAGTTGCAGCTGACCTCCTCTCCACCACTAAGCATCCCATGGACACTCAAGAACGCTCCAGAAAATAACTGAAATATTTGACAAACAAGCCTCTGATGTCTCCATCGCCCCCGTGGACAAAGAGAGGAACAATTCCGCTGCACACGGTCAGTTACTTCTGTGGGTGGTTGCAAAAGAAAGGAAATAATTTAAGGCTACGAGTGGTGATGCCCTCAGCTCCTGCAAATCCACAGTTGCCGATGCAAGAGATGGCAGAAGGTTTGGTGCTGCCTTTGCTGATGTTTTATTCTTGCACCTCGCCCCACGGCGCAATTATACATTGCACAACCAACCGCCTCCTCTAGCTCCTTCTATCGCTCCCGTCCCTGGGCATTACAACAAGAACTATTTGCAAGTTGTGTATTTTACAGCTGACGAAAGCAGGGAGTGACATGCAGGGATTGGACTTGATTTCCCAGCTCCACAGGATGGAGAAGAAAAGGATCCGAGGGAAGGGGAGGGGATTCGTGGCTTTGGAGGAGGGGGCTGAGGAGAGGACAAGGCTGGAAATTTCCTCCTGGCAGCCCTTTTCAAGAAGAGTTATTAGAATTTATTTTCAATTATACACAAGAATAAGCCGTCTGCAGTATAGTTAACTTTCAATTTCAACCAATTTTCGACGCATTCAATCATAGATGCCTCAGTGATTAAGAATCTATGTTGCAAAACAATTCCCACTTTGCAACAATGCAATCAAACAGATCTACAACTCATAACCCATTATCCGAGAGTTTCTCAGCTCATTGGTGAAGTGAAATAGGATTTATGAAGCATCCCTCCCCTCCCCCCCCCTTATTTTTACCCCCCAAGCTCATTTGCAAACAGATCTGCAACTCAAAACAACCCAGGCAGGGATTTTTTTTGGTGGTTTGTGTCGCTTTTCCTCCGTCTTTCTCCACAGATGCAGAAGCATTGGTTGGGATGCTGTGGGTTGAGTGTCTGTATGGTGAGCACGCCACGGGGGCAGCGACTTCAAGAACAAGATGCTTCCCATCCCAAGACAATTTTAAGTAGGTAAATACGATTTGGAGCAGCACAGACCCCCCCTTACAACCCTCACCGAGCAAAATAGCCAATTATTCCTGCTCCTAGAGATGCTAACGTGCCCATCTGCTATTCAGCTCGCAGAGCACGACCGTCCAGCCCCTCTGCAAAAGGCCAGCGGGTCCCTCCGGGAAGGGACAGGTCACAATTTCACTGTGAAGACGTTGGGATTGAAGGGCTCAGGCTGACGGGAGAGGAGGAGGAGGACTTGAAAGCTCGCTGAGCCTGGAGGACAGGCAATAAAGCATCTAGAAACCTGCTGAGGGAAATGGCTTTCCTGGGTAAAGTGTCATTTTGTCAAGACCAAACTTCTCCCTGGGAACGAGTTTGATTTTGAGTAAAAACCATCAGGAAAAAGAAAAAAATAGCACTGGGGACCAGGTGTTTGAATGACACGCTTTGGAACGGCAAAGTGGGAGCGCCACAGAACAGCTGCACAGACCCTATGCTACGAAAATTACACCCTACGGAAAGCACATCGAAGACCCAAAATCTTCCCTTTTGCCCCCATTTGGGACAGTGGGCACAAACAGGGTGCACAGGAGCAGACAAATGTCCCCACTAAGGGACAGTCCTGGCAAAAATGGGCCCCCCCATGCCAAGGGACCGCGCGCGCGCCCCCCGTGCCAGCTCCTCTTTCTCTTTGATGCCGACAAATAACAATTTCCAACTGGGGGAAGACACCTGGGAGAGCCGAGGCACTTGTGCTACAAGATAATTAGAGATTATTATAATCGAAATTTCATTGCCACATCAAACTGTGTCTTTTAGCATTAATTAATCTCCTCTCCCAGCCTCTGAGCACTCTCGGCTCTCACGCTGTAGGACAGCAGCTTGTCAAACACACCAAAGACTTGCATCTCATTACTTTCTATCAGAGGGGGCGAGCGGGGAGCCGGGGAGCAGCAGACAGACGTGAGGATGCCCACAAACCTCCTCTCTGCTTTGCAAACTTGTCCTACAAGGGGCACAAGGGATCTTCCTCCCCTTCGTCTGCCTCTCGCCCCCTCCCTGGAAAAGACGCTGCTTCCTCGCCCCAAACTCATCCCGCTCTATATGACCTCATATAAATCATACAAAATAAATCTGCCAACATCCATGTTTTCTACATGATGTTCAGAGCATCTGCTGGATGAGACCAGGCAGGTCCCTGAAGGACCAGCATGGAGCTGGGATGATGGACTCAAGTTGAGACACCTTAAGGAGACCTATTTCAAAAGCTCTCAGCGCCTCTGGAAAAATAATAATTAAAAAAAAAAAAAAGAAAATCACCTGCAAGGGGAGAAACCTCAGCACAGGAGCCTGGTACCATGAGCCAGGCATGCGCTGCATCATTTTTAAGGGTGGCTGAAGAAACTGGGCACCCATAGCCCCCCAGCACCCAGCCGGGTTCAGCAGCAAAGGCTGTGTATATATTGGTGATACGCATGAGATGCTCTGTGTTCCAGTCATTGATTCTCCACTGCTTTCATACCTCATCCGAGAATAAATATCCTCTTGTTTCCACCTCTCCACTCCCCCTTTTCCCCGTTATTGGCTTTCTGACGGAAGGCTTTAATTTATTCCCCCTGCCATACCTTTGCGCCGCTGTTTTCTTGCGATTTACACCATATATTACCCAGCGTCTTGTGTCATTTAACTCGAGAAAGCGCTCACAGATACAGTTTGCTTGAAGGATGCTGGAGCCATCAATCCTGATTCCACAGCCCTGCGCACACACACAACCCCCTGCACCCATAATCACTGCTTGGCCCCATTTTTAACCCCAAATGAGTAAAACCCAGCCCTTCCTGAGCACGCAGGGCTCCCTCCCTATCGGCCAGGCTGTAGGTACGAATGGTACCCACGGCAAGAAGGAACCAGTTTGGGGAGGAGAGTTACCATTCCCCTTCGTCCCTGAAAATGGGACAACGAGAAGATGAGAAACGCATAAACTACAGCAGATCCTCTCCTCTGAGATGCCAAGTGCCACGCTGCCTGGAAATTGCTCAGCAGAGGGAGAGCTTTGATGAAAAATAAAAAGGAGGAGAAGGGGGGAAGAAAAAAAAAAAAAAAAAAGAGGAAAAATTTAATGAAATGAAAAGATGTCATTTATTTTATTTATTTATCGGCGTGTTACCGCGTGGGGAGAGGAGGACGGGTATGATTATTCATCGCGCGCTCCACGGCAGGCTCCGCAGGGAAACGCTGCCGTCGCGCTCACGTCCCCGCGCCGCCTGACACGTCGTTAGGGTGTATTTAATTGCGCTCGCTATTGAAAGACGAGAGAGCCCCCGCCTCAAAAGAGCTCCACGTTCAACACAACACCCTCCCTGGGCACCCAGAGACTGCAGTTTGCAGGGAACCAGTTACTTAACAGCCACACGGGCTGGAAACGACAAACCCCTGTACCAAACCCCCATCTCCACCTTGTGCTCGTATGGATTTCACAGCGAACAAGCGTTATCTTGATTGAAAACCACGTCTCTTTTCAGAATCGCTGACACCACAGCAATCTGCAGCCCTCCTGTGGCATTTCCCACATGCACGTTGCACCGGGAAGGAGATTTTCTTGCTCTTATTTTACCAATGGGGAAACTGAGGCAGGTGGGCTGCAAACCGGCTTTCCCCAACCCGCGCAATGCCCGGCCGGGCGGCAGCGCTTTGGTTCCTCTCCTGGGCTGCTGGGGAGATGCTGCATTTCAATAACTCCTTGTTTCTGCTGCACGCATGGTAATTTTAACAGCCTTCCCGCCGCAGGGTGATGAAGCAGCAAGGTTTGCGGGGAGAGGCGATGTCTTTCATTAGAGCAGCTGAGGCGGGGGGAAAATAAACCGCTTTCAAGCCGAAAAGCTGGACATGACTGAGCCCTGATGAAGGGATGCTGCATTTGTCCCCCTTCTCTGGCCTAATAAAACCTCGCTCCTTCACCACACTAACTAACTTCTTAAAACAGGGGGGCAGCAAACAGCCCCAAAATCCTGCATTTAGCACAACGCACACGGCGTTTGCAAAAACCCCGGGGATTTGCAAACATGTCTCTGATTTCCCAGCGGACCGCAGGAACCTCATGAGCAAGAAGCTATTACGAGCCCACGAATAACGTGTAACCTGAAATTATCACTTGGATTCAAGCAAAACAGTCACGAGTCACTTTTATTTTTTCTTTGGAAGGGGTAGGATCAGTTTTCCAACCCCCCCAGGAGAAAAGCAGTTGGCTCTGAAGCAACAGGCGCCTGCTTTCTATTCCTGAAGCCAAAATAATGGCCCAGACGCAGACGCGCTCCCCTACGTGCAACTCAGCATCTCCCAGAATGAGGACGAAGAAGGGGAGAAGGTTGAAAAGGGTTAGTTTTGTGGTTTGGGGTTAAAATAAATATATATAAATATAAAGGCCAAAGCACTAACGAGTGCACAAGGGTAAGAGGCGACAAACGCCTGGGTGAAAAATACAAAATTACCATTTTAATGGATGAGCGTTGACTCCCCGGCTGTCCCCAGGGAGGCCTGTTTGATTTCGTTAGCTTGTTAGCACAAGGATTTGACACAAGCGATTAATGCCGAGTTCATTAAGGGGGGGGGGGACATAAGTGCTTTTTCTTTTATTCTGGATTCCGCACAGGGAAAAGGGAGCAAATCTGCTCCAGCAGTGCGAAGGCTGCAGCACAGGACACACGGGACAGAAGCAGCTCAGCGCAGTGTCCAACCCAACCCACTGGCATCAGCCCCCGAAATGCAGCAGCATCAGGATTTGCGCTGTTTTGGGGTCCCAGCTTCAACCTCTGCCTCCAGCATCTTTGCACCCCAAGCCAGGCAATGCGCTTCATCCCCCCAACCATCACAGCATGGAGCAGCTCTGCTCCCAGCTGCCTGCTTCCCCCAAGCCCTTAGCTCAGGTAAATCCCCTGCTCAGCAAAATCACTTTGTTTGGAGGTTGTTTCTTTGTTTTTCTGTCGAGGAAGCAGAAGCGGAGGTGGCAGGTTAAGTCCACGCAGCTGCTCTTTGCAGGTTCTCCGGGTGCTGTAGCAGATGAGCTCCCGCACCGCGGGCAGCTGCGAGATGGATGCAGCTGGCGTGGGCTGCTCCCTGCTCCCCATCCTCTCCCCCCGAGGGAAAAACCAGCCTGTCCACCTGCAGAAACACACCTTAAATCCACAACACCGCCAAATCTCCCCCCTCGGCAGCTCCCCGACCTGGCACCCACCACCCATGCTCCTGCAATTTAACCAAGAGATGCAGACCCGTTCTACTGCAGAAGTGATTGCAAATAAAAAGAGGGTTGGTTTTTATGTTTTTGTTGTTCTTTTAAAAATAAAGCCCTGCCTCTCTTTGGCTCCTTGCCCTTTCATGTCCTCTCCTCTGGCCTTTCTGCCCAGCGCATCTCCCTGCGCAGGGGGCTGCGTTTTCATAACCTGTAACCTGGGGCTAAAGAGCTGTAAAGATGCTTCGCGGCCACAGCCGTGCCCCACCACATCAGCTCAAGTCCCTGGGCCATTGCTAAACTATTACCAGCATTCTCATAGATTTTCCCCCCCCCGCTGCTTTCCCAACATATCTCGCTATGTCCTCAGAGAGGGCCTGAAGACATCACCAGCTACAGCGATTCTCGGTTGCTCCTCAGAACGCTCTCCCAGACAGAGAGGCTTGTATTTTAGACAGGCAATTATGAGCTTTTGTGCTGCACTTTGCGTTTTGCAGCGGGTGACGGGCAGGCTCGCAGACCCGGGATGTGCCGGCCGCCTGCTCGCCTCCCAGCTTGCGATGCCTTCCCATTGCAACCCGTTTCAAAGGGGAAAAGCCAGCATGGAAAGGGACAAGTGACACCTCCAAACACGCTGGGGATGAGCACAAACATCAGCTCATTGGGAGAAAAAGCACCAGGACATCGACTGCACCAGGAGCCGGCTCGGGTAGAGACGCACCGAGATGCTCAAATATTCATTTCAGCCCCATCTCTGCACAAAAGCCCATGATTCAAGTTTAGACACAAGCTCTCCTCAACACAAAGCTCACCGGGAGCTTGGTTTGGGGCGAACTGGTACCCTGGGCAAGCACCGAGCGGGAGATTTGGGCTGGCACAATGGGTCGCAGACAAGAAAACCCCCCCGTGACAAATCGCATCAGCACCGCGACGCCAATTAACTGCTCAGAGAGGTTAAGACAACGCGAGCCCCGTCCCTGCCAGACAAGGAGATGCCAAGGGAACGTGTACTGAAAGGTTTGGCCTCCTTAGCATCTCTCCGAAGTAATTCCACTTGTAACTCATAAAGCTTCCCCAGCCGACTGCGCCGCGCTTGCCAGCTCCTGGATGAGACAGACATTTGTATGAGATATATAAAGCCATTTAGCTGTTCAAAAGCTATCAGCACTTACATGCAAGGTTGGAGCAGGACAGATTCTGCTGCATTCAGGGCATCAAAGGGGATTATCCGGGAAACGATAACAGATTTTAATTTAGATGGTCCAAGATGGGTAGCAGGGCTGGGGAGGGAGAGCTAGAGAAGGAGACCAGCTTAGCTCCGGATTGTAAAGGGGTGGGGGGGAGAAAAGATGGTGAAAGTTGCGTCCAGCAGTTTCCCATGCTGACCACGCAGCCTCGCACGCCTGCCATGCTCCTTCCCCAACCTGATGTCCCCAGCCTTCACAATCCCGGGTGAACACAAAGCAGCAGCCCCTCGCCACCAAACATTTCCATTTCTCCTGGGCAGAGCCACCTTTTCCTGCTCAGAGATGTGATTTCTAGGCAGGAGAGGACGACGTTGCCCATCCGGCTGCGACTACTGGGTATCAGACAGTTTATCAGCGGCTTCTGGGTACGTTAAGTTCTCCTGTGCAGCGAGATCTTTATATTCCCATCCTCCCCACTTGATTTTCCATGCAGATTTAAAGAGCTCTAACACAATGAAACGCTGCTACACGTCAGACACGCCGCTGCTGCGACACGGGTTTGAGGTATTCATGCTTTCAGGTTATCTAATTGGAGAGGCAGGGTCCGAGGATCTCCACGCAAGGGATGGACGGAGGTACCTCCAGAGATGAACATCAGCACCTTGTGAGCTGCTTTTTGGGGATGCTGGGGGCCCTACTGAATTTTAGACAATCCCTTAAAACCAAAACATTTCAGTAACCCCCCCCCCTCCCAAAAAGGTCCTGGCTTTCAAGTTGTTTTAAATGAAGATATGTAGCAAAACCTTCCAGACTGATGAATAGCTTAAGTCGGTCCCAACCCGTGTTTTCTTTCTAGAAGCAGCTATTTGCCTCATGTCCTCTCCTGCCACATGGCTTCTTCTGCAGGTTTTTGCCTTTCTATTTCCGACGCTCCCAGATGGGATCTATGAATAAAACTCAAGAGGAGCCGCAGATAGGCTCCGAGTCATTAACGCAGCAAATATAGACTCCGCTCAAGATCTAAGACGTGGAGGTGGGGGGAAGAAAAGCTTCCACCTCTCTTCTCAGGGATGGATCCAGGGTGAAGTTCAATGATATTAATGGAGAAGAGGGTCTGGTTCTTCCCTTTTAACCCCCAGATAAATTCAGTGTATACAGGCAGTATATATACAATATACTCCCTAGGGGTTGGGGGCTTCTGGTTACACATGGCACAACTTTCCTGCCCAAAGTGCCCATTTAATGGGCTCCTTCTTGGACAAAAAGCCCAAATATTCCAAATTAATCTACTGGATGACCCATATCTTTCACCTATGGAAATACGGGGTTGTTTTCTGTCAAGAAAACTCCTCAGCACTATTTCAGACCCAGCTTTGCGTAATAGGGCTGCCTGGAGGAGTTAGGAGAGGGATCAAGCCCAAGAAATGGACCCAGCACCCCCCAAAATCCCCAAACTCTCCAGGCCAAGGCTTAGGCCAGGTCTTCAAGCATGGTCTGTTCATAAAACTACTGCAAAGCACCCAAAACCAAAGGGGATGAGCCCAAGGTGACCGCCCAAACGCCACCAGCTCCATCTGCACAACCCACGAGCAGGAAAGTCCCATCTGCCTCCCAGGCTGAGCTGATGTCCAGCGAGACCACAAAACCCTCTTAAAAGGCACCTGAATATTTGGCACAAAGCCAAATGTGTGATCTACAGAGGAAAAACCCCTGTCCCCCCACCCAGAAAAACCCATCGTCCATCCTTGGTTCCCCTCCTTAGCAATTAAAGTAATAAATAAAGGTGAAGGAATATCATTTCATTTTTAATGCAAAAGGCATGGGAATGGAGAATGAACAGCACTGAGAGGCCGTAATTAAAGCCTCCCCCTTTACATTTTTTGACTGTTTTTCTGAAGGCCTGACTAAAACGCCTCTAAAACCTTTCCCCACAAAAGCGGAATAAAGACCCCCCCTTCCCCTCCCACCACCAAATGGAATGAAATGGTTTTTTCAAATGTCATGCTAGTATCCACTTAATAATACATTTTCCTATAGACAGGACAATAATATATATTTTAATCACTTTTCTACAGGCAAATAAATGGTATGGAAGCCTGGCCTTCACTGGCGCTTGGAAATTATGAATTTTTCAATAACCTTTTCTATTATTCATCCTGTGTTATTCCGTAACATTTCTATGTGAGGAATGTGCTTGCCAGACACTTTATGAATCTCTTCTTTTATTTATTAAACAGCAAGGTGTCTCCCTGAAACCCCTCCTCCCTCCTCTAGAAAGATGTCAGCGGAGCCTGAGCCAGGCTTAAGACATATATAATTACACCATGGGTTATTAATAATTTCCCCTCCGTAAGAGCAGCCACGTGAGCAGCCCCAGGGATGCAGTTGGCGCAGCCTCAGGTGGTTTTTAGGGCAGATGCAGGGAACAAAGTCCAAAGTTTAGGGGGCAAGAAGAGGGTAAATAGGGTGGGCTCAAGGGAGATGGCCCATAAAAGCATCTTTTCCCAATGCAACGTAGATACAGGGAGAGATTTGTCATCAGTGTAAGCCGATGTAAAGGAAATTCATGTCCTTTTTCAGCACTGATGCCTCCATCTCCTCCCTCCACGTGCGCTGGGGCTTTGCTGAGTGTTTGCAATGCCGTGTACAGCATGGAAAGGGATCAAAAAGGGAAGAACCGCTTCCCAACACCTAATGCTGGCTTAATTATCTGATGATATCTGCGATTTAACGTCCCTTCACAATGCAGAGACCTCGGCAGCTGAAGGCAAAGAGATCCTTTGATGCAAACCAATTAGGAATACAGATCCGACATTCAAGAGAGCTGAATGGTTTATGTGTACTTTTAAATAAAAAGGCAAAGGAGAAAACAAGGAAGAAGATCTGGAATTAATCGAAGTGCTGTGCTCATGTATACCCACAAGGTAAAGGGTTAAAAAGATTGGTAATTTAGAGGCAATGACCTCTTGGGGGAAGAGCGGGGGTGCTCTTATTGCAGCAACCCGGACCTTATTATTTTGCAAATGACATCTCCATCGCAAGGCAGAGCTTCTCTTGCTAAAACCTGTATGAATAAATGATACGTAGTGGAGCCGCTTTATGCGGATTCTTGGTGGAGACAAGAAGAAGAAGAAAGAAATAGAAAATTAAGGCACAGATTTCCCATGACGTTCCCACTCCCGTCCCCAAGGTTCATATACTAGCACCATTTGGGAATTAAAACAAGTATAAATAAGTAAAATTAAATGATAGGAAAACACCACCTGAAGCTCTGCACTTAGAAGGAATTTAAAGATGTGATGATGGATCTAAAAGAAGCTTTGGCAATGACACTGTCCCTGTGGTCCTGGTTCAGCATCGGGGGAACCTCATCCCACACATAGAGAATTGAGTTCTTGGGCAGAGTCACCAAGGGCTGGGTAAACTCCGATCCGAACCCCTATTTCTCCATGCGTGCTTAGTATTTTAATTAGATGATCTCTCCTGCCCATCACAAGGACACAAGGAAGGATGTTGCCCCAGTCATGGCCAGGAGCCTATTTCATAGCTGTTCAAATACTGATAATAACCCTCAGTCCTGCGGGCTGACACTTGGCAAAATATAATCAGTATGGGAGAACAGCCTCCCTGAACCCAGGGAAAAAAAAAAAGGCAACCATGACAAAGGACAGTGACAGGGACAGTAATGGATTTTCAGGGGCGGGAAACGCTTTTGCACAACTTTTTCTTGTTGCAACAGGAGGCTGGAGTTGGAATTGATTGCGGAGCAAGGAAAGCGGCTCAATGCGCCCGGGCCAGTGTGCCAGCCAGGAGAGAACTTCCCCGCTGTACAGTCTGCCAAGAAATATTAATAATAATAATAATAATAATAATAATAATAATAATAATAATAATAATAATAATAATAATAATAAAATTCCCCTATTATTGCTACTGATCTCATGGTAACATGGAGAATCCACAAGGAAGAGCCGGGTCCTACCGCACAGAAAAAAGCCCAAATAAAATAAGCAAAATCTCCAGGAAACTCATTTCTTTCTGTACCCTGGAGATGAGGAGTTTCCACAAAGAAACAGCAGGTAGGTGGCAACCCCAGGACTGCCAAGGCACAAACCTCGTGTATTTTATGCCAGGTGTGAAATGGAGGGACGGTGGCAGCGAATCCCCAACGCCCTCATTAGGTAGAATTAATATTTCATGCCCAGCGCTGGTTACTTTTAAACTTGCAAGTCTAACATGAGCAGAAAGCTGAGGAGCTCCATGGCCAACGGTGGGTGAAGGAGGGATGGATCACCATCCTTGGGATGGGTCACCACCCCTGTCTACTCCTCCGTAGCAGCATCAACATGGAAGAATAACCCAATTTTCCCAGTCCAACAGATGTTTCTGGACATCTGGCAACACATGCTCCCGCGTGTATGCATGCAAAATGAAATGGGTCTGTGATGGTCAACATCTTCACAAGGAGTTGGTGGATCTGGCTCCACGTAGGTACCTCAAGAAATAGCTACAATTTTCTGATGTGTTCAAGAAATTCCTTGGAAATGCAGGAATTTGTCCAACTGTCCAAGCTGAGCACTCTGGAAAACACAGGCTGAACCAAAGCACTTTGGAAACAGCTTCTGAGCATCTCTGAGGCTTTGCCCTCAAACAACAGCCACCGGCAGCTCCAACTTTTTAATGGCACCCAAAGTGTTTTCAGCCTGGTTTCCTGAGGAAATGAGGCTCACACACCGGCAGCGCCTGCCCGGCTCTTTCCTTTCCCCCTCTCTAGTGATTTCTAAACCTCATAACCCATTTTCAATAAAATCTGACAGAAGGACACATTTATCTCCAAGACACAAGTTTGGGGAAAATAGGCCGCTAGTCAGATGGAAGATACTATTAATGCTCTTACTGAGAGAAAGGCAGGACTGTGAATTCAACTTTCCTTAGACATCAGAAAATCCAGCATGAGTTTGCTCTTGAGACACAGACACACAGGGATCCAGGAATAATTATTTCTGCTGCTTACGGAAGTAGCTGTGTGGTTTTTATACATATGAAATCAACACTAGAATATTTGCCTGGATAAACTAATCGAAATTGCTTGTTGGATGAGTTCACCGGCTATAAAACCCTGCAGTTACAAGGTATAATTACAGCAGCTTTTATTTTCCTCAACAAAAAAAAAGTCTTCATTAAAACAGAGTTAACGTTGTAAACAGATCATTAATTTATAACAACATTATCAGATGGGTTACAGTTATTAAAAGCACACACACCGAAGAGCCAGGAAAGCAAGGACTGAAGGTTAAAACAAGCTGGGATTTGGAAAGCTGGGCTTGATAAATCTCACTGCAAGGACACACGGAGAGATCTGCATCATGGATGGGATGGTGGGGGACACGGCGGGGAGGCGCCCGGTGTCCAAGAGCAGGGACAGTCCCAGGTGATGTACTTCACACCAAGTGACATACAGGTGATGTACATCACACCAGGTGATATACAGGTGATGGACATCGCACCAGGTGATATACAGGTGATGGACATCGCACCAGGTGACGCACAGCAAAGCTGCTCTTCTGAGAAAAAGCTCATTTTAATCGTGCAATGTGGTGGAGTAGAAGGAAAGAGACGAGCATCCCAACAGGGCTCCAACCCAGAGCAAATCTCTGATTTGGTGTCTTGCCATAAAGCCGAGCACGGGCACAACCGATTCCCTCCCGGCCTCCTGCTCCCCTCGAAACTTGATTCAGGTCTGATTTCAGTGCATCAAGTGGAAATAAAGGGGGAGAGAGAGAGAAATACAACCCTGGAAAACCTTTTAAAGCCGGCACAGCTCTCCCTTGATGGCACATTGTTAAAAGGGATGTTATTCCGAAGGGACACGGTGAATCTATACAGTCAATGCTCCAGCACTTTAGTGGCAAAACAACTCAATAGCCTCAATTGACTGCATGAAATTCTATCATTTTACCACTAGAAAGAAAGAAGGCAGGAGAGAAAAAATAAATAAGAGACTACATTGCATTTGTCTTTTGTTGGCTCCCTGCGCAAGAGCATCTCAATCCTGTCCTTAGCACAATATGAGCCAACTCCTAAGCGGCTACAAAAGAAAAGGCAAATCCATCCAAACCACATTCCCTACGCTCCAGAGCTACTCTCATGACTATCCCAGAAAAACCAGCCTCAGCAGCACAGAGCAGCAGCATCATCCCCAGCCAGCTGCCTTGATTAGCGCCTGCCCTCTGATGAGGATGATGCGGGATATGATTAAAGATGCTCTGAAAAGACACAGCAGTAATAGAGGAGAACTTTTCGCCTCTTTCCCCAGCTAGGTCACTAGGTGTTCCTCCCCGGCAGCTGATTTCTTATTCCAGATTTGTCCGGACCCTGCTCTTCTTCATCAGCACAAGAGCTCCGAGACCGCCAGCGCCTGGATTGTTCCTCTCCTGCTGATTGAGCTTTGTGGCTCTCGGAGAGCTTCTGCTTGATGGTGGAGTCTGTCTGCACCCTCCATCGACTGGGGGCTCAAAAGGATGGTGGAGGGAGAGGAAAAGATGCTTTTGCTTGGAGCAGCCCCATGCAGCAGACAGGTCGGGGTTGCCTGGCTCCCTCCCCACACGCTGCAGTTTGACTTCGGGCAAGTCATCCCGCTGCTCTGGTTCCCCCTTCTTTATTCTCCTTTCCTTTCGCCCTTCTCTGCCATCTGACACACGGGCTGTTCTCCTTGTTCCCCGGCCAAACCGCAGCCGCTGCAGCATCCATCGCTCCCCGCGATGCCATTGAAACCTGGATGCGCAGCGCTGAACATCTGTGCTTCTGCTAAAACATCTGGATTTAGGGGGCTGCAGGCAATGGAACAGCACAAGCGGGGGGCTTAGCCTTAGTCCCCCAACCTCCCCAGCCCTATGCCCACCCTGACAGCCTCTCCCCAGCCCCAAGGTCCATCTCCATCCCATGACAGCAGCTCCAATCCTGCCCGCACCACTGCCAGGAGGAACCGCGACGACCTGCGCACCCTCCTCTGTTCCAGGCAGCACCTGCCGAGATTTCTCGTTGCAGGCAAATTGATATTCTACCGAGCATCTTTGGAAAATAATCTGCAAACAAGACGCTGCAGGCTATAAAAATCACTCCTTCTCCTTCGCTTAATAAAAGCGTAACGCAAGCTAGCCGAGGAAACCGCCGCACTTTGTCCGACTGCATCACCCCTTTGTGTATTATTAATCGGTTCCAAGTTGCACCACGGTTTCCTGGGAGGAGAAGGGTGTCTCTGGTTGTAGAGGAGATCGTCTTTTTGTTGAAGGATTCGGCAAAAATAAGCCTCGCTTAACAGGGCAGTGGAGAAAATAGCGGCACTCACACCTGTGGTGTGGATCGATATCCTGGGGATGCAGGAGAGCAGAGCTGAGATCCCAGGGATCCATCAGCCGTCAGAGCTGGTCCTTCGGCTTTCTCTGGGAAGGGTTTTACCCCATGGATGGGCATGAGAAGGCAGAGAGGAGCCCTCACAGCCCCAGGAACAACACGAGGACACCGAGAACCTGCTGCAGAGCCTTCCCATTATTTTCCCACTCCCACTGCAAAAGTACAATATATTGTCTGTTTGGGAGCAGTTTAAGTTGGTTCATTTCACACAGTAAATTAACCTGATTTCTTTAATAGGGGATTTTTATTTGGTGTCAAGCCCCAACTGCTACACCAAAAACCGTGCCCTGGGACCGCAGCTATTAAACTTCCTCTCTGTGCCACGCGCGTAGCGAGCGTCAAGTGCTGCCGGACGCGCTGCCGGGGCAGCAGCCTTGGTGACACTCGGAAATAATGGCTCAATCACTCCTAAACGCCCCGGCTATTTACTGCTGCCACCTGACCCAGGAGATTTCTCCAAGCAAAACGGCTTTTTCAGATTTACCAAATGGAAAACAAGGCACCGGGAAGCGCCCTGAGCGCGGACCCTTCCCCAGCTCCCGCGGGGATGCTGAGGGCAGCTTGGTGATGCTCTCCGACCACAGAAATTCATTCTAGGATGAGACAAAACACTAAAACCCCCTAAGTATCTTGGCTAGGAAGAATATTCAAGGTTCTCCTATTTGGCAGGGCTCGTCTCCACTTGCTTTCAAACAGCTATTGCAGAGCAGATGGGAGCAGAGGCCTTTTGCGGGAAATTGGTCCCCTCTGTGCCGGGGATGCAATGAGGCCCTTGCCCCGGCTGTTTCCAGTTGTGCAAATAACAGCAAGGATCTCGCAGCCCGCTCACCCCCTTGGCTAATGGGGCTCCAAACTGCTTTAATGGGGCCAGAAGCAGCAGCCAAACGGGGAGCTCATCAACCCTTGTTCCGCCAGCAGAGGCGTACCATCTTTTGCAATTAAAAATAAAACCCAACCCTGAGATTTACAGCAATTCCCGAGGGGTGAAAAGTAGCTCTTGGGGAGTAGAGGTGTCAGATTTTTTTTCCCATCCCTAAAAAAATAAATTAAACGCAAAATGCAGCCCACATGCCCCATCCCGCGCCGCTCCGATCCACGCCTGCTTTAACCGCTGACAAAAGCCCCCACTTAATTTCCCTCCTCTAACCCTATCTGGGGTGCTGCTGACATTTTGATATTTCCCAGCGAGATTATCCTTCACATAATGAATTTTCTCCCCATCCCCTCCTTCTTTTCTTTTGTGCCTTTTGGCTTCGCTGGCGCAAACTCCACCGACTCCAGAAATGTGCCCGACACAAGACGAATCGCCCAGAGACTCCCGGTGCATCCTTCTTTACACTTCACATCCTCCCACCGCCGATGAGAAATAGGTTTTATCCTCATCCATCATAAGTCAGCGTGACAAGGCTGTCGCTCCCCAGCACCGCATCGCTGTATCACGCGTCTCTCCGTCCCGCTCGGCTGGGCAGCCCCTGAGCATCTGGGACCTTTCCGAAGCGCTTTTGGTTGTTATCAGAGATTTGGGCACTGAGCAAAAGTTATTTCCAGACTCTTCCCTCCTCCAAATTGCTCCTTCCCCTCTTGGGCTGTGCCCCAGTCACATTCCGCACGCTCGGGCGGTGTTAATGCTAAGGAGAAATTGTGTTGAAAGGGGAAACTGAGGCACGGAGCACTTCCCTGATGCTCCCATGAGATCAGCGGCACAGCCAGGAATAAACATCAGCGGATCCTCCCTTTTCACCCCACACAAAGCCAGTGCAGAAGCACCCTCAAAACCCCCTTTGCCCCTCCCAAACTGGAAAACACAGCCCAAAACTCAACGCAATCACATGCACCGAAATGGCTCATGCGATTAAACAGCACTGCTTTCCAAACCCAAGGGATGGTATAAAAAATAAAACAAAAGAATTGTCAATTCCCATCTCTTCAATAAACTCTAAGTGTTTCGTTTCAATTTTCCTCCTGCAGAGCATTTCTACCTCACATACAATTTAAAATGGATACTTCCACATTTGAGGTGGGGGAATCAGCTACTATGAATTCAAGCAACACAAAGACCATCAGAAAACCAACAGTGGCACTGGGGTGGTTGGGAGTGGGGATACTGGGGAAAAACTGGGGAAAATTAGAAGAGATGAGGGTCAGCTGGCTCTGTAAACTGGGCACCTACTTCATGTCACTTCTGAGCACGGGACAGTGTCGGAAGATGAACAGGAGCTTCTGGCAATGAAGCTATAGGTAGCGAGATGGAGAAAATTTGGAGTAAATAGTGGACATCAAACATCGCACCAAATGGTGTGCGTTTGTAGACCATCCAAAACCCAAAGACATCCAGCTGCCAACACTTCGAAGTTACAAAGGTTATATATATATCTATCTATATCTATATTTAAACTCTCGGGCTCATTAGTGAAGTTCAAGCTGTGTTACTTTACTAGAAAGGTTCTGATGATGCCATTTTTATTCCCTACCGGTACCTTATTTTTTTCTTCAACTTTTGCAAGTTCAACTTTTCAAAGAGACGTGCTCAAAACTCACTTTCTGCAAATCTGTGTTACCGGCAACTAATCCCATGCAAACCTGTGGAAGGCGCTCACTGTATTGTTGACACCTTCAGCAGGTCTAGTCCTCAAAAATTAGAAGACTTGTAAATACCAGGGTGTCTTTTCCCTTTGCTAACACCCTTCCAGCCTTAAAAATGACTTCAGGTCAATGGTTTTGAGTTATTTCTCACCTTGGTGGAAGAGGAGACCTCTCCACAGCATTACCAAAGTGCTACAGACAACCGCAAAGTGCTACGTAAGGGCATCGCACACATTTGACACATTAGCCCCGGGGTGGCTCCCGACCCCTCCATCGCTCCTGGGAACAAGTTCAAGCTCTTCAACACCATCTCCAGTGTCATCACCCCATCAGTGCAATATAAATATAATTAAGATTTGCAGAGGAGCCAGTTGGCACTGGGACAGCTTGGGGTTTTGAAGGAACCTCCACCTTGGGCACCTTCTTGAAGGATGGGCAGAAGAAAGGAGGCAGCAATAATCTTGCAAACCTGGACCTGTGCATCACGCAGCGTCTCAGCTGAATATCCGAGCAGGCTGGCGCGTTGCTGCTCGGGGACGTTTTCGACCCGAAGCGCCGGTTATTATGCGAGTCAGGCAGCTTCGGTGACAATTAAGCATCTCAGGGAGGTGAGGCAGGTGGCTGCTGCACCTGGGGCTGCCAGCGTGGGAAACCGGGGGCTGCGCTGGGGGAGCCGCTCCCCTCGCTTCACCGTTCCAACTGCCCTCCTGCCTCGGAGGGTGGTGTCAGGACCACCAATCCTGCAGGACTTACTGCAACTGTCTTCTAGGAACCTCAGACACGGTGCAAAAGAGTCGAAACCACCCGAGATAGGACAAAGCCCCAAGCACGCGGACTTGAATCAGCTCCTGGCCACCAAAAGCATCCCAAAGTCCTGGCTAGTGACCTTTCCCATCTCGTCAAGGCACTAATTAGCTCCGAGGGCTGATTTCACACGACTTGTGGAGGCAGGAGCGGGGATGTGGACTCTTCCAGACCTCTCCCTCTTTTCATCAGAGTTACAGTTTTGGGACATGATGAAGCAGGGGAATTGATTTGAAGCCTAATGAATAATCAGCCACCATCAATAATTGTAATCACTAATCTGGTGCAATTAGAGGCAATTATAATAAATGCAATTTCCTCCCGAGCTGCTAACGAACTGCAAAAATATGAATTGACTTGAACTGGCTGCCTGTGATTTATGCAGCCACAAGATCAAGGATCCCATTACGCCAATGAAGGCTCTTAAAGGGACAGGGAAGTTGGTTTGTCCCCCTTCTCCATCGCACCCTCCCTGCAAAGCCACCAAACTTGACAAGAAGTCCTAAAGTAACAATGAATAAAGGATGAAATCCCTTTTTTCCCTGCCTTTGAGTCCCACCACATCAATGCACGTAAAATTCCCACATTAGCCCCTGCAAATAAAGGAATATATGTGCGTGGAGAGATTGCCACCTATTGGCACGTCCACCCGGGCGACGGAGGAGACAAATCACCTGCAGATCCATCCACATCTGCAGCTCAAGAGCAAGTTCTTGTCACTTTGGAGAAGCAGCAGCCTATTTCCAGTCCTCTATTATCCCTCCGATGGCGTTACAGGTGCTATTTCAAAGCACCTTTTAATTTCATGTGCCCAGGACGACACACGCAGCCTCAAATTGAAAAGGCAACAGGCACCAGAGTGGGATCTTAGATGAGTTTTTGAGATGAAAAGCGAGTTCACAAACACTTTTTCCTCCCCAAAAGCAACAGAAAGGGAAAGACCTTGAAGAAAAGCACAAACCACTTTCCGAAACGGAAAAGCTGAATTCAACACAAGAGTTTAATTGCGAAAACTCCAAAAGGAACCATTTTCAGGGATTTTATTTTGGCTGGTCTCAACTTCTCCACCAACTTGGCAACTCACCAAAACGGGATTTTGCCAATAAAAGGTTCGATTCCTACAAAAGCGGTTCTAATTTAGATATACATTAGATTTCTAGTCTTGAAACACATTCGATGACACAGCAGGAGGAAATAGCTGTCGCCAGGTGGGTCCGCGCACCAAGGCGCTGTATTTCTATATTCTGTCCATCCCGAGGGCTGGAGAGACATTAAATCAGCCCAATCGGGCATGCAAATCATCACGCCTCGGTGGGCAACCCCCCACTCAATCCCCGCTATTATTCTCCTCGGAGTCAATAACTTCCACTCTCACATCACTAAATCTTGATACTCACCCTCCACAGAAATCAATAGCTGCCTATTATCGGTTCGTAATTGTTACAAAAATTTAATCAAGGGTCAATAAAGGAAAGGAACAAGTCTATTGCGGCAGCATGAGAATTTCCAACGCAAAGTATGTCACTGCCCAATTATCGGGTACTCTTGACTTTTGCTAAGATTATTCATTATTTGGCCAACTGCAATGCCCAGAAGGCTCAATCTCAGCTTTGGATGCAAAGCTCTGTGCAAGGAACGACTTACCACCATTGCCAAATTCCTTGCCAGATGGACCACCAACTATATCGTGTAAAAACTGCGGTGGAAACGACCACTGCAATAACTCCGGGTCCAAAATCAACCACTAAGTGAGCTCTGAGAAATCAAAAGACAACTGAGATACTCATTCCCCTATGAAACACAAGTTGGTGATAACTAATAGAAGCCAGCAACATTTCTTCTGAGTGTGCGTTGAAGACGCAAACTGTACAAAATAACTACTCACGTGGAGATTATTTGGATCAAATTCTCCTTAAAAAGGGAAAAATATTAGGAGACAAAGGGAGTTCCAGTTCTCATAAGTCTGGAGAGACTACAGCCTAGAGATCTCTCCTGCTTCATTCTCCGTTTGCCTTCTGGTCTCTAAAACTAAGATTTTCAAGCTTCCCATAACCCTCGCATGTTTATTTTCATGCAAAGGTCCCCATCAACTCAGGAACCGAAGCAGCAGCAGGAGTTTGCACAGACCTGCACAGAGCTCACAGCATTTAACCATATTTAAGAGAACCCTTGGGAATTTAGGAAAGGAAGTCTAGGGTCACTTTGCACTCAACTTCTCTCGATGTCACCATTCGGAACCTAAAAATTCCCAAACCACTCTATTCCCATGTGTGCGGCCCCCTAAAACAAAGCAGAAGATGCGTTTGTGCTTCAGGGTTTTATCCCCAAGCAGGGACCTAAATAAAACCATCACGTAAAACCACAGAGAACACGCAATCACACACCTAAAACCCTAAAACACCACCTGAACAGATTCTATTTCATTACCCAGTGACAAACGCTGCTACCACCCTAAAGATGCGGGAGCAGCAGCTCCAAACCTCTCGCATCCTCCCAATTGCAAAACGTTCTCCCCCCCTGCGGCACGAAACAAGTAATAAATATGGAAATCCATAAAGCCAGTGAAAACGGGGACTCCGCTGCCTCCCACCAACAAAGTGCAGGGAAATAAGCAGGTTTTATTCCTTGGCTGAGCTTTGATGAATTCATTGCGGTTTCGTGTTATTGCTGGTCCCTCACCGGCAGGGATGAGGTGTCAGGGGGTGCTCGGGAGGGATGCGGCAAAGCATCTTCACCCCCCCAAACCCACCCTGTCACGAGTTTCTAAGCAATGAGCTTCATTTACTCCCTTGTTCAACTGTTGCCGGTGATATTTTCCACCAGTGAACTTCCACAGTTCAGCTAAACCCCGGTTACAATGAGATTTCCTTTCATCACTCATACATTTCTCACTTTGCCATTTCCCTAAGAACTCTATCACTCCTTCCTGCCAGAGCGGAGATGGGTGAAACCCCCCAAAAAAGCTATTTCAGGGCTATTTTTGGTGCGTATGAAGACTCACCCCATCCGAAGACAGGATAAAACCCCTTGATTTGCCGCAAATTTGTAAAAATTTGGCTGTACTTCAAAATGAGACCTGAAGCGGTTTGAGGTTCCCCCAAACGCTTCACTGCTGGGCAACTGGAGCATTGACTTTGTGCAGAACAATCTCTGTTTGCTTCAGCTTTCCCTGCCTTCAAACGCTATATTGTGAGATGCAATCAGAGCAGTGAAAATAAAGCAATTAAAGAAATCGCGGGGGATTCACAGATGGCCACTGATACCAATCAGCTTCAAGAGGGTCTCAGCACCCAACCTGCACAATATTTGATTTTCTGGAGTGGTTTGGGGGTTTTATTTTTAAGGAGTTGGAGCCTGGATGTGTCCCAATTTGCATACAAAGGATGACAAGGATGCTCGGAGCCAGCAAGCACTTGAATTGCTGAGTTCTACGTGAAACAACTTGTCTTATTCATCCAACCCGGATTTATTCCCTGAAGCCCAGGGTCAGGTTTAGTCCTCACTCAGCCTCCTGCCCTTTCCTTGCTCATCTCTGCCTTCATCTCCCAGAGCTCCCGTTTACACCACTAAACACACCCCAAACCTCCTCTCCATGTAAGCAGCCACCCCCAGTAATCACAAAGCAGCTTATTTTTAATTGTGCTGAAACTAAATTGTTATTTAAACTTCAGATCTCGCTTTTTCTCCCCCAAGACCCCTTTAATTCCTCCCCGATGTTAATTATACCGAACCACAAAGCTGCAAGAAAATCTCAGGCTGGCTGAAGAAAAAAGCCCCTCGGGCCGGATCCTGACATGAAATCAATGAAGCCACTGAAGCTCCATCAATTTACACCCACACTGAGATTTGGGCATGGGAACCCCGTGCCCATCTACAGCATCACGAGAACACTTCCCAAAGGATCTAGATGATTTTGGAAGTCTAATTCCCATTTTTCTGTGCAATTCCCACCCTTATGCTTGTTCCCCCTTTCATTTCTCCTGGCAGGTGATGAGGATGAAGCTGGTGAAGATTTCTCTGGGCAGATTTGGCAGCATTTTCGTATTTATTAGAACTGCACAATATAAATCAAATTGTGGGCTCTTGCCACCACGACACGTTAGCGGCTCACACAAGGATAAAGCTTTTCTGTTACATGGGGAAGCAGGACTTGCACTTCACTTCATCACTTCAGATGTGTTTTAGAGTTTCTGCTACTCAATTACTCTGTTGTTGGGTTTTTTTTTCTTCAAATACCCGTCACGGTAGGTTGTGGCATTTTGGTGGCTGACTCGATAACCCTTAGGTTATGAAAGGGAATGTGAAAAGCCCTTCCTCTCCTCCCCATCACGGTTCAGCAGCAGATATAACCCGTAACAAATTGATTTGTCAGAAGGAGAGACACAGCACACGGTATTAAGAAATTACAAATTATTAGGGAGCTTTAAAAGTGGAAAAATTGATACCTGTAAACCACTGGGAAAACACATTGCTAGGACTAGATGGCCAACGCTTTGCGATTCGCGACGCCTTTGCACAGTGCTACAATGCAGGTCCTGCAAAGCTGAGTCCTGGGCTAAAACCCCATTGAGAGCGGGGCCGGTCTCAATTTTTAAGCCCAGTTTCCACACCAAAGCATCAAGAGTGATGCTCTGGCCCCAAATCACCTTCTGCTCATGACGGTTCTTCAGAAATCAGCATTCCCCATTTCTACATCTCCTCTCCAAACTCCGCTCAGCCTCCCAGGAAGCTCATTAAACAATTTACTGAAAGCTCCTGGAATATAATGAGCAGTGGGAGGGTTTGGTTGTACAACCCTGGGGGTCTGTGCAGAGCTGGGGTGCTCGATATGGCCCCAAAACCCACATGTGGAAGCTTCCATCTCCTGCTCTGGGTGGTACGGAGCAGCTCGCACCCCTGGGCAGGCACGTTTACTCATTGCTTTACCTCCCGCTGCTGCAGAGCAGGTTGCTTGGAAGAAAATAATAGTAAAAAGAAGGCCGAGGGATACAAGAGAGCAGGATGAAGCCCAGGGGACCTGGGGCACTGCAGATAATGGCCTGACCTACTCCACAAAGAGCCTGAGCAAAGTAGATACGAGATTTTAACCCATTTCATTCATACAACATTAACCCCACCTCCGCAATCCCTGGGAGAAATGGGAGTTCAGCCTAATATGTATTTAAAGATTGAACGTATGTATGTATTTCCAAATATCCGCCGCCCAGACACGCAGCTAATCCACTTCCAGACATTTTACCAATTATCTCAGGGTCTTCTGCACAGCCCATTACCCCGTAGATGTTACTAAGTGCTGCATAAACAACCCTTTCTGCTGCGTGGCTGACACTTAAGCGGACAAGAGTGAGTGTGTTTGCAGCAGGACAGCAAATGGAGCCATAAAAGTCACAGCAGCCCAGCTCCCCCCGCTGCCAAAGCCATTGTCGGCGGCACATCTGTGCTGCTCACCCACCCAGAAACCAGCTGGAAGAGCCGCATCAGCAGAAATCTCCCACCCTCCGGCGCTGCCCGCGTCCTGTCAAGCAAAATCTGGGGTTTGCAGGAGGCTGTTGACTCCGTGGAGCTCGTTGATGTGATGCTGGGGATCCGGGATGTCAAGCAAACCTCTTGTTTCCTTGGCTGCTTGTGCACAAAGCATTTGGCATATATCCCTGCACCCTAGTTAAGAGTGTATCCCACACGTATGTGCATGCATCGGAGGTGCTACGGCAAGGTCAGGAGGCAAGAGGAAAGCTTTGCAAAGCAAAGACATCCAAGGGCTCCGTTTTGCCCCATCCTTACCAAAACCAGGCTCCTGCTCATCCCAGCAGCTCCAGGAGGAGGTTTATTTGCACAAGGGGTTTCTCTGCAAGGATGCAGATGATGGGGGTAGCACAGACCCTTCTCCAAACCCCCCGGCTTTGTCCCCATGCAGTGGGGAGGGATGTGACCCAGGACAGCCTGGCACTCTCCATCCTCCCCCGCAGCCTAAGCCCAGCCTAATCCCCAGCTCAGGGAAGCGTGGCACAGCCGGGCCGATAATCTTAATCCTCACCGCCTGCTTAATGCCACAGCCCTGCGGGAATCCCCAGATTCCCTTCTTAAACTGGGACCAGTCCGGCCTAACTCTCTGGAAACTGGACAGGATCTCAAGCTCTCTCAATGGCCATCACCCGGCCCACGCCACCAGCTCCAAATGTCACCATGTGCCTCGCCCCTTCCCTCCTCCCTATTGTTTTTAAAAGCAGCCAGACTGTTAATTAAAAAGGCAGAAATCAATTGCCCTCATCTCCCCATCAGAAGCTCCTCTGCATGCAAGGATTAAAGGCTGCTTCTACTTTAAGTCAATTAGAGATAAGGGGAAGCTGACATTTCTACAACCCGCCTTATCAAACCGCTTGAAAACTGTTCAGATTAAAATGTAAAAAGATTATTTCTTCAGCTCTCTCTGCCTATTTCCTCCCTTTTTCTTTTTAATTATTCATAAGAAACCCAACAATCGGCTGCTGATAGTCCGAGATAGCCCTGCTCTGCCATGGAGTTTCGGTATTTTGCTGCTCCACATGGGACGGGTGTTGGCACAAGAATCCCACTGGGATGCTGCGACCCCCTGGTACCCCCAGTTCCTGGGAATTGGGGAAAATGGGGACAGAGCTGGAAAAATAACTCAGCATCCAGTTAGTTCTTCTGATGGGAAGGAGCTGACCAGATGGAAACTGCCCATCCATCCCCCATCCATCAATCTGTATTCTCCTCAAAATGCAGGTTTAGGAAAGAAGAGAAAATAGTGAAGTTTCGGATCAAAGACATTTGGGTCTCTTTCGGAAATACTCAAAACGTTAGAAGCAAACTGTAAGAGCAACAGGGATTTCACTGGTGGTGTTCACACAGAGGTAAAGAAGAAAAGAGGGGGGAAAGGGGAAAATAAGTAAGAGAAAATAAGGAGGAAAAAACCTGATGGGAATAAAGCGGGAGCAGGAGGCTGCCAATGAGATGCAAAGCATGGAGTTGTCTCATCATTTTGGAGGAAAGCCATGAAGTGGCTGGACGACCATAAACCAAGAGCAGGACTCGTGGGTCCCGCTCCTGGCCATGCCCATCTCTGTATCTGTGCCTCAGTTTACCCATCTGCACAGGAGGCGGAATCCTCACCGCTGGCATAAGGATTTCATTAACTTAAACCATTAAAGATTTAAAAAGCACTTGTGAAAGCTCCCGCATAGGAAATATTCCAATGTCACTGAAAACGTCAACTATAACATATTAAATCTCTCTCTGTCTCTTAAAAAAATAATAACATGAGATTATGTCCCAGGAGGAAGTTTTCCCACTAGACTTCTCTATTCTTATAAAAACGATCTAGCATCACTTAACGGCTCATAAATTCCCTCTCACATTAAGCAGATATTAAACACGTATTTATAAAGGTTTAAACAGATCAGTTCGCTTAATTTTCAGCTCTCCTTTAGGCGAAAAACAGCGCGTTTCAATCATGACAAGAGTCCCGCTGTGGCTAATGGAGGAGGAGCCACAGCAGAGCGGACCCTGAGACCCGGCACAGGAGGGACCGGGGGACAGATGGGGACAGATGGGGACAGATGGGGACACAAGGACCAGGCCCAGCAGCACTTTATGGTCCCCAAGGCCAGCACCGACAGACAAGCCCATCACACAGAAATACGAGATCCCGCACGTGAGCAGGTCGGAGGGACTTAAAAGTTAAGCGCAGGACATAATTCTCTCAACTGTTTTAAAAAGGGTATAAAAACAGTTTGATTCCCCATTCAGCTCTATCGAGCAGATCTTTGAGAAATTGCCGTCTGTCCAAACTGAGTTAAGTATATCATTCTTAATCACTTAGTTATTATATATATATATTTTTAAAGTCTTTGGTTAGTCTAACTGCCCATTCCAGCATCGACCCAGCAATATTGAATGCCTGAAAGGAGAAAAGCGTTCCAAAGAGCATCCTCTGCATTAAATACATAAGCACAGCTGCTAAAATTCCTCATGGTCAAAATAATCTGAGCCTTTCACAAGATCTAGAAACACCACTGGAATGCAAAAAAGATAGGAGGGTTTTAAGCAGACCTGCTCCTTGGGCCAGGCACTGCTTTTTGGGTTCATCACTGGGGTTTTTTTTTTAGAAGACAAATATAGACACAAACTCACATAGGTCTGATGGAGAAGTTCTCCCTGCTTGGCTTAAGCAACAGAAAGGCTGGATTTGTTGAGAAAAATCAGGTTAAATAGCAGAAAAGGACATCGTGACCTGCGAAAAATAGCGTATTTGGAAGGGAATTGTCCCATCCCACCACAGCCTCCCCAAACCAGCTCCTGAACTGAACATCCCTGAATATCGACGGCAGGAAACTTTGTGATGGAGCTGGTCTGCTGGGGAGCAATTAGAGCGGAAGGACACGGAGGAGATATTAAATACATTCCTTGGTCATCTCCAGCGCAGCGGGCACGGGGGACACGGCTGTCCCGGCCTCACCCCTCCTGCATATCAAAGGGGGATTAACTCTGGCAGATAGTAAATGATGAGCCCTGGGATGGGTGGTGACATTGAGAAGGTGACATCCCGCTGCAGGTTGTGGAGGAGCCTCAGATCCCCTTATTCCAACAAAAACTTATTGTCTATTCCTTGAAACCGACTGCTGGACCAAATGCTGAGATACAGCCGAGAAAAAATAAGGATGGCAGACCAAGCAGGCGTCCTTGCAAAACCCAGCAAGTTGATTGAGACGTGATGAGGAACCCTCAAGCCAGCTTTCCACGCCTAATCCACTGCCTGCTCCTAAAGACGGGCACAAAAGGCTTTAAAAAAATAAAAAGACTCCATTATTATCATATAAAGCAATCTATGCACATAATATTTCTCAAATGCTCTGTGCCTCCAGTTGAAAATTTCTAGGTCTGACAAAGATTGAACATTACTGTCTAGATGAGCGTGATACAATAGGAGTAAAACCAGACATCTTCATTCCCCGGGGAGAAAAAAAAGAAACCAAAGTCAAAACATGTAAATTCTCTTTTATAAGAAATTCTGAGGCTTTGAAATTTGGGGCGATACCTGGGGCAAAACTCTGAAACACTGAATTTCCCGCACATCACAGAATATTCCCAGGAACGGTCTTTTGACCTCACTGAACACTTTCATTTTGATTCCGATGGTTTTTTTATTATATAAAGTAAGACAAAAAGATAAGTCTGCAACAAAATGCTCCAGCCTGTGACAACGATACCCATTGGCAACGTGCCGCAAAAGTGACTTTCCCAAGATATTTTGATTCGCTGTAACTGCTGATGGAAAAGCCACGAACCACAAACCTGCCGAGTACTTCCCAGTTGTCAAAGAGGAGAAACCGAGGAGCCCCTCGAAATCCAACAGGTAACACCGCGCAAAGGTGTGAGATGAGTCCCTCCTTTCTGCAAGGCACAATTAACCTCCCTGGCACCGGTAGCGTTAAAAAGAAGAGCTCAAAAGGGAACCCGAAAGGCTGGAGGACTTAGGCGAGCAGTGAGAACTTGGGTAGCTCCACAGCAGAATAAAACAAGCCCTTGTGCTTCAGGGTAGGAACTAAACTCTCCGTGTTACTCTGCTTGAACCTTCCCAAAACTCCCTTTTTTGAGCAAGAAGACAGGGACAAGCTGGCCCCACTGATCCTACAAGCCCTACGCTAATCCGAAAGCTGGGAGAACTGAAAAATAAAGTGACAAAACCCTCCTGGTTCCGTGCCAGGGTCACTGGAAGCGTGGCACCGACTTGTCCCTTTTAATGAGTGTTAATGCTCTCCTTTCATTGCGGCGGCCATGGGATGCCAACACATTTATCTGTTTTATGAGTCTCAGTTCAATTTTAAGAGACATTTCTTTGGACATCCAGCATTGTAATTTGCACTAGCTCCCCATTGCGAACGGCTGAAGTTTGAAAAATCACCGAGTGAGTGATCAAACACATTATAAAAATAGGCAGGCAAATGCACCACTATCCTCTCCTCAAGAGCCATTTATAGGGGCCAATCCAAAAGCCATTGAAGTCAATGGAAAGGCTCCTGCAGAATTCAATGGGGTTTTGATCGAGTCCTTATTGTGCTATCCATAAGAAATAGGTCAGATATTTATATATAGTCTTGAAATGTTGCATGCCACCATGCTGGCAGCTTGCCTCTTTGAGTCACGGCATAACTTTGGGCTGTACCCGCTGCAAAGTCCATCTAGATAACGTTTCCCACTTTGGCATCGCTGCCACATTCTCTTTCACCTCATCCCGTCCCTTCTGCCTCATAGAACCCATGCCAGCACATTTCCCCCCAAGCCGGTAATGGTTTCATGTCCAGTTTGCGCTCCCCTTTGCACAAGTGTAACTCCAAACCTGCAGAAAATTGCTCCTGGCATCCACTCCAAGGGAATAACAGAGGGTGCGGAGCTCAGCAAGAGCCTGCGCCTTTCCATAAGAGCCAGTTATTAAACTAACACACCTAAACGGGGGCAAACACTTGTGAGCATGAACCTATTTCAGTTCATAAGGGCTTGTTCCAGCTTAATCTTAAATACGTTCCCAATCAAGTCGAGCCGAAGTGGAGCCATTCAACCCTTGCATGTTTTGCAGCTTAAATATATCAGGTCAAATCCATATTAAAACCGTACGAGGAGACAAGTCTCGTGCTGCCGGCAAGACCTTCGTTACGCACACCTTGAGAGCCCGACTGCAAATTAACAACCTTCTTTTGCATTTCAGTATGTGCTGCTTTGTGATAACTTGGGAGGGGGCTTAGAGTAGGTTCAGTGAACATTATTTCAGGCTTCCAGTGAAATAATTGTTGCTCGCTAACAAAGTTAGCTCCTTCCATTCCAGTTTTAGCTTAGATGAGCCTTTAGAGTCAATATTTTCTGGGGCAACAAACCTCACCTTTGTTCATATGATGCACCTACCATTTTTTGAGCTCTGTGAAATAAATAAAAGCAAGCCTCAACCCTTTAAACCATTATTCATAAGCTTAAATTTATACAAGTGAATCATCCCACTGAAAGCGCTAATACTTCTCATACACTCCAAGGGAAATACATGCCTGTTTACCAATTAGTAGGACTGCAGTAGGTTTATTCATTGTAGTTCCACGTTAATTATTTATAACGCTTTGCGGCACCCTGGTAAATGTACAGTAGCATCTCCTCTAAGAGTAATGAGACCTTCGTCCTGCAGAAACTCCCCGCAGCATCTGTTATTAAAACTTCATTGAAGTGAGAAAAGAAATGGATGGTTTTGCATCTGCAGCGCAAGTAGCAAAGTTCTACCCAGTCGAATCCAGCCTTTGTGCATTTTGGTCCTTTCAGTAAAAATCAATGGCGAGAAATAGCAACGTATACGTTTTTACCAGACCTTTTCTATAAAAGACGCTTTGGGAATGTGTGTCGTTTTAATGACTCGTGGTTTTAAGCGCCGGAGGAGCGGGGAGATGGGCGAGCGGCTCCAGGTTCACTAATGGAGCTTCAGGTGGGTGTTCTGGTAGGATCAATTGGACTGCAGATAAGTCTTGCTTCTTGGCATGGATTTGATGAATGCTGGGCATGGCTTAAAGATGAGATAATCTGCTCAATTTATTCTTATTATTTATTTGCTATCCTTCTGACAAAATGAATTATGATTCTGCGCTGAGCCGGAAGAAGGGATAAAGTTACCATTGGGGAAGAATATGTCATTGTAATAGTGTCTTTTTTTTTCTTATTCCCCCTGAATGAAATCAGTACACTGCAAAAACGCTTCGCACATAACCTGGAGGAATCATTTCCAGACAGCAGAGGGGTAAACTGAGCCTTTTTGCTTCACTGTACAAACACAATTACTACAACAGCAGCTTAATACAATTGTTTATACAGATGTCTAGTGTTTCCAACAGCAAGAAATATCCCCGTTCTTCTAGGAAGCGACGCGGGGCTCAGCAATCCTGCGCTAGAGGCGCGTTTGGGAAGCAGAGGGGTGGATAATAGGGTTGTGAATTAGGGGGTTTTGATGACCCCCACTCGCCCAGCCTTATATGAACCCCTACTTCACCCAAACTCTGAAGAAAGCAAAAAAAAACCCCACATACCACAAAAAGCCCCATGTTTTCTTTACTTTCCATGAAATACCACATTATCTGTGTTAGCACTTTGCCAAGGAGATGTCTGGTTATCTTAGTGCCAAAGTTTCACCCACCATGGGACAACACATGTGGACACAACTCTACCACCAGCAGATGATGCCTCAACCTCTTGTGCATGAAGCAAGAAGGTCACCTGGTTGGTATTTAACCAGGAACCATTAATAGTTTGAGCATGGGGTAGATTCACATTTAGCTCCCTCCCTGCAATAATTTGCCGTGTGGCTTGGGGTCGATCCATTCCCCAACCTCAGAGGGTGAATATTTCCCTGTGATATAGCTTGTTCACGTATAAACCCAGCAGCAGCGATAGTCTGATGTTCTACATACCACAGCCCATTAATTCACTATCAAAGGGGTGTTCCGAGGATAACTGCATTAATGATCAAGCCTTTGAACATCTGATTGTTGGGTAGCCAAGGATGTGTCAAGGAACGTGACGGACAGGCCCTTGAATGTGCTACCTAAACACGGCGCTGGGAATTAACCCTTCATCAATACTTTACATTTGTTTTCCTCTCGCATAAAGAAAGGGCACGAGCCTTTTGAAGAGCTGAGCCGCGGGAAGAGCGCACAAGGTTAAAGCCCTGGAAGGTCCCGATCAAGGAGCCGACTGGATTACAGCCAAAGCTGGGGCCAATTTCTCTCTTTCTTCCCAGACTGGGATCTGAACACAAAGAAATAGGTTTTTTGGGGGGGAATTCTGCCTAATTCCATCAAATCCCTTTTTGTCATTTCTTCTCCATCCTTTAAACATCTGACAAGGCCAATCGACTGCGCCAGGCACGGAGGGAATCGCAGAGCCGGGGCTATAACTCTAAGTTCATTAAGCGTGAATTATTATTCGAGCCAGCCTCAATTTTCGCCAGCAGAATTAGACATTCCGAAAATAATGTCCCTGACACATGCAGAAAATGGGCTTTACGGCTCTCACCTTGAACTCCGCCAGAACTCCCACCTCATCTGTTACCCTTCCCCGGGCAGGAGACGGAGCGCGGCGCCGCAGCTTCACCTTTAATTATGCCAGGTATTTAAGGGCTAATGTTCATAGAAGAGGAGTATACGAGGCAATAAATGGCTTTTGCGGGTGATTAAATGCCCAAGCAGAACAGAGGCACTTGATAAGTGCAAAGGCCGTTTGCTCGATTATGCTCCTGACGCCGTGAACTCTATTCCCACTTCCCAACCAGGAAGGGGAATATTCAACAAGCTGTAGACAGGCAAAGAAAAACATGAACCTACTGGATTTAACTCATTTCTATCCTCTTCACCACTCATTCAAGTTTGCTCTGCTCAAGTGCAACAACTTCAGCAGCTTAAGTGATGGGTGAAATGTCACAAATCACCCAGATCAAGGAGGATGCTGTCCCCAGCACTTGCTGCAGGGATCATAAATCACGTTCCCCAACTACTGCTCCTTTCGGCACAGTCAACCCATGGAGCAAGGTGAGAATTCAAAGCAGTGACACAGTTATTTTGCAAGCCTTGGGCAGGGTGAAGCGGGGCTGGGCACCAAGAAATGCCCCAATGGGTCTGGTTGAGCCTCTCCTGGCTTCATTGAACAATTGTATGGAGAAAAAAGTCACCTTTAAGTCCAAAAAGTTATCCCTGTTAAGCACTTGAATTCTGTTTGGATTCTTTTATATAATGTTGCATTGCAAAAGTCTTTATTCTTTTTTTTTAACATGATTATTTTCTTGGAAATGGTGGGGAATCTTCAGAAACATCTTTATATTATCATCGCCTTCCATTTACAGCTGCAGCCCACAGACTATAAAAGCGTTAAATACCAGTCTAGCCATATGTCCAGCAGCACAAGAAATCTATAATAAATAAAGTTAATTTCGCACCAGGTCACTTCCAGCCAGCGTGACTAAGGACATCAGCACCATTTGTTAGCAAGGCAGATATTCGCTATTTCCTGCCGGTCCCTAAGCGAGAGCTTTTCCTTGCCATAAAATCACACACAGAACCCATCTCCTCGGCCTTTTAATTTCCTCACATCTCTGCTGAGCCCAGACACCTGCCTGGTTTTTGCCAGTGATGCATTTCGGAGCTGCCCCTCTATAGCCCACCCTGAAACCCCACCATTCCGCTCCAGTGTGAACACACGGACCGAGCGTCGCCCATCCCACCATTTCTCTCCCTAGAATAAATTCTCCATACAGAGCAAATTTGCCCTGGTGTTTGTCGTTGGGTTTGGTTTTTTTCCCTTCCCCTTATTTAATAATGATATTTACCTCTCCAGGAGGACACGGCTATTGCCACACACAAGACCGCAATTTAATTTATCCAGTTCCTTCTCATAACTCCCAGCGCTCCATTATTAGGGCAACTTCATATTTCTCTTGCAGTCAAAGGCCACAGCCCCCGTCACCCCGTGTTTCAGACCATTAAGAAATAAGTTAAACAACATTAGACCCCAGAGGAAATTTGAAGCCCTGTGCTGTTATGCCTTTGCTGCAATGAAAATCGACCTATTCATCTTATTCTCTGTTTCCCGTCAAATAGACGGCGTTCAGCTCCTAACAAGGTTCAGCCTTGCATGGCTTTCATACCCATCATATCCTTGGTACGGGGTACAAAGCTTCAGGCTCTTCCGAGCTCAACTATCATGCATTAAAAAAATATTCTTAAAAATTAATAAAAAATTATTGAATATAAAATTATTTAATGAAAATATCATGTTGAGGCTCTAAGAGAGCACAGGCAGGTCTATGTTTTCCCTTTCCTCCTTGCTTCTTCTCCTCCCAATTTAATTTTTATGATGGCAGAAGCCACATCTCTCCCCAGGCAGGACCCTGTGACCCAAAATCCAACCTGAGCATCCCAACATCTCACACTCACCAGGGCGGGTGGTCCAAGAACCAGCGAGGGGCTCACGGGGCGGCTGCACGAAGCCCCCAGCATCTCTTTTCCTCCGCGCTATTAACTCAGCAGGTGCTGAGTTGTTTACACCGAGCTGCCGGTGTAGCGCAAGCATTGATTTTTGTGTTTAATTTATTTATTTTTGCTTTAATTCGGCGCCTTGGGAAAGGGTGGCGTTGAGCTGATGAGAATCAAGAAGCTGAGAGCCACGATACCAGGTGTTTTCCTAGAAAGCCTCACCCTGAAGACTAAAAATAAAAACCAGTGACAGGATGGGATTAATTTGCCCATAGGACAATATCTGCACTGGCTTGGCTGGGAAGGAGGGAGCAGGGGGAGATGCAGCCAGGGAAGCGGCTTTGAGGAGCCCGTTGGTCCAGGAGGGGACATCCCACCCATCCCCATCAACATCTGTGATATTTTGCATCAATTCAAGCCCAGCTCCAGTGCTTTGGGAGCTGCTGGTCCAAGCAGAGAAGAGCTTGGGATTTCCAGAACTGGGGAGAACTTGGACGCCCACCTCCTCCCTCCCCACCTCCTCTTGCAGCTGCGGCTCTGTGCAAAAGCTGCTTCGCTCTTATTTTATTTTTCCGAAAAGATATCAGTTAGTCTGAGATAAGATATTCTCTCTTGTCACAAATTTTGCCTCAATAAAATGTGACATTTTCCTGCCTTTACCTATTTATTGCACAACATGATCTCATTTCTCTGGTGCCGACTCACACGCAGAGCTCCTCTTCAATTTGGTTTGTTTTAATTGGAGAAGAAACTCTGTTACTTCGGTAGCATTCCTAAAGCAGCGATTTAAAAACCTGGAGCGAGCTGTTTACAGATCGGCAAATTCCCGTTTAGCGCTCCTGAGATCTCCTTTCAAACCTCAGACTTCCTTTATACCCTTGGATATATCACGGGGGATTATTCCGTGAGCTTTTATTAACTTGGACCACTCATTTCCCCTCAGCTCAGCTGTCTGTAGAACGGGAATAACGATAGATGCTTTATTATCTGTGGGGCAGGTCTGTCTCTCGCAATCTGCTCGTACAGCACCCAGCACAAGGATGCCCGATGTCAGGCTGGGGCTTTTGGGTGCATGTAGAAACGCAATGACAAATAAGATTTGCAGGAGAGGTAGATGGGACCTTGTTAGCTATCGGGCAGAGGTGATAATAGATAAGATAAAGCCTACATGCCTCTACTGCTATAAGACAAGAAGGGTTGGGCCAGTCTCCTGTACCAATTTGCAGCTAAGTAGGACAAAACCCCAGCAGACGTCCCAGGGAAATAGGTGCTATTCGGAGAAGAGTGTGGGGAGCTGCTTATTTACCCATGTCAAAAAGTGTGGAAGCAGCTGCAAGGACCCATCAACCTGTGATTGCCCTGGAAAATAATCCCATCTTCCCGGCTTTCCACCATCAGGGCTAGAGAAAAATCAATCCGGAGCTGAGATTGGATACAGTAATACAATATTTA
Source organism: Streptopelia decaocto (assembly GCF_964273445.1). Classification (NCBI taxonomy): domain Eukaryota; kingdom Metazoa; phylum Chordata; class Aves; order Columbiformes; family Columbidae; genus Streptopelia; species Streptopelia decaocto. The sequence continues at coordinate 3,473,000 of NC_138676.1, read as the reverse complement.
TGGCTTGGGCACTCCAGCCAGGCGCTGAGGAGGGGATGACGAGCAGTTGCTTGTGTGTCCCATGGGTACCCAGGTGATGCTCAAACGGAGTTGGATTCATTTGCGCCTGTGTGTACCACCCGCTTTGCTGTCCCTGTGTGAGCTGGGGGATTTATAGCAAGGCCATAAATGCATCACCATAAATGTAACGAGTCCTATAACTTCATTGGTATTTCCATATGCATGAAAGCAAGGGAAGGAATAGGCCCCTTGCTATACACTGAATTTCCCTGCCCAGGACGTGTGCTCTGTGCCCTGTCACCCTGCACTGCACGGTGACAGAGAAGACACATCCAGGGGCTAGTGATGGACGGGAGGGACAAAAGGGTCCTGCCAAAGCCTCCCCAATGTTTATCAGGGCTTATTAATTCCTTGAAGGCCATATGGAGCCCATTGGGCACCCAACCGATTACTTGGCTTGCTGGGAGCATCCCAGAGATGCTTGGTCAGGGCAGACACATCTGCAAGGAGGGCACAGATGGAGCAAGGAGGACACGTCCACGGTGTCAAATCCCAACCCCATAACCCTCCTAGAAACAGCCAAACCACCCCTGTGTCCCACTGACCCAACCACCAGCAACGTATTGCCCACGGGTGGTGGTGGGCACTGTGTCCCCTCCCCAGGCCACCAGAAGAATTTATCGGGCTGTCCCGGTGACACAGCGTCTCAGTAACCGTGGAATGGCAGTTGTAAAAAATCCCATTTGCCAGCGTATTAGAATCCTATTAGCGCTCCCGGTGGAGAAATAACGCCGGCCCTCCTGGCGGGATTAAAAGGACCAGGACTCAGCCTCCGCAGTTTTATGGCCCTCTCCCCCATTTGCTGATCAAACTGACAGATATAAAGCTGCAGGCGAGAAGTGTCCTTGGCCCATAAGCCCCACAATTTAAAACAAAACGACAAAAAAAACACCTTTGAAGCAAAACGAGTGCCGGTAAACAGGCACCAGCACTGCCAGGGGCCATTTCTGCTTCCTCGCAGCATCCTCTCCTTCAGCCCAAATTTTAGGGGTGAAGATGAAGGGCTGATGTAGCATGAACACCGGTTTTCACAAATCAGGAAAAGAGACATAGTTATTAGAATGATCACTCATAAATACCTATTGACTGTCTGGGGATGCTGCATTTATATATTTAATAAAAATACAGAGACGGAGCAGCACGGATGTGCAATCCCCACCCAAAAGGCTCGGAGGAGGGATCGAACATCAAACGTTGATTTTCAAGCTAAAGAAGTGAGTCCGTACCCTAGAGACACCTCACGTCTCCATCAGCTGCAGGAGCAGGCAGGAGCTCATGGAGAGGGCATCCCACAAACCTTCATTGCCCTCACTCACCACACATTCTCCTGTAAGATGCTCATGTGCCCGTTTTACAGACAGGAATGCGGAGCACAAAGAGGGGGAAAAAACTACCCTGCAAGCTGAAATAATTTGATTTCCAGCCATTATCCACGTGCCTGAACAGAATGCCTTGAGTGTGCTTGTGTTCGCTCACACCAGCACCCTCCCTTGCACCCCAAACCAGCTGCGCACACACTTCACATGCAACAGGCTCCTCCAACACATCTCACCATGCAAAAAAACCCCTCTCCTGCTTCTGTAAAATCATTCTTGCTATTTCTTGTGGCCTTGGGCACAAGGAAGCCCAGCCAGAGCAAGGCTGAACAAGCACTCAGCACAAGGAAGGGTTGTTTATTTTCCTTCCCGATACACAAACAGGAGCAAACACAACACGGATGCTCCTAGGGCACACTTTGGGGTCTCTGGGGATGTCCCTGCCCCTGTGAGTCCCCAAGGCCACGGGGACAGCGTGGGGCTGGCCATGGGCAGCCCGGGCAGCATTCCCAGCTCTTCTCGGCTGGGGAGAATAAATAAATAATCGCAGACTGCTTGCTCAGCACCGCTGTAAATAGTTCATGAGTTCCAGGAGATTTATTCCCCTCTTCTCGCCTTAACGAGCCCACAGCAGCCATGGAGAGACGGGAAGGTTCGTAGTTTACAGCCGCCGAGAGGGGTTTTTCGAGGGGGACGCACAGCAGAGGAGAGCAGGACACAGACCATGCAGCTCACCCAGCAGGAATTATAGATCCACCAGCCCACCAGCAAATGTTTTTCCTAACCCTTAAGGATTTGCAAAGAGGTCCTTGACCCCGGTCCCATTTGCTGCCTGTCTTCGTCTTGAAATGGCTTTATCCACCAAGCCCTTAGGAAGACCCTTCTCAAGAGATTTGCAGTGTCATCTTATACAAACTCAGGAGACCCAGCTCCCAGGGAAATGGTCCAGCCACAAGAGGTTTGCAACACGAAGAGGACATGGGAGGTATTGAGAGTTAATTAAGAGATATAAGGATGACAGCCACCCCAGGGACAAACGCAGCTGGAAGGAGTTGACTACCCATCCAAGCTTTCATTTTGAGGTGCCTGCTTTATTTTCCAAAGCAAACTTGGTTGTTTCAGGAGCATTTCACCTGTGCCATGTCCCCCTTCCAGCCATCCAACAGATGGGCCAGCAAAGCGTGCGAGCACCCACCCCTCCCAGCAGCAGAGCCAGCTCTGCAAAGGCTTTATCAATCCCCGGAGCCATCCAGCCTCCCCTGCTAGGTCTCTTTATTATGTGCCTTGACATTTCAAAGGGTTATATTTCCGCCTGTGAGAACCATCAGTCCAGCAGCACACAGTAATATATGGAGTAATAGAGTCTCAGCACAGCAGGTTTAATCTCATATTGCTGAAGCCCCTGGTGTCCTGGCTGAAAGTAAGTTTGTCATTAGGAATTCCTTTCTCCCGACTGCAAGCTTGTTTTGTTTGGGGTTATTATTTTTCCCCTAAAGAGAAGAGAAACACTCCAGATTGATTTACGACTTTCCCCGTTTGCTCCTATGCGACGTGAACTGGCAAGAAGAGAGGGGAGGGATGGAGAGAGCCTGCTGTCCCTGCCAGCCAGCACAGCCACGCTGTGACACCGCCACCACCAGCCGGGTGACACCGCGGGGACCCTCTGGAGCCCTTTGCAGAGGTGACTCCACAGCTTCGCCCCAGCAGATTTACCAGCAGCGCTAAAGAACCACAGAAGATTAATGATCAGCCGCGGTGCATCCGCTAATTCAATGAGAGGGCTGGCTCTGAAAGGGCAAGGCAGGGGAAGGGAATATAATTGTGATATTTTCCACGGTGCCAACTTGGATTTGGATGTTTGAAGCAGTAAAACAGGGCAGCAGAGACTGAAAAATTAGAATTCCTCTGCGCCTTTTAGGGCTACCCAAGGGAAAGGGATTGAGCCTCTGAAAAGCTGGAAGCACGAGGAGCAGATCAAAGATGTGCGGACCCTGGTGCTCCCATGCCCATGGGTCATGTTCCTCTAGAGCCTCAAATTTACCTCCTGGCCTAAGTGCAGCACTTGGGAGAGGATGCGAGAACAAAACCACTTCATTTTCCCTGGGTATCCCAATCATTTGGGAAAGAGGAGCTTCAGAGATCCATGGTTTTCCGTCAGCACAAGCCCAGAGCAAGGCTTGAACACGCGTCTCTAGATCCGTAACGTGACGTGTCCCAACAGCCATGAGGATTTTCAGACTGTAACGCAAAAGCCAGGATTAAATCAAGAACAGTCCCCTACTGCATTTGATTGCTTCTTTCCCCTTGAGCATGGTCATTCCTGGGATCACAGCCTCATGGAGGAAGGAGATAAAAAGGTGCCAGGAACGACGCCAAAACTCCTGGGCTTAATCCATCCGAGGCCAGCTGACATTTCCCAGTTGACACCTCTGGCTCTATCAGAGCAGGCGATGCTCTGGCTCTGCCAGATAGCAAATTGGAGGACACTGTGACACAGCGAGAAGCTTCGCTCGGGTGTCTTGGCCATGACAAACAAGGAGCTCAGATGGCCACTCTGCAATCCTTTGATTTCCATTTGGGAAACTAATTGCAGAAGCTTCGGGGTGCTTTGTGGGGTCACCCAGGTGCATCTGAGCAAGCAGGAGCCACGTGGGTTGCAGATGTCCCTTGGAGTAACAAATACTCCCGGAAAAACCCAATGAGAGTTTGGGAGCAAACCCATCACATCTCTGCACCGGCTCACAAAGCCCCTGGTAACCAGTAGATAAGAACCAAACGACAATAAACCAATCACCGCTGTATTGATTACATTTCAATTAAACAGAATCCCATCCAGGCAGTGGGGTTTCAGGAATCAGCGATTTTTCTCACGTGCATCCCAACACAGCCTGGGGATGCTGGAGCATCGCGAAGCATTACCCTGTGCTCGTTATGGAGCCGGTGAGCCCGAACACCAGCTCGCTGCAGGGTGAAGAGACCCTTACACCGCAAAAAAAGGCTCAAGTTTCTCCCTTTCTTTTGTCAGGTCAAATTTACTGCAACAGGAGAATGTTTCAGGGGAGATTTGTCATTGTTTGTGGCAGTTTGGAAAGCTCCTAAATATGCTCTGTGCAATTGTGAATGTAAATTGAATAGAAGGAAAAAGCAATTTGCGAGGCATTAAAATCCCTCTGCAGGTTCCTTTGAAATGATCGATGTCTTAAACCACGATGTTATCTAGACGTAACCGAGTTGGGCAACGCAATCCAATCCCCGAAAGTCATTGCCTTCCCAGGTAACTTATCAGCCCCTGGACCACATTTGCTCACGACCTCGGCGCAGACGTCGCTGCGCCTGCAAAGCGCTCGACTCCCTATCTCCTCCGGCACCTTTATCACCGAGAAAGAGGTGGGGGGAACTGGCACAGCTGAATTTTGGGATGCACGTGCTTGGCCTCGCTGAGCTGCTGCCGAGCGGCATCACAGCCCCAGCTGCCTGCACGGGAGACCAGGACCGCTTTGGCTTATATTTTTGCACGATGCCTGGAAAACAGGTGACATTGCTTGGTGCGAAGCTGTTAACCCTTAGGAAGTGCAGTCATCGGGCCCACACGATGTGTCCTCACAGCTACCCAGCTCTCCCACCCAAAAGCACAAGCAATTTGCAGCAAAACCAGCAATCACCGCATCCCTGTTCTCCAGGGGAGTGGTGTTTGGGGGTTTTTTGGGGGAGATTCATAGCACTGGGTGCCTGTCAGATCTCGGCGTGTTGCGTTGCAAGCCCCAAAAGCAACACGTGGGATCTAGACCTGAAACCACACAGTTGATGAGCATAAACCCAAGCAAGCAGCAACGGTACTCATCAAACCCTGTGTGCCCTGCATTAAATTCTGCATTAAGGATTAAGGAGGTTTAAGAGCCTTTACAAATTCTTGTACTTTGTGACAAGCCAGGATGGTTCCAGCAGCAGCTGTGCAAAGCCACCGCCGCAACGGCTGCTCTCCATGATGCTCTTTATATATATAACCTCAGTTTCTGCATCCAGCCCTTGTCCCCAAGCATTAAGGTTGCACTTGCATTAGTTACAAGGCACCATCCCGCAGCGCCCATCAATCCACCCGCGAGCGTAGGAGCGAGGAAAACACACGGTGTGGGTGTTGTTTAATGCACCACAGGACAGAACCGCCGTGCCGAGCTGATGAGGAGGCTACAAGAACCGGGACAGAATAGACAATGATGCACCGAGCAGCCGCGTCCACGTCCCGCGGTGACCGCTGCTCCGTGTGCCCGGCTGCAGCAGCCAGATACGCGACAATTCCTCGGCAAGTAAAGTTTCCTCCTAATCACATTAGCAAGCGCCGGGCCCATGCCCTGGAGCGGGTTTGTATCTATTTCAAAGCCTCTGCTTATTAAAATAAATTCACTATTGGAGCTGCAGGCTGCCTTGCACATATATAAGCAGGCGGCCTTTTGGGAGCGGGGTTTGGAGTCACAGAGCGAAAAGGGAGGAGGGGAGGTGAGAGCAAGAAGGGTTAAGGCTCCTTCCTTCCCTCCCCAGCCCAGGCAGAGCCTCTCTCAATCAGTGTGTGATTGCAATCAGCAGGAAGGTGCCGTTTGCATTAAACAGAGCAGACAAGGGAAGGAAGGGGGAAAAAAAAGAATAACAGGCTGTGCAATCTGCAAAATTTATGTAAAAATCGCAAACAACAATAAAAACCAGCTATCTTTTCTTTTTTTCATCTCTGCTTCCCCTTGTTATTCCTTTCCCCAAGGGCAGAGGAGTGGGATGGAGCAGGGAACCAGCACTTCCCCATCCCTCTGCCTGCACCAGCCGGATTACTGTACCCAAATCCTCCCTACCTCAAGCTCTGCAATCAGCCTGCTTTACTACTAATTTTCCCTCATGTTTTTTAATTAAATCCTCCGCTTCCTTCAAATACCAGTCAATGAACCATCCACATTTCCTCCAAATACCCTTGAAAACGTCGAATCAGGCAATCCAGGGCAAAGCCACCCAAAGAAATGTCACCGAAGAGATGGCGCCCGGAGGACACGCGGCCACAGCAAGAGCTGGGGTAAAACACAGAGAATTTGGCCACGGTGGATTGTTAGCATGCTCTGACCTGTGGTAGCAGCACCCAACCTGCTCATCGTCACTTCAGCAAGAAGGAAAGGACAGTCCTGAAGATGGCACTCATGGGCTGCCCTTCCCAAGCCAACCTCCCTCCCTGACCCTCCCTGATGAGACGCTGCCCAGCGCCCAAACCAGGAGGATTCCGAGATCCTCCAAGGTTGTCCAGGTTGGCCATGAAGTATGTCATCCCCTCTATGCTTGGCTCACGACAATGGATTTGAGGCCAAAGACCAAGGAAAAAAAAAGGAAAAAGCAAAAAGGAGTAACAGCACATTTTGTGAGAGGGCAGAAAAAAGGGGAAAAAAACCTTTTCTTTCATTGGTTTGACATTGGCTGCTTTTTGGCTTTGCTTGGAAGCATCACCAGGAGATGGGGGACCAGCAGCCCTGTTTTTTCTCCCTGTGCCAAGCTGGGACCGATTTATGTCTCTGCACTGGGACTCTATGGGAATCGGATGAAACGCGACAGTTTTGCTCGGCGTTTCGCTTTGAGAGCCGCGGCTCGTTTGAACAAGCGGCTCAAAGGGAAGGGAAAGGCCCTTTGAAGCCCCCCCTGCGGCTTGGGACTGCATCAAAAAGCCCCCGTGAGCCCTCGGCAGGTTGAGAACACCCTCATTCCCTTTGTGCCGGGGCTCGCTCGCACCTCTGCGGAGCATCGCCGAGAGTACGGGACTCAACCTACACAACCTCGCTGCTCCATGGGGTTGCTGGAGCCAGTTACAACCCCGAGCAAGCGAGTGCTTCATGTAGAGCCGCCAAGACTGAGCTATGCTGAGCCACCGAGAAGCCTTGGGCTTCCAGCCTCCCCACCAATGAGCCTTTCAAAGTCATCTTAGAATGTTGGAAAGGACCCACAAGGATCAAGTCCAACTCCATCTCCAACATCAGAGCAGCTCGGGGCACCAGCAGCTGGACCTTGAAATGAGCGGTTGGAAGGAATTTGATTAATGACACAGAGCAAGAGTGAATCCTAAGATGCATTTCTGTGCATTCACAACTCTTGTGGGTGAAGACCCAGCTTCAGCTCTATCTTAACCTCCTCCATGTCCTCAATTACCCAAGATTTGGCAATCCCGCTTGGCCAATCGCACATGCATAGGGGAATATTTTGTATTTAGATGGACTTAACGCAAAGGGAGATGGTGGGAAGGCATCGTTTCGAGCCTTGGAGGGCAGACAGAAGGATAACCAGGCCTGTGTTCCCCCCATCCTCGCATCACCTTGAGCACAGTGACTTTCACAAGCATCCAACCCGGGATGCTCTGCCAAGCAGGGCGTTACGAGGGCTGCAACTACAGGATCGGGCAGGACCCGTGATAACTATAGGCTTCATTAGACTCATTTATTAATTTATTTTGATAAGCTGTAGGTGTTAGCCTCAGGTGAGCGAAGAAGTGTCGGTACTGGGGATGAGGACGGGGTGATACGTTATTGAGAAATCCTCTATTTGTAAGCAGAGGGCTGCTCCTGTGCTCTATGCATTATTTATAGCCCTGCCTAGCGCCGCCGTTCCCCCTTTATCTGCCTTCCAAGGGGCTCGGTAAGAAAATGAATCTTTGACTCAGCAATTTTGATCCCAGCCAAATGAAAGAAAAATACACAACACACATACATATCAACCAAATCCACTCTGGGGAGGCGACGGGGAGCTAATCCAGCCCCCCGAGAGGCTGCAGGTATTGGCTCTCGGTGGCTCAGAGGGAAGAGATTTAGCTTGTATATAAACTGTCTGCGGCTCTTCCCCTTCTGCTGACCTCTACCACCGCGTCTGTCTGTCCTTAGGCCACGCATCGCTGAAGCAAACCCAAAGCCAGGCCTTTGGGAGAGCTTAGGAAGTGCCTAACACACTCTAGGGGCTGCCATCAATTAAATAAATCTGCACAATGCATCAAACAAATAAGTAAGTGGAGATGACTGAGGAGCTCCACTTTTTTTTCCCCTCTATATGCACATATGTACTTAAAGCCAATTTTTCAAGCAATAAAACACTGCTGAATTTTTTCTGCATGAAAAATTCATTCTGTCTCACAGCCATCTGAAGAGAAAATAAGCAAACAAATAAACATTTTCTTAGTGGAAAACATCACCATCGCTGATGAATCCTCCTAACCACACAGACACCATTTCCACCAGCCCTCACTGCCCCCACTGCTGGGAATGAAGAGCGGATAATACAACTATTAAAATAAACCAGCGATAATAAAGTAAGAGCATTAATCAGAAGAGCTTCTCGGAGAGAGGCGAAGGAGAAGGGAGTTATTCCTCTCCCCATCCCGGGGAATACGGCTCTGCCTGTGTGCAGGTATCCAGCCCCAGCCCCAGTTTGCAGCTAATTATCACCTCTTCCTCTCCCACATCCAGGTTCTTTATAAATAGTTCTTTTAATCAGGGCCGCTTCCCCCAGCGGGAGCCCATGTGCAATCCTCACACTGGTTGCAAATGGGTGTCCCAGATCTATTTTAGGGCTGTGCTGGGGGGAATTGCTCCCTGGAGGGCAGGTCCCCATCACCGCAGCACATGGTCCCCGGGTTGGGGTGGGAGAGGATGCTCCAGCAGCCTGATCCAGGAGGAGCATCAACATGGAGCGATTTTCCTTCCCCCTGGGATGGAAACTGCAATTCTGCTGCTTTCTGCAGGTGAAGGCACATGTGTCCTTAAGCAGATAAACCCGGACTGGAGAGTGATGCCAAAGACATTTGCAATATGTATCATGGAGATAAGTTGCATCAGACCCTGCTAGAGCGGGGAAACGACTCCTCCTTTCTCACCTTTCCAGCTCCTCTTGGTAAAGCCACACCTGGCAAATCCTCCCTGTGATAACAGATGGGAGAAGGGGCTCCTGAGCTCTCCGCAAGCCCGCTCCCAATTCAATGACAACAAACCCCCCTGTATCTGCATGCCCCATGAAATATCATCCTTAAAAACAACCAAACGAGCGCAAAACTCTTCTCTAAGATTTTTCAGAGGGGCAGATGGTGGTTCAGATGCTGGCGGGTGGTCTCCCTCGCCCCGCAGCCGTCCCCCCGGGGTGACACGGCTCCCGCTCCGCCGTGCCTTTGGCTCGGGGACAGCTCTGCTCCACCAGCTGGTGGGGAGACGAGGTCGAGCAGGCGACAGCCAGCGCCGCCTCAAATCCATCGCCAGACAGGTGGAGCAGGCTGGGCTTTTTTCTTTTTGAGACATTTGCTGCCCGTTAAAAGTCCTTCCTAGCACAGAAAACGTATCCTCTGCCACCGGCCCGGCACAGAGGTGAGCTCGGCAGCCCCAGCACAGGAGATGCGCTCGTTATCAAAGACCAGAAAAACATTAAAATAATTGAAAAAGTAAATAAAAGTGAGGCGGCAAAGGAGAATGAGCCTGGCCGTGCCTTCTGCTCATTAGGAAAGGGGGGCACTTAACACTACACAGACAGCAAATTAGCCTTTAATCATCGCCCGAGTTCGGTTGGTTTTATCTGCAAGCGCGTTTCAGCCCCGGCTCCTCTATCGCACCAGCAGCCCTGGGGACTTCAGCTTGACTCCTGTTTATTCCCCAGCTGCTTTGTTGTCTCAGATCAGCAGAATTAGGGAGCTGCCTCGGCAGAAGATACTTCTGTGCAGCCAGCGAGAAGTTCACACAGAAAATTGATATTCGCTGTAAATTATTTTGGATGATTTACTGGAATGAATTAACTCGCCGCGACGCAGGGAAAATTCCAATGCCGCTGCCGCCTGCCTCCCACCAGCAGCACCCATTGATAGCAAGGTTCAGATTACAGCTTCTACTTAATTTTGTGAGGATGAGGCTGGCAGCAGCTCCAAGAGCCTCCAAGGTTTGGGGCTGCAGCACATGCCCTGCAAAGCCAAACTGACCCCACACTCTCACATTGAGCTGCTCATCAAATTTGGGGTGGGGATGCTCAACTGGCATCCCGTGGGGATGTCCCAACCAGGGCACCAAAGTCACCCAAGGGGTCCCAGGCCCGTGCAGGTGTTTGTGACTCGGAGTGACCGCCAGCCAGCTCGGCAGAGGGTTACACCAAGTCAAGAGCATTTAGGGATTGCTCTCGGGCCAGCCCTGCTCTTGCCTCCACTGCGCTGACTTTGACGGGCTTACAAGAGGGATGAACTCAATCCCTCAATCCTGGATTTCCCTCCCACCACCTCCCCTGGCCCTAAAATATGACGAAGCATTGGTTTGGTGGGAAGACAGAGTCCTTGTGCACCCAGAACTTCCTCAGCCATCCATCCACCCACCCACAAATGGCAAAACCAAGAGGAAAAGGTCCCTCCACTCCTGTATTTGGCCGGGGAAGAGGAGGAGGTTGGCTACAAGCCGCCTCGACATTTCCTGCGTCCTGGGCTTGCTCAGAGCCCTGCCTAATCCCTTGAGTAGCTTAAAGCATCCTCAGGGATCCTCTGCTTTACACGCTGAGCCCTGCAAAGCCAAGAACAGCCAAGGACACTCGCTGCACCCACACCCCATGAGTGAAGATGCCCAGAGGCATCGCTGCCCATCATAAACCCCATTTTTAGGGCTCACATCCTTCCCCGAGGCATAGGACCCTCTACTAAAGGCAATATTGATTTTCACTCTCCAGTTAGCCCAAGGTACTGGTGTCCATGGGGCAGGAATTATCCCGTATTTACCCCCACGTCTGCATGCTGGGCTCTGTCACCCCCTCCCCACGGGGCACCCGCCGCTGCCAGGCGCTGTTTGCCCATGGTCAGTTCATGTAATAGCCTGTACATAACCGCCTAAATGCTGCAAACTCTTTGAAATAAGCACGGAAATTGCTTTCCAGGCTCCAGCAGTTTCTAAATAATGGATGTTTAAGATAATAATAATAAAAAAAAAAAAAAAAAAAAAAAGCAAGTGACATACAAAGTGGATTCCAGGGGCCGGGTGGGGGGGAAGTGGAGTATGTTCTCAACATGAACCTCCAAGAAAATCTAAAACAGCACAGAGGGAGCGAGCTGGGACCAACAACCACAGGCTGCAGCTGCCAGTTTAACCCTCTCTTGTCACAGAGCAAACCTGATTTTCCTGCACCCCCTCCCAGCTCCTCTTCGCTTGATATTCTGCCTGAATGCAGCTGTAATATATTGTGTCAGTGCAAAATTTGGGCTGAAAAATGTGCTGTCCTTCAGGGCATGTCTGGATTGGATTGGAGGGCCGAGAGGAGGAGGCGGCTGAGTTGCATTTGGGCTCAAGAGATGGAAGGGAACTGAAAAAATCTGGAAGGTATCAACTTCTGGCTCCCTTTATTAGCCCAAAGACATCCTTGGCTGCTACTCAAAGCGAAGGCTGACTGAACTGCTCATTCCTGTATAGCCACATCATCTACACGACTTGATTTCAGCTGCAAAAGGACACTAGTATCCGCCTAAATCCATAAACCTCACTTAACGCTGGGCTCGCAGCTGGGGTGCATGTGATGGGCACCTCCCAGGCTGCAAAAAGGAGGAGGAATGTGCTTTTCCTCTTCAACAGGTACCTAAAGCTCAATGACCAGGGGAAAGGAAAGTTTTGGGGAGCTGAGTGATGCTCCCCACTTCTGCAGCGGGTTCCCCCCATCAAAGCAGCCCCTGGGCACCCCGAGGGCAGCGAGACGGACCGGGAGGGATGCTCGATTTAATTACAGCCAGCGCGCTACCTTTATGCGTCGTCCAAATTATACACGCACACATTGTAATTCACTCAAAGGGGCTTTTTCACTCAAGTCAGCAAAATGAAGAGATTCAATTACAGCCTTTGACTGGGCCTGCTTATTGTTATTTATAATACAATACATCCTGCTAGGGAGCGAGATGTCCACATGCTGAAATGTTGGCTGGTTAACTGAAACACCAGTGCTAAGATTGCATCTTCTGGCATCCCCGACACCGGGTGGTGTCGTCTACCTGCTGCACCGTCACACAGCGTCACTGTCCCCAAATGCCACCAGTGGCAGGAGCAGACCTGTGAATAACCACTGACTCCTGTGCTCCAAACCAAACAGCCAACGGGGGGTTTCAAATGAATCCTGGATGAGTGCTTGCAGGAGAATGGCTCTAGTTTTGAAGAACAGCATGGGGAGGATCCATGGTTGTACCCTCTGAATGGTTTCAGACCCAGCTACACTTTACAAGCAGAGATTAATATTATTTTTTCCGCCCCTCTCGCTCCATCTGTGATGGAGTCACACCACCCCAGTTCTTTCTGCCCCTGCCTCGTTGTTAGGGAAAGGATTATGAGGTTGAAAATGAACTCATTAGCTGCTGCCGGGGCACAAAGCAGGAGAAGTGGCTTTGTCCTCCTGGAGCAGGACAGGCTTTGCCAGGCTCAGCTTAGTGCCAAGGATTTCGCATCTCACCCAGATCACGGCACAGCGGGGATCATTTCCCAACGCCGCCAACTTGGGCGGCAAACCCACGATCACCGACAGCAGCTTCTCAAGAGAGCACAAGCCCAAACAAGCATTTGCCCAGCCCCTGTCTACTCCTCAACCCCCTTGGGGGCAGCACATCACCTAGTCCTGGCTCCAAATAATATGATATAGGGAGCCCATAGGATGATCGTTGGCTTCTCCTCTCTCCATCTGGTCCTGAGGACGACCCTTGAAAACCATATAGAGACATTTCTGGTGAATCTGGCTTCCTCCTTCCTAAAGTGGAAACAAACCCAGGCGATAATCGGGAGCAGAATGACGGTCCCCGTGCCCATCCCGGCTGGCGGAGGGGACACCCTCCCCATGCAGGCAGCGAGACGCCAGCGCCGTGCAAATCTCTCTCCCCTTCCTTGGCAACTTCATCTCTTGATCATTTCTGACAGCCCAAGTTTTGTCAGCCAGACACATTTAAAGGAAAAAAATAAAATAAAATAAGAAAAGCGGAGCAAGGCAAAGCAAGTTGGAGATGAGACTGGGGAGGGGAGAGGGAATAAGAAGTAGGAGGAAAGGAAAGGTCCCTGGAGATAGCAGTGAATATGTAAACTTTCTCGATTTCCTCTGCCTACTCATACCTCTGTGTGTTAACAACTAGACAGACATCTTGTATATATTTGATAAATAAGCCTCTCCATTTATTCAGGGGAGTGAATTTGTAGCTATTATGATTCAAATGGCATGACAGGTTCTGGATTGTTGTATTTTTTGCTATTGAATTTACAAAAAAGGCAACATGAAAATTGCAAAATTCAAAGCAATTTTCTTTGGCTATGGATCCTCACAATGCACAGAGAGATAGATACAGCTATATATATATATATATAAAAAAATACAAAAGCCAGTCCGAGTGCCTCTTCCCTTGAGACAGGAGGATGAGGGGTGCAATAAATAATTTAGAAATTGCTACCATCACTTGATTCAGAGTGATGGATCTGGCATGTGTTACAACAAGGCACATGCTGTATTCATTACCCATTGAGCTACATTTTAATTTCTCCCTCATTAACCTTATCTGTGACTGGGGTTGTGCATCAAGTCAAATCCTTCGGATGTCAATCAATTCATTAGACGGTTGTTTAGTTTGTCATATGTGCTGTTATCGCTTATTAGGCTGCCACGCCGATCAATCAATCAAAAGGAAGGAAGGAGCTGGTTGGAAAGGGACACGCTGTGGCGGGCAGGGATGCTGGGATGCTGAGATGTGGGCAGGGATGCAGGCAGGGATGCTGGGATGCAGGCAGGTATGCAGGTTGGGATGTAGAGATGCAGGCAGGGATGAGGGCTGGGATGCTGGGATGAGGGCAGGGATGCAGGCAGGGATGCAGGGATGTGGGCAGGGATGCAGGGATGCAAGCAGGGATGTTGGGATGCAAGCAGGGATGCTGGGATGCGGGCAGGGATGCAGGCTGGGATGCAGGGATGCAGGCTGGGATGCTGGGATGAGGGCAGGGATCCAGGCTGGGATGCAGAGATGCGGGCAAGGATGTGGGCAGGGATGCAGACAGCATCCATGGAGGGGGCTGCCTGGAGCAGAGCCCACACCTCAATAAGGAGCATTAACATTTTGCAAAGCAGAAGGGGGGAAAAAAAAATTCAAAGAAATTCAAATAGATCCCATTAAGTGTAGTTGAAAACCACAGCTTTGATTCAGATCACTGAAGCAAACTATAGGCATGTAAAAATAATAATAAGGTTAGCTAAGTGTTTACTGCCAGGGGCTGAAAACTTAGCACAAAGGACGTCATGCCACCCACCCGCCGGAGCAGAAAGTCTCTCCTCCTCAGCAGTCCTGCCTCTTTCCACCTGAGACTTGCCTCCCATCGAGTTCTTCAAGCCTCCCCTGGTCAATCAATGGAGCTCTGGGCTGGTTGGATCCACATTCCCACCCAATCCCACCTCCTTGGCGTTGCCTTTCGAGCATCATCACCATGAGCGAGGATGAAGGCACATGGATGAGCCTCACCCGCTCTGCTGGGAGAGGGGCCAGCACCCCCAAAACCATTTCCATCAAGGCACAGTGAGTTTGGATTCATTTCTTTGGCTACCAGCAAGTCTTTGTGCAGAAACCTCCATTCCAGCCCAAAACCCCTGCATGGAGCACCCAAAACCAGTAACAGCCCAGCAAGGGGCTGCGGGTGATGCTACACAGCCCAGCTGCCCATCGATAACACTGAATTCTCACAGAGAGGAAAAGAAGGACTCCTGTCTCTCTCCCGTGTCCTTGTCCAGCAGAAAACCCAACACAGACACAGAGTGATGGGTAAAACAGCATCCAACAGCCCTCAGAGACAGGTGAGGTCAAAACTGCATGTGGATGCTCAGAAAACATCTCAAGGGCTCCCTGACCTGCCATAGGATGAAGGTCACTCCAGATGCCGCCGGAAAAGGCGTGATTTGCGCTAGGACTTGCCACAGAAACCCTTCGTTTCCCACCAGCAGGAATGTTTGCAGATGAGCGAAAGCTTCCAGAAGGCTTGAGCACAACATCCATATTTTTCAGGGGCTCGTCTGAACTCGTCAGCACATCTTAATTGCTGTCGGCGCGGGGGAACGACAGACTTTCTGCACGTCTGCCGAGTGTGTCTGCCTGCTCGGGGAGGAGGAAAAACCACCGGCATGCGGCCCCAAATCCTGCAGGCTGGAAGTTCGGTCTCCTCCGTGCACAATCTGTCCCCGGGGCTCCTCAGCTGTTTTTACAGGAGGAGACAGGGAGAGGGAACGGAGCCAATACCGGGAATCGCGCCGGCGCTTGCCAAAATATGCGAGTGCCGTGGAGGAACCCACGTTCTGCACAAGCCGGCGCCGGAGCCATCACACACCGGTGCCTTAGGTGCCTATGACAGCGTGGGGACACGCGGCGAGGTTGCTCGAGGACAGAAAGGGCTTCCCCGAGAGCGGGGAGGGAGGTGGCAGCCGAGGGACCGCATGTCCCTGCCGGCACCCGGGAGAAACTTGGAGCATCAGTTAATTTGTCATCATGGAAACGGGCAGCCCGGGTCAGCGGCTGTTGGCGGGGGAGTCGGGGAGCGCTGCTGGCTGTGATCTGTTCATCCTTTTCCTTTTTGTTTTTTCTTCATTTCTTTTAAGTGGATTTAATTTTAAATAAAAAAAAAAAAGCTGCATTGATAAGGAATTTACTGGGGCAAAATGAGATTACACCGGAGCACGGAGTAGCTAAGAGCAGCAGCATTGCTGGGGATGCAGAGGCTGCTGCTTATACTATCTCACTATCATCACATATATCCTTCTATCTTATCTATCTAGCACCGTATATACCCTTTAGCTCGCCAGCTCTCACAATCCGTGCCCTCTATCCATCATCCACCTATTCATCAACACACATCCAGCTCTATCTACCTAGCCATCACTATAAATATCCCATCCATCCATCTCTCCCAATCTATCTCTCATCAGAGAGACCCTTTCCCTACCTACCTTCATATATATACACATATATATCTACAGACACATCTCCCCGTCTGTCTATCCGTCATCAGCAGAGTGTTCACACCTCCTCTCCCCTTCCAAACCCTTATCCCTCACCGCACGTATCCTTCTATCTGCTGGCCCATCCATCACAGCCGCTCGCTCGCAGGGGCTGGGGTTTGCCTCTCTGCTCCATTTACTGCCTGAAGACACCAGATATTTTGCCATGGAGCACCAGATCCGTACCCTGTCGAGCAATGGGTCCCCTTCTCCTGTGCTCTGGTAGCTCTGGAGGGGACACACACAGGCTGGAGAAAGGAAAAAGCGCCTGATATGAGCAAAAGCAAACCATGTAAAACACAGACAACCACTTGTAACCGAGGTGCTGAGCATCTTCTGCCAGTGCGCAGCAAGGATTTCAAGTCAAATCCTGATCTTCGTGCAGGGGAAGAGCATCAGTGCCACCTGAGCATCCTGCCCACCTCTTTGCAGGGCTGTGTCAAATCTCCAAAATCCCACATTCTCTCCCCAAAGCAGCCACCAAAACCCTTCTTAATGCCATAACCTGCCCCTTCCCAACCAGCAGCCTCAGCACAGGATGGTGGTGGGGAGGGGGGATGATGTTCACGAGCGGCACCGAGACACAAAATTTTCCAGAGAGGAGAGAAAACACACAAGCGGTGCTTAAAAACTGAAAGCTGTTACTTTAATTACGGTCTTTCTGCTTTATCACCAATAGCGTTTCTCACACATTCATCAGCGAACCTGGTAATAAATCAATCGCGGGTAGCCAGGAGCTGCAGTCTGGCTCCTTCCCTTTCTCTTCCCTGCTCCCTGCGAGCTCTCACGCCATTAGTATGCAGTCCGGCACCGCCAGTCTCTGCATTTCTCATCGGCTTTGGACTGGAGCTGGTATCAAGCGGATGCCCCCAGCGCAGATTTCACGCCGCCAGCTTGGGCTGCGGGGAAGGCAGGAGCTGCTGGAGGGGATGGCAGACGTGCCTGCAGCTTTTGGGGCACGTCCCCAGCCCTACCTGCACCCCAGATGGATATTTCTGCACCCCGGACGGGTATTTCTGCACCCAGGAGGTTGTGGGGGTGTGATGGGGCAGCTGGGCAGGCTGGGTGCTGCCAGCGGCTGCTGTGCAGGTTCCTGCTCCGTCTGCTCCTTGTTCTGTGCCCAGAAATGCTGACGGCAGGGCCAGGGCACACAGGCTGCGCAGGGGGACAACAAACCCCATTTCAGGTGCAAAATGTTTTCCATGCACTGAGATCGGTGTCTAACGCACCTTATCTGCCATTGAACCCAGTCAGAAAACTCCAGTCCAGGGAAATAAAAAAACCCCATCGGGCTGTTTTGTGATGCCTTTGCTATGCCCTTGCACTTGGGGCAGCCACAGAAAGCATCTCTATCGTCCCATACCCGGGCAAGCCAAATTTACCAAATTTCCAAGCCAGCTGGGACAGTGCAAAGGACCCAACACCCAGCTGTGCTGCACGGTCTATTTCTACACACAGGAATTGCTGGGGGGGCCGCTGCATCCCTCCCGAGTGCCACCACAACCCCGGACAATGCAAAGCGTTCCTGTCCGGAGAGCTGGAGGAGGATTAGCATGGGGAACCGAGGACAAGGACGATGAACCCGGCTGAGGTTCTCCCCTTGCCCCTCGCAGCACTTCATTACCTGCCGCTTCCCATCAGCCACCCCAGCGCCGCACAGATGTGCGCAGCAGCAGCCCAGATGTGCGCGGCTGGCGAGGGAGAGGGAGCAGCCGTTCTCTCGCCTCCAGCTCCCCTGCTCCAGTGACCCCCAGTCACCCCAGCGTCTGCTCCGCAAAATGAGGAGAACAGGCTCCCTCCAATTCCTACCGGAGCCGGTGTGCAAATCAAATTGACCTTGAACACTAATTGGCCCTCTAATTAGCACTCTCGGCAGAGAAGGAAAGGACCAGGAGGAGGCTATCTTTTCAGAGGAGGCAGCAAAGCCATGGTTGGGGGAAGAAGAGCAGCCGTCCCTCCACGCTGTGTGTTTTTGCGTGGGTTAAAGGCAACATCTGCATGTTTAATTCTGAAAAATCCCCTCCCTGAGACCAATTTTTGGGAGCAGGAGCTGGCCTGAGGCTGGGACCACAGCCCCAAGGAGAGCATCCTCAGGCAGAGGTACCGCACAAGCATCTTCCTGGGACCAACCGCATCTTTCCCTGGGACCACCAGCATCTTTCCCTGGATCACCAGCATCTTTCCCTGGATCACCGGCATCTTTCCCTGGGACCACTGGCATCTTCTCCTGGGACCACCGGCATCTTTCTCTGGGATCTCCCCCAGCCCGATGCCAGCAGATGAGGTCGTCTCCAGCCCTCCCTACCCAGGGTTTGCATCTCCATCACGCACAGACCGTCTCCTTCCATAACTCTCTCGACCTCCCACACCGACACACACATTTCCCTCTGCTTATCCCCTCCTTTAGGAGCTCTGGGTTTGACATTTTCCATCTACGGTTATTTACAGGAGGGTAGATCCGAGGAACCGGTCACAGGCGATTTCCCCTCGCTGCCGGCACGGAGCGCAGGAGCCAGATACCTCGCTGCAGATATCATTAATTCTGCAAATCCCCAAATCCCACCCTCCTGCCACCCCTCGTCCTGGGGAAGATGGAAACAAATGTGCTAAACTTGACAGCAGCCACAGCCCCATAGGAGCCCCCACAGCCCCCGTCTCCTCCAGATTGTCCCCCCAGGACAAGGGGAGCCCCATGGACCACATCCCACGCATCCACATGGGCAATTAGATGTCGCTTCTATACCCACCAAGCTGTCCCAGTATAACCCAGTGCCCCCACCTCGCTGTGGGAGCGGGATTGAATGTGCCATCCCCGTGAGCTCCCAGCTCACCAGCTGCTGCTTTCTTCTCCGTGTTGCTTCCCTGACCACAACTGCTCTTTAATTATTTGATGTCTCTAAAATACCTCGAGACTCTGCATTGGAAGGGAGATGAACCGCACGACCTAAAATTGGTCTTTTCCATCTCAAACTTTGTGCATTTTATCCTGGGATGAAAGGAGCTCTATTAGGCAAAGCATCAGTATTATTAGATTTCCTTGGAGCCCTAACAAACGGATATTAGATTATTACTGCAGATGCATTTCTAAGGCACTCATCACCAGAGTATCTAGGCATCAATTACACAGATTTAGAGATAAAAAAATGCTTCTCCCAAGAGAACAGGGTACAAAACCCCTTCTCTTTTTGCCTCCGTTCCCCATTTCTTCCAAATACGTTCAGCTCCCTCCCACTGCCTTGTGCAGAGCCATTGCTGCTTACAAGGAAAGCTCTCCGGTTGATGGGCAACCTTTCAATCTTTGAAACATCTGAAGCAGCAAAAGCTTTTTGTAAAGACTGGCAGGAGTCAGCTGAAGAGATTTCAATGTGCAAATGGACATAAAAAGATGCAAGAGGGGGAATGAAACGCCGGGATTGATTGTTCTAAGGACAAAGGATTTGCTATTAGGTGAGGTGACCCGATGGCCTGGCTCCAGCACCTACAGGTTACACCGCACAGAAAGTTGGTTTTCCTTTAGGGGTGAATGGAAAAAGCTGCAAAGTTTAGGGTTTGACTGCGCTGATAACGTCTCTGATAATTCCCCCCGTTACTATTGCCATTATGCTACCCTCTCGCAACACCACAGGAGTTGTGCTGGGTATTGAACATACAAATCCACAGCTGGAAGCGCTTAAAGGCTGAAGAAAAAAGATCAAAAGTTGGAGAGGGAAAACAAGAATGGGTTTCTTGCCCTTCCAGCTTACCAAGCTTCCAAAAAGACTAAATATAATTACGTATACGTGTTCTTTAATTTCAACAGCTAGTTCTAGATATTGATATTTGGCCCAGTTTCAAAGCAAAGCATCAAACTGATCACTTTCTCTGGCAATGTCACACCAAGCCCATTCCAACCCCCAAGAAGATGACTTATTAATACTCCCAAGAGATGTTTCCAGCCCCTCTCACAAGCTGCCAGAAGGGGCAAAACCCAACCAAAATCTCCTACCTCTTTTTCCAGGCACAGCTTTGTCCTGCCTCTGCAAGCCAAGCCCACCTGCTCAGCTCCATCACAAAGCACCTTCTGCATCGCTGGTGGAGACAACGCCGGCGGCTCTGGCAAGCCCAGCTTTGTGCATCGGCCAGAGCAGCCGCCACACGGAGGGGAAAACTGTTCCATTTCAATAAAGAGCTTTCAAAAGTGCCTTTCTATGGACAGGACTCCAACTTGGAGCCAGGACCAGGGTCTCCCCCTGCAATCTCTCTCCAAGGAGGGCACAGTTAGCAAAAGGACCACAAATCCAAGAAGAAGAGCATCACTCCTGCCCCCCGCCCTCCCAACCCCACGCACGAGCCACCAGAGCATCACCACCTTCGGTACCTGTGCTGAGGAGGAAAAGATATCCCAGCTCATCACCCACCCTGCACAGATTTATAATGAAGAGGAGGAAGGGCCCCTGAAGGTTCAAAGACCCATCCGTTCCTCCTCTCCTCCATCGCGAGCATCTCTCCGTGTTTCACGAGCAACCTCAGAAATCAATGCTCGCTGAATCACAGTTAGTTCCTTTGGTTTATTTATTATTTTCCCAGCTTGAACTCCAAACCTCCTTCCACCCAAGGAGAGCGAGGGAAGAACCACCCAGCGTTTCACAGGCAAAACACCTACAGGGAGAGTGGGACAACGTCAGGACATGTCAAGGACAGGAGACCTAGACATGTAGCTTTGGGTGAGCAATCAGGTGATGGATACAAGATATGGGAGAAGGGGGCCTCTGTTGAACAGGGGATTTCTTGGCTATTTTTTCCAGTTTGTGCATCTCTCGGGCTGCGCCCGATGCACCGGCACTGCTGTACGTCTCCTGTGATGACAGGTTAAAGGAAAAAAGCAGGCGGTTATCAAAAAATCCCCGGCAGCAAGGACAGAGGGGCACCGGGGCACATGTCCTGCTCTGATTTCTTCACCGGGGATGTCTCTCCATCAACCTTTCCATGCATTAAACTGCCGCCTTTGCCCCAGCGAAGCATCCGACGCTTCAGGTCAAGGACCACGTCTTTGAAAGGTTCCCGTCCTGGCTCTGCCTGCAGCGACTTTGGGCAAGTCACGGGAACTCCTGTGCATCAAAGGGACACAGACCAAGCAGGACCTTCCCCAAAACTGCCAAGAAAACCCTCCTGCAGCATCACAACCCGCTTATTCCCCTGCCAGGGCTCACCCCTGCAAAGTTAATTTTGCAAAGACGGCAGCGCCTGAGCGGGGCTCTCCAGAAAAGCCAATTTCAACCATAAAAAGCTGATGGGATTTCAATGTGGAAAGAGGCAGAAAGGGGCAGGGGTGAGAGAGCCGAGTGCGTTCCAGACGATCGCTCCGCCAACACGAACGTGCGGATAAATAGCCGGTGCCGACAAGTGTTGAGAAATACCTTTCCCTTGCTCCACACTGAGAACTGCAACCTAATAATATCCCATGTGCACCCCCCCTTCTCCATCCCTCCCCCACCCAATTACCAAGCCTGACATTATCCGTCATCTTCCCTTTGTGTCGGTGAGAATCCAAACGCAGACGCCGGGAAATTAATAATAATTGTTGTGTCAAAATGCGGGATGTAATCAGGATGCGGCGTGGAAGCTAATACAAACACAAACAAATGGTATTTATCCTCCCGAAAGATCCCTCCCCTCCCTTCCCTAAGGGCCGCTGATGATAATACTCATGGAAGAGATGAATCAGTGCTAATATAGGGATTAGGAATAGATCCCAAACCCCAGCCTGGGCTGCAATCAAAAGGAGCGCTCTTAATTGAAATTAGAGCTGGGATTTCTGCGCCTCTGCAGAGACGGGTTAAGCCCATCGGGGCTAAACAAAAGGGAAAATAAAAATAGCATCTTTATTCGGGAACAAGAAGGTGAGCAATGAGGTAAAAAAAGATCCTCTCTGGCTTCGGCACACCTGGTTTTCTCTCTCTTTTATTTTTGAGGCTGGGTTTTGTCCCAGCGCCCGCTCCTCATGCAGGCATCTCTCTGCCTTTGAGCTCCAGTGTGGGTTCGAAAAGGATATTTCGAGATCAAACCGTGCCCCGATGAAACCCGGGATGAGCTGAGCTCGGGGTCCTGGTCCCTTTCCTCAGAGTTTTTACCGCTCCACAAGTGAAATGTGCTCTTTACCCTGATGCTCACACCAGCAAAGATAAGTGCCTTTGCTTTTATTCCTTTTATTCGACAGCCGTGGCATGTGGGCACGGAAGGTGAGGGACAGAGCACCAGAAAAAAGGCACAACTCCTGCTTTTATTGCTGCTTCAACCCCCCTGCGCCCTGGGACCGACATCCTAAGTAGCAGAAACACAACTTCAGCTTGCCCCCAACCAGCAACCCCGGAGCTCAGCTTATTTGAGAAATGGCCTCAGAAGGGCTGAATTCTTCCTAAATCGCGGTCCCAGGCACAAGGGATGCTTTGGAACCAAGGACTTAATGGCAGCATCTCAACTTTCTCTCTTCCCAAAGGTCTCGGTGATGAACTGACTCCTCTTACCTTCTCTCTCCCAGCTCTAAGCATCACCCCGAGTGATCCCTTTCCATGGATGTTACTCAAGGGAATCTCGCACACACGAGAAGCAGAAAACGGGATCCAGCCACTGTTTAGTCCCATGAGCCTATTAGCAATTGCTGTGCTTTAATTCCAAATTAGACTTTGCTTCTAAAAACAGGTTTCTTAATTCTTGGCTTTGGAACAGTACCACAATCTGTGCCTTCCGTTAGCAAATATGAACCTAGACTAAAACCAGCCTAAAAATTAACCAGACAGCTCCAAACACTCCTGGTCCCAAGTCATGGTTGGGATTTGGCTCTGACCTTTGCCAATCTCACCCAAGCTTCCCCCACCTCCAGCCTCCTCTGTCCATGGCCGAGCTGTGCAAAAAGCCCGGCCAGGAAATCAAATCATATTTCCAGAGCTGAGAGGCAAAGGGAAAACCCTCTGCAAGCCTGTGCAGACTTAATTCATCTGCTCGGCAGCGGCGGGTCCTGCAGGGCAACCCAAGGGGCTGCAGGTCAAGAGAGACTCAGCGGAGTATGGCCGGTTAGAGATGACTTAGACACATTCCTATTCCCCGCCTAAATTTTCAGCATCTCCACAGTGCTTTCTCCGGGAAAAGTCAGCACAGCAGCAAACACGAGTGCATTTAGAAAGACAAAGCAGCAAACACCGGCACCGCTGTTCGCCCCGGCTGCGTCGCTGCGCGGTGATGCTGTGGGTTTTACAAGCCTCCCTGCATCCCGGCCAGACTTTGATTTATCCCCTCGAGCTGCAGAAAGCTTTGCAGACACTGAGCTGACTCGACGGTTGTAACCACCAAGATTTTAGGCGGTGATCTGGTTATATGGAGACCAGAGTTTTGAAGACCGCCCATAAAATTCCGCCGTAGCTTTCGTTTGTACACTCAATTATGAGTGCGCCAGCTTTGGATTAGCCTTAAGACCAGGCTTTGAGAGCAGCTCTGAAGAGCCTGGCTCATCGTGTATTGAGCCACTGAATCCAGTGCAGGTCTTGAGGCCAGTCCAGACCTAAATTGATTTTAAACACAGGCACCATCTAGAAACTGGGTGCTTTCACAGCCAGCTGCATTTGGAGCTGATTTGGTTGGTTTTTTCCATCAGGAGTTCAGCGTGTGCAGACAAATGAGCTCCCCAAGGTTGCTCAGCAAGATGAGGATTCATCTCATCCAGCTCCCAAAAATTCGGCTGTCTGGCACAATGCAGAAATCTGGCTCCTCCATCAGGAACAGAGGTTGATGCTTCTAAAAAACCAAAAACCACCTATTTAAGGATGATATAAACTGAATTTTGGCACTGCTAACCACCCTGGGCTGGACCACAGCCTCCATGCCCCAGAGCTCCTGTAGCTAATTATGATACTCCACCTAAATAAAGAGACTTGGAAAGTGAAGACCTGCAAAGTTCTCATTCCTCCTGCCACCTCTACCCATGCACTTGATCCCCAGGTTGATTTTCCCATCTGTAGAGCGCATGGCTATGCTGTCAGCATCCCAAAGCTGGACCACCTCCAGGTCCTGCCTCCGGCTGCTCCACCCCCCCACTGAGCCCATGTTGAGCCTCTTTGATCCCTTCTCAAGTCACAAATGACACCGGCAAACGAGGACGAGCCTGCAGGACACGGGCGCTCGGCAGCAAACCCGTCGCCACCGGGGCTCGAGGCTGGATCATGGATTGTTGCGAGCATGAAAATTCATTCATATGAATTTGGAATATAATACCTGACACAAGATGTATCGCTGCTGCCACACTGCAATCCCAGATAAGGACACAGCAGTAACAGATGGAGGAACAAGGCACTTATCTTGTTAGCTGATGGATTTATCTCTCCTTCCCCCACCCTTCCCTACATATTCCATAGTGTGCAGAGAGCCGCGTTCCTCAGCAGAGCAGCATATGGAGCATGAATTGATTTCTTCCTAACACCCCCTCCACACTTTAATTCAATAAGAGCTGGAGTGGCAGATAAACAGCTTGTTGTGCTAGGAAAATTTCAAAACAGTCAAGAAAATGTCAAACTGTCTTTTTTATGAGTGCCTTTTTTTTTTTCCCTCCTTTTTTTTCCCCCTTCTTCTTTCCCCCCTCTGGGATGCCCAGTGATGAGCTGTGTGTCCAGGGACAGCAGCTCCTCCCCGCTACCAGAGCATCTTCCGCCAGGCCAGCCCATGGCAGACGGTGGCTCTGGTCCCATCCCTGGATGGAAACTGGGAACAGAGCGGCTCTG
This sequence comes from Streptopelia decaocto, assembly GCF_964273445.1. Taxonomy (NCBI): domain Eukaryota; kingdom Metazoa; phylum Chordata; class Aves; order Columbiformes; family Columbidae; genus Streptopelia; species Streptopelia decaocto. The sequence goes on along the minus strand of NC_138676.1, from coordinate 3,447,874 downwards.
GGTAAAAGATTAGGCAGATGGTTTCATCTGGCAGCTCCCTTAATCTCATCACTGGAGCTGGTAGAAGTTTTCAATGTGATCTCTCTTTCCTTCTCTACCCTCACCCCATTCAAAATGTCTTTTTTTCCCCAAAAAATAAAGACACATATTTTTGTGGTTTTGTGGTTTCTTTGTTAGGCACGAATAAAAACTTTTCCAAAAAAAAATATTCCATTTTTGGTGTTCTCACCCTCTCTTTCAGCGCTTTATTTTAGCTCTGAAAAGGAGGAATTATTAGAAATGAGGGGAAAAAAAGGTACAATTACACATTTTCTGGATCTTGCTTAAAAAGATGGAGCGTTTTGGAAATAGCTGGGACTATTCTGAAGACCCCAAGGTGCCTCGTGTGCTCTGCCCTGCAAACCCCTGTGCGATGCTGCCTTTGCTGATAACCTACACAGAGGCAATGGCTGTGGTGTGGGAGTTCATCTGGGGATGCGCAGATCCTCCCGAGGGGACACCAGCCTGTCCCATGGCCCAAGGGTGCCCACAGACCTCCAGACGTGATGCCAAACTCAATGGATTCCCAACGACCTCAGCAGAAGATCTCACCCAACTTAATTAATAAAAACGTGCCCCTGAAGGAATGCAGGAGCGACTTTGTGTCGTTCCAAACTTCTGCGAAGTCTCTGTATGGATATAGGACCAACTTGCATATTGGGGGGGCAGAGAAGACCCCACAGACCCATGGTGAGATGCCACCAGTGGCCTCAGCACCTTGCCCAGGATGTAACAGCAGCACCACCTCATTGCCCAGAATTTGCTGCTCTAGGTCAAGCAAGGAACCGGCATCTGTAAACCCCAACCCAGGACAACATCGCTCACAGACAGGGAGGAGAAATAAAGGCAGACAGAAACCCATGGGGTGGGCAGAAAATGATGCCTGGGCTTGCACATCCCTGCAAGAGGCAAAGCAGCTGCTGCTAACACACTGCAGCAGCTCACGCGCATGCAGCAACTCTCGCTGTGCACGAGCTGGGGTTGTTTTCGGGGGAGAACAGAGCCCCCGTAATGTGTCCGAAGGAGCAAGGCTCCGTCCCACTGCTTTCCCACCTCCCCGCCGCGGTCTGGGAGCCGAAAAGCTGGTTCCCCACCCCCTCTGCAGCAGCGCGGTGCAGAAGGCTGCAGGATCCTGCAGGGAGCCAGCGTGTTTAGCATGCAGGAGAGAGCACCGAGCAAAAGCCCCGTCTCGTGCCATGGTGCATGGCCAGGAGCAGCAAAACGCTGCTGGAAGGAGCAGGAGGGCGGCTGGATTTGTAGCCCTGTTGCTGCTCCCCCTGTTCTTCCCTCCTTCTGCAAAGCAGGGCTTTGCTTTGGTGCCTAAGCTCTCTGCCTCAGTTTCCCTCTGCAAAGCGGCAGCGCGATGCTGGGATCCCACCGTCTCATTTGCCACAGCCCCAAAACTCCAAGCAGGAGCATCAGGGTGCCCATCTCTTTGCTCCATCCTTTCCTGCCTGTTAGCAGCTTCTGCCGGCTTGTGTACAGGACCCACAACCCCTAATGACAGCAACAGCACCCATGGGTGACACATCCTGGCCCTGCCACAGCCCTCAGTCCAGCCTTGAGCTCTCCCCAAACTGGGGCTCGTCCCCTCCCAGCCTTACCAGCATCCCCACCTTGTCCCTCCAAGGCCACTTTGGGGGGACACCAATGTGTTGCCACCAAGAGCAGCCGGTACCGGTTCGATGCGGGTGCCTCCGATCAGCTCAGCCCCCTGCATCCACCTCCCACCCCCAAAAAGGGCACATTGAGCCCCTGCTCCCCCCACATCGGGACCATTTCAAGCCAGTCTCTCGCCAAACACCCAATTACGGCTCCGTGGCCAAGGATGAAAAGCCGCTCTCAAGAGCATCCCTGTTTTCTCTCTCTCTCTTTCTTTTTTTTCTTCCGCTTTTCAAGGTTCCTTTTCCCTCCCTTCTCATGAGGTTAAAGAGCTAAAGACCAACTCAGAGACAGATAATAGAGTGACAGTGCCTCATAAAAAAGCAGCCGCAGCTTTGGAGAAAGCTGGCATACGGTGCATTAGGGATTTCTGTCGCGGCAGCTGGGAGTAACAGTGACCCTCTGAACTCAATTTGCTCCACAGCTTTAAAACCAAGGGAAGCCTTTGGACTGTCAAACTCCTCCTTTGGCTTCTGAGGGCGGCTGCAACCTCCAGCACGAGCTTTCGGGGCGCCTGGCGGCCTCTTGCTATGGGGTCAGGCCTGGGGATGGAGGTGGTATCCCAAACCCGGCACGGATGAGGTGAGGTGGGACGTGGTGCAAAAGGGGGTTCAACCTGCCCAAGAGGAGCCCTGGGGTGTGGATATATCTATTTAATCACTACAAGCTGGTAGCAACCCTTCAGAGGATTGCAGCCCCTGCTTGCCCCAACGCAGGCAAGAGCAAGGGACACACACACACAAGGTTCTTTCCGCCAGCAAATAGCTCAGTGCCGCTGCACAAACCTATCACATTCCCCTCTGCCGCCATCACCTTTTTTTTTTTTAAACGAGCAGAAATTCTTCCCACTACGCATTAGCGCCCAACGTAATGGTGCAAAGCATTTTTCATTTATCATCATAATGCCAGTCAAACGAACCCCCTAATAACATAAATGCAAGAGGAAAGCTATTAGAGTTTATTTGTGCAGTGGCTTTGAACTCGTCCCCACTGCTCCAAACGTGTCACGGGAGGGGATGGATGGAGCTGGCATCTTTAGGCCCTTTCATTGAAAGCTATTCCTCAACTAGGCAGAGCCTTTCCTTACAGACCATCGCAACCCTGCACGTGTTGCCATATTTGCTGAATTATCTAAAGTAATACTTAAAATAGTTGAAATAATCTGTTCTTGTTTAGAATCACAAGCAGCCATGAGATCTTGTGTGCCTTTCCAAAGGGGTAAAGCTGAGGTACAGAACACCACGCTCACCACCAGCTGAACATCTCCTAATTCCTTGCCCGCTATTTGTCCCGTGCACACCTGAAAATAGACGTTTCCCTCCCGCACCACACAGCCCTGCGTGGACTCTCTACCCCAGTTCTGCACATCTAAACATCATCAGAGCTTCTCCGATGTAGCTCAGTCCAGACCTTCTCCTCTGCAACCCACGGACCATCCATTCTAGGGAGACCCATGCTCGTGCAATAGCTCCACTGATGATGAGGCTCATTCACTTGCCTGGGTGCCAAAGCACTTGGAAAATTCAAGTAATTTGTCTACACAGCTCTTTGCTCTCCTTCGCTGCAGTCGCTCCCATCCCAGGGTTTCATCACAAGCATCTTTCCCTCCTGCCTTGCAGGTCCAGCCCCACCACTCCAGGTTTAGCCCTCAGCATCCCCAAGATCTTCCAAGCTGAACAGCTCTCAGCTCCGTCCTGCAGAGCCATCGCAAAGGCATTTCATTTTATATACGATAATTTCCTCATTAAGCCTAAATTAAATGCATATTTCAGAACCTACGAGTAAGAGCAAACTGTTCAGTCTTATGCTTTATTAAACAACAACAACAAAAAAATCTCCATGTGGAAAGAGCCTCGGTGCCAAACCACAGCCCTGCTGCTGGGGCCGAGCTATTCCCAACCCGACCGTAACCGGCGCGTCAAGATGTGCGGTGCTGGCAGAGAGGACCTGCACTGCGGAGGGAAACCGAACAGCGCCCGCCTGACAAATTAGTTTACTCATTAAGTTAAGAAGCCTATTTTGCTTGACTTCTACAAATCAGAGCGCTTAGCAGCCAGGAAACTTCCAGGGAAGGGATGCGGCCAGCGCGGCTGCAGTTTAGCAACTGAGCAGCAGCATCAAGGAGGGACACGTCCCTGTCATTTAGACTGGGGACAAGGTGCCATCAATGGTGCACAGTGGTGTGGAAGAGCATCCCCACACCAAAAAATAGCAGGTGATGCTGGGGATCAGGGTAGAGGTGCTCACCAGCTCCATGTCCATCACCAGAACCAGCAAGCTATCAACTGTCTCTCCTTCTGCTTTTGCAACCTTACAATGCAATAAAGACACCACAAATAAAATCGAGATGTATTTAAAAAGGTCTCCCGCTGCCTCTCAGTTTGCAGTTGATGTGCTCTGGGACACAGAGTTCGCAAAGAGCTTTCCTGGGTGCAGAGCTGGAGAACGGGTGGGAGACAAAACTCAGGTGGAAAGAATATGACATGAATTGAGAGCAAGAGTCGCAGCAGAGGAGGGGTCGGAAGAAGGGAAGACAATAAAACCCAGGGAGGCAGACAGAGATTAATGAGTGTTTCCCAAATATGATAATCTCTGGACATCAACACATTAAATTCAATATCCTTGTGGGCTGCTGAGAAGGACCGCATCTCTCGACCCTGTGCACGGAGGAAAGAGGTCCCGGCACCACCAACCCACCCCGTGGCACATCTGCCCGAGCTTTTGTGCACGCAGGAGATGTATTTTCCACCACAGCGCAGCTCCAGGTCTCTCTGTTTGTGCCTCCTCTGTAGCGGCACATCCAGCTGACAGCAGCCGGGCGCCGGTGACACGTCCCCGAGGACACAACAGCCTGTTTTGGGAAGACGTCTGTCAAGGAGACCTCAGGCGTCCCTGCCACCGTGTCGGCGCGCTGCTGCGGCACGCATGGCCCCGCCGCCGCCTTCCGAGATGCCAAATCGCATCTTTTGTGTGTGGGTACCCGGGTGTTCGCCTCCCGGGCTCCATCCAGACACGGAGCAGCTGGGGGGAGGCTCAGCCCCAAAATCCCTGTGTTTAACACCAACCCAAGACACGAGCCAGCTGGAGGTTGCTGCAGGGTTTAACTCTGCCTGGCTGGTGTCAGCATTTTGCACAAGCAAAGCATCCACGGTTGTGATTTCTCAGGCACTGCTGGAGGGGCAAATCCCACCCTAGTTCTCACCCTAGACTTGAAGGCAGTAGAGCTGTTTTCCTAAAATATTCCAAACCAGGATTTGCGATGCTGCAGTTTGCTGGGTGTCTCTTGACACCTTCCAGCCACTCTGCACCGTCTCCCTGTGCACCCAAGCCCCGCACGAACCACGCTTGAGCTGCCACAGCCTGGCGCTGCCTGCTTTAAAGAAGCTACCACAAAACCCAAGGGGAAGAGGGCTCCATCCCGCTATCTCCACTGAAACCACTGGAGCAGACGGATCTGCTCCAGCAACCACCAGCACACCCTGATGCAACCCCTTGGTTTGAAATCACGTCTGTTTTGCAGGTCTCGTCTCTGCCCGAAGCTGCTCCAAGACAGACCCGTTGTTCCAAAGTCAGTTTGGTCCCTGTCAGCTCCCCACCAAAACTTGTGGGCTGCACAGATTTGCTTTATTGACATTTAAAGGTCTTGGCCAACCCAGCCCCTCATATCTTTATTACGGAGGATGGGATTCTCTTCTCCCAAGTTCAGAGCTTGGGAAGGTGCAGGAAAAAGCCTGAGACTGGGATCTGCCTAGTAAAGATAGACTGCAGGCTTTAAGGGGGAAGGTAATTTGGGCGAGAGTGGCGATGAAATGATAGAATTCACAATCTGATGGTAAGAAAGCCGCGGAATAAGGATAACGGACTTCAAAAGCCAGATTTGAACAAATTCAGGGAGCTGGTAGATGGGGTCTCTGGGGAAAATAATGGAAGGTACAAAGAAGGGGAGAGCTGGCAGTTACTGAAAGAGACTGAATTACATGCATAATAGCGGGCTATCCCCTGCAAAGGGAAGATAGGAAGTGTAGTAAGAAGCTGCTATGGCTGAATCAGGAGCCATTCAATGACCTAGAAATAAAGATGGAACCATAGAAAAAAAAATAGGGAAGCAAGGGCTCATAATTAGGGATGGGTTTAACAGAATGGCAATAGCATACAGGGATAAAGTCAGCAGCACTAACATGCAAAACAAGTTTCAATTAGCGAGGGACATGAAAAGAGGACAAAAAGGCTCTTGGATGCATTCAAGGGAAGGGGAAAAGGAAGGTTATGTCCATCACCAAGTACGAAAGGAAAGCATGTGGCAGAAATCTTGATTGTATCTGTATAAAGGCAGGTATATGGCGAGCAGACAGCTCCAAAATACATGTTAACGCGGAGATGGGAGGAAAGAGGGTTAAAAAAAATATATAAGCTGGCAGAGACTGAAGAAAGGTCTCCTGAGAGTGCTGAAAATCTGAGCAGAATCATCCCTGAGCCACCAGCGCTGCTCCTCGGGAGCTCGTGGAGGCCAGCAGATAGGGCAAGAAATCTTCATATCTTTAAGAAAAAACAGCCAGGAGCTGTAGGCAATCAGTTCAACTTCAATCACCGGGAAGATACTAAAACAAACGATGAAACTATCACAGCTTGTAAGTCCCGGGAATTTAATAAAGTGAGGAAAAAAAAACCACCCACCCCACAACCACCACCAACATGAGTTTGTCAAGAACAGATCATGTCAAACCAACCTAATTTCCGCCTTGACAGGATAACTAGGCTCGGTGGATAAGAGGAAAGCTGTAGACATGATATACCTTGACTTTAATAAGGCTTTCTGATGCGGGTCCCACGCGGCACCTCGGAGGAAAGTTGCGGAAACAGGGTCTGGCTGTAATCGCTGGGGCAGAGGGGAGGAGGGAGAACAGCCTGTTGACAAAGCGCTCTCAAAGAGCGCTTATCTATTATTTATGACCGAGCTAGGAGGGCAACCTAAGGCGGGATTCCTGCGGGGCCTGTCCCCAGCCCCGCTCTCTCCAACATTTGCATTTCACAGCTTGCACGATGGATCCAGCAGCACGCTTATTAGAATTTGGAGAAGATGGCCAGCTAGGAGGAGAGGGGCTGGATGGGTTCTGAGGGTAAGGACCAGAATCTCAAGTGGCCTCTGGAACCAAGCAATAGGAAATCCAATATGAACAAGCATGATGTGATACACTTCGAGAGGAAAAAAAAATCAAATGCATGTATAAAAAGGAGGAAAAACAATTAGGGAACCACACTCAGAGAGGACTGGGTGTTAGAGTAGACCACAAACTACGAAGGAACCTACCAGGCTACAAAACATGAGTTAACATGAGCATTTTAAGAAGGAAAAAGGAGAATTGTTTTGCTCCACTTGGTTTAATTCAAGGTCTCAGCTGCAGTACTTCATCCTAATCTGGACATCACGCTTTCAGAAAGGTAAAGCTTAAGTCATTGTTGCTTAAGTCACTGTTGCTTAACATGCTAGGACTGACCCGCTGATCTGTGCTAACCCCATCACTTTCCTCCACAGCACATCTGGCTCCAGCCAACCTGCAGCTGGAGGTTCCCTTTCTTTTCAGATCAATCTGAATGGCATTTGCCACAGTGTGGGACACACCTCTCCAACTGATGCGATGCAATTAATTGCACATCCAAGCCATGGACAAGGGCAGGTGAGTCCATGGAATAGCAATGAAATTGGTGAGAGATGCAGACAACTCTAGAGAAAGATGAAAGACGCTGGGGTTTACTTTGTCACTAAAAGAAAAGACATGACAGCACTCTTCCCATACATAAATACCATATGAAGGGAGTGGTGAATAATTATTTGTCACATCCCTTCCAAGAGGGAGAAGAAAACAGCCTAATTAGCTGCAGGGAAAATTTTGGTTTGGTATCATAGAATACCAAGTTGGATGAGACCACAAGGATCATCTGGTCCACCCTTTCTTGGTACTTGGAATAAGCTCCACTCACACTCATTAAACCCTTGCAGAAGGTCACTACACCACGTCCATCACCAATGAGCAGCTCGGCTACCCATGAAAGATGCCCCATGTGTGCCCAACTCCATTCCAAGGCTACATGAGTCGGGATCCCACCCATCCCTGCTGTTTTGTAATCCTGCAGAGGTTATTCAGCAGCAGACTAAGACACAGCGAGCTTTCAGGTTTCACAAACACGTCGCAGCAGCGTAACAACAGCCCAGACCACAAAATCGCGGTTAAATGACCTCTGTACAAGTAATCTCTGCAACGTCAATGAGATCCGTCTGCGAGCACCTGCTCACCAGTGGGAACAAGGGCTCCACTGTCCGAGACGGCGTGACCCCACAAATCACAGCGAACCACACTCAGCACTTTTATTCTTTATTGTCGCAGTTCAGACAGCTCCATTATTTATCCAGATTACTTATTCATGTTCTATTTCCAGGGACAACTCGCTTCGCTGGATAGAGTTATCACAGTCTCTCCTCTCTGCTCACCCCCAGCTCCTGTTCCCCTTTACATGGTATTTGGACACAGTACTACCGCAGTTCATGTAAAAAAAAAAAGTCATGGCTTTGACTGGAGAGGCATCCCATCCATCTCAGCCCATCAAGGGTGACCATCCTGCTACTTGTTTGTCCCCTCTCCTGCACCACTCAAGGGTTTTAACAAGGGGAGGACTGAAAAGGCTCAGCCAAAAATGACAGCTCAGTCTCACACCGACTGACAGAAGCACTGAGAATTTCCCGAGGCAACTCAATTAGACCAGGTTTTCTGGCCATCTTTAGAAACTGAAGCTAAACCAATTCAGACAAACATCACTCCTACCTGGAGAGACAGCAAGGGCCGGTCATTAAGAGCAGGGTGGCTGCTGGCTTGAATTCAACAGAGAAATCCAACATATTAATATTTCCATACCTCCCAGCACCACGGTGTTTCAACCAACCTCATTTCCAAGGCTGCGCCTCGGAGCGCAGATGGACTTTTATCCGTTTTGCAAAGATTTGAAGGCCGAAAGGTTATCGTGGTGGGTAAGTACCTGTCTCCAAGCTGACTTAGATCACACCATTTGCCCCAAGGTGAGCGAGACTCCGGGTCAGAGCTTTGGACACAGTCCCACCTCCCAGACAAGCCCCCATCACCCAAGATGAACAGGATCAATTGCTCCTGAAGCCAACCAGATCCATGAAACACGTTCTCCTTCCCCTGGGGAGCTCAGCCTCCCTATTAGAAGCGCTGACATATTCAAGAAAGCGTTCAGAGAAGGAAAAGTTTTTCTAAGAGCAAAACACGTCATTGCCAGAAGTTGCGCTTGCTCCTCTGCCAAGCCCCGTGAGGATCTGGCACCTCCAGGTCCCATCATCATCAGCTCAAACCCACATCTGCAACATCTGTCCTCTCCATCACACCTCCTCCCTATGGAATATGCAATTTCCCCAAGACCCCACCGAGGTGAAAGGGGAAAAAAAAGGTGAAAAAAACTCTCAAAACAAATGAATTCCCTTAACGAAATGCTTTAGCTCTTGTTAAGCAAAGGGAGGGGTCTCCAGGGAGCGATTACAAGCGGAGCAGCAGCCTAACCAGGCTCCAGACAGCACTCCAGGTGCACATTTTGGGCTGTCAGACCGCACTCTGTGAGGTTTGCACCCTATTGCAAGGGGTGCTGAGCACCTCCGAGCACACACGGCAGATTTTAGGTTGCTGCTCTCTTCAATAAGAACTGAGAATACTAAACACCCGAGCCAGAAGCACTCTCAGTATAAAACACCAGATGCAACAGTTTTTAGCGGCTTCTTCAGTATTTCAGCATTGTTCTTAAAAATAAATAAGGCAAAAGCACCAAGTGCAATTGACCCTGCGTGTCTATCTCGCCTCTCTGGCTTAACCACACGCATCCTCATAGACACGACCCGTGCACATCACAGAACACCTACCAAACACATCAACACCACCACCAAGGCATTTTGTGACCTACAAGCAGACACTTGATTTCCAGGTCACTTGAAAAGAGAGTTAAAACAAGCGTAAAGTCCCAAGAAATCGCATGCTGAGCGCATAAATACTCCCAGCTCCAACCTCCAGCCTCTTCTCTGAGCCGTCCTTTGAGGTGCAGAACAGCAGCAGGGGCTGAGAGATGCTCTAATCAGTGTATCTAATTTCAAACGGTGTAAGGATCATGTTATGCCTTGGGATAAACGTGAAAGGTTGGCATTGAAGTAAAAGAGAGGTACGCGCTTCAGAAGCTGCGATTCGGCCTCCAAAAAAAAAAAAAAAAAAGAAGAAAAAAAATAAATCACTAAAACTAAAATATTAAAGTGCATTTAAAAAACATAATAAGGCAGATTAGCAATCAAACAGAACGGCTTGCCGGGGGCCAGATAAGTGCAGAGGATTCCAGGGACGGATACCACTACTGAAAGAAGGCCAGAAAGGCCTTGTTTGGTGTAAAAAACGACTTCTGATCCAAAATACAGCATAGAAATGCATTTTTTTTTCTCATGCATTTTCCATGAGAGAACAAGCCCAATCAGCCTTGTTTTAAGCAGAAATGCTGAAGCTCCCACCTGGAGTGTTTTGCACAGGGAAGGACGGGAAATTGCCCGGTGACTCAGTAGCACGATGGGAGCGACAGCCCCATCCCTCTCACAGATATTCAAAGTGCTTTTGACTCATTCAGAAAATTATTTGACCCAGCCTGGTCCCCAAACTTTCTGAACTATGACTGAATTTTGCCTGGTTTAGGGTAGAAAGTAAGATGGCATCTCTTCTCCTGCTAGACCTTGGAAGCTTGCATGATAACCATCTTATAAAGAAAGGGTAGATGGCTTATGTTCGGTCCAAATTTCATATGTATAAGGTCAAAGTATGGCTCAGCACCATTCAATCCCTCAAGTCTCTGTACAACTCATGGGATGCATCCATCACCAAACCCCTTTAAGGTGTCAAAACCGGTGTGTGAACATCCATGAGGTTCTCACCATGATCAGCACACCAGGGCTCGGTGGTCCAAGGAGATGGGTGGGAGGTGTTTCCCCCAGGATCCCATCTACAAAGGGGAGAAGAATGACCCCCCCATGCTAACAACAACCAGGATCCCAATTGCGTTTTCCCAGCTCAGGCTGAATGGTTTTTCCTGGGGGATCTCCAGCTGATTCCCCACCTCCCCATCGCTCTTTCATGTTCAGGCATCGCTTGGCTCCCTCAGAACACAAGGATGCTCAAGCCTTGTTACTTCGGCTGGGGTCAGGGAGACTGAAAACATAAGTGTATAATCCTTTCACAAGTTAATTAAAGTACCCATCCGTCCTTCATTCAAACCATTAGGCATGGGTTTTTACAATTAATTATTTGGAACCAAATCAAACAAACAAACAGAAGACGACACAGAAAGAAGAGAGAAAGCAAAGCAGAGGGAGGGCATTAGCAAAGCTCCTCTGTGCCTCCCAAAACAAGCCACGAACCCGTTTAAGCCAGCACAGGGGTGTGCTGGAGGTGGGGGCCCTGGTTTAAGCTTGGATATTATCTCAAGCTGCTTCTGTGACCTTGGCGAAACCTCTTTGTCTCTCCTTGCTTCACTGCCAGCCCCTCACGCCACGACCCATGGCCACGCACCGTGCCCAGCGCATCCTCCCTTTGCTCCCAGCTGACCCCTGAAGCTCGAATAAACTCCATATAAATCATTTACAAACTGCGACGGCTCTTGGGTGAGGTCTTGGTAGGCTGGGGGCGTTTGGGTGGACAGGAGGCAGAGCTCCCAGCACTGACTTGCCCCACAAAAAGCATCTGCAAGATCTCAGCCAAGAACAGAGCCGAGGAGCCTTTCCAATGCATGGACAGCCCGGGGAAAGGTTCCTGAATGTTACAAGGAGGGCAAGCAGCTCTGGGTCCCCAGCCGAAGCTCTTTGGCCTAATTTCTCTCTTTTCCACCATCCCTCTCCTTTTTCAACGCTTCATTTCAGCACAGGTATGCGAGGGGAGAAGGGGAGGTGGGGAACAGGGAACCATCCTTCTTTTTTTTCCATTTTATTCCTCACGTTTCCTTCTCTCTCATTCAGTCTCACAGCCACGCTCTGTCTCTTATCCCCAACCTCCCTCTCCTCCATGCCCTCCCTACTCCCCATCAAGACAAGGTTTAATGTCTTCCCATCTCTTCCCTCTTCCCGGGTAAATTGCAGCGAGCCTGCCGGCCGCTCGGGTGGAACACACTGTTTTATATGCGTCATAAAAGGAGAGAACTCTGTAAACAATATTATTTTTAATAAAATCCCAGGCTTTGGCAGGCCAGCTGCTTTTGTGTCTGTCTTAATTTAATCAGACGATCAGCTCTCTCAAGCAGCAAGAGGGAATGAAAAGCATTAGCAAGGAATCAAGGAACTGGTGAGGAAGAGACATGATTTCCATCAAGTGCTTTCTGGCCCGGTGTGTTGCTATGTGAGCGGGACCAAGTTTTCAGGAAACAGATTCCCAGCCTGGCTCATCCGCAAAACAACTTTGTCAAGGCACAGGAAGGACACAAGCACATCCAGGCACACAACACTCATCCTACAGTGCTATATATAACAGCATCCATCAGCAAGCTGTCCACAGCCACAACCCAAACCACGCTGGCATGATATGTCAAGATTAAAAAACCAAATCAATATGATGATAGTATGAAGGATGAAGGATTAAATCCTGGAAATACATCCCCAAAAGCCCAAGGGTGAAGGCAGGGGTGACGCCTTCTCCAAGGAGCGGTGGGGAGGGGATGATGTTGGCGCTGGACCGTGGGGAGGGACCCCCGAGCAGCCCCCACGCGCAGCATGGCGAGCGGCAGCTGGGTTTGAAAGGTGTCACTTCCAGACAGCCAAAACCTGGCAGAAGCAGCTCATTTCGTGACACTTCTGTTCTCCAAGACCGAGCAGCAGCCAGCGAGCATCTGCCGCGCGCAGATGACTCCCGTTCTCTTGCACCAAGCCCTCGCAAGAGGCTTTGCTGCTGTCAGCAGCCTCAAAACTCGCCCACCATGTCCTCTGAGTCCAAACCATTGCAGATGTGATCCCTGCCTCCTTCTCCTAGCTTTTTAAAGTTATTTTTTAACGTTTTCCTGCAGCTAGGGCAGCCTGGAGAAGAAACCAGGACTCCCCCAGCTTGGGAGCAATCAAGGTTCCCTCTGCTTCCACTCAAAGCCATAGATCCTCACAAATACGAAATAATAATCGCTCATTACAGAGGCAAAGTAAACAAATGAATTGATATTTACTTGTTTACCCATTTACAAAAAAATGTTAATCACTTAGTATGTATTTTTAAGATATTAAACTGTGCTAAGGCACAGCCATAAATATCACCAGTAAAGCAAATATGGTGCTCGGCACTGCAAAGGAATTAAAATTAGTATTTAATTACAAGAAATCGCTCCAAGTTCTTTTACTACCATTAATCACTTTCAATTATGAATGTAATTATAAGTCATCTTTTCTCTTTGGGTGGTCGCTGCTGGGACCTGAATCGGTGACCCTGTGCTCCAGAAGAGAGCACCTCACTTTGCTCGCCAAATGACAACTCTGTGCTAACGAGACCGATCAATTAGTGCCTTTACGGAGCTCCTAAGTGCCAAGGGCACGCAAACAGGGAGAGGGCGAGGAGGAAGGCTGAGTTACTTCATCCCCTTTGCTTGCACCAACTTTTACACCATCGACCCGCCAGCAGCGTGAGAGCAGAATCGGGGCTACCCAGATAGATAAATTGATGTGAAGAAAATATTCCGTCCTCAAATCATTAAAGGACGAGATGATAATGTTATCTCTTGCTACAAGGCAAATCAAAGCCTAGAGAGTTCCTTCCTTGTGACATGAAGCTTTTTAACGGGGGCGCGTGGCAGTTTGACTCCATAGAGCCAGAAGAAGAGCATGTTAGAGGGCACAGCCAAAAAATTGTCCAGCCCTAGGCTCTACTGTCCCCCAGTCCTCACCTCCTCTTGGGCAGGGTGTTATGAGCTGATTTGGCTCATTGGTTCAGGCTGAAGGAGTGTGGGACAGCGGAGCTCAAGTCCTGACCGCAGGCGGTCAATGGAAATAAATCCACGCATCAGGTTGGATGGAGGCTGCTGCTGGCAGAGCATCTCCAGCCTGGGACACCAGTGCCCTGATAACCATGACATTCCCCCCAAGCCCATTCAGCCTCACAGCCTGCTTTTGGCACCGCACAGCACCGAACACGACCAAACCACAGAAGACAATGCAGAAAAATCAAAAGGAAACGTTCCCTTTTGGATCCCTTGGTACTTCTGCACGGGGAATGTGATTAGACTGTCCTTATCTTGGTGGGAACAGTTGTTAGCAATAATGAAATCATCCAGTCTTTTTTCTTTTTGAAATCCAGCCACATCCTTTGGCTCCAGGAAATCGGGGCAGTGACATGTGCTGTTTTCATAAAAAGCCACAAGACAAACATACTTCATTGCAATAAATTCCCTTCCCTCAAGTGAAGAGCGGAGGAGAGAGATTTCAAGGACAAGAAAAGTTTCAGCCAAAAGAAGGGGCTGAGCTGAACTTCTGCCCATCTGACACTCCAAGAAGTCGGCTCTTGACAATCTGAAGAAGGTTGGATGACGACCACACTTGTTGCTTTCTTCTCTCTCTCCACACTTGCTCCCTCTGCCTCAGCTCCTGTGATGGTAATTGGAATCACGCGTTGAATTTCCACACCAATGCGGAGTCCAAAATGAGTCCCTGCCAGGAAAGCCCAGCCCCTGGAAGATGGCCACTCCTTCCCCACATCGGCCAAGAGTCCAGAGAGGACTCAAGCCAAAATCTCCACGGTGTTCTCCCACCAGAGACCCGCAGCCAGCTTCAAGTCGCGAATACGTGTGCTTGGTTGTACATCTCGTCAAACCTCGTGCTTCATCCCCACCTCATCCTCCCTCGGCTCTTTCACCACTTGCTTTCAGATCCAGACCAAGACCCAAATTCCCTGCTGGGTGCTCCTCATGTCAAGCATCCCCAAGGACTCGGGCATCCCAAAAAGAGCATTGCCAGCCGGGCAGACGACACATATTGTGACTTTGCACCCAAATTAACCAGGCGCCATCCGCCTGCACCGTGCTGATCTGCCTCCTAATTAGCAACATGCATTTTGCCATCCTCCCAGTATTTGGCTGAGTCTCCCCTTCCCTCTGCTCCTCACTTATTCTGTTCACTGAACTAATTGCTGAGCGCCTGCACCCTGGGTGTCTGCTGCTGTTGGTGAAGATTAGTATTTTTACAGAGGGGGAAAAAAAGATTAAGAAAAAAAGATTGTGTTTTTTTAAAGCAGATGAAAGGAGAGCCCAAGGAGATGTGCATTTGACTCTCAAACACGCTCCTTCAAGTCTCCCTCAGCAGTACTTAAAGGCGTTTCCAAAGCAAGACTTTATGAATGCTAAATGAAGCCGGCGCCTTGTTCCCCTGCCACAAGAAAGCGAAAAAAACTTATCTTTTATATACAATATTTCCTTTATGGCTGACACTGTGCATCATGCATTGCTACTCCCCGACGCAAACACTAACCTTCACAAAGTCACAGGCTGGAGCGGTGACACCGCTGGGCAGGGGGTGAGGATCACGGCTGGATCCCACATATTGTGTCACCTGCTGCTTTCCAGAAAGGGCAAGGTGAGAAGAAGCCAAATGGGGACAAGTTGAAAGCCTGGCTTTCAATCGCTGTGATCTTGGATGCCCTGGCCAAGCCTGGGATGTTGCTTGAGAAGTATCAGCCTCACTTCTTCAGGATGCTGCTCAGTCAAGAGGGATGCAGGCTGGGCAGGGGAAGGATGAACCAAGCGGGGAAAACAGCAGCAGCAAAGCCAACCAGAAAGACAAGGGAGAAAACCACACTACTGCTCATCCAGCCATGCAAACCATCTCTATCACCATCTCTGCCTCACTGAGGGATGCCGGCAGGGTCCTCATTTGGGTGCCCAGCACCCAAACTCTCCAACTTCAGAAAGGACAAGCAGCAAGCACACCGATGCATGGAGCATCCAAGCACCTCTGGCCATCTGCGTCACCGAGTCAAGGCCACACGACACCCACAAACGGAGCCAACAGCACAAGGCAACACCAAGACTGCCCACCACGCTCACTGTAAGCCTGATCCTGAGCTCAGGCTCACCCTCGGGGAGGATTTTCAGCAGGATCGCTACCCTTCCTTACCTGGGAAATGGGGGAGAAACGCATTTAACTTCCCACAAAACACCCCGGGCAGAAGTTGGTCCACGCTTTTAGGAGAACACCCACCCAAAGGAGGTCTTGGGAGATTTAATTAGCTACCGTCTGTGCTGTTTGAGCTTGTTAGGTGCTACATAACTGCTAAATATTATTATTATCTCTGCAGGTACAGCAGTTTGTTAGGGTAAAGATAGTGACTGACACTTCCCTGGCATCTTCCATCCCAACCAGATCCCGTATTACTCTATTATAAAACACTGTTCTGCCTTGATTCTCCATATGTCTCCAAACTGTCAACAGGATCATAACTGGCTCTGTGCTGCCAAAAGGAATAAAGGCACAAGCGGCTCATGCAAGATTCAGGGGATGTATCAGAAGCTGAGCAAGGACCTGCTCGACTTTGTGCTCAAGAATACAAGTTGCACAGGTATATATATGGTGTAAGTAGAGATATATGGGTTCTGCTTCAACACCAATGTAAACCAAAGCTGCAAGGAGTGGTCCTATAAGCCACCACAGCACCTAAAAACTTCCTCAGTCCATCCCTGACCCTCCTGCTCCCACAGCCCAACCAGCACTTTGAAAAATATATTCCAGGGACAGCAAAGCAAAGGGGCCACTGAGTGATTAATTGGAGACTATCAGTTTGGGATAGGTCTCTAAATTCTCATTAAGTCAGGTGCTGAGGCATCGCACATTAATCCAGAGCATTTCCCCTTCGGCCCAAACAAATAAATAACTCTTGTATAATTTAGGGAGAACTGGGTGGAGCCATCTCTCCCCCTCTCTGTCTCTTTCCAACTAACCAGTGAATAAAACATCGCCCGCAAATCTATTAGGCTAATTTTAAATCCTGACAATTTAGCAGCACTTCAGCAAGATAAGAGCCATTTATTAAAAGCCACAGTTCATTAAGCCAAATGCTGCTGGCGTATTTACTCAGAAAAACGGGGCTGGGCTCGGCTCTCACCAAGGCCAGAACTCCCCAAAGGAGCAGAAGTGAACCTGTTTCACCCAAAACCAGAGAGATCGGCATGAACCTGCGCCCACCCCAAACCCATGGGGGCTGCGGGTGTCTCCCAATGGAAGGCGCTGGATGCTGGGACTGCCTCACCCCATCTTGCTGAGCAATTCATGACCATGAGGCAAGAATCACGGGACGTTCTACAGGTTTATTCCCCAGGGCTGTGGAAAGTCTCCAGAAGCTCCGAGCATTGCAGCAAACTTCTGCAGAGCTGCGCACCCCTCCAAAAATGATCAAAAAATCAGAATCTGGATGGGATACACATCACTTTGGACATGTTACTATTAATGGCAAGCACAGATTGACTTGAGAAAGGGGACAACTGCTCCCGACACAAGCCAAAAGGCTATTTAAGAAGAGCTGTTGGTTGCCAAAAGCTACCAGATGGCACCCAGAGCTTTCCTTCCCCCAAGCTGCCACCCGACATCTCTGCTAAGTCCCCTCTACCATTGCATAGGCCCCCGAGGGTCTGGGGCTGTGACAGTGACAACGGATGCTTTGGGACACAGGGAAAAGGTTGGAGGTTTGGGACACAGGGCAGAGGCTGCAGAAGGATGAGAAAGAGATGGACTCACCCCGTGAGCAGCCCCACTCTCTGGGAATGGAGATTTTTGTTACCATTCACCAGGGATGAGTCTGATGCTCCATCCAAACCAAGATGCCGAGGGGACGCCACAACCACAACCCCGTAAAACTGAGCTACGCATGAGCCAAAGCAAATGTGCCCAACACGGACATGCCAAACACAACCTGGCAGAGCACGCGTGGCCCTCTTGAGCTCCGCACCAGCATCCATGGGCTTATTCCCCTCCGGGAACTGTTGCTGCGCGGTTCCTACCCAAGAGATGGAGCCGGGAGGGAGGGAATTGTGCCGGCATCACTGCGAGGAGCAGGCAGCAGAGGGCAGTGAAGAAATCCCATCTCAGAGACTTTGTGAGCCTAATTCATTCCAGCGGGAGACATCCAAGAGACTTTATCGAGCGCAATTGTCCCACTGCGCCTTTCACCTGCACACACTTGCAAGACAGTCTGGAGTCACTACAGAGTCTCCCTTTACAGTCAGAGCTGAAAGGAGCATTATAAAGGTGAATTAACATTTTAAAAGAATGTAAAAAACCCAGAACTGTTCTAATGATGATTAATGGGAAGCTATAAGGGAGGCCATGACCTCCTAGTGTCATTAAATGGATTGGCAGGTTTCTGAGCATTAATTATAAATAGCCACAGGAGTTCGAGTGCTTAGCAGAATGATGATAAATCCATGACACAGGCGGGGGGACAAGGAGTCAGGAGCAGAGGGGAACATGTGCCTGTGTGTGCACGCACACGGCTCAGCTTGCAAGGAAATACGGCTTTGCACGGCTGTTACGTGCAGAAAAGAGACAGAAAGCAAAGAAAAAAGTGCAAATGAGCCTTGTCTGAGCACGCTTCTGCGTTTGGGTGGATAGAAGGATGGAGAAAGAACAAGAAATGGGTAAATGATGAATTAGGCCCTGCCAGTCAATCACATTTTCTAAATGTTTTATATCCCAAAAGCTATAAAAGCAATATTCCTTTCTTGCCTTATTGGGGCCATTTCTGTAAGGCAATCACATCTGTTTCCTTGGGGATTTGAGCTGAACTGTGCCTTGGCTTTTTTTTTCTTTCCCCTTTTTTTTCCCTTCCCTTTATATTTACTCTCTCGCCTGCTACCAAAGAAGGGTCAGAGCATGCATACAAATAGGGAGGAGGACTGAAAAACAAACAACCCCGAACCAGTGGCCAGCGGTGACGAACAGAAAAGAAGTGGCTGCAAACTTCTGTGAATTCCCCAGCCCATTAGCAAAGAAATAGCTGCAATAATCAGGGGCCGCCTGGATTTTGAATCAGTCAGCTCTTAGCGCTAATGTTTCCCTTGCTTTAATGTGCATTATTCCACATTTGCGTTGATATGATGGAGATCTGCATCCCGGGGCGCTGCTCTGCATTACCTCGGATGTGCTGATCCAGCCAGCCAGCCTGGGCTTTGCAGCATCCAAGTGCTGCTCCCATAAGAGCCCTTGGGGACATACTCATGGATAAAAGCCCAAAACTTGCTCTGAAAAGCACAGGGACCCAGAGCTGCAGCCACAAAGTCCCAGTATCCAGCTACAGTGCATTTCCATTGGGATCAGGATCCAAATTTCCTCCGGCGCTTCTGCAAACTGCTGGTTCGGCTTCTGCCCGCTCGATGGGGAAGCAAAAGCACGGGCTAAAATCACCTCCGCCCAAATTAAAAGTATTCCTGCTTCCATTTACGTGACCTCGCCGGGCTCTTCCAGGGAGAAGCATTATTTCAACTGATTGGAAAAAGGTGGAGAAGGAACAGGTTCTCCACGCAATTTTCTTCATATCCTATTAGCTGCAATACAATTACAGTGAATACATCAATTCTTAGTCCCAGCAGCTCCTGGAAAAAGCCACCTATTAAAAGCTGGCTTATTAATGGAATTGTACATCCAGGATTAATCGGGCCACATTGGCCATTTCCATTTCTCACTCCACAAGTGCTTTTGTTTGCTTAATAGGCTGAAGTAACTTGAGAATGACACAACTTAGAGCTTCCCCCATTTGCTGTGCACATCGACAGCGGATTTAATAGCACTTTCCTTTCTGGCACTGCTCTGGGATCAAACCTGGCGCATTCCATCGGGGAAATCCACACAGCGGGGTGGGGAGGGGGAAAAGGGGCTTTTTGCCTTTGGCAGGGCCAGCAAGGGGGGGTTCTGGATTAATTTGAGGCTTTAAACCCCCCGGGAACTTGCAATATCAAAAAAACCAAGCGCCAAAGCAGCAGGCTGGACGAGAGCCAGGCTGCACTGCAATATCATCTCACGAGTGCTTTGAAAGCCTCCAGACTGCCCAAAAAGCTTAGTTCCCCCCCAAACCAAACACAGGGGGGTCCCTTCCACCCACCCCTGTCCCCGGGAAGCCTCATGAGGTGACAGCTCTGGGACACCAGCCCCATTCCTGGCCATCGGCC
Organism: Streptopelia decaocto; assembly: GCF_964273445.1. Taxonomy (NCBI): domain Eukaryota; kingdom Metazoa; phylum Chordata; class Aves; order Columbiformes; family Columbidae; genus Streptopelia; species Streptopelia decaocto. The sequence continues at coordinate 3,427,969 of NC_138676.1, read as the reverse complement.
CCACAGTTCGAAGCAAGAACCGCCGTCTCCCAGCACCGATATTCCTGTGGCAGCAAAGTCAATGCATATCGAAGCACGGTAATACAGTATGACTTCTCCCTTTAATGGAATTTTTCTAGCCCACTAGGAAAAAAAAAACTCCATTAGGCGTAGTACAAAGGCTCCTACTTATTAGTATTTTAGAACAGCGGCGAAAACATTTCTTGAATCTAATTATTGCTGACAAATATGAAAATTGAAATCAAAGTTAAATTTTCAGCTACAGTGCCTCATACGGCAGCAGCTCGCCGGCTCCCAACTATTGCATCAACACATTTATTGTGCTGAGAAGGCTGCGGAGATTGGGCCCCCCCACCCCCTCCAGCCCACCCCTCCATCTTCGGAGGCATTAACTCTGACATATTCATCTCAACGGCCGCAGAAGTAACTTCATGTTCAGCAGGCGCACGCAATGGGAGAGCGGCTTGCAGGGGCTGAGGGAGGAGGGAACGGGGCTTCTTTTATTATTTAAAATGTATTTGTATTTATCTCTAACTTGGCTCTCCCATCCTGATCTCAAAAAGGAGTCGTCGGGTGATTTTAAATTCCTCGAGACAGGATCTGGAAGGGAGGGGAGAGTGGAGATGGGGGGAAGAATAATAATAATAAGAAAAAAGCGCCTTGTCAACATATTTCCTTTCTCCTACACCCCCCAACATACTGTAAAAATCAATCCCCTTTGTCATTTTGCTCTGCTTGTGTGAATGTTTAATGGCTGTCGAGGGAGATAATGATTGCTGCTAGGAAATTCATTTCAGATTTGCTATTTATAAAGTACTTGGTGCTCAGGTGGGAAATTAACATAAGGAAGGGGGGGAAAAGGGACCGAATTGAGGGGAAAAAAAACAAAAAGAAATCGAATTGCAGCAGGAGCAGAGGGCTGAGAGGCTGCAGGGCTGGCTGGGGTGTCCCGAGGTGATTCACATCCCCATCTCTCCCAGGCAAACACTTGCACATGGTGGGGACGGTGGCGCTGGGGACATGTGGGTGTTCCTGAGCATCACCAGCCAAAACCCTCCCAGCCTAGACCCTCAGCCCTCCAGATTCATTACAAACCTCCCTCGAGTCACCCCATCCTTCCCCACAGAGCCCGACAACCTGTTGCCATGTGTTTTTTATATATATATATATATATATATTTTAAATCCCGAGGGAACTCCCGTCTGTAAAACAGCCGGATCCCGTATGGCGATGCGCGCTGCCATTGAGTTGCTAATTCCTTGTCTCAGAAGTTGCTTTGCACTTTCTGATTTTTTCAATAATAGGCTTGGTACGAATCCCTTAAGCTTCTGAAATAAGCTGAAAACCGCTTTTCTAGCCATTTACATAAACACAAGTGGATCAGAAGGAATAATCATAGTTTATGCATTATTTGGGAGCTTTGGAGCCGGTCGCTAATGTGATGTCAGGTTTTGAAGCCCCAAACGCACAATGGGAAATGTTGATGTGCAGAAAAGCAGTACGGAAGGTAAACAATAAATAATACAAATGTTTGAATGCTTGTCTTCAATGACAAGGCGGTTTTGGCTTCGCCACCACCCCGCTCTCCAATGGATCCTGCTCCTCGCCAGCCTTGGTCCAGAAAGGGCTTCATTAAGAGAGATGTCACTCACGCTAAATCCAAACTCACCTCTTGCCAACCAGCCCGGCCGCTCTCCCGAGCCTTGGCCCGCTATCAAAAACCCCGGTGCTGCCGTTAGGAATTGACTTTACAACACAAAAAAGCCTAATGCAAGCACTCTCTGATCTATAAATACCATCTGTCCTGCAAAAATGGAATAAAGCTAGAAAACAACTGAACCAACCCAGGAACTTAGTGCTATTCACCACAGAACTCCTACCAGACAATGGAAAAGAAAAAACCTAAATGGCGAGAGAATATTACAGTATTAATGAACCTTGCTTCGCTTCAAGTGCTTGTCACGCTTCCAATGAGGCGGGTCAGATTTGGCTTTCAAACCAGTTCTTTAAATCAAGAATGCTGTTTCTGGCAAAATCAAAACATTAGCAGAGGATCTGGTTTGAAGAAATAACAGTAAAAAATGTAACAAGGCTCGAGACTCCAGGCTCTTTTGATACCACTGGAATGCAGCCTTCGGATTTCTTTCTTTTTGTTTGAAATCGCTTCACAACTTTGTACATAAAGCTTCCGCAAGCTCAGAATCGCAACGAAAATGTTTCCAAAAAATCAATCCCTGTTTTTCTCAGAATTTACTTTCCCTGGGAATTTGAGACTGTTCTGTTCCATTCCACTTCGGAATAAATGAAAAAATAAAAACCCCACTCTGCTTCATTTCTAATATTACACAATTTCCTGTGGCATTCCTTATTTCTGAGCAGCTGTTGTCTCCCACCGCGAGTCAGGGGAGGATGCGAAGCGGCCACGTGGGCTGAGCATTTGTAGTGTTACCAGCTCCTAACATCAGGGTTTCCCCACGCTCGGCGATGTCCAATTCCATAGCAAGACCCCGTTTTCAAGGCAAACCCAGGTTAGATAGACCAGACACAAGAAGACACATGGCCGGTGTCCTTATGGAGCATGTGGCCAAGCCAGGAAGGGCAAGGACCACGCAGCGAGGCTGCAGGATGAGCAAAGAACGTGAGCTCAGGGAGTAAATCCAACCACCAGCAATATACACAGGTTGGGTTCCTGGGATCTCTTTTTGCTGCCCCTGATCAGTAAGCGAAGCACGCGGGAGGAGGAGGAAGGAAAAAAAAGGCAGAGGAGAGGATGCCAAGAACCCAACGTTGCCTTTAGTTGGAACAGTCAACGGGACAAGGGGGTCAAAGGGCCAATTAATTTACAGCCGCTTGCAGTATTGGACATATTAACTGTGAAAGCATAAAAAATCCATGATATCCTCCTTGGCGGGAGATAAAGGAGCACGGCGAAGGTGGCACCTCTGATTTATTATTAACCGAGAGCAAGGTATGTGCTTCGGGAAGGAGGAAGGTGGTTGGTGCCTCCAAACACACTGGGAGGTGCACCAGCACCTACAAAAGGGCTCCAGAGCCCAGGGGATGCAGCGACAGAGAGCTCATCCTCTGCAAATTTTTCATTCTGCCTACAAAAGCTACTAAAGGCATGGAAAGACCCACGTGCAGAGGTGTGGGATGCTGGCTGAAGATGGGAGGCAGCAGTACGCCTTGGATTTCCACTACAGAATCCCAAAAACCTGGCGCTTTGTGCATTTTGGCTCCTGTTCGCAACCAAGAGCTCCAGCCCAAGTCCAAGCTGCAGCTCCAAGCCTTTGCTGTGAACATCTGAGGTGGGTCATGTTTGGGTCCTGCTGAGTCTAATGGGAGATTTGCCACCGCGCATCAAAGGAGCACAACCAGCAACACTGACAAAAACATCACATGTACCCCTTTAAAGCTTTGCTTTAATAAGGCATCCCTTCGAGTAGGGAACAAGCTAAGAAAATTTTGTCTTTTCCTCCTACTACTGAAGTTGGGGAAGGAAAGACAGATGCAAAAGAGGGGTTTTTCTCATCCCCATGTCCAGAAAGATATTCCCCACGTGGTGCTTGGCGCCCACCTCCACTGTCTGACTGCGACTGCCTGGGGAGCTCTCCCCTCCACCTCCGCCATGGTTTATCACAGCAAACAGCAAGCCCTGCTTGTTAACTTAACCCAGATCTGTCAACTGATCAATTCTTTTCCCCATAGAAATAAAATAAAATGGGGTAGGGAATCACAAATATGGATATTTTTAAGCAAAAGTAGCAAGAAAAATACATCAAGCAGACATTTCCAATATTGTCTCAAAGCACAAGTTGGGGCTGGCACAAGAGGAAGACAGAAAAACCATAAACCAGGGTTACTATGATGGCCAAAATGCCTACATGGGTAAGGAAAAACTAGTTTTTGCTGAGCACTAGGACATCCCCAAACTGACTGCAGCCTCCAGAGCACCCAGCGCCACCAAGTCATATAAACAGAGATGGTCCCTATGATGCTTCAGAAATCTAGTTGAAGCAGAATAGTATTTTGCCAAGCTCACAGCTGCCACCTGAGCTCTACTTGTCACACTCACGTTTGTCTCCTCTTGGCCAACCAACGAGTCCCATCCCAAATGCAGGATGAGACCTTGGCCATGCAGCCCAGGTCTGCTCTGCTGCCTCCTCAAGCATCCCACTGCAGATAACCACAGCACCTTCTTAATTCCTGCATTTTAAGGACAGTAAGCAGATGCATGCCTTAAAACACACTCCCGATGAAGCAGCAACACCCCACGCACAAAAAACCCCACGTGCAACGCTGCACAGAGCACCCGCAGCAAAGCCACCCACCAAACCACCATCCCAACCCAGCATTTCGGGTGCCGGCCCACATTTTTGCACAATGCTTCCAAAAGCATCTTGCTGGTGGCAAAGGTCCACCCGGGTTCCTGTTTTCTCTGCTGAGTCTTAAAAATGTGCCAATTAATCCCAGGCGGTGGCCTGATTTCTCCAGAGGTGCTGGGGACCTGCTTACAGCTTCACTTAAAATCAACAAGAATGACAGATGTTCAGCAACGCTGCAAATCAGGCCATTGAGTAACCAGAGCGCATTCCCCTCCTTTTATGTACTACATATAACTGGGTTATCTAATCATGTAGGTATTGATTATTACTGTTATTACCTATTAAATAGCTATTTTCTGCTGTTGGGGTGAATATCACATTTTATTGACCTGCACAGTAACTATTAACCACCACGAAGCCACGTCTAATATTTCCCCCAGGGAACAATAAATCTGGGTATTCACAGAAAGACGTCGATACACATAATTTTACTTATACACATTCATTAGCGCAATTACCTTCTTGCAGGAACTGCCAGAAGGTTTCCCTCCCACCTCTGCTGAGGAAAAGTCCTCCTGGGATGCACAACCCCGACCCCTCTTCCCAAATTCTGCCTTTCCTGATGGGAAGGAGCCGGTCGCTCCTCCCTATCGATGTGTCTCCAAGGCCAGATCCAGCCTTTTCATCACACACGAGCCTATAGCCCATGTTTAGGATTTATTTTCAACCCAGCCACATCGACTGAGTGAATAATTCCGATGAGGAACGCTCCCGCGTATGATGTTGACACATGCTATTATTTTACATACCTATTTCAGCTTGTGTGCTTATTAGAATAAGGTCTTTATGCTAATTTGTAAATCAAATTCCCATAATTCTTGGCTTACTGATGCTAAAGGCCCAGCTAAATCTTCTATGACCTTTTAGCCTGGTTAATCCCTTCACACATGGCTGAGTGAAGTGTTTTCTTCTCTCTCCCACTCCCAAGTGCTGGGGTGGGATTTTTGCACAAGTTCCTCCTCTTCCTCCATAAATCCAGGGGGGTGCGAGTCAGTGAGACCAAGCACACACCAAGACTTTGAAACATGGAAAGAGGGAAGAGAAAATATTGCTGGGTGCTTAAATATGCTGCTGTTTATAAAAAATATAATACAGAAGAGATAGAGCAAACACAAGCATCCAAGCAAATGCCCCGACCTTGCTCTCTCGTACCAACACCCAGGAGCCTGGGGAACGGCAGCATCACCGTGCACAAAACCACAATGGACATTTCGGGGCTCAGAGGGCTCCTTCCCCATGGACATGACACCCAACAGCTCCCATTTCGGGGCCACATTCCCAAAAAACCCAACAGCGAATCTGCAGGACGTGGAGGACCTATGGATGTTTGCACAAATGCAGATGGTCGAGCACTTACGAATTATCCCACTTCACGCTCCACTTTACTCTCGAGCATCCTCACAAACCACTTTTTCTTATTGTTTGTTTGGCTGTAAATAGGTAAATGACCTGGAGTATTGATAAACTGCTGCAGAGGGCAGCACAGATCTCTTGAGCCATTTGTAGTAGATTTGTGCAAAACACAGTTTTCCTGCATGACAATAATTCTCGCGTTTTCAAACACGAGCCAGCTCCACATCTGTACACCAAGTGAGGGAGAAAAGTTTGAAATTAAAGAAAAATACGGTGAGTATCAAAAGGGTTTATCAGCAGTGTGGTGCTACTGCTTCCTATTTGCAATGCATGAAAACCTATGTATTACCTTTGGGGCTGAATGACCCCAAATTTCTCAAAACCCTCTTAGAAAGTTTTTGCTGAAAAGCAAGATTATTTTTGCTGCGTGGTTTGGGGTTTTTTTTCAATGTATTTTTAATGACTCTTTTAAATACAATTATGAAAAAAAAACCTCCCAGGGGGAAATTGTTCCCTCCAAAAACCCAGTATAGTAAATATCTCCCAGCCCCCCAAAAAAGCCCAAAGTTTCTGGTGCTGAATGCTGCCCTGTGCAATACTTTGCCCAGCAGCCCATGGCTCTGCCCTGGTGCCCCAGATGAGGGTGCAATGTAGCTCCCTGCTCCCCCCAGCCCAAGCGGTGACTCAGGGACTTCTGACACCCACATCGGCCTTTAACAAGGCATTGGGGTGAGGGGATTCTAGCTTGGGGAAGCAGCGCATCCTTCCCCACCGCTCTGCCACCAAGGAGAATTAAAAAAATACTGAAATAACAATAAAAAACTGTTTTCTGATGTGTAAGTTTTGATGGGAGCAGGGAGAGGAAGTATGACAGAAGACCAGAGGCAGGGAATAAGACTGCAAGGAAGCCAAGTCAGGAGCCAAAAGCAAGCGTTAAATAAAACAATTAATAATTTAAAAAAAGGCACAAATTCTAGGCAGGAGAAATGAGGAAAGCAAAGGCGGCTGCGCCCCGCTCCTGGGGATCCCCAGCCCTCCAACACCCCACAGAGGCAGCAGCCGAGGGGGCCGGGGCTCCCATCCCCAGGAGACCCCGCGGGATGCGGGGATGCAGGGATGCTCCATCCCGAGCAGCGCGAGCGGGAAGCAGCGACCCAGGGAGAAGGCGAGCGGGAGGAAGGCGAAGAGGAGCGATGCCTTGGCGTGTGATGTGCATGCTAAGCAGCCCGCGCCGGTCGATATGGCAAGGGTGGCTCTCCGCAAAAGCGGGGGCCCAGTCTGCTCAGGAGAACGAAGTTTGAGGGGCAACGGTGGCCGGGCCATCTCGCCCCACTCTGTCGGTGCACAGCACCCCCCCACCTGGCTCGGCAGCCCCCTGCCCCACACAAACAGGGGTCCCGCACCCCCCCGAGCCCTGCTGCAGAGCATCTCTGCTGGAGAGGGGACCAGGCAGGGCTGGTTTGCGTCCCCCAAACGCCGTCCCCAACCCTCGGTGGGCACCGGGGCAGTGCAGAGGTAGCTGGCTGCAGCTGCTGGCTGCTCTCCCATTCACCAGAACGGGGGTGCATCCACCTCCCCAGGGGTGCCTGCATTCCCCGCCAAGCCCCGGGTACCACCGGCGCTGGGCGCATCCCGGGAACGGCGCAATGCAGCCCCCGGGCGCATCTTCCCTGCCCAGCCCGGTGCAGGATGCGGCCCCATGTCCCCCCCCGAGAGGTAACCCCGCTCCCACAGCCCCTCCAGATGGCTGCGAGGAGACTAACGCGACCTGACAGGCTCGGCGCTCCCGGCCAGATGGGGCTGGCTCCTGCCTCCTCCTTTCCCCCCCTTTTTCCCCTTGCTTTTCGCTCTATTTTTCTAATTTTCTTGCACAAGTCCCCCCCTCCAGAAGCACCACCCCCCATGCTCGCCCGGGACAAGGACTTCCCAACTCCCCAGCCCGGCGGGGGCGGGCAGGAGCCGGGGATGCACCGAGTTTTTGGGACGACCTTGCAGACGGGTCCGGCAAATGCAAAGAGGGACCTCGACCCCCCAGCCTGTTGGATGCATCGCTCCTGCGGGAACTAAGTTGACATGACAGAGTCGTTCGGCACCGGTTCCCCTCCCCAAAAAAACAATCACCACAGTGGGTGCTGCGCCACGGGAGAAGTTCCCCTCCCCAACGCGGTGCCCCGGGGGAGGGAGCACGAATCGGGAGATGCCGCCGTCTGGTACCCGCACCCGCACCCCCCGCAACTTCGCAACGGGCTGTGGACCCTTTCCCATCGCTGCTCCCGTTCTGAGGGTGCTCCGCATCCCCTGAACCCCCCCCGGAGGGTGATGCCGTGGGGCCGAGCACCCCCCGCACGCCCCGGTTGCATCCCCCGCAGCATCCCCTACCTTGGAAGAGGAGGAGAGCGGCCATCCCGGCGAAGATCGCCCAAGAGACGGGGTGCTGCATTTTCGCCTGGGCCATGTTTCTACCGCGGGCTGCGTTTCTGTCTCTCCCCCTCCTTCCCCGCTCACTGCCTGGCGGGGAGAGCTTTAAAATCCAGCGTTTCCCGGAGCAAAGCGCAGGAAGAAGGGAGAGGGGGGGGGAGGAAAAGGAAGGAAAAAAAAAAATGTACCGCAGGGTGGGGGAGGGGAAAAAAACCCAAAAATAAAAAAAAAAAGGGGGGAAGGGGGGGAAAGGGGGGTCGGAAGGGGTTGCAAGGTGCGAGGGACAGGCGCTGCCGTGCCCGCCGCTCCGGCCCGCACACGCCGCCCGGCTGCAACACGCCGCCGGCCGCGCAGGCAGCGCAGCCCTCCCCCGCAACCGCTCATTGGCTGCGGGGGTGTCCCCCCCGGCATCGCACCCCCCCCCGGCAGCCCGACACCCCCGCCATCCCGAGCTCTACTCGGCATCCCGGCCGCTACTCAGCATCCCGAGCCGCCCCCCCGGCATCCCGAGCCCTACTCGGCATCCCGAGCCACTACCCAAGACCCCCAGCATCCCGACCCTCCCCGGCATCACGACCCCCCTTCACCACCCCAACACCCCCCCGGCATCCTGACACCCTTGGCATCCCAACACCCCCAGCATCCCAATACCTTCTCAGCATCCCGACCCCCCTCAGCATCGCAAAACCCCTGGCATCCTAATCGCCCCCCCCGGCATCCCCTCAGCACTGCCCTTCCCCACCAGGGAAATGGGGTGACACTACTCCCCGAGATGACCCCCACCCTCCCTGAGGTGACCGCAGCGGTGCCGCGACTCAGTTTCACCACCTGCGCAATGATGGGAGGGACACCCCCCTCCCCGTATCGCCCACTGAAATGAAGGGGTGCACCCCCACCCCCTGCTTTTGGGGGGCTGGTGTCTGTGGGGAGAGCACCCCAGTGCTGTCCAAACAAACATCATCCTCCTACTGGGCTAATTCCCATATGGGAATTGTTCTAAAAGTAGATTTAATAGCGAATAATTCTTCAATTTGTAGCAGAAACCTTTGCACCCTGCTTAGATGTGTACATTCTCCCGTTAATTAAACTTCTTCCCACGTGCCAATTTCTGGTGCCTATTTCACAACAATCAAAGCAAGACAGACCTTTCTTCCAACCCAGGATACCTAAAACCACCACATCTGTCCATAGCGCAAACCAACATCAAGAGCATGACACCAACATGCCCACACAGAAAAGGTCCTCTAGAATAAAACCTTAACATTTTTTTCAGCCTTTGTCCAACACAGAGAATATTAGAGGCACTGAACCCCGAGACTCCTATTTGACACAACCTAAATAAATAATATCTTGTTAAATATTCATTATTTTCATTAGTGGTGAGTATATCTCATTATGTTACTTGAGGTGACTCACAGCCCTTTAAAACAACATTATAGGCAGAAAAATGACAAAGCAAAATAAAAAAAAGATATCTTGGCTTTTTGTATCTATTCCTCCTCAGAGGCTTCCAAAATCTCTGCTGTTCACTTTGTAATTCAGAGGAAGATTTGGCTGCAAACCCTTGGAAAATCCAGCTGCGTTTCTCTCTCTGTCGCTGCCGCCCAGAGAGACTCTCAGATCCAGGCCACCCGTTCTGCTGAGGAGAGCTGACAAACCACACGCACCCGTCCCCCTCCCAAAGTCCCCCTGACAGGCCTGGTGATGCTCAAACCCATCGCTGCCCCAGCGACCCCCAGCTGATGCATTTTGGATGGAGGAACCCTTGGAAAGGGGTCTGGATTCCCACCAGCATCGCATCATCTCATCCTCTCCGCTGCATCCCCATCAACACGAGGGGCTCAGGACGGCGTGAGATGCCACGGAGCGATTTTTCCCACCTTTCACAACGCTTCTGAGCTGGCTACCACACTTGGAGCAGCTGCAAGTGGTTGATTAGGTTAGTTTGGTTTATTGCCCACCCATTATGCTTCAAAAAACACAACTTCCCTGTCTATTTGCCTAAGCAGAGAGAACAGTTTGCAAGGAGGCCTTATGCAGTAGCTGCTTTTCCTACGGATTTGCTCTATGCATTATTAATTCACACAGCGCTTGTTCTGAGCACGTCTATTTACCCGATGCACCAGAACAGCTCTTAAGGAGCCTTCGGCTCGTGGCTTTGTGGAACATCAACTTTTCATGTTGAACAGCAGGTGATGTTCAACAAAATACTTTGCAATAAATGCCTAATATGCATTATGCTCGTACATATCTGTGTGCTGGGCTGATGTGAACACGCAGATAGCAGGGCTGTGCTCCCGAGATAGGGGACGGGGGGAAGAAGTTATTCATTGGAAATCGCACATATCTACGGTGTCGAACAGGGACACCATGTCTCGATGCACGTCGAGCTGCGGAAGGCCATTTTTGGCAGAAATTTCTGCAAAAAATGTAAAATATATGTTCCCCCCGCCCCATATCTGAATAGAACATAATACAACACCTTAGCTAGAAGTCTGCAGGGGAAACTCAAAAAAAAAGGTGACATGATGCTTTGAAACGAAACCTCTAACTGGCTCTAAAGGAAGCGTTGTGACCTTGCTGAACAGCACTGCATAATTTTTAATAGACGTTTTTCGCTGGAACTGACATACTCCCAGGCGTGGTTTTATTCCACTAACATTTTTCCAGAGGGAAATGCCATGTTTCATTGGATTTTTTTTCATCATCCCTATATATACACACACCCCTATAATTACTAAATGCATTACAATAGGATTCATGAGCCTTTGATAAGATCCTGGTGCCGTTCTGTTAGACTCTGTATGTACACCCAGTACAAAACAGTCCCTCCCTTGAGCTCTTGAAGTCAAAACAGAGAAAAAAAAGAAGGTGTTGAGACAAGAGCAAATTACTTCTCATTTTGTGGCTAGAAAAAAAATAAGACTTAGAAAGGTTCAGTCATTGCATGAGGTCAGGGAGGGAATTTCTGCACAAAAATGTCCCAAATCTGAAGGGCTGCAGGACCTGCCTGCTCCCTCTCGCAGTGTTTCCCTGTCCTATGTCACTTCTGCTCTGAGTTCCACCAGTGCAAGGGAAGAGTTAAGTGAACGCTTCTACCAGCTTTATCGAATTATCAAAAATCATTTCTGTGCAAAATACCCTTTTTCTTAATGAGGGTAGGGGGAATTTGCCAAGCTTCAGCTCGATGCCCCAGCCCACGTCTGCACACAAAAGCATCTCAGAACTCCCGTGCCCTTGCGTGCACAGGACACACGGAGCCAGACAGACGAGTGCCCACAGGCTTTGCTCCTTTAATTACACCTCCTACGGGCGAGAAAGATAAGCCCAAGTGCAGTGACTTCATGAAGGGAGGAAGCCTATAAGTTATTCATAAGTTCAGGCTCAAGCTCCTCTCTTGCTTTCACTCCATGACACCTTCAAAACATATTATTCATCTATTTTCTCCTCCTCTGGGAAGAGAGATGGTAATTGTAGTAAATACATCACTGCCAAGTCATGGCGCACGGCGCTGGGGTAGGGATGCGAGGCAGCGGCCGCTCCCCAGACGTCTGGGGGTGCCCAGGCTCCGTGAAGGACAATCCTCACGCTGCCCTGGGGACGCGGAGGCGCTGGGGGAAGAGCCTCCACCCTGCATCACCGAGTCATTCACCCCCAGAGCTTCCAGGTGACAAAAATCAAACCTTACCACGTCACCTCCACATCATTTCAGATGAAAGCCCCCATCCCTTTTTAGCACAAGGCTTGCCTACATCCCCACTGAGCCCAGACCAGGACTGCCCATTCCCTTGGGTCACTGCACCCCGTTTTCACCCCAACCCCATGGCGTTTGGGGGCAAATTTTGGGCCCTGTTTCTGGCTTGCAGAAAAATAAGAAAAGCCACAATCGCCGGCAGCCCTGCCTGCAGAGAGCCTTTGGAAACAAGAGCCACAGCACAGAGGGTTTGTTTGCCCTCTCAAGGCTGTTCCAGACAGAATAAAGCACCTAATGCTACTGCCAACTGAAGCGGCTCTCCTTGAGCTCGAGAGGTTAGTTTTGCTGAATGCAACGACACGGATCCTCGTCTCGGCCCCACGGCACAGAGGATTTGTTGTACTCCAGTGCAAAAATAACCCCGAAAGCAACATCCACGGTCACACCAGGGAGGGGAGGGCGAAGGCATCGGCGTGAGGCGCCCGGAGGAGGGAGACAGGGCGCGGATTTTATTTGTCCTCGATTCCCAGGGAGGTCATTTACCGCAGTGCCCCTGGCACTTCCCCAGCCCTTCCTAGCACATTTGATTCTTGTGAGTTTTCTTAATCTCATCTCCTTCATTGGTTATTGCTCCTCCAGTGCTGAACTCAGCAAGATCGCTTCTGTTTAGAGAAAGATTAGCGCCGAGTACATTAAACAGGGTAATGCCGCGAACTAAAGGGCGCCGGATCACCACCCCGGCTCCGAACACCCCGTAACGGCCATTCCCAAAAAGGGAATGTCATCTTCATAGTAGAAGCAGCACTAAAAAAATGGTGGATAAAGAAAGGGCTGTCTCAGGCTCACGAAACCCCTGTCCAAGTAAGAGGCATCCCGTGAGCCCCAAATTCCCTGAATTCCTCCTCAAAGCTGCACAGTGACCGGTATCCCGGCAGGGATGGGATGCACACAGCGCCGTGCTTGGAAACCACGTCCTCGCCCAGCGCACAAGGACCCATCCATCTGCATTACCTAGAAAACAAAATTGTCCTCATTTCAAGCATGTTGCAACACAGGTGAAACCGCAGGGTTTGACCAGGCAAGGTGGTAAGAGCCTCTGGAGAGATGCTCAATGACCACAATCTGCTTCATCTCACTATCCCCCTTAATTTATACGTTTCCCCAAATAAAACAGATTCCTCCTTATTCCGAAGTCCTTGCAGGGATGTTTTCCAGCACCCACACGCTGCCACGCGTCCCCGTCCCAACCGGGCTCTTATCGCGGCTCGCCGCCTCCGCTCCCCTGCACTACAGTTGATTAAATGTCTATTTGCCTACGGATTACAAGGAGGCAACAAGTCCCCCCAGGGAAGAGGCACCGTTGCACGGGCAAAGACTCTGCAAACAGATGGCTCGAGGAGATAGAGGATGTTTACCACCTTGTGCGTGCTTCTGGGCTTGAGGGTGACACAGCCCTGGCACATCCCCATGTTTATTTTCATTTTGTTTAACTCATCAAGCTCTTTCCCACCCTCTCCGGGACTTGGAGAGTGAAGACAAAGCCTCAGCCAGCTGCCCGGGTCTGGTGTGGATGGTGTTGCAAGACACCGGTGTTAAAACACCTGCCTACTTCGAGCAAACTCACCAGGAACACGTGGAAAGCCACCAGATGCTCTTTATTGACCAATATTCTTAATTCTGGAAGAACCATCCTCATTGCAGCAGAGGTGATGCTTTTTCTGCAGTGGTCAAACTATTTGACTTTCAAGAGCCCTTGTGATACCTCGGAATCCAGCCCAACCTCTAATTATTAATACCAGTCGATCCTTGGCAGGATCAAACATGAGAGCCTTTATACTCCGGAGTTTTGCATGTTACAAAACACCCTCTGTGATGGAAGTGCCATTTGAGACCCCGCAGACTGTCTAAGGATATTTTCCATCTAACTCATGTCTCCCACTCTCCAAAAAAGAAGCCCAGGTAAGCCAGCCCTGGGAGGAACAAGATTTATTTTAACCCAAATTTGCAATTTTAGCCTCTCCTGCTCATCCTCCTGCCCCAACCTCATTGCATTCCCCGCATGCTCCTCTTCCTTCTCCCCCCACCCCAGCCTGTTAAAGCTCGTGGTGTTATACAGTAGGCTCAAAGCACATTTAAGATTAGTTCTGTAACCTGCCCAGCCAAGTCAGAAAATTGAACATAGTAGAAAAAGAAAGAAAAGGAGCCAGCTCTTGTCAGGAGTGTGGTAGTACAAGGAAGTAATTTTTCTCTCCCCGTTTCAGTTGGACGTTGGTGTTTATGTCCGCGCTAGACGCTGAGCCCTTTCTTCTCCATCGTGCAGCTGTAGCATCGGTAGATTGGAGAGCGGAGGCGCGGAGGGGGGAAGGCAATAGCGATTGAAATTGGATCCTATTGAATTTTCAATAGGACACCAAAATATATACGTGTTTCAGCACGCGCATGTACAGATATATAAGTCAACGGAGGAATCTCTGAATAGTCAGTTCCGAATAATTACAGTGGGGAGGAATCATTGGAATAATTAGCGGTTGCTACCAGAACATTCAAGGAAATGAAATGCCTACTGCTGTTTATTAAACAGCGCTTTATTTTCGGTTTAGGGTGTTTGGGATGAAATTAGGTGGCAAATACACAGCGTGATTGGAAAAGCCTGGTATCATTGCGGTTGTTCGAGCCGCCTTGCTCATTCCCCCCGTTTTTTTTCCCCTTTTTTCTGCTTTTCCCGGCTGTTTTCTTCCTCCATCCATTCCCTTCCAGCTGTGGCAGCCTCGGGAAGGGGCTCTCACGTAATTCTGATGCCACAGGAGGAAGAAAAACGGTGTCAGCCCTCAGATCTCACCACCACACCACTGACCCTGGGGACGCCAGTTGGGATTATAGACCCTGATTTGGGCTGGGACTTGGAGAGCCAGTGACTAGGGGGTCACCCTCTATCAGCTGTGACTTGCCAAAGCTTTGAAGTCTGGAAGAGCACACAAACCATATTTGAAAAACTGGTAGATTCTGGAAGCTTGTGTTTCGGAATAAGTATTAATCTCTCAGCCTAATAGACATTTTCTGACACGGTTCTCAGCTTTGCAAAATAGGACATTAAAAAAAATGAGAAAAAAAAACCCCATAACCCTCAGAAATGTACAGCCAGAGATTGTTCCCAACATCCTCATATTTGAGGCAGAAGATTTGGATTTGGATCATGGTGGAGTGTGGAGAAAAAAGTGGAAAAAGGGGGCAGAATACAAGATGGTGAATGTAAATCCCCATATTCTTCACCTGCTCCGACCCGCTGTGCCGGAACATAATGTAACCAGAGGAAGGAGAGATGAAGTTTTAAGGAGATGTGTATATGCACACGATTTAGATATCTCAAAAGATTTCCAGACTGTGTTTCACATAATTCACGTTTCTAAGCTTCTCCCTTCACGACGCAAGAGGTGAGCACAAATGAGACAGGTCAGGAGCCTCGTAAGCTTGAAATATCTCCAAGTTTGCAAAACCGCTTTCAAAAAGCTTCCAGTTCTGAATTAAGCCACGTTACCTAATGCCAGACGGATGAAACCACGCTCCCAAAAACCAACCGTGCAGGCAACTTTGTGTCTCAGACATAGAATAAACCCCCTTCAGTGCTTTGGAAACAGATGTACAACGTTCAGACACAAATCATCTTGTAATCAGAAGGAAAAAATCAACCAAACAACAAGAAGAGTGTCTACCCTACCTCAGAGATGTCTTCTCCTCGAGACGATGTAGCCATCGGTGAATCAATGCATCCACAAGCCAGTCCTGCAATGAGAAGAGGATGCTCACTCAGTCCAGACGCAGAGAATTCAACTGTTTCTTGCTGGTTTAGTTACTGGGGGTAGAAAATACAGCGATTTCTAGCAATGTTTTATGAGCATAATGAAACAGCCTAAGGAGATGCACGGAAACCTTCCCCATTGCACAACCCAGTCCTGGGCTGGAAAATGCAAAAAAGAACACAGCGATGTTTTGGGTTGATTATTTCTGGGGAGAACACGGTCTTCAAACACCAAGCATCCTCAGCCCGCACCGGGATCTGTGGGCAAGGATGCAGGAGATGTGCTGGGCTGTGCAAACTAACAGAGCGGGGAATTCAGGCTCTGCCCCACTGAAAACAGCGACACAAACCCATAAAAGCTATGGGGAAAAACACAGACTCGCTATTAAACATGGAGCTGAAGTAACACGCAGTTTCTTGACAGCTCTGTTACAACCCTCCATGCTAAATTGACTTATCCCTATTAACACTGTGCTATGCAGCGGCCTCTTTCTTTGTACCACCTCTGCTCTGCAGCAAAGCCAACTTCCAGCATTGAAAAAAAAAAGAACTAAAAAGAAAAACCCCACAATGAAGCAAGCATCCAGCACAATAAAAATAAATTAAAACCCCTAGAGGACACTGAGATGAGCTGTGGCTTCTTTTACTGCGTTTTCCAAGGTGCTGTTTAAACACAGACAGGAGAAGGTGCATAAATACATCAGCTCGGCCCCTCTGGCCTGCGGAAGCGTTGGCAGCGCACAAAAAAGCGACAGGAGCGGGGATAATTATACCTCTGGTAAACCACAGCCCACGGCCGGGTTATGTTCTGCTGCAGCTCGCCTGGCCCCACGCAATGGGCTTTTGGCCCCGACCCGGGGGACACAAAACTACCGGGCAACACGCAATCTAATTCCCTTCTCCAATTATCCGCTGGTTGGCAAGAGGGGTCAAACCTCCCAGGTGTGGGTTTTCTAACCCGGCTGCTGCAAAAACACATCTTTCCCCACCGGCACCCCCAGAAGTTTTATATCTAAGCAAGAAAACAGCCAATATTTCCAGCTGGGACTGGTCTTTGATTCATTTTGCTGTCTAAGGTTGGGGGGGATCACAGGGGAGAGGGTGGTACGGCACATCGTAGCCCCTTTCCTGCTCTCTTAAGGGATGCAATATTAATTTTCTCCGGGGACGTTTCGCCTGCACGGTGTGCAGATTGCAAACAACGGTAGCAAACACATCAGGAATGCAGTTTTTCTTCCCGTGTGCCAGATTTATGCCATTTTCCCCCCAAATGGCACAGCCAAGCCTCTGAGCAGCATCCCGCGCATTGCAGCTCCTGGCACCAGGAGCCACGTCGCGCTCAGGTGGTTTGTGGTTATTGATAAACTCCACAGGCTTTCTTTTCCAGCAAGGAGGGAGCAGCAGCTCCGGCTGCCAAGCAGACAAGCCCCTGTTTTCTCTGCGTTTCTGCTGCAGATACAGGTTCCTTCAGCTCCTTTCCCTGGTGACTGCACAACTTTGCAGGCATTACACCAGCTGGAGCTGCGTGGCGGCTGCTCCTTAAGTTATCCCCACTTGTTAAGACAGAAAATAATAATAGTAATAATAATAAAAAAAGACCTTTGTGTCTCCAGGTAGAAGCTTACTGCAAATTCTTCCCACCTGGGGAATCAGCCCACCCACAAAATGCAGAGTTTTGGGCAAATCATGCCCCTGTCCTCCTTTACAAGCGTGTTGGGGACATCACGGGGGATGCACACTTGGAAATTCATGTCACACGTGTTGATGGCATCATGTAGGAGCATCTGTGGGGAGGAAAACCCACCGCTGCCCAGGACCACAGCCGCCTCCTCCGCCGGTTCCCTCTAATGCGATAACGCTCATTGTAATAAATATTGTGAAAAGTGAAAGTCTCCCTGGGGACCTCAGATTGCGGTCACAGGTGTTCGGGCCGTGGTAATTGGGTGACTCATTCATTAAAGGAAACGCAATTTAAAATCTATTATAGTTTTGAACACACAAAGCTTTCCCACCGCCCCATTTCTGGCCCAAGCCCAGCAGTAGCCAGGCTCTCCCTGTGCTTACCAAGGCTATTTCTGCTATGGAAAAGCTTAACACAGACCCTTCCTTTTCCCATCCCCTTAGTCCTGTTGGCTTTTTAATTCTCTCGGTTTTGCTGAGGTCTTTTAAATTTTTATTCTAATATTCATGTTAAAAAGTAACTTTAAAAAAGGGTAGTTGGAGAAAACGAGAAGGGAAAAGTCACAAGGATGGACTGAGTGATAAAAACCAGCTCAGCCAAGGGACACTGAGAAGCTCTTTAGTCTTGGGGTGAAGTGAAGTTTGATCAAAGGAGAAAATGCCAGGTGATTTCTCCTAACAGGGGAAAGACACAGCAATAACCAACCGCCAAAAGTTAAAGACAGACAAATTAAATACAGCCTAAATGTTTAGCAGCAAAGGTGATTAACCTTTAAAATCCACTACCAATGGCAGTCCTTGGATTCAGCATCTCCCGAGATCCTTAAATCAACCCTGAACACCTTTTTGGAAGATTTATGTTTGACAAACACAAAATCCTGGGCTCAGAGAAGAGGTATCTAATGACTTTCTGGGGCCTGTTTACATGATCTAAAAGTCCCTTCTGGCCCTAAATTCATTGCGCTGCTGCAGCTGATCCTCAAATTGATCTTGGGAAGCACAATCCTGCACAGCCAACCCTGAATCAAACCCCAAAGTCTGTCATCGAAGCTGCTCGCTGTGTTTCTGCTATCGCCATCTCCTGCCCGAAATTCAAGTTAAACCAAACACGACGAAATGGGGGCAAGTTTCAACCAAAGTATCTCCCTTTATCCCTTCTCCTCCTGCCCGTTTGCAGTCGACTTTTGCTGAGAATAAAGCACAAAAAGGGTGGTTGGAGAGATTGTTCTCAACAAGTCACTTCTGGCTCCAATTTTGCAATTCCAGCCAAGAAACAAATCGACCCAAGCGACTGTTCTGGCTTTGCCAAGCACCCAAATTCTGTTTGTACACGAGCAGATCTGTGCTCTACAGCGTGGATGGGTCACCAGGACAGGTTGTCCTGCTCCTTGAGCAGCTCAAGCAACGACAAAAACACTTTAGAGCGGCGTAATTGCAACCGCGGTGGAAGTTTTGTGTACATAGAGGGAGAAATCATGCTCCCAGCCAGCAATATCATAGTGGCAAACATTTTGAGTGCCAAGGGCTGCTGTGGCTCCTTCTCTCTGCCTTTTCCTCTCCAAGATGATGTCCTTCATTTGCTCTTGCCCTGAGCAATCACGCTCTGTGATTACCAAAAGGCACCGGAGCTTTGAGCATTTCACCTCGTGGTTGCTGTGCACTGTCTGAAGAAACACCCAGCGCTCTTGCACCAGCTATAAACATGACTATGGGGTGGAAGATGGTGCCCAGGACACATTGCACTGGGAGATGCGGGTTTCAAACCCTCAAATTAAGCACAAATGTGCAGGAATGGTGTGTGGTTCTTACCTGCACATTAAGTGACTGCATCACTCTCCTTTTAATATTTCTCATTGCTGATCTTTTATATCAGCGTTTCTAGTGCGGACCTGGTTGCAACCACCCCCAGCTCTCTCCCTTTCAGCTCCAAGATGTTGCCCTTCATTTGCTCTGGGTTCATTTGCTTTTCCAGCAAAGGATTTCCCAGCGAGTGGAAACGTGGAGATTGAGCCTTTGCCTGGCTGGTCTGCAATGTGTGAGCAGCAAACGAGCAATAACCTGTAATTCAACGGCCCCTTCACCACGCACCGGGGCTGAAATCTCAACGGCAGCATCTTTCCACCACTCCTATTAGCCCTGACGAACACCTTTCCCTGCCTTAGGTGCATTTCTCCTCGCGCTGCCCCTGCCCGAAGCTCCGCTCGCACCCCCCATGCTCCTGCAGCACATTTAATAGGATCCCACCGCTCTCAATTCCAAGAAACAAATACTCCCTCTGCTTGTTCTCGGCAGCACCGGAGGACAAAGGGAGCGATGTCTTCTCCACGGCGAGCTCGGAGGGGGCTGCGTTTACCCGCGGCAGAGCTGGATGCGGGCCTGAAGTCAGCAGCATCCCTCTGATCAGAGCGCCATCAGAAACGGTGCTTTTGGACTCCCAACGAAGTCACAGGCTGCCCGCAGCGGCACCAAAATACTTGTCTTTTTTGGATGTGACGCTGTTATGCACCCTCAGTATCCGGTAAAGCCTCAGCAAGCCTCCCAAAAACCAGCATCCCCCTTGGGCTGCCAACTTGTCCTTTGCCCGGGGACGCAGCCCTGGTCCCCCACCAGCAGCAGCTCGGATGGAGCAAACTGCAGGCCAAGGCAATCTGGAAGCAACACCTGACTCCTGCCTGTTTATAGCGGCTTTCAGGCAATTTTCTGGCTCCAAAACAACAAAAACCCAAACAAACAGGAGAGGACTTGGCTTCTCCAGCGCAGTCAGAGGGAAACGCAAAGTCAGAAGGCAAAAAACCCAATACATGTTCTCATCCTCTTTTTCCCTTCCAAGCCGTAGGGCAGGGGATGAGATGCCCCTGCAAAGGAACAAAAATCCCCCCATCAAAACCCCCTGAGGAAAGCCAGAGCTGGCAGGGGAGCCGCTCACCAGCCGCCTGCTGAACGCACCGGAAAGGGGTAAATTAAATGCATTCATCTCACCGCAACTCACATTGGCAACGTTTTTACCCGACACGCAAGTTTCTGACAATCAACCTAATTTACTTCAATAATAAATGAAAAAAGGGAAGTTCTCTTTTCTAACAGCAATCAGGGACAAGTGCCACGGCACTTTTTTGTGTGGATTTTTTTTTTTTTAAAGCAAACTCCATTCAACTCATTCTATTTAAATAAAACGATTCCTTTATCTATTATTCATTTGAAACCCAGAAGGAGGACACGAGGGGCTGTGGAAGCGCATAGTTTGTTTCTGACATCTCTGGAATAGTTTTTAGGAAGACAGAAAAATGCATGGAGCTACCACAGGGTTTAGTAGTTAGGAACCCAGTATTTCCATTTCCTCAATTTTATGGTTTTATAATGTTGTCCATCGCTCTGGTGTCTCCATGCAAGTCTTTGCCAGTTGAGTCTGTGTTATTTGCTCGCTGGTATTCATGAAGATCAGTAGTTTAAGGGTCCGGCTACACAGCAAATGTTTGCAGGTCATCTGCTTGGTTTTTAAACCAAACCATGAAGTTTGTGGGTCTGTTATGCCAAAGGAAACTCCAGCTTTGGTTGGGAGACTCAGTGGGGAAACACTCCTGGGGATGCAAAAGGCACAGAAGGGAGGAATTCCTAAGAATCTGGTTATCCCTGGCTTTAGGTACAGCCTTGCAGCAGCTCCCGAGAGCATCCCTGCAGCTCCGCACCCAAACCCCCGTGCTCCTGTCTCTTTTAATCCCAACAGGCGGGATTCACCTTCATCCCAGCCCTATATATTTTTAACATGAATATCTCAGACATACCCAGAGCTCCCTTTGTCAATGGAGAGAGACCAGCACCTCCAGAGGACGATTCATCCCACCAGCCTGGACAGCAGGAGATAAATGGCCTCTGGAGATGCCCATTTCTCTCCACCGACTAGGAGAGAGCCCGAGGCGACCAACCCCGACGTTGACATCTAACTTTTAGACATGGGAGTCAGAGCAGATTAATCTAACCCATTACCGAGGCCTTTAATTGGTGCTGGCTTGATTTACAAGTGCTTGCTCAGCACATAGAGCCCCAATGCCACAATGGAGAGTGGACCCACAGAGTCCTTTCTCCTCTTCCCTTCTCCTCCTGCCTTGGACGTGGCTGCCTTTGCTCAGCCATGCACCTCACAGTATTAAATACAGATAAAAATAAGAATTATGCTTTCTGAAAACTTTCTCTCGGAACTCAAAAAAGTTAAAATGTTCAATTAACGTGCATTGTTGCCAGAGTTTTTAACACACTTGGAGACGACAAGCTCTTTCTAAAGGAAGAATGTATCATTATCCTCATTTTCTAGACAGGGAAACGGCTGAGTCATGAATAAAACACAGGTCCGGGGCCATAATCTACTGCTATGTCCCTACGAAATACATATATATCCTGCAGCTCTCCTGGGAACAGCCCCAGGGGCTCTGCCTGACATCAGCACCGCTGCCCAGGAGGAAAAGGCCCTGCCTGGCTCCAGCTGTGCCACATCTGCATCCACAGCCTTGGCTGGTGTTAAGCAACAGCACCCATGGTCTGCATGTGGGTCCCGAGCTGCCTCCCACGGCTTCTGTGAGACGAATCCAGCTCAGTTTTTGTGAATTACAGCTATTCCAGAGGCACAATGGAGCATTTTTTATTTCTCCAGTGCTACGTGCTGGCAGGTGGATCCCATCCCTGCCTGCACTGGGTGATGCTAAAGGTACCACATCCCCATCCTCCCAATACTTCTGCAGGTGGGAGGAGGTGGGAGCCCATACAAGTTGTTTTCTGCAAGAAGCAAAAGCCGGGGCCATCTCCTGCTTAACACAGATGCTCTCTTGCTGACACCCTGCCCGCCCTGCTCGCTCACCTGAAAATTAAACACTAACCTCTCTTCGGCTGGAAACACACTTCCCTGCTCTCCGTGTAATCAAGTCCAGGTCTATAAAGCAGGTTTCCAGCATCGCGTTGCAGCCATGCATGCAGAGATGGCCCTAAGCGTACCCTTAGATCACTTTCCTGGGGCTGTTGTCCATCTACCAGCAGGCCAGACAATTAAAACCGGCTGCGCTGCGATGATTTTTCACTTGGCAGTATCAGTACATAAGGGAGACCGGTGAAATAGCTCATCCAAGCCATGGAGCAGCCTGGGTCGGGGCTAGAGCTGTGGGAGCAACAAAAACCGCTAAGTTCCATCTCCCCTCCTTGCATATCCCATCTCACTCTCAAAGCATCACTCCTTCCCCATCCCTTCCCTGCTCCAGTGCTCCCAACTCCATCTGCCTTGTCTCCCCACGGGTCTCCTGCAGTGTGACCCCACTAATCTGCGGTTCAGCTTGGCTATTGATCAGTGTTTGTGGGCTCTCTGCAACCTTTGGTTGTAAAGGTTTCATTAGGCTGCTGCACAGTCGTTCCATCAAGTAATGGAAAACATCCATCATCTTCTGCTCAGTTTGAAGAGCGTTAATCAAGCCATGAAAACGACTGGCAGCTCATGCCTTCATGAAGAGAAACCCCACTTGGACCTTCGCAAATGTGAGTCAAGATTCCAAACCTCCCCTTGAACCCCGCAGATGTTTTATCCTGTACAACTGGATGCCGAAGGGACACGAGAAAAGGGATTCAGGCTCCCGTGGGGATCTTGTGGGGGTGAAGAAGTTCTGAAGCCAACATGCTGTGTTTAATCAAGGCTAAACACTCACTATCACCTTACAGGTATAATAATCAATGTTCTCTCATCAAGGATAAGCCCAACAACTTTTGAGACTGCACCCAACAGCATTGCTATGGATCATCACCTTGCACATCGTGCTCTCTCCAAGCAGCCCCAAGCCCAAATTCGCATTTCCCAAAGTTCTTTCAAGTACAACAAAGCAGGTTGGGACTCGAGAAGCCACCAGCCCAACCCAAGCTCAAAGCACGATGAGATTCAAATACGTTTTCCCCTATTCCAGGTTGCAAATGCTTAGGGAGGAGCAGATTAGAGACTCAACAGCAGCCTCTAGTTTCAAAGGCCAGAACTGTTCTTGCCTCTGGACCCTCCCAAGTCCAAGAGGATCTTCGCTAACCCCAAAAGTTGTTGCAGTGATCTGGGAAGCAAAGCACCTTTTTGTAGCAGTTCTACCACGCTATTTTAACAGCTGCTGTCTTACAGACTGCTGGAGTAAGAGATTAATGCTTTAATTATACCAGCTGAAAGCTGGGAGGCTGAGCCTTCCAATGGTATACGGCACTGACTTCTGGCACTGGTGGATCTGGAGGGAGTACGCACTAAAATCAAGCTGGAATCCAAGTGAGGAATAAAAGTAGAAAAAGAAGTAAGACAGTAATCAGAATAATGTGCTTTTAATGCCCAATATCTCACAACCAGCTGGGGCTAGAAATTAAAGCTTCGTGCTCGTTGCAAGTGGGGGATCCTGTCTTGAAAAGGCTTAATCTCTCCCATCTCCAGCCCTGGTGTTGCAGGAGGTATCAGATGATGAAGATACCTGTGTTTTCTCCACGGTCACAGCTGGCAGTGTGATGGAGGGCTGCTCCATCCCTGCCACGGGCACAGAGGACCTAGCAGAGGACAACCATGCTGGATTCCCTCGTTTTACACCATTAAAGGCTCCACCACACGTGGCAGAACTGGTGCTGGCTGAAGGTGCAGCCAGAGCATCACCACGGCTGCTCCTGCATCCTGCCACCTCCGCATCCCCGCTGTCTCCCTCTTCCTCTCCATTTTTCTCCCTCTGCCTTCTTTCTCTCACCACCTCCTAACCTATTTTTCTCTCCTCTCCCCCTCCCCACCATCCCTCTCTCTCCGCTCCCCCTCCCTCCTACTTAGGAGGAGATCAATGTACCGGGAATGCTGACTAGGGAATTAAATCCAGCCAGGCTGTCTCTTTGAGAGACCTCTCACTAATCAGCTTGGATGGCTTCCTATTCCCCCCATCCACTCTGCAGAGAACCTGCGATGAATCCGTCCATCCCCGGTTCTTGTCAGCCTGCACACGAGGAGGCAAATGTCTCTCTCATCTGCTCTGCACTCGGCTTTTCGTCTCCATTTCTGTACCAAGTAGGTTGGAGGCAATAGCAGGACTACCTTGTCTGCTTCTATTTTCTCGTCGAGCTGTGATCTCGACTGGAACGCGGTCCGTGAGTGAGTAATTCCTTTCCTTCAGCTGTGGGGTCCGTCTGTAGCACGTGGGGCTTCTGTGTTTTGCTGCTTCTCTTCTCGGAGCACAGCTGAGAAGGAGAATGGCTCAAATCAGGCTTTTCAGAGCCCCATTTATTGCTCTCTGCATCTTTCAGCCGAGGAGTTTCACAGGAATTACGCTTACGGATGTGCTGCGGGAAGGGATGCTCAGGTGGATCACAGGTAGATCTGAGCCTGGAAAACCGACAGCTCAGTTTGTGCAACACCAGCACATGAAGCTCTCCAAACCCAGCCCTAAACTGGAGCCTTATGG
This sequence comes from Streptopelia decaocto, assembly GCF_964273445.1. Lineage (NCBI taxonomy): Eukaryota > Metazoa > Chordata > Aves > Columbiformes > Columbidae > Streptopelia > Streptopelia decaocto. The sequence continues at coordinate 3,403,210 of NC_138676.1, read as the reverse complement.
CTAAAGCCAGCCCAAATTTCCATGCTCTGAAATCTCCCTGCTTGCCTCCAAACAATAGCTGACAAGTCCCTCTGCCTTCATCTCTTTTATTTCTGAAAAGGTTCGGTTGGGAAATGTCGAAATGTTTCTTTTTTGATGCTTTTGCTGCCTGGTGCTCTTGAACTGTGATGTTTAACTTGGGCTTTTTGGGCTCGATCAGGTCAGGATTCAGCTTCTGCAGTGCAGCATCAAGAGAAGCATGGACATGTGGAAGGGGATGAGGAACCTGAGCTGGAAACCTGGCCCGTGGGGCCCATGATCCCAAATATGATCCCTTGGGCAGGGCAGATGGATACGCACACTGATATTCAACTAAAAGAAAACTTTAGGCTTGCTTTGATTAAACAGAACATACCAATTTCAGCTGCCCAAAGCCTGCTGCAAACATCTCGCTAGGGTCCCCCTGAGCAAAATAACATGGGGGGGACCAAGCGCTCATAAAAATAATTAAAAACAAAAGTCAATTTTGTAGCATCTACGTGTTCCTTAAACAGCCAGTCCCATGAGCAGCACAACTAATGAGGCCTGGCTGCCTATGGATCGGTGTCTCACGGCTCAATTCTCTGATGTCTAATGAGGTGCAAGCTCTGATCAAAGTTTTTTCCCCACCACCGGGGAATTAATAACAATGCACTCATCTGGGGATCCTCCAAGACAGGATGAGCTCATGCTGCTGCCTCTCCTCCCTTGGCAGCTTCCACCGGGTGGTTTCTCCCCTCCCCACCGAGCCGCCTACACCAAACCCACCGCCTTTGGGTGCAATTTGGTTGGAAAAGGCTCCGAAATATCACAAGCCTCATGCAGAGCCCCACGGGAGCTGCTTCCCCAGAAATTCAGCTGTAAAGAGCTTGCCAGAGACTTCCCAACCTGCACTGCTATCTGCAAGGTGGGCACTCATGCCGATCGCAGAAAAGGGAAGGCAGATGTTGCAGGCAGCAGGACAGAGACCTTCTAATCAAAAACCAGCATTCCACCACGGTGGACAACGCCTTTGCATCACCCTCCTTCTCTCCTAAGAGCCACAGGCAGTGGGAACGCTGTGGAGTAGGACACAGCAAGTGATTCGAGATGTGTGGGTGGAGAAGAGATGAGTTACACCGGAGAAAAGACGTTGTTTGGTCCGAGGGGAGGCAGACAAGGAGCGGTAGGAGCTCACCAGCTGCCGGTCCTTTATTAGAACAGAGGAACACAACTGATGCAGAAGTAATTTCCTTGCATGGCTGCCTACGCGGGATGCAAGTGAAGTGAACCCAACTGTATGCCAACACGTGTACGCCACCGCCTGCGCGCCCAAACACGCATGCAAACAAGCTCTGCTTCCCCAAAACCTCCCATAGGCTCATCTCTGCATCCCAATGAAGCAAATCAGTGTTTACCAGCAGTTCTGGAGCTCCCTGACAGCCAAAACATAAGATTTCCCTCCTAGGATTATCATGTTTCTAGTACGGGCTTTTTAATCAACATTTCCAGTCGCCAGCAGAGATGTTAACTCGGGAGGTCTAGGGACAAGTGGGACCATACCTAGCAAAGCCCTGACCAGCTCCAGAGCAAGGAGCAGTGATGCGCAACCATGCAATGCCACCATTAAAATAAATAGCATCATCTTAACAGCCCGAAGATGCAGCAAGCCTGAGCACTGGTGCATCATGCTGCATTGCCCATAGAGATGCAGCCACTGAGGTTTAGGATCTCTGCGTGGAGACGTGAGTGCCTGAGGCAGAGCTGGCTGCATTTGCACTTAAATTAATAGAATTGTTTTGGGTGGAAAAGACCTTTAAGATCATCAAGTCAAACTGCTAACCCAACACTGCCAAGCCCACCACTAACCCTGTCCCTAAGAACCTTTAAATGACACTAACAAGGGATCTGTTATTTTTTTGTCTCAAGCCTCAACTGCACCAATTTTAAACAAAATACATATGTTTCCTGATGGTCAACCTTGAAAACAAAAACCAGACGGGATTCATCGATGAATCCTGACCACGGGGGAGCAAATCTCTGTACTCTTATGGCCGCTGGCATGCAATGAAGGGATGCAGGGGCCGCTGCAGCCGCAATGCTGCCGGCTGTCAGCGCCCGGCCGGGAGCACAGGTTGCTCTGCTCTGATAGGAGACGGACACGCTCCCGGCTCCTTAAACTGGCAGCATCTGCTCGTTTCCATCGCCACGATGCCTGGCTCGGCACTGAGATTATGTAGGAGCAGATCACAGCCAACACGAGGTGCCTGACACTCGTGTGCCCTTACGAGACCTCCCATCACAGCCGATATCAAGAAGCGGTGGAGGAGGCATTAGCCCCATCACCTTGCTTGCCAGGCTCAAGAGACCTTTGAAACAGGCGCTACACTTGACCCTCATTCTCTACTTAATTAACAGCGTGGGTATTGAATTGCAGCCTTTTATTCATGGACAGGTGTGTGTCTTTGTCAGAAGGTCCCCCGCTTAAATCATCCGCCTCGTCTCCAATAACAATGTTAACGATGCTCAGAGCCGACTCTGGGCTGTAAAACATATTTCCCTGATGTTTGTTCGATAATTCCCTGAGAATTAAAAACATCTATTACCGGCTGCAGGATGCTAAGAGGCCCCTGGAGCGGAGAGCGGGCTGTAACTCACTGTGGGGGCTCAGCTGATGCCGCAGATGCGGTTATCCCGGTACCCAGCTCGGGTGTTGGATGCTGTAGCGACACGTGGGCACTGCAGCACGGGCACAACACAGGATAAAGGGTCATCATCCACACCCCCAATGTGCTCCTGGGACACTCATCTCCAGTTGCTCTTTACTCTCCCATTACTGTAATTGCTGCTAATTGACATTATCCCAAGGCACGGGGGCTCCATTAGACAAAACATCGCAAAACAGGGTCCTTGCTCTGCATCGCTCATAAGATCAGTGGAAAAATAAAGAGGAAAGCTGCTGAGGAAAGGAAAATGTGGAAGGAGGGAGGATCGCCACGCTGTGCCACTCGGTGGCACTGCGAGAATAGAGCCCAGGTGTCCCCAGCCGTGTCCCCGGCAGCATCACCAGCCTGCTAAAAACACCTGTTTATCCCCCAAATCTTAAGCCGTAGAATACATGAGAGCGCTGTTTCGATGTAGACCGTGCCACAGCATAGTCCCCATCCCAGTCATGACTTCTGGCAGCTCGGAAATGTTGTTTCTGGAAAAATATTTATCCTGTTAATGAAGCACAGGCAGCAGCCGAGGCCCCAGAAGGTCATTGCAGCCCTCGTTGCAATCAGCTCCCTTCACAGCTCCCACTGAATGGGGCTCTGATTGCAGATGCCAATCAGAGCACTCAATTTTGCCTGCCTATTTGGAAATTAAAACATAAAGGCACTTTTCCCAGACACTGCATTTAGGGCTGGTTTATAAAACATAATCTTATGGGCAGAAAGCCAGATGGATTTGGAGGGTGGGACGCTGGAGTTGAGCGACTCGACGTAGGTAGAAAATACATCTTGCACATCTTAAAACACACTGAGGAGAGTTAGAGAAGGGGTTGGGGGCTGCTTTCCAACAAACCCCCCCCTGCCAACCCCCAGAGCCTCCAGGACATGGGTTTTCATGTGCCTCAGGACCGAGCTGTTCCCAACAGCCGCCAGCCAAACTGCAGGCTGCAGTTTTGGTTCTGCCGCCTGTTATTTTTAATTATTATTGGTATTTCTAAGCATCTTTGCATCTCACCCAAGCGCTGAGACAGTTGGACGATCAGCAGGCAAGAGGAGAAATGAAAACAAACTAATCCGGTCCCTGCGAAAGCTCAGATCGTAAAACGCACGACGCTCAACTGCTGCGGAGCGGCTGGACTCGTCCTGCAGTAAGCACTCATGATTTCCATTTAAATCATCCGAATTAAAGAGCAGTTGGAGTTAGAGCATCTGCCTGAAGATTTTCCTGCCTTCCCATGTCCCCACGAGCACAGCTGTTTGGATCGGAGCTGCAGGAGCTGGCTGCAAAACTGCCAGCCAAAGATTGATGGGAATGAGACATGAGCTGGGGAACTATCTGCTTGCACCTTCCCAAGCGCGCAGGGAGGAGATCTCACCCCGCTGAGCTGCGCCCCGAGGGGACAGCACACCCAGGACCCACCTTTCACTGCTTCCAGGGTTTTGCAAAATTTAAAGAGGAGCTGAGCAGAAAAGCATATGCAGAGTTCGTACCATTGCTCAAGTCACTTAGGATCTTGGCCCAGGTGTGGGTTGTTTTTTGGGGTTCTTTTTTTTGCTCTTTACTCTTAAATCAGCAAACAGAGCCCTGGGGAAGCGAGGAGCTGAGTGCAAACCTCTGTCCACCCCTCAGGGCTGGGATACAGGATGCTCCGGCTCAGATCACATCAGTTCCATCCTCTGGTTCACAAATGCAGGGAGGGAAAGGAGAATGTAATAAGGGAAAGAATATCCCCCTCCCTGCCCAAGAAAAATAATCCTGCTTTCTCTGGATTAGCACCTCTCCTCCATATAGCGTCCCTGCCCCACGCAGGAGCTATGTGAGCACACCGGTTATGCAAGCACCTTAGAGAAAGCTCCTATTTAAAGCTCTTCTTCAGTGACAGCACGTGACACAGATATTTAATTGCCCCACACGATCCATCCCGACGCGTTTCTGCTCATTCATTCCCTTTGCTCACAAGCCGCCGGAGAACACATCTGCTCCCACCGCGTGGAAACACCGTTCTCGAGTGCCTCCATGCCTGTACTTCAAAAAAAGACGTTAATTACAGCATAAGAGAGCCCATCAGATCTCTTAATTTAGCTTGTCGTTTTATTAATTAAAACACAAGACATTTAAAGTAGAAAAGTGCTGGTGGGCAACTGAAAGTGAAGCCCCCAGTGGCGCTTTGGGAAGGTAAGTGGTGCACAAGCAACTGCTGCTCATGTTCCTTCATTTCTGCCCCAGGGGCTGGGATGAGGCAAGTTATAGCTCTAGTTTTATTTGCAATGACAATGACAAAAAAGAAAAGTCATATAATAAATATGTGGCTACCAATAGGGAGCAGGTGTCCCCATCTCTGCCAGCAGCCCTACAGCTCAGCAATGTCCCCAAACCCCACCGGTGTCCCCAAAAGAGCTGCATCCCGCCCTGGGAAGGATGCTCCAACCCACAAAGCCTCAAATCTCAGCACTTTCCTCGCAGGCTGTGGCTGCGGGATGGCAGCAATCAGGTCGCACAAGGCTGGCTCGGAAAGATGCCGTGTGCACCGACACAAAACACGAGCTCGCCCGAGCTTTCCGCGGGGCTTCGGCGTCTCGCAGCCGCCATTTGTGTGTGGGTACAGGAGCGTTTCTATCTGTCCTGGGTACTCAGCCAGCAAGCAAATATCCTCTGCCTGAAGCGGTCTCTGTGTGTGCAGATACCAGCTAGACCTACCAGATGAAGGAAAAAAGAAATAGAACTAAAAAATAATCCAGACCCAAACCCAAAGCCTTCCTCCGGCATTCATCATTTTAATTAGCGGAGCTGTGCCTTGAATCTCAATGGGAGATTATACCATAAAGAGAGCCAGGCGGAATAACACAAGTGTCTCCTCTCACTTCAGAAATGAACAGAGCTGTCTGTGAAATTATTAGTAATATTATGTGTCCCATTTGCAGCTCAACACACACGTCCTGGGGGCTCACCCGGCAGTAACAAGCAATCTAATGGCTGGGATGGCTTCAAACCAGATGACATTTCCAGCACCAGTGTCCTGCCAAACCATTCAAGCTCAAGGCTTGGCCTTCATCCCTTTCCCCCTCTTCATTCACCCAGATGTCCCCTGCTTGTCACTCACTGTGCCCCTGGTGCAGTGATATAAATATTGGGAGGCGAAGGAGGCTTCTAGCACAATAAACCCCGTGACACTGAGTTTTCTACATATCACGTACATGTGTATGTGCCACCCAGACAGATACACCAAGGAAAGAAATAAATATATATGCATTAAGTCTTTCATGTCCCAAATGTCTTCAGGTAACCATAAAAATCATGAGTGCACATAAACACACGGTACTTCTGTGCCAGCAGCTGCCTTATTCTCTCTTATAAGGGTTAAAAAAAACTTCCTCTGGGAAGATTAAAGCCATGATTTCACATTAAATAGTCCAGGAGCTGGGACTGCACAGCCCTGACTGTATTTGTGCACTTTCTCCGAGCACAGGGCAATCCTAAGGGACCACTTCTGCTCGCCACGAGGGAGAGATACGCACATCCAGCATCCCTGCGAATTGTTATGACCCAGCCCATTGCCTGAGTAAACACACAGCGAGCAGCAAGCTCGAGAATTGCCCCAATTTGTCTGCCCTAAAAGCCTTCTTCCCGTAAAGTCATTTATTAATAAAGGCGCCTCTGCTTGCAGTGCCAGGCTGCACAGAAACACCGCTCTGCCACCGTGACCAGGTTTAGAGCTCCGTCCCTATCGTCAAGTGGAAGTTACTGGAGTCAAGAGCATTTCTGCATTATCACTTTATGCTGAATTGGAGGCTACAAACATGTTTGCTATCCCCTCAGCGTTCAGATAATAAATAAAATAAAGAAATAGAAAAACCAGCAGCGCCAACTGGAAACCCAGCCTGGCGCTGAAGCAAAAACCCCTTCCTGAGGCTACAAAATTAAACAGGCGACGTCTGAAGGAGTTAAAGCCGCTCTCTGTGCGTTTTCACCGGCTGGTGCGGGTTTTCGGGAGCTCGGCTGGCACCTCCAGCAGAAGTGCCAAAGCGCCTGGAGGCATCCCGATGCTTCAATAAGCATCCCGATGCTCCAATAGCATCCCAATGCTCCAACAGCATCCCAATGCTCCAATAGCATCCCAATGCTCCAATAGCACCCGATGCATCCAGGGCATCCCGATGCTTCGGCTGCATCCCAACGCTCCAAGAACATCCTGGACCACGGGCTGTACCAGCTCTACCTCCCTTCCCTCTTTGCAAGGCCATGGGTGATGCCACCTCCTCTGTTAAAGAAACAACTCCAAATCTCCGGGTGGAAATGCTAATAAGAGCCAGTTATGCTTATTAAAGCAATTCCCCAGCAGCCGAGGCAAAGAGGACATTACAGGAAAGCCCGCTTTTGGAGATGACTAGCGCAATTTGTAGATCGTTATCGCTCAGATAAAATCAGATAACTTTAAAACAATTGGAAATGTTGAGTTTAGATCACCTTCCCTTGGGATAGAATACATTCTTTAATGATGCCGTGTGTAAGTAACGCTAGAATTGCCAGCAGTGATACATTCCCACCGCAGAGAACAGAGCTGGGAGCTGCGACTGTCAAAATAAACCCTCCTAAACCAAAGGAAAGGCATCGTTAGCCAGCGGCAGAGGAGCTTTTATCCTCCCCGTGGGTGGAAAAAAGCCACCTCTGTCCCTTCAGCCACTCTTTGGCAGCACCTAACTGGTACTCAGAGCTTTATGAGTGGGACAAGAGCCAAATTTGAGGTGTAAAAGGATAAAAACACCTCCCAGGGCTGGTGGGGGCTAAGGTAAGAGGAAGAGTTTGACACTAAGTTGAGAATATATATTAAAAAGGGGAGGAGGAAAAGGCATCTTGTGACAAGACCTCATCTCACTCCAACCAAAAACCTGATTAGTAAGAGCAGGTCAAGGCTATAGAGGAATAACAAAGGGGAGGCTGCGCACTCGTCTTCCAAAACACGGGCCCATCAAAGCGCAGGGAGGAGGGATGCTCGTGGACGATGGCAGCGGCTGTTCTTGCATCGCCTCATAAATATTTAACAGTAAGCACTTTGTAAAGAAGAATGTTATTAAGGCTGGTGTAGTCTTGTGGCTCCAAATGTGGCCATACATCAGATGTTGCCAGTCTGGTCTGCATAACCCTCTTGGAGCAGCCGGAGGCTAATCAGTTTCTTCAGGATCGAGGGAAAGAGAAAAAAAAAGGGGAAAAAAAGGCAAACAGTAAAATCCCGAGTCGCAGAGCCCTGGGGAGATGAGTGCGAGACGTTTGAGGGATATCCTACCGATAGATCAGCCCTTTGCAATCACTGACAGCAACACAGATAACTCGGAGAGAAGGGGGAAAGAGGGGAGGGCACAAAGGCAAAAGCCCAATAAAACAGAATGCACTAGATGAAAAGCAATTCTTGGCAGTAATTTCTAGCATAAACACATTGTGGGTTTTTTTTCTCTCTCCTGCGATAGCAAATGAATCTTTTTATTGCTGCTCTAATAATATTTATTCCAACACTTTACACTTTATTGTGATACTTTTGACTTCTTTTTGGGTCTTTTTTTTTCCCCTGGACTATTGATCCTAGCGCTAAAATAACACCACGTCTGCATACCGTCCTCCTAAGCTACGTGGCCCTTGCCAGGTATTTATTTCTCTTCCAAAATGCTGATGATTTCTTTTATTAGGCTTCCACAAAGTGGTCACTTACTCTCACTGTATAACTAGGAACGGTTATAGGGGCTGTTGCACATTGACCATCTGAGCACTGACATATTTAGCGTATTTAAATAGGAAATAGGCCTATTAAGACACTTAGCAATACGGCAGTAGTGAAAGCAGCCCGCAAGTTCATCATTTGGTCTGAAAATATTGAAAATTCTTTTAATTCCCTAATTATCGTAATGAAAAGCCGGGGAGAGGATGTGCGTGTGGAAGGGAGGCAGGGCTGGTGGGACGGTAGAGGCGAAGATGGGCTGGGAAGGGGATTTATAAGGCACAATTCCCATGAAAAAAGAGTTTGTACAGCAAGACAGCCCTGAGGGATGGACCCTGCACCCTTCTGCCCTAAATATGGGCTCAGAAAGCTGGAAAAAGCCAAGTGGTGGGTCCCTGTTCCATGTTAAAATGTTCAGAGCATCCAAGAAACCTCAGGAAGGACCACGAAAAGATGAAGATTAGGTGGACCCAGGGGTCACTCTGCACACCCCCTCCCTCACCTGCTTTCACCCCTAAACACTCACAGCTACCCAGGCCTATGCCTGGCTCAGGCAATCCCAGAGCAGCCCCGCTTTGTCAGTACCGAGTTCATTTAATCTGTGCATGTGTTTAATTCCCCGCTCTGGCGTTTCTCTTCTCTATCACTTTTCACAGACTGTCAGTCCCGAAATCCTTTACAGAGCAGCCACATGCCATCCCTGCTTAGGAATTACGCCAGCTCCAGCAGTCATTAGGCACTTCCCATGTCCTACATGCAGCTGTGAACATTCACGCCAGCCAGACTTAATCAGACAGCGGATCAGCCGCAAGCGGAGCGGGGAGGTAAGCAGGGATGTCACAACCGCTCCCCTGCCTTCAAACCTTTCAGGTTGCTATTTTTGCATTTTTTTTCCTTGCAATTTGTAAGTTCTATTTGCTTTTTTTCTGCCCGAGGAGTTTCAGCATCCAAGCAGAGACTTGTCATTGCCTGTTTACCCCACTAATGCCCATGGTGATTCACCCCTTACCCCGACCTCCAGATCTGCAGATTGGTGGGATTCTTGCGCGGCACAAACCAGAGGTGCCTGTTCCCCAGTGATCCCTCCCATTCAAACGTTGCTGAGATTTCTGTGCTGCAAAACCCCACCGCGGCTCTCAGCTGCCTCTTCACCCAGACAGCACCATTCACAGTTCATATTGCAACTACGCTCCAGCCCTCAACAGCACGCAGACCTTGTAAGAAGTAAGTCTATGAGCAGATGCGTCCAGCTTTAGCTGCTTATCCACCCCCATGGACCAGGCTTTAGCACCGGGGGAGCCAGGTAAGACCTTGCTCAACAAGTACAAGCTCAGGCTTTAGACTCAAGTCACAGGTTGGGTGCTTTCCAAAACGCACCTGGGGAGAATGTTCTTTTGCAGCTCACGCCTGTTCTTCCCACCTGCCTCGATTCCTCCCCTGGTGCTTCATCGTCTGATGTTTTATTTTAAGTGCTTCGCCGCTAAGACGGGGGCTACTCTTGTATTCACAAAGCACATGTTTGATTTCAGATGCTACTGTGGGAATAAATAATCTTTCCTTTCTTTTGCCCAACATATGCTGCCAGTAAATCTCTACACGGTTTTATTTCCGTTTCTTTTTTAAACGAAGGGTGGTTTCAGACAGGGAAACTGAGGTACACACAGAGGACAGGGCTTTCTCACCCAAAAAACAACATTCATCCCCACATGGAGTTACAACAACTAAAACCCAACAGAGATGGTGATGGGAATGCTTCCCATCACAGCTCAGACCCACACGACCCCAATAAACACAATCCCACGGCAATTTCCACCCTCACAAGCTCTATTTTCCCCCCCTGGAATCATTAGAAAAAGCCAGGAGGGCAGTGGGGGAAGGCAGCGCTCGCCCTTCACAAGGTCAAGAAAAATCCCTCAAAATGTCATAGAGTTTTGAGAGTCCTAAATGAAGAAATTGCTTAATCTACCTGGGGGATTGCAGCTATTACATCCAGTGCCGTAAACAAGCTTCAGATCCAGCTCCTAAGGATCGCACCGGCAGAGAGGAGCCGAGGCTAAATTGACAAGTTGTCTCTGCTGCCCTTGAAACTCAATTTGCCATCGCTCACCTCATTTCAAATTAGCACAGAAAGAAGCCTCGCCAGCTGAGGATGCTCTTTTGGGGCTCGGTTATGCAAGATCCCGCTACCTGCTCTGCACGCCGGTGGGTGGAGGCTTTGCCCTGGTGAAATGGGCACAGGGTAAAAAAGGAGATTAAATGCAGCTCCTTGAACACCGTTAAAGCTGCCTAAATTGGGGAGAAACTCAGCCCTTTGCCAACAAACCCGCAAAAGGTGCGTAGATCCCTTAAATCCTTCCCCGAAGGCTTCAAGGGAATGAGCACAAGAGAAAAATCTACGTGCAGAGGTGAAGTTTATACCTGCTGCAAGTATCGTGTCATTTGGGACTAAACTGAATATTCACATTGGGTCAGGATGGATTGAGGAAGAAGAGATCCTCCAGATTCGTGTGCGTTTGTTTGGGTTTTTTTTAAAAGGGCCCTGAATAAAAATGTGCTTGAACCTCATTTGCAACCAGGGAACTTGCTTTGCATTTTCAAAAGGGGAATTTTCCACAGCTTAAAACTTCAGGTAAGAATTCTGCATCGGTGCTGGACGGGTGGTCCAAAAATTCTCCATCTGTGAAGTTGTGGGCAATCACCTCCTGATATTTCACAAGGAAATTTGGGTTTAAATAGCTCTGATAAATGACTTTCTAGAATTTATGACATTTTAGGGGAGGAAGGCTGCATCAGGCACCCTCTCCTGTTGCCACTTGCATGGACTGGTGTTTGCCCATTAACATGCCTTTCGCCAAGGAGGGATCAGAACCTTGATGCAGTCTCCTCCATAGCTCTCAGGAGGAGCAGCACCACCTTTTCCCACCTCCAGAAGGATCTTGGAGATGCTCAAACCCAGCTCTGCCGCCTTCAGGTAGGCAGAACAACACCCACAGATGCTCCTGAGCAGCAGAGCACTCCAAGTACCTTCCCGTGACCGTGCAAGCAAGAAAAGGAGAAGAAACGTGGAGTTGGGGAGAGATGGAGAATGAGGATGCTGCTTCTTGCTTTTCCTGGCTCTGCTCAGCACCAAACACAACCTGGGGTGCAGGCACCAAGTCCCTGCAGACCTTGCACTGAGCCAGGGACCGATGTGACAAAGCCATATCATATCTGGTCACCCACAGCATGCAAAGGGGCTTTGCACCGTGGGCATCTGGCTCTGCTCCCCGGCACAAAGGGCCTGTTGACGGCTCGGCGAGCAATAGCCTTTGGCCCGAGCCCGCAGCCGCTCTCCAGCCCGCTCCTCGGGCACGACGCGCAGCAACAACGGGGCTTGTGTTTGCAGGGCGGGAGGCGGATAAAGAGCCTGTGTTTGCTGCTGCCGGCGTCACCGCCTGACCCCAGCCTGTCACCGAGCGCCTGCCTCTCCCCCACTCAGGGATCCGAGACCGGCCTGACCCCCTGCGAGGGGACAGCGAGGGACACTTGGGCGCCTGCACCGTGCACAAGCCCCCAACTCAGGCTCTCTGGGGTGCAGGGCGTGCAGCAGCAGCACAAGCGCTTCCCTGCAGCATCACAGCTCTGCCCACTCACTTTCATCCCTTATTTTTGGAGTACAACACTAACAGCTCATGCAAAAACACGGGGTGGGTCCAAGCAGGAGCCAAACTTTTATTTTCATCCACGTCCAAACACAGTATTTGATGGGGAAGCACTGCGGGGTTCAGTGGGATCCTGTGCCAGCCCCCACCACCTCGCTGACACCCAGCCCCTTCATCCTTCTGCCTCCAAAATTCATCCTTAGGTTAGGCTGCAGAGTGGCAGATCATTTTAAAGCAGCATGTAGAGACATGGCCAATGCTCCGTCCTGACCCTGACACCCGCAATTAGCTTGCAGTTCTCCTCAGAGCATCATGTGTTAAAGCAGCGTGCGCTAAGAAATTTCCAGTCTGTTTAGGTTTCATAGCACCAAGTCACAAAAGGAGCCTTTTCTTTCCCCAGAAAACCAACAGAGCATGGAAATAAGGGAAAGCAAAAAGGCAGTGAAGAGTTGCCAGTGAATCCCTAACAATTAGGAGGCAGGTATCACTGCAGCACTCGCATCGGATTCAGTCTGGGGTGCAAGGCACGTTTTTTTTAGGTTAGTTGGTACCTTTTTGTTCTCCTGTCTCCAGCTAAACCAGCACAGGCTCACACCAAATGCTCTCACTCTTGTTCCCAGGTTCCAAACGCATCTTGTGCGCCACCACATCCTTTTGATTGCAGCCGCGACTGTCAGCGCGTCCCAGCTCTGCAGCACACAAACCTTTCCCCTCTCTAATTTATCCTGGCACATCCACCTCCGTGCAGCTTCTGGTGTGACAGTGGCCTTTGCTCCCAGCCTTTGGGGGTCGTTATCCACATTGGGAGAAGGCACAACCCTGGCTGCTTCCCGAGCCGATGGCAACGCTCACCTCTTTGCCACCGAGCCCGCTAACTAAATTCGAGGCCACGAGCAGGAGCAGATGGAGAAGGAAACGTGAAATTCCCTCCTGCTGCTTCTGTTTCAATCGGCCACAAGTGATGCTGAGCTGGTGGGGTGATGGAAACAAGCAGGGAGGGGGGATTTGGTCCTGGAGTGGTGGACACCCAAGAAATAAGGGAGTTATCCATCACAGAGCATCGAGCGCATTAGCAGAAGTGTTTGCCTGAGCAAATTACCTTGAACAGTCATTATCTCCGAGCTCGCTGCTCGTGGAGCGAGGAGAGAGCGGCAGCAGCCCGGCCGGGCAGGCTACGGCGGGGCTGGGAGGCACAAACACAGCCAGGAAACCCTGGGGTCTGCCAAAACGCACCATTTCACAACCCCCTGCGTCCTCCCTGCCTCCTGATCCTACACCGAAATTGCACCCAGCAAAACTGCGCTGCTCACACGAGCTTGGGCAGCCATCCCCTATAGCAGAACATACAGGACTAGATCCATAGGGAGCACCCTGATGCTCCCGCTGATTTATGTCACTGAGAACCCTCCTACAATCCAAGCCCAAACAATCCTCAGAGAAGCTCCACATCCCCCCGAGTCCCCAGCGGCAAAAGGAGCTTTTGACCGTGGTATGCAATGTAGAATTTGACTTTGAGTGACTATAATAAAGTGTTTTTATTTTTAAGCTGTTTTATTCCCTTTTCCTAGCTCACGAGGAGCGCACCTTGGTGTCAACAGGACCCTTTTGTCTTTGTAAGCTATTTTGAGGCAAAATATCTGTAAATTACTTCCCCAAGCCTCCACACAAGCAGATCATGCAGAGAAAATAGGCTTTGCAGGAATGCAGTAAATTGTTTCTGTCACACAAGGAAATATAACCAATAGAAACCGTTATGGATGAGTCATTATGAGAGGGATCAAAAAAATTAACCTTCATCCATTTCCTTCATCGCTGTGCGAGGGAGAAGGAAGGTGGCGAGCGGCCGCTAAGTGAGCGCATTAGCGCCGGGGGAAAGGTGGGATGTGCCAGCGGGTAGGGGAGGGAGAAACCTCATTTGGGGCTGAGGATTTGGGAGAGGATGCGAGGAGATGGGTGCTGCAAAAGGAGAGATGCATCAGGTCCCCCTGAGATGGGAAGGGATGCTCTAGTGTAGGAAGGAGCTCCGGTCAATCGCGTTACGCAGGACGGGGATTGCCCTTTCCCACTATCGTGGGAGCCCTTGCAAACATCAGGAGGTGAGGGGGTTTAAGGAGGGGGGTTAAGCCAAAGCTCCCCGAGCACCAGTGTGGCCATGGGGACATCCTCACACTGTCCCCTTGCAGCAGCTCCTACTGCCACCAAAACACACCCCAGCATACCCTCTTCTTGTTTCATCGGCAGGTTTGTGAAGCGTGGGCCAAGGAATGTGGGGACGTCTGCTGGCTACGTGGGAGAGACAGGAACATCAGATATGTGTGAACATGGGAGAGGAAAACATTTATTCCTACTCAGCTGGGGTAAAAGCCATCGGTAATAACAACAGCTTGTGCATCGCCCATCGCCCCCATCCCGCATCAGCTCTGCTCTAGCCCCTCACCATAGCCCAAGCACTTCTGCCCTTATCTTTTGCTTCATACCTGTACGCATGTCACAGATGTTTAAAAAAACAAAAGAAAATCCATTTCCAGAGTTGCAGATAACGATTCCTCCGGTCCACGCCGTGCAAACAACACGGCGGCAAAGGCTCAAGTGTTAAATGTTCCCTAATGTGCAGTAATTGATTTCCATGTGAGCAGTAATGGAATTGGTCACATCACGCAACGATGGATTTGACATGGGTTCTCACTGATATTATCAACATAGTTAAGTCGTTAGCCTTGTGCCCAAGAATTAGGCCTTCAATAGCACCGACCTCCGCAACCCACGCTGGCCACACATCCAGCCACCAGCGTCTTCACGGCCGGTTCATCGTCAAGGACGCAACTGGCAATTTAACAGCTAAAAGCTGCTCGGAGCGACGCGAAATGCAGCCTGAGTTTTGCCCCAGCCATTTACTTGCACATCCAGAGCTCCCGTCCAGGCTTTCTCCTTCTAAATCTACATGTTCGCAGGTTCCCGCACCCATCGCTAACACGGGTGGGAGAAGTCAACCACCACCTTGTCTCCTGTTGTAGGAAAAACCAGCCGAAGCCCAGCAACATCTCCTGGCAGTGGTGGCCTCCTCGGAGGTGATCAGTGGGGGAATTGCTTCTCCTTTGGCCTTTACAAGCCTCGCAGTCGTGTTCAAAATCTATTATTTTCCCTGGGGCGCCGCAGCAGCGTTCACCTTCTGTTGAGAAGCGATTGGGCTCCCGTCCGTCAGGGACACTGAGCGATTGTGCTGAGAAAATTGCATTCAGCACTGGGGGATTTAAGAGGGTGCTTGTCCTCAAACAGGGCTCCAATTAATTAACTCAGAGGAAGGGGCTGCTTGTTTTTTTCTGTGTTTTCCTTGGTGCATTTAATTTATTGGCGGGTGGCTTTTTTTGTTTCCTTCTTGCTTTTCTGTTTGTCTTTAAGACTCTTTGCGGGATGATAAAGTGCAGGGAACGTATTTATTTGGCAGGGTATTAATTGGTGAGCAGGCAGGAGAAATGGTCGGGCCAAGCCCTAAATCCCAACCCTCGTGCTACACCTGCCAGCACCGGGAAATGGAAATGCCTGGTGTGCTCAGGGGATTTTGCAGCACAGGGGTGGAAAAATGCACTGGAAGCAGTACCAGAAAAGGACCTTAGTGATGGCGCTTTCACCTCAACTCTTCTACCTCTGTATCATGCATAAAAATGGGGAAAACTAGTAAATATCCATAGCACAGGCATAAGGGATGTATGAGAACTGGGAGCTTGGCAGCAAGGCTGAGCTCTGAAGTTTCGTGCTGTATGATATGGGATTGCAACGCTTTCTATTCTCCCTTCTAGACAAGAAACTCCTCAAAACGTGGAGGATTTCTTCATTTTTTCAACAAGTAGTACAGGAAGGCTTGGCCTCAGATGGAGTCCTATCATACAGACCATAACCCAAGAGATAATAATCCCTGTTTAAAAAGAATTAGAGATTGGCACTGCATGTGGAGAGACTGTGGTGCACAATGGCACCGCATTTATGGACTTCAACCAAGGCATGACGAAGACTTGGAGAAGCACCACAGGGATGTGCATGACCAGGCTGAGAAGAGCAAGACCCCATAGCTCAGTACTGGGTTAGGATTTGGAGAACCATGGCCTCCAGGATACAATTCCCAAATTTCCAGTGGAAACATGGTCCCCAAGATAGCAAATGGAGCCCAGGATGCTGGAGATGCACATACACAGCTATGATGACCCACCACCCCATCACTCCAGGCCCCCTCCAACCACAACCATGTCCGCAACCCCCAGCCCTGCCATTTCCTTCAGACCTCGAGACATTTCACATCACCGCTGCCATTTCAAGGGGTGAGAAAGGTCCCCGTCTTGCCCTCAGCCCTAATCTTTCAAAAGGAATTAATTCTCAAAGCAATCACACAGCAGACAAAACTTTGATTGATGAGTTGTGGCGGCAGCTGAGCTCCTCTGACACGGGAGCTGGGAAAGCACTGGGTGGATGGAACTGCTATTGGGAGAAACCTCAACAGGAATCAGCGCCCGGACCACCACGTTTTTGTCCCTGGGAAACTCCCACCTTGTTTTCTTCATTAACCAGAAAAAAACAAGTTTCTCCACCTCCCCAAAACAATTATTTTTAAAATAAAAAGTTGACCTCAGCAATATCACAAACTCCAAGGCTTGTTTTCCTCTTATAATGCCATTTCCTACTACAAACTGCAATATAGCCCAGGTGCGAAATGATCCGCTGAACCAAGGGGATTTGGCTTCATTGAAATTAAAACATTTTGATGAAATTTCAAATGAGAAAAAGGTGATGGCCTCACAAAATGATTTGATTTCGGTGAATCCGCGTTTTCATTTTGAAAACCGATTCATTAGGAAATTTTTTCAACCAGCTCTAATCAAAGCGCTTTAGGCATTTTTGAAAATTTCAGTCTCGAGCTTCAAAACAACTCAATTTCTGTTGTAAAGCAGAGAAGTTTATGACAGAGATACAGCAAATGGAAGCACTTTTTGACTTTGCAAACACTTAAACTTTAAGGAATTAAATTAATCATCATGTGGGAGAGTAATTTCAAAAGTTTCTTTCCCGAAGTACAGAAAGTATATTCAAACTCATCTAAAGGCAGACTTTATAAATATAATATAAGGTTGTCATCTCAACGCTTACAGCTTGTATTTCGCTAACACCATCTCCATTTAAAATTTCTTAGGGTCGTGAGCAAATGAAATAAAAGAAAGAGCTCGTTTCTGTTCGGGAAAACTCGAGTGATGGGATCATTATATAGAGCATCTCCAAAGGAAAAAAGCGATGCATAGAGAGAAAGGATGGAGAAAATAGAGGGTATATAGCAAAAATGGAAAGAGAATGAGAACATCACGGGAAATGCACATTCCAACAAGAGCCCCATTCACCCTCGCTTGTCTTTCCCTCCAGGGTTAGTTCTTGTTTCATTACAGATTAACACAGCATCTCTTCTCTCCAGCCACACTCGCTGGAGATCGCTACATCCATTTAAATGGGTTTCAAAAGCCGGGATTGATCGACGCCAAGTTGTAATTTTGGATGCTAGCATGACCGGTAATGCACTGCCGTCTTTGCTGGGAGCAAAGGAGGTGTGCGAATTGCTTCTTCGATGTGATAAATTCATTAGATGAAGGGACCCGAGATAACGGGAGCGGCATTTAGGAAGCGTCTGGTGGCACAAGGTGCAGATGCACAGGAAAGGGGGCTGGGGCTCGCTGGGTTTGCGTTAAAGAGCTGAACAAAAGGGAGTTGTATGGGGGAGTGGAAGGGACCTCTGGGTCAAGCAGCCTGGCTTTTTCCCATCAGAGATAGCCGCATAACATAATTCTGATGGCTACTTGAACCCGTGAACTCCGTAACACGGGGAGCATCTTCAAACACCGACCACGGGAAAAATGAAATATCATTCCCTTAAATCCAAGGGGACAGCAGGAGTTGTCAGAAATGCCGCTACACGAGGCAGCTAGTAGAGACATCAAAAATTGATGCCAGAAATCTGCTGCGCTGCCTGGGTTTGATGCGGGGGACCGGACAGTGAGCAGTGACACGGCTACGGGCTGTGTCATCCCTGGTGACGTGCCAGCTCCTGCCACCTCCATCTGCGAGCGCCGGGGATGGGGTAGCTCGCCCAGCCCTGGTTAAAATTCAGCTCCAGCGCCACAAGCACGGCAGGCTGAGAGTACCTGCTCTGGTGCTATTGCTCACAGAAAAACAGGACAGAAAAACAGGAGGATGCTTCGGCAGGTTGGAGGGAGAGCAAAGCGCCGGAGATCATCAGGGCGTTACAAAGCAGGAGAGCAGTAAAGGGGAGGGATGTTTTTATGCACCTGCATCCTTTGCTGTCCACAAAGCTACTTTATCTAAAACAAGGCCAGCACTGACATTACTTAATCAATACAGGGAGGCGGAACGCGGCACGAAGAGATTACCACGGCAGGAGGGATGCTCGCAGGCACGGCGCTGGCAAAAGCCCTCCCGCGCCAGCAAGCGAGCTGCCGGGTTGATTTTGATCTAATTAATCTGTTCTGGGGTCAGCCGGCAGCGCGGTGATGCCGCGGGTGAAGCAGCGTGCGACACCTTCCTCCGAACCCTCAACAAAAGGGAAATATTTTAAATAGAGATGTTCTCCCACCCTGAGCACTCCAGGCACTGGAGAGGTGGAAATGCGGGTCCTGCATCTGGGCTATTTATTCATTTATCAGTCCTGCGGCTCACTGTTATTTGGATTTCATGTAAGGTAATGAGGATAATGCATGTTGTTACCCAGGGAAAAGTCTTCCCTGCGCTTCGCTTGAGGCTGTATAAATGGAACAACCCTTTTAAACCACAGTGCAAGGGGATGGTACCCCATGGATAACGTTCCAGGCTGGGACCTGGCGTCCCCGCTCTACTCCTGGCTCAGTAAATAACCCCGAGCAGCTTAAATCCCCTGTTGGGTCCTCCCTGCTTGCTCCTAAGTAAACCAGGTTTGAGGTCCATCAGTGGAAAGTGCTCCATAATTGAGGGGCTGCTCACAGCTCGGCTTAAACTGAGCTCAACGCGGTTTGGTCTGCGTCAATTAAGGATAAATTTAAGTTAATGAGAAGTAAGTGTCGAGGCAGGGATTTACATCGATTTGGTTAAACCAATGCAAGAGAGCAAGTGCACGTGTGGACGTGTGTATGCACGTGCACTGATAACTCTATTGCGCCTTGGCAGTTTGTTCCCAAACCTTCTCTGGTTAATTCTGAAGGTATTTCAAATAAAGCCACCACATTTGCAATTTTTTTCTTTTGTTTTAAAGTAACAGCGCTCACCAAAGCACTTCTAAACCCTCTGTGGAACAGTCACCGCTTTCTTTTGTACAGAAAAGTTGGGAGATAAATTGCAGATGATTCAGTAAATAACTCAGCCTATGACCTTGATGCTTATTGATTCCTCAAGCTGTTTATCTTTCTTGTGTGCTTCCCCAGCAAAAACAATTATCACTTAATTATAAAGCAGCTTGGCTTGAGGGAACCGCCAATTGGCTGGTGAGCTTTGCAAAGGGGTGAGTTCATCCGTGTGCACTGTGCAGCCCCAACCAAAGCTACTACTTAAGATTCAGAGCCACCGACTTCATTATTTTCTTCCGAGCTCGTGTTTTTTCCCCTCGTTTTAAAAATCACTTAAGGATGTTTAGCCAGTCGGGGTGTCTGACTGCACAAACACAACGGATGGGATCGAAACAGCAGGTGCCAGCACTGGAAAAGGAAGAAAAAGGAGAACTACGATGATAAAAAGAAGCACGAGGAAAGGCTGTTGGTTCTGAAAATAAAATACCTGGACTGTTCTCTCCTTTAGTGACCTTGGATGAGGCATTTTCTCCATCTCTGTTGCCTCCCCCTTTTTCTCTATGCAGAGCTGCAGCCCAGCCCGTGTGCCAAATGCGGCACAAAGCGTTGGTCTTGCTCTTGACCCAAGTTTTGCAATGCCACTGGGACGCCAATAATGACAGCGCTTCCGCAGCCACGCGTGCTTTCGCAGAGCACTTAGTGGCATCCATTAGCGCAGGGGAAAGGGAATTATCCTCTCCGTCCCAAGGCAGGAGGAGAAAAAGGTACCTCCCCTTGGCTAGAAATGATGGATTTGGTCTGTACCACCTTCCAGCAAGAGGATGGCCCCTCACAGGGGCTTGGAGAGGTTCGCATGGGCCCAGCGTGGCTCATGGTTTGGAGCTGGCACACGACACATTTCCCAAAGCCATTTGGTGGCTTTGCATTTGGCTTCTGCATGACCACGTCACCAGGACAGACAGAGCTGCTCCCCTCCCTTGACAGCAAAGAGGAGCGCAGAACACCTCCCTGCAGCTTTAGGGATGCTTTTGCATCACGTTAGCACTCCACAAGTCATCACACCGGTTTCATTTCACTGAAGATGATTTGGGGCATGGCTCCTGGGTGCAGAGCTGGTGGGTCAGTTACCCAACATTACCCGCTCCATACATGGCAAAATGACTATTTCAGAGCTAGGATGTGCTCTGAAAGTCTACCAGCAGCTCAAAACCCTGGAGCATCACAGATCCAGGACCTCCCATTGCACGCAGTTTCCTACTCCAGAGACTCCCTAAATGTGGCTCTACCCAAAAAACCCACAACCCAGATCAGAGCCGCTTCATTTCCCAGCTCTAGATGATGGGTTTTTTTGCTATTGGTTTCCCCAAACCTGCCCTCCTCCTCCACACAAGCCAGCAAACGCGATTAGGGGGCTCCTGGACACTGATGTGATCAGACGCTGCAGACTGAGGGATTCAACGCAATGAAAAGCAGCAGCAGCCGACGCCGCTAACCGGCCAAAACGTTATTACATGCCGTAAAGGAATAAGAGACCACAACAACATCCCGGGGCCAGCTCTGCAGAGCTGCGTGGGGACACAAAGGCTCTGCCATGGGAGCGAAGCCACAGGATGGCACTGTGTGTTTCCCTGCAAGACCCAACGCAGCATTTCCCTTCGCAATAGCTGCTTGGCTTCTCTATGAGGAGGAAACCACAAGGACAACAAAGCACAACGCTCCCGAAAAATTAATACTGAACCAAAAGGCAGCTGTTCCAAGGTTGTGCCTCTAAAAGCTGGAAGGAAAAGCTCAGGTTTTGCAGGAAAGTGGCAGAGACCCAAAAAATCACTGCAGGCTTTGCAATTTTCTTATCTCCCAACTCAAATAAAAGGAGGCTTTGGTGTCACCTGTGGGTACCTCGAGAGCTTTTACATCATTAAGAAGCTCCCAGCAAAACTCAGGACCCGAATCCAAGTTGTCTGCAGTTCCCAGGCCTTTGGTTTTAATCAATTCCTGCCTTATAACGGGAGTCGCAAGGATTGCAAACAGGTCAGACCACGGCTTGTACAAAGGTTATCACTATTTCTAATGAGTAGAGCTGCCTATAATTAACCCTATTCCTTTCATTCGCCAGCCAGGTATCAGAAAAGCTATTCTTATCCATTTTTTTTAAATATTTTAAAGCAGTTGAAAGAACAAAAAATAAGCAATACCTTCCCTCAAACTCCTCTTTCCTGCACATCGTGCTGTATGTACAGTGAGTCTCTCTTGTACCTGTCACACCCTGGATACAAACGAGCATCCTTCCAAAAGTACAAGTATCCTCTGCATCTGCTCATCAGCTGTTACGCCATGTGGCAGAAGGATATTCCACATCGTGGTGATTCCACCAACGGGGAAGCCGATCCAGCCTTGGAAATAAGGTTTTATGGCCCTGTATTTCGCCAGGAGCAGCCACGAGCAATCCAGTGTACACAGCACCCTTGCAGGAGGGAATTGTCACATTAAAAACCTCTAAATGCTTAAAAGGGTTTTCGTTTAGACTCTCCTGCCGCGAAGTGTCTTCAAGGGCCCCGGATTTATTATTTCATCAGAAGATCAGAGAGGGGAAGTTTGTAGGAGATCAAACAAATACGAATACATTAGAAGAGACAGTAGGAGAGGCTGGAGAAATTGTCGGATTAAATAAAAGCGGCGGTAGAATCTCCACCGACCCAGGCGGGTTATTTTCTCCTCGCAGCTCCCACCCTGCAGACCCCAAAACCCCGCCTAACAAGTCCCGGAGCTTGAATTAGCCAGGAGCAGCGGATGTGGTGAGAAAAACCACCAGAACACGGGATGCTCTTGTTACACACACAATGGTCCGAGATGAGGCTGGGGAACCTCTGCATTTCACTGCGGATCCACCACGGGCATCAAAGATGGCTAAAAACGAGCAACACCGGACATTTCTGGCACCCTCTTATGCCACTAATTAATAGAAGTAGATTTTACGACGGCAGAGGTGAGGACACTTCCTACCAAATATCACTGCGGATCTAAGATTTGGAAAATACCCTGAGGGAGATGATGCAAGGGGAAAAGATGGATATTCTGAAAATTGCCTTGAGCTGGGCCTGGATTTGCTTCCTGGCTCTGCTGCAGACTCCCTGGGTTACATCTGTCTGCGTGCCTCAGTTTCCCCAGTACATTCCTCATCACCGTGTTTTCCCACACTTTACGGGATGGAGAAACAGCTCTTCAAACCCATCTGTGCCCAACTACAGTCCCTTCAAATATCACCCGGTGCTTTCAGCCCATAAAGAACGGGGACTTGCTACAGAAAACAGCGATTATCCTCACGCTACGCCGGAGACTCGACTCAAGCCCGTGCTGCTGGGTGCCAATATTTCATGCCACGCAGCTTCTTCAACATTTGTGAGTTGAGACACGTCAGCCTTGCTGTTTTCCTTGCTCCTTTCCCCAGCCCGGAGCAGCTGAACAGGCTTCGGAGCCGTCTGTTCCCATCCCACCCCCAGCACCTCTCGGCTCCTCTTGCAGCTGTCAGCTCGCAGGGCTTCATCTCGGGAGATCAGTGGGCGGACGTGAATATACACTAAATATATATAGAAACGTGCACAGGAGGGCTTTGCTTCTGCTCGCACGTCTCGTGGGAGCAGGTCGGGAAGCGGGTTGCCAGCACATCCCCTCCCTTAAATCCTCATTCACAAGGAGGAACGTCACACCTCCGAGGTTGAGCCAAGCCGAGATTTAATTCATTAAGCTAACTTCAGTGCTTGGCTGAGTCTGCAGTCTGGGAGAAAACTGCTATTTTATGGGGTAGGAACGGGAAAGCCTCACTTGCTGCTACGCCCAGGCGGTCAGTACCAGAATTTGGGTTCCCACCAGCAGGGCTTGATTCAAGGGTGATAACCTGAAACGCCACTAGGTGTCTGCAATGTTGATGCACCCACAGGACCAGCTTCCTCTCCGCTCCTCCACCACAATACATTTTGCCCTCACGCTGCCAAAAATCCCCCCCACCCCGAGCAAGAAGACGCGGCCCCATCCTGAATGATGTGGGGGGATCAGTGGTGCTGCCCCCCAAGACAAGCCAGCAGCTTCTCCTTTTGCAGATCCTTTAAATAATGAGGTGAAACAACCTGCAACATCCTTGGGACACAGGAGGTGGCAGGAGCATCTTCTTGGGTGCTCTGCAGGGAGATGGCGAGGCTCCGCGTTATGTCACCGAAATACCAAATGCAGTATTCTCCAAAGCGACCTCGACCCCAGGACTCGTAGCTGCCATGGAGAAAAGGCAGGGAGGAAAGAGGAAAAATAATGTTTTCACTCCTGGCAGCTCGGAGGAGACAGCACCTGCATCTGCCCGCTCCAGACTCAGCAAAACTCAGCTTCCATCACCTGCGAGCGCACACGGCGAGCCCACGCAGACGCGCAAAAATCGATGCGCATCGATCCCTAAGCCAGGAATTCATAAACTCCTTTAAAGGTCAAGGATTGATTTTTCACTTTCTGTAAAAAGAAGAGGCTCCTGCCATCATCCTCCTGCCCCCATCAGCTCCCTCTCGCGCAGCATCCCGGCAGGTACTTGCACGGCGCATACACCTTTCTGCATACGATGCACGCACAGACGTCACGTAAAAACATAAATGGCACATATATAAATACGGCATGTAGTGGTACAGGTGCTTATAGCAATGCCTGTGTCCATTTAAACCCTTGCTTGCTGGAGCTCCTCTTTTTAGGGGCTTTGGAGAGGGCTGAGCCCTTGCAGGGAGCAGCATCCCTTCCCACATCATGATGCCCAGGGCCTGAGTTATTAATTTCAGAACCCCCATAACTATTGTACCTCTGTAGACCTAAACATCATGTCATCCAGCATCCCCAGGGCAGCTCCCGGCCACGACGCTCTTCAGAGGACGGCAACAATCCCCTTTCCTCCAAATGATACACACATCTATGTCTGATGGATGCCAAGGTGTCGGCAAGGGGTATGAGCAGCCCACCCCAAAATATCACAGGCACTCGCCCCCCCCCACCCCTCGGCTCCCCTCCAAAAGCAGCAGCCGGCAGCGACAGCTAATTGCTGCAAAATAGCTCGTCTCCATTTCAGGGCGCTGCTTTCTTTCTGCTTTAGTAGCTGGCAAATCCATCCTCCGAGGAATTATAATAACCCTGCGCTGGCCCCGTTCCCTGGATTGCTGGCCCCGTTCCCTGGCACAGCTCCTGGCCGGGCTGGAAGTGCCCCCGTCTCTGCCCAAAGCCCTTGTCCCTCCTCGCACGCCCGCCCGGTTTCCAGCCAGTTATAGGTTAGAAATTGTACAGAAATCCCCCACTCCTTTAGGTTCCGACTACCCAACTGCAGAAGTAACAGCCTTTTCCATTATCTCTGCCCCTGCATAAGCCTGGTCCACCTCTGCAACACACACATCAATATATATATACACACATTGCTTTCTACTATCTGCAACTCTAACTCTGTCCAGATACAGGATGCAAAGCTTAAAAAATAAAATGTAAAAAGCTTTCCCCAGCTGTGCTGTGACTTATTGCTGTTTGGAGGTCCAGTGCTGGATTTAATTGATTTTTCTGTGTTTTCTCAATGGAAGTTCGGTGGGGAAGGTCAGAAGTGCAAAAATGCACGAGGATCCGCACCTCAGCACCTTGGCAAAGCTTTGCATCTCCTTTAGCAAAAGCATTAAGGCATCCCCAGAAAGCATCGCTGTGGTTAGGAGTAAAGGGCACCTGTTGCAGGAGGGAGTTTCTGCCTTTGCATGACATCGCATCTATGGCAGATTATGATGTTATAGGGAATGGAAGCGATCGCCAGCTCCCCAAACCCGCTTTGTGAGGGATGGCTGATGCAGAAGGACGCTCAAAAATAGAGGGGAGCGTCAAGACCCCTAGTGAGCGTAATTAGAATTCTGCACACATGCTCATGATAGAAAAACAAAAAATATCTGTGTCAAAGCTCCTCTAAGGTTAAGAGGGCCAGGATTATCATTTTGGGCCAGTATCACAAAAATAAAGATTCAGACTGACCACAAGCCTCACACCAGCTGCTCAATGAGGTTTCCAATGCCACCAGAAAAAGGGGAAGGGAATAACACCAAGTCATTTAAGCCAACTTAGAAGATTATGTTAAAAAAGCCTCCTCGAGCTGTACGATGCCGTGGGGTTTGATGGGGAGAGGAGGAATATCCCCAGACACGAGCGATGCTGCGGAGGATGGACAGACACAGGACTGCTCCAGAAACACCAGCTCGGTTCCCACCTCTTTCCATCACCTTGGGCAAGACACTTCATCCTTCTCTGCCCCCTTCTCTTGGTGCTCGCCTTGGAGGACATTGGGCTGAGACTTTGTCTCCTGAGGGGTTTGGCTACACTTGAGTGCTCGCTTTAAATTCAGTAATTGCCAATTAAATCAACATGCTTAGCATACTTTCATGGACTCTGCTTTTTTTTCCAGCTAAACATGTTTACCTTAATTAAAGGAGTCTGCAAGCCATTGCGAAGCCATCATGTCCTGCCAGTTTAGTCTTATCGTTTAAGCATTTGTGTGCTCACAAAACCAATTTTGTATGACTGGCACTAAGGGATGGGACCTTCTGTTCATTAGGGGCTTCAAAGTGCCACTAGGCAAGAAAATTAAATCTGATTCAGAAAGGAGATGGATGTATGAAAAATACAAGTGTTTTCAGGAAAGGGAGTAGACTGCATTGAACTGCATTTAGAGCAGATATAACCTACAGGACCTATTCTGGGGCAAAAAGGGCAAGGTCTGGGTAAAGTTGGCCGCAGGGGTTAGATTTGCAAATCTCTTGCTGGCTTTTTTGCTTTTTACCAAAAGGATGCAATTGTTGTATAAGGTTTATAAGGCAGTTGGCATGTTTAGGTTGCAATACGCTCCCCCTGATCCCTAAATATGGAGGATGCTGCAAATATTAGCGAGAAGGGGAACCACTGGAGGGGATGTACTTAAGAGAGACTGATTTCCCATCATAAACTCCTTTGTCACTTTGAAGGACTCAAGTCGGGCAGCAGAAGAGGATAAAAGTGATGAAGTAAGCAAGAGGTTTAGCTGCTCTTCCAAGAAAAACAGCTCAGCGGCTGCCGAGAGCCAAGGCAGGGAACACGTCGCGCAAACCTCACACCGCACAGGGTTCGTGCCTTGGGAGCACAGGTCCAGAAATGTGCCCCTCTATAAATGATATTGTCATGTTTTATCTGTTTGTGCTTGGAAATCAGTGCAATAAGCAGTCAGGGAACCCATGGGAGCAGCCCAAACCTGCCCCAAAATCTTGCTGTCCAAGTGGGGATCACCCAGCCCCCTTTGCAATAGTCTGGAGTCTTTTAAGGTAAAACCACTAAAAATTTGTAGGAAAGCAAAGAGTACTTCTTTAAAAAGAGAGTTTGTTTCAGAAAAGCTGTCAAAAAAATGTTTAATTGATGAAAAGCTGGGTTTTCAAGGAAAGACATGTTTCAGAAGTGACACTGATAGCCATGTGAGTAGAAAGTCTGGGGTTGAGTGTGAGGAGTGGGCAGGAGCGCAGGGGAAGAATACATTAGAGTTGCAAATGCGAAGTGAAACAAAGCCCTTCAGCATTTTGAAACCTTCACTAAAAGGGAGTTTTACTTTTTGACCTGAGCAGCAGTTCACGCGGTGCCGCTTGGAACTCCGAGCCAAAACACAAGGGTTAATTGAGAGCGGCAATAACCACCCAGTCCCTTAAACACTCATTTTATCATCATATTGAGGGCAAGGGAAACCTGGCATTACCTTAATAACACAGAGGGGTTCAGGACTGGAAAATTAATCCTCTGTCCTGATGCTGGATTTCAGCTACTCACGCTCTGAGCACCGACAAAGCTCATGCCACTCATTACCGAGCGGCTCAAAGATGGATTTCTTGCTCCTGTGCCAGATGACACAACGCATTATATACATCAGTAGTATTTTTCCATCTATTTTGAACAGGAGGTGCTCATTTAAAGAAACCTAGGGGGATGCAGGATGGTGCCCGTGTGTGTATTTCTGTTGTACGATTGGCAGCCGGACACCGAATCCTGCAAACGGGTACCGGGAGAGCTGAACCCCGGCGCTTCCACGTCGTAAAACTCGAGTTGAAATGAGGAAGGGAACGC
Organism: Streptopelia decaocto; assembly: GCF_964273445.1. Classification (NCBI taxonomy): domain Eukaryota; kingdom Metazoa; phylum Chordata; class Aves; order Columbiformes; family Columbidae; genus Streptopelia; species Streptopelia decaocto. The sequence continues at coordinate 3,375,719 of NC_138676.1, read as the reverse complement.
AACCAGAAAACTAAAGGATTGAAACATTCCCTTGTATTTTCAGAGCAAAAACTTTTTACCCCCGTGGCTTATAAATCATGCAGCAAAACTACAGAGCAAGAGATTTCTGTGTTTGACTAATGTTGCTGCGCTTTCCTCGGAGAGGAACGGTTTGACCTCGGGATGTCAGCATTAAATAAGACAAAACCATCAACAACGCTCTCCTTTTTTTAATCAGAACTGTTGTTGCTGTCACTCATTTCAAACTAATTGCCTCATTTGTGCAGCCGCCTCTCCCCAGGGAGCCCATTTGCTATAAGACACCCATAAAATTTTGGGAGCAGATGCAAATGGTGCTCAGGCAGCCCCGAGGCTCAGGCTCCCATAGATAAATTCATGGTGTTTGAAGCCCTAGGATGGAAAGCAATGCCCAGTATGCTTTCAGTATGTATTTTGGATGCCTTGGCATGGGACAGATCCCAGTCTTTGGGGCTGAAGGAAAAGGTTGAACCGTTCCTTAAAATCCAGTGGTTCTTCACTTTGAAATAAAAAGCATCACGGTGATGCTTAGGGACCCTGTGTCATCCAGGTCTACATGTGAAATCTCTATAAATCTCTGATAGCACGTGCAAAATGAGATCGTTCCCATTAGCACTTTCCCCCCGATTTTCCCCACACAGGATGTTTGGCCTCCTGATAAAACTCAAAAGAACAAGTCACATACATAACCGGTCAATTAAAAACATGTACGTGTGTTTCTAGGGCTGAAAACATGACCGGAATGGTTGAACCAGCTGAAATACTCTACTTTCAGATGGCTTCTTTCCTTCACCACCCCTTTAAAAAAATGCTGTATAGCTGGCTTGACAGAAAACAGCATTTGGAAACAATTTGCCTCTTTTTTTTTTTTGTTTAATTTCTTTTCTCCTGGCTGCAAACATGTGCTGAGTAGATCGCTTGGGTCAGCAGAAAAACCACATTTGGGGGTGAATAAACTAGTTGCTGCAATTTGCCCAGCGCTGCCGCAGGCCAAATTGGAGACTTGTCACTCGCAGACACCGCGAGCTGGCCCGAAATCACCACGTGGACTCAGAGTGGGGGAAAATACATATTATTTACCTGAAATAATACAAGAGGATGGCCGTGCAGCCTGGGCAATCTGCGTGATGCTCCAGCCCAGGCTCTGCAAGGTGAGGATGAAAGGAGAAGCAGAGACCTGGCCGATTTTGGTGGGTGTTTTGAGCTAAAAATCAGACCCTGCGGTCAGGTGCATGTGGCGAAGAACAGCTTGGACAGTTTGCCACAGGTTATTCAGCTTAGGTCTTCTTTCTCCGCCTCTACTCATGCAAATTATGGGGGGAAAATATAACAGAAAACAGTGTGATCGAGACGGAGCTGTGGGTGGAAAGATTTCATGTTTAGCAAACGGCAGACAAAAGCGATGGGCAATTTTCAAACAGCTTCTTCGGTATCTTAAAAGGACCAACGTTCAGACAGGGCTGGGCACGCCCCTTCTGAAAACTGGGTCCATTCGCAGGTACCTTAAATAAGATGAAGAGGGAAAAGCCGCTTTTGAGCTTCTGATTAACTGCGATTCATTATTTCTGAGTTCAGCCTGGTCATCCAACTTCTGCTGCCTGATATTTAGATGGCCAGCGAGGAGAATTTCTGCTGCAGACACATCAGGCGGTCTCACAACGGCTGGCCCTTTGGAGATGAGCCAAATGGTGGGACGAACTAAAGGGGGAAAAAAGGAACCTGACACAACGCCTGTTGTTGGGTTTGGTCTCTTACAATCTAGCTGAGCACCGACATGCTTTAATCGAAACCAAGCCTGCCAGATTGGAAAGGAGGGAGCGAAACCCCAAGGAAATAAATTCTCTGCGAGACACAGCTTGCCAGTATATCTGCTCCCTGACACCTCCTGTAAACTCCAGAAATGCAAATGGCATCGAGCGCAGTCCCACCGAACGGCGAGGGAGCGGATGGCACCCGGCAGCCGCACGGAATTCCAATGAGGCTTTGCAGACACCGTCGCTGCAGTGAGGACAGACGGACAGGCTGGACAGCCTGGCAGTAGATTGCATTCGTGATGCTCTGCGGGGTGGCAAGCGTTAAATATTGCGGCAGCGCAGACCCAGGTGGGAACCCAACCATGGACCCTCCATCGCTCCCGCGCCGGCCCCAAGGAGCCCGACAACTGACTGAATGACTCCGGCAATTAACTTCCTTAGTCTCTAACCCAGTTCCTTTTAAGGTAAATTTGCTCACGTTAATGGAAAAGGGTATTTTGGTTTTCCATCACCTGCCAAGTCATTTAAAAAATTGTTTTCCCCCCTTCTCCCCTCTGCATTCACGGCTTAATTGCAAGAGCTCTTTGACAGCAGATAGGTTCCAGTGGGCTGCCACTCCAGATGTCAGGAACACGTTAGCAGGAAGGGGCCCGGTAGGATATTTATGGCTTTAATTCCTCGGCAGAGGGGTTTTGTTCTGTCATGCGGTGACACACGAATTGCTACTCATTTGATCCTGTATTTCCACATCAGTGACACTTTATGAAGGGCTCCAAAGTTATGGGTCCCTCCTGTTTCAGCACTGCCCTGGATAAGCCAGGCAGGGAGGGCGGCTGGAAGTGCCCCAAGGGCTGTTGAGCAGCACAGATCCCTCCTGCACAGTGCTGGCAGAGGACGAGGGAGCTGAAAACTTGCAAAAAAAGACCATAAAGGTGCCTGGAGAGGAGCAGCACAGGTCATTTAGCTCCTATTCTGCATCCCTATATATGCAAAGCAGAGGTGCTCACAGTGACCCCTTTGTTCAAGCAGCTTCAAGGCTTTCCAGGAGCAGATCCCTCCTCTATCTCACAACAGCACCCCAAAAAGTGCCAGGTCTGAGCTCCATAGCCCTAAGTAAGCAGAAGACACCAAGCCTGCAACTCCAGTAACACATCACACTCATGCACAAGCATGTGACAAACCACCCCATAAAACAGGGAAAGCCAAAGGGATTCCCACACGGCACTAGAAACAGGCTAAAGGAGCAGATTTGCCCCCCAAAAGAATCAATTCACAGCTGCTGTGGGCACAAGAACCTTGTGTTTTGGGACGGCATTTGGTTCAGGTCTGCTAAAAACCAGCCCTACGCTCACAGAGATCCAGAGGGCTCGGAAGCCAACGCATCCACCCAACTCCTGTTCCTTAATCAAAGGCCACCCTTGAAATTAAGGAGCATCGGGGGAGATAACAGATGGTGTGTGATTTTTGCAGGGCCACAAGGAGCGTCGGTGGCACAGCCGGGACTAAACCTCATCCCTGGGCACAGAGGTGGGAGATAAACGCTCCTGCTGACCGCCAGTGCAGTGAATCCCCATCATTTCCCAGTTCTAAATTGCCTGAGAATAGCAATACCAAAAAACCCCACAATCCTGTGGATTTCTATTTGCTACAGTTTATATACAAACAAGAACAAGCGCATACAAATACTTCCATTATTTTGTCAATACAATTAGCTCAGGAAGCACCAACCCAAGCTACTGCTTCCCTCGCCCCGCTGCCTCCCGGTCCGAGAGGAAATTTGCTTTGCTAAAACACAGCACTTTGATTTTTCCTCCCCTTTTCCAACGTGCACATTTGCAGGCAGATCGCGCACTCCCTCTCCCCCCAACCCCACAAAAGCAATCTTGCTGGAGCATCGCGATTTCTCTGTCTGATGGAGCCACCCTCCTGCGAAACGCACGGGGGGTCCTTCCCTCCATCAGCACGGCGTCCCACACCATTTATTCCCCCGGGCAGCTCGCCAGCTTAGCCACCGGCTACCGATTTGTAGAGGAAAACAGGACGGGGAGGGAGGAAAAGAGACGAGGAGGGAGGAAAAAGGATGGGGAGGACAGTGGTTTGACAGCACAAGTCAGCCTAGCTCTAGGGCTTCTTGTAGCACATCAAAAAAGAAAAAAATCCTGCGGTTATACGATGCAAAGCGCCGGCGAGGTATAAAGTCACCCTGCCATTTCAAATCTGTTCAGCGGTTTCTTGACAGGTTGACTTTGTAGCAGCCCCGTTTTGCGCTGGATCAGATGTTGTCGCTGCTGTAACGGCAAGGGAGAGCTCGCCCGGCTCCCCGTCGCTCAGGGAAGGGACCCTGCTGGCAGCCGGCACACAACTGCGCATTAGCGGGCAAATCTGGGGAAAATACCTGGGAAAAGCACATCACCGGTCTTAGAGTGTGATGGCAAAGTCCTGTGGCTCTTCAAACAAGCGTTTTGCAAAGAGCCCTGAGCCCCTGGCTCAGCTGTACGGAATTTTGGGGTTCTCACGTGGGTTCCTCATGCGATGCCGTGGATGCTGCTGCCCAGCCCACAACTCCAGCCCCCATCTGTCTGCCAGGCACGGAGCCGTTTCGGGGCTAATTGACTCCTTTTGCCTAATCTTGTCCCTTCTGCATGCACAATCATGCAGCCGCTCCTCTTGCGCAGGACATAGAAGAGCCATTCAGGCTTGGGCTATTAATTAAAACCCGGTAATGCTAATTTTACTGCCAAGTTGGAAGATCCTTACTGCATTTTATTAGGTAATTGCCACTTGTAAGGGGTTTAAATTGATGTCTTTATTAGACGATGCAATACAGGATAGTTATAATAATAGTTGAAATCATATCCTATAAATGTTCAGCCAGTGCTGGTTCCAGACGTTGCTCCGGCCTGTACGTCTGAGCTGAATGGGGAATTGCTTCCCCAGAAACCCTGATCCCAGGGCAGAGATGTCCCAAACCAAACAAATAATATGTTCTGGCCTGTGTTCAAGCAGGGAGAAAGAGGAAAGCAAAGGGCAGCAGGGACCAGCCTCTCATTGCTCCAAAACACTGCATTTCCACCACCTTTTTGTTTTATCCATTCACCAGCACGGAAGAACCAGCCACCTGCGCCGCCGAGCTGCTTCAAACCTAAATTAAAAAGCCAATGCATTTTGTCTCTTTTTTTAGAAAGTGTTTTCTCATTCAGGGGGCTGATTTGTGTCAATCTGAATTGCCTGGATATCGCACTGTAGGGACAACTTATTTTCCCAGCAGATCTTGTACACCTTTCCCCTGAATCGAGTCCCATGTAACATCCTTTCCACTGGACACCGAGCACCTTCCGGCCGTGCCCGAGACACTGAACAACAGCCCATAGAAATGTGAGTTTTCCCATCCCTTCCCCGGAGAGAAGCACAAAGAGATGATGCTCGTGCTTAAGCGAACTTTGCTCTCGCATCTATGGATGGAAGGACCGGAGGGACCTGGCTCTGTTAAGACATCCCAAGAGCCAACAACAAAGCAAAATGCTCCATTTGCAGCGTATCACTGCTGGGAAAACACACAAAACCCCATCAGCAACAGCTGCAACCTCCCATTTCTGCAGGATCCCAGTTTCCCGCAACTCCTGCTCCTTTTTTAACTCCCCAACCCCTGGCTCTACCAGGGGATGAAAGATAAATAGCCTCAGCTTAAGCCCAGGCTTTTTAGAGAATTACAGCCCACGGACAGCTTTATAACAGGTCTGAGTCACCGGTGACGCCCGTGACCGCCGGGTTTGGATCCTGTCGGTGCTGGGAAGGAGCCAGGGGGGACGTGGAGCAAGGGCTGCCCATGGGCGAGGAAGAGGAGGGGGATGCTGTCCTCATCACCGAGCCACCCAGGAGGGGACACGTGTGAGCAGACAGGGGAGAAGGAGCCAGGGCTGGACTCGGTGAGGACGTGGCATTGAGCTCCCTAAGAAGAGAGGTCCTGGGGGGCTCCCGCACCCCTCAGCTCTCCATCCTCTTCCTCACGGCCATGCCCTTGATTTTCCGCTTTCCCCATTTCTTTGTTCCCTCACCAGCTCTTCCCTTCACAAAGATTAAAACTAAGCATTGTCCAGACCTCAGCCCAAAAACAGAACAGGGCAACAGCCTGTTTTTTCCCAGGGAAAGTTAGGTTTTTGGCTAAATGAGGCTATAAGTCTCTAATTTCCAGATAAAGGCAAGAGAAGGAGCTTTACTGGTAAATTTCAGGGTTGGGGAACGTCCAGCCCAGCCTCAGCTCACCAGTATGGGGCTTTCAGCTCAAGGTTGGCTACCAGAGAGGTAAGGGAGGTGGCCACCAGCCAGATATAGAGACAGCGAGAGCATCAGCGGTGCTGCAAGGTGCCAAGGGACCGCATCCCCCAGCCCCTGGCAAACCCCGAGGGGACAGCAGGGATGCTGCAGGGGTGACAAGCCGCCCACGGCCACCAGCACCCAGCACTTAAGTTTAAAAACGCAAACTCAGATTAACACAGGAGATTCGCAGTCTGGGAAATTACAGGTTTCCCCACACTAACGAGGACTCGAGGTTTCTGGTTTCGCATCAGGCTCCTCACAGCAGAGTCGACCCCGATGGATAAATTTACAGCGATGGAGAAAATAAACACAGGAAATAAGAGGATTCACCTTCTTAAATGTTTAAAGCCTATTACCAAAACAGGTGCGCGGTGTTGCCGTTATAAATGTCATCCCTAACACCTTCTGATTTCCCCCTTCCCGCCATCCCTACTTTCACACCAAAGTGTCCAACCTATTAGGGAACAAAAGGAGGCTGCCTTTTAAATCTCATCCGCTCCGGCTCCTCTCCTGATAGATGGCTTCCCCTCTGAAGCTCTGTTTCACATAAAAGCATCTCAGCACGGCGCTGTAAATCTGGTCTACATCAGCTTTTATGGGAGGCTGGGTTGGGTCCACGACTAAATTACCATTTATTTATTTGCTCGCTTCAAATATTTTTTAAAAATACCCACTACTGCTCAAGATTGGAGGGCTGGCATTGCTAAAAATGCGTTTTGCAAAGGGGCCTGGATGGAGCAGAGCAACCACGGGTCCATCTGCGCTGGGAAGAGCCTGAGGGAGATGATACAGCAGCAGAATCTTTATTCCTTGAGCTGGTACCCAAGAGGGACGTGCAGAAATGAGCTGATGTGGAGTTGGGAACCTCATACCCGCAGCTCCCGGGTGCTCACCGAGCTGCCTAGAATGCTTTATGCTCTCACTAATCACTGAATAATCATGAATTAAATCACTACCACCAGTCTCTGAATTATTATGCATTAAATAGCTACCTCCAAGGCAGGGAAACTGAGGCACAGAGAGGCATTACTTGCCAAAGGCAAGTTTGCAAGAATAGCAAAGGATGCCCTTGGCTCTGCCTTACCTGTTAGAGGCACCTCAATCTCCAGCAGCTATTGGAAGAAAGGGGAAAAAAACATGAAAAACAGGAATCAGGTTTGGGATTTAACCAAGTGTTTTGCTTTTACTGCTTTTGGGTTTTCTAATAAATATGAAGGATGTTTCAAATAAAAGATCAGTTGACTGCTTCTGTTAGTAATTGACACTTCTATGCGTTTTTTTTAAATTATTTTTTCTTAGACAGGGATAGCTTGGGGAAAAACACGCAAAATGGACTAATGTTTGGGGTTCCCCTCTGCAGGGCTCCCTCTGACCAGTCTCCCCATGTTCCTGCCGGGCCCATCTGAGGGGGGACACCCCAAAGCCCCCCGTGGGGCTCCTGGGACACACACAAGCCCCTTCTCCCAGCCCAGCATCCTTCACAGGCTCCTGCATCAAGACAAAGGCCCCAATAAAGAGCCAAACCTCACACATGTCCCCCAGGAAAGTCCCCCATCCCCTACACAGCTCATGACCTCACCTTGTTTCACTGCCTCCTGCCCCCTTCTAATAATAATCAATATTGATTTCACTGCCTGGGTTATCATCCCAGTTTGGAGATTTATTCTCTCGTTCCGCATCGCGCGCATACGGCTGGTTTGTGGCACAAACCCTTATTTTTACACCTCCTGGGGATAATCATCTCACCCCACTGACGAGTCGTGGTGCTTATGCCGTATCAGAAAATAATTATCAGCTCTTCGTGGGGGCGTTTGGGTTACGATGGGGGCGCGTACGTGGGGACGCGGGCGCAGAAGAGCCCGCTGCTTGCGGCAAGCCCTGGGGCTCGCTCTCCTTCCACTTATTTCCATAATTTACTGCGTTTTAGGCTTCACCCTCCGAAAGCAAAGCATCGCCATCGACACCAGGCACCCAGAGCCAGCCGACCCCGCGGCACCACGGGGCTGCCGACCCCTGCACCCAATTAGCGGGAGAGACCATGTGAAACACGCACTTGACATCGATATGATTTAATGTTAATAACCGGGTTTCAAATATTTATTACAATGGCTGTTTTTAATAAATATTTCATGAACACCGATTTTTTTTTTTTGCGTTCTTTTCCTCTCCCCGTCCGTTGCCAGCTTTGTGGGCTTAATTTGCCTTAATGAGGATAAAAATCGCTCTGATAAATTGCTCCTTTGCAAATGTACACGAGGCGAGAGCAACACTTGCCTGAGATATTTGTCATGCGGATCCGAGCGCCTGGCTCAGCATCTGCCAACAGACCCCGAGGACACGGGGATATCCCCCTCCTTATCACCCAGGATGATGCTGGTCCTATGGGGACCAAAAAATGGTCCAGATGAGTCAGAGCTAATGGGCAGCTTCGACTATATGACAATATACAGGAGAGGAGAAGATATCTCCTGCTTTTAACTTATATTGAGAGAAGCAGCTAATGTTTTCTTTGCAATAAGAGCTCGTGTATGTTTATGCCCCGACCACGGGGAAGTCTGGAGTTAATACACTCAGGCTTAGCGTTAAGAGGTATTGAACTAAAAGCTTTATTGAGCACACGCCGCTAAGCTGAAGCTTTACCCAAAACTAACCCAAACACGCGTCCTCTCCCTGCAGGCACTGGGCTTGGGAGATGTTCAGCATCCCCATCGCTTTTTCTTTTCTTCCCTCTTAAAAGGCACTTTTTGGTGCATTTTACAACCCTTCAGCCTTCTCTCTATGCACATTATCCTCTAAGTTGCTACAAAAGCCATCCCTGTTTCGGAAAGGGAGGAGACAAACCCCATCCCATGGCCGAGAGCCCATAGAGAGGAGGATGATGATGATGAGCAAACATCAGGGAAAGCCCAAGTCCAACCATGCCCAATGGGAAACAGCTGCACAACCTCTCCCAGAAGAGATTTTGAAACCACCACATATAAATGGACTATTTGGTGGAATCAGAGATCTCCAATCTGTTTTCCTCCCCAAAATACTCCCCAGGCTCTGTGGTGACCCCCATTTTGTGCTCCCTCCATCCTGGATGAACATCAGAGAACTGGAAAAACCCAAAATGAACCAAAGCAATTCAACCTCATCTCATCTCCAGCAGCTATTTCTGGCAAGAGCAGCAACTTTATTATCCTGCTTAACACTAAATTGTGCAGACTAGAGAATAATTTATTGAGCATTTGCCAAGAAATCCCCCTTACAGCAAAGCCAAAGGGAGGCAAATATTTTTATACCAACTGAAAAACTGGAATATGAAACCAGTGCAAAGCAGAAGAGATTCCCCATCTGCCTCCAGAAGTTTGATCATCAGAAATTTTTAAGTAGAAAAGAAAATCAAATCTTCATATTCAAGAAAGTCCCTCCAATGGTTCAGAGATGCAAAACTCCATGGGACCTTTGCCACACTTGGCTAAAAATATATATATACGTATATCAGGCCGACGGGAACTTTGGACCATGATTATGAACAGTGATGGAGAGGGGAAGCAAAAACCGAACAGCTTGGTTGTAATGAGAATTATCTAGAAAATGGCATTTTTTACCCACTCAGCAGTTCGGTTATTTTAATGCCTTACGTTTCTTCCCCTTAGTCTCACTTCTACCAGGTGTGCAGAAAGTTACGGAAAAAATATCAATCGGGAAATGTCAGAATGAAAAATCTCAGCATTTCACTTCAAAGCAGAGAGTTCTGCTTCGAAATGTCGGCGTTTTATAATTCAATAAGCCGATTTGAAGCATCTTATCTGGCTGTCCTCTGTAAAAAAATTGGGAAAAATCGACTTTTTCTTCCAACAGTTTGGGTAAACCCCTGTATTTTCTTAGGCACATATTTAGTCACATTCAATCACCTTTTGTTCTAAGTGTTATTTCTTTATAGAAACATCTTTTCCTGCTTAGGAAAGGGGAGTTTGTTTCCAGCCAAATCCTACCATATTCTGACCAAAACCACTAATAAGCTTTAAGATTCCTGAACAAAACACCCACCCAACATAAGAATACAATGTATTGCTTAGGCAGGTAATGCCATGCGGAACATATTAGTCGCATATTTAGGACAGCCTTTATGTCCTGTATTCATTGCTCAGCAGAACAGTTGGATTCTTGGCCAGCCCCCAGGCACTGGGGGATCAAACACAACCAGTAAACCCAATTTTGTGGTTTCTAACAACAACGTACCAGTGCCCATTGCAAAAAAGAACCCAAAACAACGTCAAAAAACACCCCACACTTAGAGACACTAATTCCCAGCAGGATTCAATGTCCAAGTGGCCAAAGCTGGATATTTTTTTGCAGCTGCATAGCATGACTCAATTTTTTTTTTCCAGCACAAGCAAAATAATTATCTTAACAGGGTATTTCTGCATACGCACGCATGCAGATGCATGAGGAAAATATGTGCTTTATTTTATAAGCTCATCGAGATTCTAATCTTCCAACAAATAAGGCATGGCATCTAGATGGACGGCATTACGCGAAAATCAATATTGATTATTATGAGCAAATATGCAGGATATAGCTGACAGTTAAAAATCCTTTTAAGATCTTGGGAGAAAAATGACAGGTCGACACTACAAATATGGCAGCGCTGCTTCAACAGCTTCATCACCCACTCAATCAATAGGAGTTTGGGCAAAGTTTGTGGAGTCGCAGAAAGCCCAGCCCGGGGGGAAACAGGGCGAAGGTGTTTTATTTCACAGGGATGCACCTGGGGGGACAGCAGAGAGGATTTTGGAGGTTTTAGCTTTCTGAATATCCACTGCATGGACCATCTGGAGACCAAACCCAAGTCTGGAGGTGCCACGGGTTGAAGGAAGAAGCGGTGGGAAAAGCATCAGGCTGCGGAACAAGTCACTAGGTATTTGCACAAATGTGTATATCCACGTTAAAAAGCTGGTGATAACATTTCTGCAGTAAACTCCGGGGACGTGCTCCCCTTTGCCGGGTTTGAATTTGACTCAGGGGAAGAAAAGGACTTTCACTGCCAATTGCACAGGGAGCAAATAGGATTTTTTCCTCCCTTTGCAAGCACCTGTTGTCCCCTCTGGGCAGAGAAGCGCCAACGCAGGAGCACAGTGCTCTGAAATGCAGGGTCTCCTCTGCGATCGCAGGCAGCATCTTACAGCCTTGACATCCCCCATTCCTGAGCTTGGGGATCCAAACCGCTGCATCACCCTCCTGCTTCGCTCCACACTCACGCATGTGCATCCCCAAAGCTTTATCTCTCCTGCTGCACCCTGCTTATCTATTATATTTTATTATCATTACTAGTATTATTAATAATATTATATATATATTATGATAATCATATTAATTAATAGTGGCAAAAATGATATTATATTTATTTATTTTATTATTATGAATTTCTTTTTGCAAAGGAGCCACCCTGTGCAGCTGCAGCAGCAGGAAGAGCCTTGCACCCGGGCACAACCCTCATTATGTCCGTACCGATGGCCTTTGCCTCCCCGGCACGCAAACCTTTGCGTGGCGAGCAAACGGGGGTTTGTCAGCGGTTCGGCGCGTCACGGGAGCGAGTTTAATGCATTCTGGCAGTCAATCGAATATGACATGATAATGAATGTTAACATCATGTGCGCCCCTTCGCCGACAGAGGGGAAAGTCATGTTAGATTACAGCTAAACACGGCGCCGGTGCGAATGCTGTTTGCCTCTCTTGACATCATTTTACTGCTACCCGGGAAGCTCAGTGCAATCACTGTTCACCAGCAAGCACCAAAATCATGAGAGACAGTATCACAGTATGTTTGGGATTGGAAGGGACCTCAGAAGATCAGCTAGTCCAGTCCCCCAAAGTAACGCATTTGGAGCTGAATAGGGAAGCAAAGCCCTTTGATCAACCCACCTCAAGCAAGAAAACACTTCTAGGTGCCCAAAAAAATCCAGCAGAGGCTTCTCTTTAGCCCAATTTGCTGTGCAATCCTCCCTTTGCAGTGGTATGATGTTACTGAGGACCACGCAGCACTGATGCTGCACAGGAGGCTTTTCAGGGCTTATCGCAAGAAAAGATGCTGAAACCAGCAGCAAAGAGCCCCACAATGATCCAACACAAGTGCCAGGGTGGGGAAACGGAGAATTTAAGTGCTTTTGGTCATACACCGTTTCCCAATGGGAGCCAGATTGCATCCTGCAAGCTGCCAAATTCCCAAACTCTTTGTCCTTTTTCAAGCAATAAAAGAAAGAATTAGGGAATTTGAGGCTTTTCCCCCCTCCAGACTCCAACAGCAGGGACTCGCCTTGCTCAGAGCACCACAAAAACAGGGAGCACTTGGTCCCACCTGATCCATCACCACCTTGATCCGGGTTCCCTCAGTTAATATCGGGGTAACACAGCCAAGGTGGGAAAATAGACCAGTAATCAAGCGTCTGTAATACAAGGGGTGTTTGAGGCTCCCCACTTGATCACTAACTGGGGCAGCTGCTTAAAATAAAATAATGCTACTTAATCACCATGAGACCTTCCAAGGCACGGGCCAGGGACTGTGGCATACGCCAAAAGTGATGCTGCCGGACACCTGGTACCTTAAAAGTCACATTAAAGGAAGCAGCATCTAGATCACCCTCTATTGAGTGTTTTGGCTTTTTATCTCAGGATTTAAAGGCAGAAAAGCCAAAATTCTCCCTGCAGACACCCAGCCTGCTGTTAACAACCAGTTTCTTTGGGATTATTGGGATGCAGCGCTGCTCCCTGATGCCGCAGCAACACACGCTGGACCCGGCGGTCCCCCCGCCGAGGACCTTGAATAACCCGGCTGCAGACACACTGTGTTGCAGACACACCGTGTTGCAGACACATTAAGAGCCAAGCTGCTCACATTGCAGATGCATCGATCACGCCGATCCCTTTCGCAGGGACACGCTGATATCATACCACATCTCGGGAGGTGAGCGAGACACATCACAGCTCACCCTCGGAGGACGCTTTGCCCTCTCGGCTTTGAGCAAAAGCCAAAGCAGCTCCCAGCCTTATTGGAGATAAGGACCAGGCTGCAGCCATGGAGAGCAGTGAGCCCTGCAAAGCAAACTAAGCCAGGCTTAAGATTGCTTCAGATGTGCTCAGGGATACCTGCTGCTTCCTCAGCTCCCTACCGTGCTCCCAGCACCCATTAACTCTGCACCATGAATGCCCTCATGAGGCTTTCCATCCCCGCTGTATTTTCAGCAAGCCACAGCCTAAATCTTCATCTCATCCTAAAGGAAAGCCTCTCCCAAACCATCCCCTCACCTCCACCCCATCCCTAACGCATCCTCCATCACCTAAATCCTGGCTCTCACACCTGGCTCTGCTAATATAAGCACTGATAATGAAGTTTTAGTGAAGTTTTTCTGGAGCTGAGCCGGGAACCAGCCGCCCTGGGTGCTGCTGGCACGATCCCCCACGGCTGCCGGCTCAGTGGGCGCGAAGGGGCCACGCAGAATACAAATAGACCTGTTCACTTAGCAGGAGGCAGGTAATTTCTTTTGTCCCCGCTGATGCATTATTGATTGTGATGAATGTCAGAGCAGGAGCCTGTTCCAAAAGCCATTAAACAATAATTTCATCTCCGGAGGGTAATTGATTGTCAGAGGGAGCAGCTTTGCTAGTTGCAAGGTGGCGGTGATGGGGAATGTTTGTATTTGGGTGGGGACAGAGGGAGTCTTGGGCAAGCTTCATGATTTATTAATCAGACATGGAAAAAGGAGTTGGGAGAGCAAGTGTGCTGGAAATAAAGAGGCTGACCCTCTGCCGAGCTACCGGGCAAAGCCAAGGAGAGCCAGGAGCGAATTTAAGAGTACATCACATCCCCATGAAGAGAGTGACAGAAGAAGGAGGAGCAGCAGGGTCTGGATTCGGGAGCTGGGATTAGATTTGCACGTGGCTGGAGAAGCAGCTTCAGCCACCACATAGAGAGGGGATGGGAAAAGGACCCTCTCACCCCAAAAAAGAGAAACAACAGTCCGATGGCCTCAAAATTAATTGTCGCTGGTCAAGCACAAGGGCAGCAAGGGGAGCAGCATCCTCGCCGCGGGCATGGGAAAGAAAAATCCCGCTGTCAGGAGGAGAAGGGGAGTTTATCCGTCTCCTCTGCAGTTCCCAAGAGCTGGGTTTATCATGGATTTCCCTTTCTCCTGTGATTTGGCAGTCCATTATCTTGTCAGCTGGAGCCGGGCAGCTTCCCTGGCGCGCTCCATCACTTGATGCTGCCACGCAAACCCACGCACAAAACCCAGGTAAAAAACACCCACACGAAGGACACGTTTGACCTGGGAGAGGACAGACCCCTGTGGCTGGGGAACAGGTCAGAGGAAGGGCTGAGCACAGTCTGGAAGGGCTGGAGCACAGTTTTGGGGCATTTGCTCCTCGCTGGCCGTGCTGTCCCATCTCTGCACCAAGTTAAAAAAGACCATCCCTAAGCCCAGCTGGTTCTTTTGAGACGGTGCTTTTATTTTTTTGGTTGCATTTTTATCTAGAAATACTTAGCCCGATACAAATGAAAATGGAAGCCCTATTATTTGGGTGCAAAAATATAGTATTGCTGAAGCAACGTACCTGTAAACACCCTCCCTACCATGAGCTACTCTGAAAAACAAACAAAAAAACCAAACCCAACACAAAACACACCAAAACCACAAGCAAGTTTTAAATTACAGTCCTTCCAACTGTTTCAGACAATGCCTTTTGCCTTCATATCAACCACAAGGCCTGAAAGTATTTCTAACAAAAACCGAGAGCCTCTCCCCGCCACAAAACACTCAAAGGAGCAAGAAATATCAGTGAAATGTTTGTTCTAGGGAGGAAAGAGTAATTTTTGAAGCTGTAGTTTTGCTCTATGCTCAAGTCATCTTATTCGAGCGGCACGAGATGGGTATGATGCTTCAAACTATTGATGATATTTCTGGCATCGCGAGTAAAAGCAAGGCTGTTATGCTGTCAATAAATGACAGAAGATGGACCATGACCCACAACGTAAGCCTAGATCTTTCAAGGCTCTCACAAGCTAAAAGCCTGGCCCAGCCAAGTACCCTGGCACGGAGATGCAGCGTTCCATCTCCTCTCCCAAAGGCTAAGCTGGTGCAATACACTATTATCCAGATATTTTTGCCAGGACATTTCCATAAGGGGGTAGAACACATGTGGCTGTGATCAGTATTTACAAGTAGGTGCAACCATTGTCATATTTATATCCCTTTTGCTGCCATAGGCATCCTGGAACCACACGCTAATGATGGAGATACCAACCACATCAGTCTCTGCTCCTACAGAGGACACAGACGGTTCCTTGACTTTCAGAACCAGACCTTGAAAAAGTTTAGTACAAACCTTCTGTGTTTATTTGTTTTCATTTATTTTCTCCATTACATTTTCAACAATCGATACAGTAATTTGAATAAAAATGCACTATGTGCAAGAGCAAATGCCATACAGAGAATACCAATTGAACACGCCGCCTTGAAGTGAAGCCATCGAGGGAGAACGTAATTCTCCCGGGGAGCAAGAGGCCATCAAACCTCGATGCCGGCACACACCGAGCCACACTCCTTCCAGAGCACTGAAGGGAACAAAGGAAGAAAGAACAGCAAAGAACCGAATCCCGACTTCAAAAGCCTCCCCCTTTCAAAGCGTTGCACGAACATTAACTGACTTGTCTTCCCAACACCTCTTTGTGGTAGAGACTATTATTTTCTGTGCCGCAGGAGCAGTGCGGTTCAGGTCCCAGCCCGAAGCTTTGCAGGCTCTGAGGTTTGAAGCTTCTGCATCCAACGCTGCTTCAGCAGCTCCCTGGGTACCAACCTGTCCTGGCCCAGGAGCTGGTGGGCTCTGTCAGGGTAGTAAATGGGCCGCACAAGTAATTTCCTCATCAACCTGAACCCTCAGATTTATTAAGCTATTATAAGTGATATAGTGAAGATCTGATCTGGAACAACATCCATCCTCAGGTTAAGTCCAAGCCAGACAAAATCTGAGACGTGAACTACAAAGATGCTCTCCTGCATCAGCCAGATCCTGAGTCCAGAGCTCCTCTCCCAAGCATCCTCCTCCACAACCATCCCAGCCCAGGGCTTGGCTTAAGAAAACAAAGCACGGCAGCTTGAAGCATCACTTGGAGCTTAGCTTTCGCTGCTGCTCTTAACCTGAGTGACCTTTCCAGCTCTGCCCTGCCAACACAGAGGAAAACAAGCCACTTGACAGGCTCCTTTCTGCTCCCAAGGAACATTTCCCTGGGGAGGGAAGATCAAGGAAAGCACCATCTCCATGTCAAAAAGATGAGAAGATTTATTCCAGCCGACATTCAGCACTATCAACATTTTATGAGCTTTGGAATCCAGCTAGTTAGCCAATATTTTACTTAGCTCCAGTCTAGATTTAAAAACTTGACCTTCTCTGAGCGTGTGCCTGCGTTGCATTTCGCTCAGCCCCGTTCAGCTGAGCATGCCAAATACTAGATTATTTATCCCCGTTTTTACTGTTTGCATTGTTATTTGTTCATTTGTACTACTCAAAAATCAATGAAAAGATGGGGCTCCCTAAACTTAGGGCACTCACGTCTCTCCAAGGCAGTTATCACGTATAGAAGGAGGCAAATGACCTGGAGCAACTCTCCTCCTGGCCAGAAAGGCTGTAAATCAGGACACAAAGCAGCCCTGATCCTTCTCCTGCCCTTGAGGGAATAGAAAATTGCTTTTCACCTCCGAATAGGGCAGCGGTTTGGGTGCCCAGATGAAGATCAGAGCCCCTATGGACTTGAAAGTGCTTTATGGAGGAAATCACTACTGTTTGATGATGGGAAAAGCCCAAGGACAGAGCTCTAACACCACCAAAACTCACAGGCCAAGAAGGGAGGTGAGCAGCCACTGCCCCTTCTTCTCACATACTGCTTAAAGTAATAATAGATGAAACAATTGCGTTTTAATAAAGAAAATTGATTTAGTTTGGTGCGTTCATTAACAAATGTGAGCACACGCCAATCGGGAATGATTTATGCTCACAATTTGCAAAATTATTTCTCTATTGATCAGCCCAGGTTTTGTTTTCTTGTAGCTTCAGTCAATTAGAGGGAAGAGCACTCAGGTGGGCAAATTAATCAGTCTTAAGTAGAGCCCCCTACAGAGAGGGGCTTGGAAAGCCCTGGTGCTGTTCCCAACTCCACTGAGCTGAGCTTTATCCTTGAAAAAAAAAGGCCAGCGTAACATTGGCAGCATCGTCTCAGTCGCACTGCAACTGAGTTTCAGAAGTTCTTGCTGCTTCTGATCATAAGCAGAGTGATTCAAGACCTGCAAGGCTTTTGCATCCATCCCTCTGCACCCAAGTTGTCTCATTCTGACTCAAGTGGTCCCTCCTCTGCCCATAACCCCGTGTATTTCTGTATGTGCACCTCCAGGGAGGACAAGCACTATGCAAAGCGCATGCATATGGAGCAACATTGCTTTGTATTACCCAGGACAGGGAGAAGCGACCATGGGAGCAGCAGATTGCAACCTCCCGCATGGCTATCGCTGCAGGGCAGAGAACCCCAAGCCCTTTGTTAATGCTCAAGGATTCACGTGCATGCAAACCCTCTGAGCTGATGGACAGGGCTCTGCACCCTCCTTATCTGCTCCAGCGCAAAGGCAGGCAGCAATGCCAGCCCAGAAGGACTCAAGAGAGCCCGTGCCGAGGCAGACAGGGTGTAATCGTATGGGCTCATCTCTCCTACCAACGCCAGCTTTTAAGGACCATTTAATGCGCTTCCCTTAATCTCAGCGTTTGCAGCAGAACCCCATAAATCACAGAGCAACTTCCCCATCAGCAGCCACGACTCTGCTCCCTGCAAACTCCACTCTTCCCACATTTTTCCTCCGTCCCCACTGGAGTGCTGAACCACACATGAAACACCCGCTCAGGGCACAGAGTCCCTGCTCCTGCACAGCGAGTGATGCACATGGATGCGGAGCTGACCCCGCAGATGCGGCACACAAGGAAAAGGGCTTGTCTCCATCTTTGCAAACATCAGAGCCTATTCTTTCTTGAATGAGATACGTACACGGCACCATGATATTAAATTACAAGTCAAATAGTACAAAGGCTTTTAATTACACACCAAACACAAGCTACTGTCAGAGAGGAGACAGCGGGCTCAATGGCCCATCAGGCTGTTCCGCTCTGGCAATTCCTATCTACCCGGTAAAAGTCCAGGAAATTGGATCGGTAATGGGAACGGGGGCCTTTCACCTCTGGACCAGCCATTCAAATCCCAGCCCAGGAGGGAGAAGGAAAATCATTACCAGCCTGACAGCCAGGCAGCAGCGGTATGAAATGAGTCGGTGGGTCTGCAAGCCCCAAGGAACACGAGGAACAGGTCGCAGAGGCTACAAACAGCACCACTTTGGTGTCACCAAGTCAAAGGGAGCGGGACAGAGCATCTCCAGCTCTCCACTACCAAGTCCCATCACCTTGTGCCAAGAGGGATGCTGCAGACCCTCGGTTCCCGAGCATGGGGTCCAGATCAGTCCTCCTCCTTAGCAGCATCCCTGGATACAGCTTGTCAACTTCCCCTCCTGTTTGCAGAAAACACCCAAAGCATTTATGCTCCTCTCCCCGCGAGTTTGGTCTAGCAGAGAATAAGAGTGCACTTAGATGCCGTCTGTTTTTAACAGCCTCTCGCTGCAAAACCAACCCCTCTCTGACTGATGTTAGAACCTAACAGTCCCCCGGGAGGTGGAAAAAGCATCGCACTCATCATTAAGGGCAAGACACCGAGGGACCAGGGACTTCGTGGCAGAGCCGAGTAGCAAACAGAAAGCATCTGCATTTCAGCCAAATCCATTAACAACTCTCCTCCTTGCTCCGTCTCCCTGTGCCTGCATACGGCTGGGAAGGTGAAACAAGAGAAGGGAAGAGCCGCTGTGCCAGCACACTTCAGTCAAGGTGTAAATAGGAAAAAAGGAAAAAAAAAAGAGAGGAAAAACAACAAAAAAAAGGCAGCCAAGTGCCACTGTTCCTGGGCATGTTACACGAATCCACACACCGCCCGCTTTGGTACCCAGGTTGTCGCATCTGCAAGCTCTGCCTCCAATCTGTGAGGCTAATTTGCTCAACAGCTTTGTTCTCCCTCGGGAACGGGGTCGTTGGTCACAGAAGATTGATTAAGCTTTTGGTGAATCAACATTAATGAAAATCAACACTGTCTAATGAGCGGCGTGTGTAGGTTTTTTTTTTATGGCAGCCCCATAAAAAGCATAAGGACAGGTAAACAAAATAACAAGGCAGGGAAATCAGCAAGGTCCCGGCCCCTCCGGCTGGGAAGAGCCGGGTACCAGCTGGCACACGGGGATGCTCGGGATGCTCGTACGAAGCTGCGCTCGCCTCCACCGGCCTCTCACATTTCTGCAGACTCATCTTCAGCATGAGCCGCGTAAGATTATACCTCAGTCAGCCCCTCGCTGGACAGACAAGCTGAATTCAGCTCTAGATATCGGGAATTTCTGGCCCGGGAATGGGATCCTTTCATGCTTAACCTATCCTCCCTCCTGCCCTGTGGGGTAAATTCGATTAAAATGACACCTGGGTTTTCTTTTTGAAAACTCGCTCCTTGCAAAGCAAGCAAAAAATAATAATAAAAGGCTACCCTAAAGTGAGCATTTTGTTTCTGAAGGCCAGTCAGCCCACAAGACCGCAGCCAAATGCCTGCTTTAGGGCAAGCGGCATCAGCAGAGACGTGCTGGGCCAGACCAAAAGTTTCCCTTGCCACCCTCCGGGCTTCAAAGTGATGCTTGACTGGGCAATCAGGGGTAATTGAATTGATGCCCCCATCAGCTGTGGCATCAGGGCTGCGATCCCAGGGCCCTGCCATAGCATGGAAATGCTTGACAGAGGTTTTTGTTTCTTCCCAAGGCGCTTCGGCACTTTAGATTTTCCGAGCCATCCTTTAGCGAGGCTCCAGATCTAAACGGGATGATTGCAGGAGGCTTCTTGTTACAGGACATCATTAAAAATAATGTGTGTGCTTGAACCACAGTCAGCAGGGCCTTGCCGGGGACAAGCGAGGGGAGAGGCGAGCTCTCTGATCTTGGATAGAGAGAACAACCTATTAAAGAGGAATTTAGCTTCTCATATAGAGCCATCAAACCACTGGAAAGCCCCGCTCTCTGCCTCTGGACTCTTGTACCTTTCAAGGACAGGAAAACCCCAGGCTTAAGCCCTTCCACCATATTAGAATATTTAATTTTTTATAAAATCAGCTCTTGTACCAACTCATTTGACTGGGAGAGTCAAAGCATTGACAACTCCTGCAGCTTTAGCTCAGTGGTAGGTCCTTCCCCGTGAAGCACCAGCTCAAGTCGATCTAGCAGAACCGAAATAATTTCTTTTGTTAAATATATGCACAGCAACAAAAAAATCCTCCTGCACAGCCCTCGCCGGTGCCCAACGTCAGCAGCACCATCCTCGTACACTGCAATATTGTGATGGATGCCGTGAGTCCCCGTGCACGCAGCCACATGTATCTCTTTGGTCTTGGCAATGTATTATTCATGTGCTCCCCTTTTCCTGTACAAGCTGAGAAAAATGGAGAAAGATTAATTCCCAGGGAAAATAAAAAAATAAATAAGTAGGATTGCCTTTTATTTTTTAAATAAAAATAAAAAAAGGACTTGGATCCATTCAAAGAGCTGCCTTCTCCAAGCCTCCTGTGTCACTGCTGATTGAGTTTCTCCTCTCCTCAGCTCCCGGTTCTGTTAGAGTATCTTGTCTCCTTAGTATTACTGTCGCACTTCCTTTTCATATGCCTGAAATATATACTATTGTGTTCCGACTTTTAGTTTTTGTGCAGGGATCCCTTTCATGTCTCATCTTCTGTAAGGTCCTTTTTTCTTGGCAGTCAAGTGCATGAATGTTTGCTGCCAGGAGATTTTGCTTCTATTGTATTCTAGACATATTATAATTTTTTTCTTTTTCTTTTTTTTTGTTCTATATTGTCTGTCAGGTGTTCCAGGGGTATTTTTTCATGCTAGCATGACTTTTTCCACGTGGATGCTGTCTGCCTTGCTCTTGCCCCTGTGTGCATGCGAACCGGCTCCTCAAACCAGCAAGTGAAGGGGTAGGAGGGCAGGGATCTGCTTGGTGCCCTCATTGAACTAATCACCTTTCCCCACGCTATTTGTGACTTTATTGCCAGCTCTCCCTTTGCAGAACTGGGACACCAAACAGCACAGTGGCTTGTACCAGGCCAGGCTGCAAAAAGACCTATAATATAACAAATTTAAAATAAATAAAAGCAACCAGGGATTTCTGTCCCAGGGCCCGTGAAAGGACTTTTCTGCTAATCCTGACCTAAATTGCCACGGGATTGTTTTCTGCTGCTAAGAGCAATTTCTGCCGCTTCTCCGCGTAACTTTGGTAACAATTTTCAGACTTCACAACAGCGAAGTCTGAAATGAGCACAGCTGAAGAGAAGCAGCAGTTTTTAGGGGAAAAAAGCACCTATTTTAGGCTCTGGGAGGCTGTAGTGCCAGCCCTGCCAGACCCCGGTTGCATCCTCAGATAAACCCGAACACAGTGGGAGGACCAAATGAAGTCTCCAAGCAGGTAACACCAAAGCCAAGTGCCAAGCAGGGTCAAACCTTCGCTCTTCATCTGTCTGCCAAGCCAAAGGAGTCCTTTCTGCAGCTCAGCCCCGTTCCTCAAGCTCTGTTCTCTCTCAAATCCTACACCCCAGCTCTCCAGGTCAAGAAAAACCTCAGCAATCCCTTTATCAGCGTCCATGGCTCCGCCAGCACAACCCAATCACACCTCAAAAGCAACAGCCTCAACGCATGGGGTGTTTCTAATCCTTCTGTCCTTGAGAAGTGAGAAATATCAGAAAATCCAGAGTTTATACGGCTTCAAACGACTCCACTGGGGGCCTGAAGACTGAGCAGCTTCTGGAGAGATTAGTTCTCCCGTAACACGCTTGCGACCAGGATTTCTGATCCCTATCGGCACCCCTCAAAGAGCAGCTCCTTTTTCCATTTGTTCTTTGGGCCCCTTCTCCTCAACTCTTTGACTAATTATAGTTTGTTGGTTGTTATGGCAACTACGGATTTCTCTCGGCACCCAACTCTTACGATTTGGCTGCGAATTGCAACGCTGGACGAATACAAATTGTGGTTTAAATCCATCTTGCTCGCTAGCCTTCCTGGCAAATTTGCCCACAAAGCGATGGCCCATTGGCTACCTCTTATTATTGTTACTCAAGAAGCCTGCAAAGCCAGAGCAGTCTTCTGCATCCCATGGTAGGTGGCAAATTACATGTTTTAAGTAAAACTGGCAGCACCCTCCTGCCCCAAAGCAGCTCGAGCAGGAGCTCATTACCCATCAGACATGAACAGTTAGAGGCCTGGCAAATTAATATGCTCCATACACTGCAGGGATTCTGCATAGTAAAGGTGTTCTATGAAGTTCATTGCATTACCAGCTAGGAAAAAAAAAGACTGCAGGTCTCATCCACTCATGACCCACCATTATCCATCACACTTGTCACATCTACTCCCAACTTAGAGCTCTCCAGAAGGGATAATTCAACTCCCCATCCTCGAGGACCTGCCCTGCAGCCAGGGCTTCCCAAGTCCTGGATTATTTTGGCTCAGCCATTAAAGAAATAAAGGCTGCACACACCAAACCGACTTTCAGCATCTCCCCTTCCTCACCAAAACAAAACCAAACACGAGTTTCATGGCGACTAAACCCTTTCAGGCCAGAACAAGTCATTTCATTTTTGGGTGCGTGATCTGAGGCAAAAAGAAGCTGCATCTCCCAACTTGGACCGTGGACCACATCCCCTTTTTGAACCCTCAGCAACCTATGCTGACCACATCACAGGACAACCTGAGCATGTTTCCCCCTAAACCAGAGCAATGACGAGCTGTCCTACCTCTCTGGGAAGGGTTTATCTGGCAGGCAGCACTTACTTTTCTTAGCAACACATTTAAGTAACCCATGGAAAACAGGAAACCCCACAAAGTACCACCACCAAGTCACCAATGGGACATGTTCATCCACCTGCTGCCTGTAGCATTCTTCTAGCAAACAAATCCAGTTTTAGGATGACAGAAAATGCCTGGAAGGTGGGGAAAAGGTGGCCCAGCTTCTTCCTGCTCCTCACAAGATGGTTTTCCTTCTCCTTACAACACTCAGCCCACACAGCCGCGGGGGGATGATGAGAAAGTTGCTCTGTGACATTCATGAAGTGCCTGCTGATGGAGAGCTCTGTTTACCCAGACGGCTGGGGAGGGACTGGCCATCAGCTCCCAGCGTGCAGGAGATCAATACCATAATTGGGACTGTTCGTAGCTCATGAACCATCGTAGCAATAGGGGCAATGCGAGGGGGGCACACAGGGACGGGCTGGCTTAGCAGGGGATTGCTGCCATCTGCTGTGCTGCAGACAGTGGCCTCCTCCGCTAATTTTGGGATGGATAACAGAGGTGGGGATGGGGTTGCATCCCTGATGCAGTAACAGGGAGCACTAACCCACCCCCAGGGAGGCAGCTGCGAACCCCCCCTCTGCAGGCAGGTACCAGGTTGAGTCCTTCCGTGGCGCTCTCTTCCAACTTCAATATAGGTTTAACGCATAGGAAATCACAAATAAACCTTCAGAGTGATTCCAGAGGGGACAGGAGAAGGGGGGAAGAAGAAATCTGTCAGCAGCTGCTGGGATTTGGAGGAAATGGAGAAAATGAAGTGTTACAAGTGGTGGTAATCAATAAAGCATCAGGAGCCCAACAGCGAGACCTCTGCTCAGCCTGGGAGTGCAATTAGAGGGCTAATGATGGGAAAACCCCTGGCATCACTGGCAGGGCATCCCCAGGGGAACAGGGCTCCCCTCCCATGTCCATCACCATGCAAAGGCTCCTCGTTAGCACCCGTGAGCAGGTCCATTTGTCAGCCTACAGTGAGCATTATCTTCATCTTCCAGAAAATATACCAGTGGAGGGTCCCTTCTGTCTCTGCAAGGACCCGAAGCCTCATCAAGCAGCATGTCTAGAAGAAATCCCATCCCTTCCCTCCCATCTACAAGGGACCAAAGCGTTGAACTTCTCCAGAGTCTCACACCTTTCGGGATGCGACAGCAACGCAAGACTTGGGGCGTGCTAAAAGAGCCCGAGTGCTGAGTTCTTTGCAGATCAGGCATCTTGGACCAAGGTGAGGTGTCAGCACCACCACCCCCAGGGCTTCGCTGTCCCCTTTCCCCGTGACAAAGCATTTAATCCCAAGTCCACGTGCTCTCTGCTCCCCCAGCGCACGCAGCATCACTCCAGAGGTCACCACGTCAGCTGTACATTTAGGTGAATTATTCATAGGACGGTATCAAATATTAAAAGCAGAGTTATACTGACATATTCTTTGTATATTCAAGAACACTTTCACTGGTAAATCGCTCTTTGCTTTTCTCTCCTTTGGACGGTTTCCCGAGCAGCCCGAGGGCCTGCTGATAAAGTCTTGCTGTTTAATTGCACCTTTACACTCCTCCACGCTCTCTCGCTGGATGGAAGCCGGTTGGACCTTGCTGGGAGCACAGAAATGATCCAGGCCAGAAGACTCTACATTTCTGGTCCTCTCCAGCCATGAAAACGTTGCTCCAGCCTCTCCCGCCTTCCTTGCTCACCTCAGCAGCCTCAGGAGCAAATCCCATAGGATTTAAGAGAAACGTGGCCTTTTTAGCATTGCATCTTAGAGATGACAAGGTCCTCTGCTCTCCCCTATGTATATATATATATATATATGTTACTGGAGAAGTGCAGAGGAAAACATCTACACCACCATCTATTCCAAATGCTTCTGGTTGCCCCCCTTTCTGCCTCTGAACAGGACCTCGCTGCTGCTGCAAGATCTCAGCTCCATAATGCCCAGAACCCAGCATCATCCCATCAGAAAGCAGCCTGGAGTCACCTCCACTTCCACCACAATGGGGTCAAACCTGCTTTTCCTCCTCCCCTGACACCTGCAGAAGCCTCCAGAGAAGAAGAAAGGAAATACATAGATATAGCAAGCATCACTTCTCTGGGAATCTGCAAGGCAGATGGGCTCGGGGAAGCTGGTTTGGCCAAAGCATCACCCGCTCCCAGCTCTGAGGGATGGGTTGGGGAGATCCTGGAGCACCAGTGGCACCAGTTCAGCTTTTGCACAACTGGGATAAGGAGTTTGCCTCCTCTTAACCAGGCCACATCTGCTACCGAGATGCTCCATCGCAGATGTCACGCCGCGGCACCAGCCACTTATCGGAACATTAAAGTTCTCCTAAGCTGCCGAGTTAATTCCTCAAATGCCCTTTCAAAGGGCTAGATAAATACAATCTGGGAGCATCTTCGCTCCCTCGGCTCACATATCTTTAGTCAGGCAGAGAGATAACATTTCATACAGATTGAGACAGTTTAAGCAAAGGTTGCTAGCTAACCTTTCCAGCAACGGCTGTTTCCAGCGCTCCCATTTCCCTCCCCAGCAAGAAAACTGGGTGTAAACCCAGCTGCTTCCCACGAAAATGCTTCCAACAAGCAATCGCACAATGCTGCCTCTCTATACTGATCTTTCCAAGCATTACAAGCCATCATCTGCAACTTTGCTATGGGAACTGTTGGACCATCCTGGCCTTGATTTAAACCAGGCTCCAAGCTCATCCCCCAAGCTCTTCCTGGACACAGGACATGGCAGAGGAGCTCTGCGCCCACAGCCGAGCATCACAGCCCCAGTGCAGCCTCCAGCACGGCCCGGGGAGAAGATCTGCATCTCAGCAACATCCAAGCACAGCCCAAATCCAGCTTTTAAGCCTTGGAGGAAAGGTTTAAGCTGAAGCTGTCAGCCACAGGGTCCGAGCAGGACATGCGGTCCCATCTCAGACTCTGCTGCTTGGATGGGATGGGCTCAAAGTGCAGCAAAAGTTGTTTTCTTTATTGCTCATCTCACAGTCCCTGGTTGTAGGAGCCCTCAGACCAACAGGCAGCGCCACGGTGAGATGGGGAGCATCTCAAAAACCATGGCTGGCAAGGGAGGGAAGGAGGAATACTGGCAAATGACAGAGCCCTTATCTTAATTACAGGCTTATTTGCATTTAAATGAAGGTTATTCTATAATTACCACCAAATGTTTTGTGTTGCAGCTGAAATACCTCTCCATGGGCTGTCAAGCTCCTTCCCATTTTCATTTTCTCTCGCCATTCTTCTGCTTTCTAATCAGCTGGCACATGCAGGGAGGCATTCGCACCGCTGCAATGGTTCCAGCCCATCGCCTCTCTTTGGGGAGGGGGTCTCGGGTACCACCGCGGCCCAGCATCCCTGCGGGGCAGCGGGGAAGGGATGCAGCTCGCTGGCTCTCTCCACCATCTCTTCACGTCTGAAGTTCAGACACCGTTTTTTGCAGGGTTCGGTGCAAAACCGAAGTGAGAGTTCTCTCTGCACGCACGGACACAATTAGCTTGTCAAACTTGATCTAACAAGGTGCTGGGAAAGGCACAAGTGTGGGCAAGGTCAGTAAGAGATCAAATACAGGGAGGAAATGGGTTTGGAACAGGAGCTGAATCTCACATCTAGCTCAGGGAGTCTCTAACCCGCAGATTGCTGGAAACCGGCACCTGAGGATGTCTCCAGCCTCTCTTGTCTTTTTGGTGTCGATGGTTGTTCCTGCAGGCAGGACGGAGACAAACCAGAACCCAGGGAGGGATGTTTGCACTGTAGCTAGCACTTCCTCGCAACAGATAAAGTGCTCCCACAGAGAAAATAACACCCAATTACATCATTCAAAACAATCACGGTGAACAAACCCATGCAAATGGCCAAATTAAGGCTGAACGAGAAGCCTTCTGCTATTTCCTAAATTGCTATACCTTTAATCAAGCTCCTTTAACAATCTCTATCGTGCACATTTTCTCCATCTAGCCAAGAGAACCACATTAACCAACCGGCCCAAACGGGGATGAACAAGGCGGTAGCTATTAGAGCCACAGCAGAGTCTCGTGTTTACGAGCTGGTAGTAATGAAAATAGACAGTTATCTCTCGTTAGACCCATCGCTCCTCTCCCTGCTGCTACCACTGCCGAATCTCGGCTTCTGCACAGCCTGCGCATCCCCCTGCCAAACTCCAAGTCTCTGCCTCCATCTCATGGAGAGACTGGATCTCTTCAGCTCCGTTGTGAATTTACTTTTCTTTTTTTTAAACCAGACCAAAAAAAACCCACCCCCTCTCCCCCAATCTCATATAGCCCGAGGCGAACTTACAGCACAGAAATTTTTAGCCTGAACAATTATCGCTTGGCAGCGAGTTAACTCGCTGCAAACAGGATCTTATAATGGGCAGTCTTGGCTATAAGCAACTTTGCTGACTCCATTTAAAGCAAGCTCCACATTTCGAGATAGATAACCCTCCCCGCAGCCCATTTCACAGCTATTTGTGTTTAATAAGAGGCTGCACAGGAAATCAGCAGCACGGGAAATCAGCAGCACATCTGCGATGCAGGTTGGGTGCTGACACACACGCCAACCCGATTCATCTGATTCCTCCATCACTCAGACAGGAGCAGTAGAAGGGCAGAACCCTCCAACAAGCCCCAGTCCTGACAGCAGAGACGTCTCCTTGATTTTCTCAACAACCCCAGCAAGGGATGTAGCACACGCTGCCACCACCGTTAGGGCTGCCTTTTGGGTATTTGCCAAGGCGATTGCCAGAGCTGAATACCTTTATTTCATCCTCACTATCCAGTCCCAGAACACTGATATTTATTAGCACAGAACCCACAGTGCCAGCAGACCCTGCAAAGATGCTCTTCTTGCAGCACAATTGCCTCTAGGTTGGACAGCAAGAGCTGGGGGGAAGGAGCTTTTCGGGCACACCAAAAAGCCACAGCTCCCAGATTTCACTGGTATTAATATTTTGAGTGGGGTACTTCAGATGTAGAAGCCTCTGCCCAAGAAAACTCCAGCAACTCAGCATCCAAGGTCAGGTTTTGTGCCAGAGCCATCCTAAAGACATCCTACAGAACACGGCTTCCTGTTTGCTCTCAGGGGATTTGGTGCAACACGACACACTTCTGAGCTTCTAATCTAGTTAAAAATCTCTTGCAAACCTTCCCTCTTCTGGAAACAAGAATTAAAAAGAGGCAAGAAACATTGCATCGCTCTTCCTTCTCCATCTCCCTCCCCTCTGCCTTCAAGTGCTCCTTGGAGTGTCTCTGCGGAATCATGTTTATATGCAGCGAGTGCTGTTGTTAGTTAATAACATCGCGATCGCTGAACCTCCCTAATGAAAGAGAGAGACAACATAAACTGTCATTTCAAACAAACATGCAATCAGGGTACCAGCAGCTCTGAAAATATTATCTTCCCCAATTTCACGGGCTTCACGCAGGAAATAGGCTGCTTTTCATGGAGATTCTGGTGCATTGCTCCTTGCTCACGGGATTCGGGAGTGGTGGGGACACATTAAAGCCATGAAATTGGCTGGGCTATGAAGGAGGAATTGTTTTAACAGCTGGAGCCAGGAAGGACAAATAACAGCAGTGATTATATCTTCATTGCTCATCGTAACCAATGCAGCAGGCAAGTCGTAATTAGACTGTGAAGAGCGGAAGGTTTGGCAGCAAAGGCTTTGAGCTCGTGATGAGACGTGGCACGTTTGTGCCTGCCCCACGGCCACCCTGCCCCTTTGCAGAACAGCAAGTGGGGCTCAGTAAAGCTCGGCTCAGGCACTTGGGTGCTGCTGCAAATGCTGCTCGACCTGCACAAGCGCAGCACGCTGTGGCCACATGCTGCTCCTCTTCCTCCTCCCTTTACTCACAAGCCACACGTATGTCATCACAGCCCTAAAAAAAAACCATTTTCCAGCTCTGAGATGATCTCCAGCTGACAGAAAGCCTTAAGCCCACAAAGCAATGATCAGAGCAGCTGCTGATCAGCTCCATGTTATGAAGACCTCAATAATCTCAGATAATTCTAGAGCACCACGTTGATGATGATGATGATGGTCCTTTCCACGCAGAGGAGACTTCTCCTCTAGGTTCACTGGGCCACTAACGAGCAAGACAATGGGGTTTAGAGACCTTGGGACAAGTTGCCTTCCCAGCCACAACCCACCTCGCTGAGGGTTGTTGGGGGCAGAACATCTGCCTGGCTCGGGGTGAATCCACCTCACAAACCCTTCCCATGGGGGCCAAACCCAGAATGGATTCACCTTGCAGCCCCCATGGTCCAACGCTGCCCTTTGGATCTGCTAGTTCTCTCTCATACCAACCAGAATTAAACAGTCTTTTGCAATCAATTTAAGAAAAAGCCAAGACGCACTCGTCTACTGGTCCCCTCTCTGGAACAAAAGGAGTGAAAACTGCCCATCCCCAGCCCCACGCCAATGCTTACACAAAGCAATAGCGTTACGGGAGATAAATTGCAGCAAAAAAATCTCTCCCTGAAGGTAATTTCCCCCCACACCTCAATATTTATTTAATAGACAAGCGCCCGGCAGACAAACCTCGTCGGAGAGCTGCACGGGAGGTGACAGCTCTGCCACCGGAGCTTGGCAGCCAAATTCAAATGCAGTTTAAAAACTCTTCTGACATTTAAGAAAAAAATCAACAAGCATCTAAAGTGATGAGGGCACCAGGCGTATAACTGGCTGAATGTCACATTTGAAGCCAGGAAGATAGCAGCTGCTTTATCTCCAAAAGCAGGTGGCTGGAGCGGTAAATAAGGCAGAAAGGGCCGGATTCTGCTCCCACACCTGCATCCCTCCATGGATTGCGATGGAGCGACTCTGGATTTGCACCAACGCGACAGCCAGCCAGAATGGGACTGGAGAGTCTATTAAACTTTAATACTTCTGAGCATCAACCACCAGCCCCCTGCCTCACCTCGAAATATCCATCCAGGCTACAGCCACACCGGTAAAAATTTATTGATTTAAATTGGCAGTGCCCTTTCTGAATCAGTTGTCGCTCAGACCGATGCACAGATATGAGCAAAAGGACATTTGAAGCGTTTTAATGCACTTTTTACTGCATTATCTCTCACCATGATCTTGGCTGCTCCATGGAAATGACTCACGTAGCAAGTGGAAGAACCCAATGTAATTAACGACCTGGCAACTCTATAATGATCCTTTCTACATAAAAAGGTCTTCCCTATGCTATGAATAGGCTCGAAATAATTTATTGCTATCCATATAAAGATGAGACTGCTTTGACCTTGGGGATTTTCTTTTAAGTTTTTTTTTTAAAACAACCATAATTGCTAAGAAGATTTTAAGTGATAGCAGTTTAAAGACTTTTTTTTTTAAATGCGACAAAGTGAAGAATCATCACGAACGGCCTTCAGAGAGACTATTAATGAGCATCCTCTGCATCGCTTGGGGATGAGATCTCAAGACTAAACAATAGATTTCTTCCATTTCTTGTGGGCATTACTCCAATCCTCAACACACTGAGGCTCAGAGATAGTTTGACTCCCATGAGTAACTCCCAAGAAATTATGAATTTGCAGGAAAGCCTGTGGGGAAGCCAAGAACAAGCAGTTTCGCTGCATACGCCAAGCTGTCCCATGAAGCCTTTTACAGACCCAGCCGAGATGAGCCTCAATTTTGCATATTTTTAGCCCGTATTCCCACCTCTCACAGCACACAGACCTTTGTGCTCATGCAAACACCTTCCTCCTCCATCCCCTATGCAGCCCACAGATCAGCGCTCCTTATATTCATACGGAGCTCAACCATGATTTACGGCCGCGGGGCTGTTGGTAAATCGTGAGCTTTATGTCCAGCCTGATAGCTCCATATTGGCTTTTACTGTTTTGCAGTAAAGCCTTTTACTCTTTCCATCTCGCTAACACCCTGCCTGCCCGTGCGTGTTCCTCGCTCTCCCCTCGCTCCTCATTTCATCTCACGCGTCTTTAATATTCCCCGGTCCCCTGCATTTTCACAGGGAAAGCCTCGCAGGCGGGTGATTTAAGCCGAAGTCGAGTTTCAGTCTATCAGGGGCTCTTTTCAAGGTCTTTGAGAGAGGCAGGGACACCTGGAAAGGGGTCACATCACACGCTGGATTAGTTGTCACCAGACATCTAACGCGACGCGCCGGAGCGGCTTCTGCCCTTTGAAGGGCCCGGTGCTGTTTTGATTCCTTTCCCTGAGCTTTGGGGCCGTCTCGATGACAAGGAAACACGTCGAGTGAAGGAATAAACCCAGCCTAGGAAAGGGTAAGTTGTAGGTCTGGCTGGAAAAAGAGCTGGGATGGAACCGCTTTCCATCAAGAGAAATGAGATTTGTTGGAAGTGAAGCAACTCTGCGGAGTCAAGTCTTTTTCTGCAGAAAATTCATTTCATGGAAGAGGGGGGAAATAACATCTGACGACTTTGAATCATACGGCTTTGATACTCCTCAAAATCTGGTATTTGCATTCTTTGTTGTGAAACAACTTTAACCTGAGACTCGTTTTCCCTCAATTGTTTCCCCGTTGTGCTTTGTCAAGTAAGACACAGATAAGCTGAGGCAAAAACAAGATCTGTTTCTGCCTGTAACGTTGTGAAGGGGTTTGGAAACGCAGCATTGCACTCCCCTTCCAAACAAACCCACCGCCACCAAGATTCGCAGATGAAGACAGAATTTTGCTGGCACAAGGACATTAAAAATATCTGTGTATTTCAAAATTCACACCTTGGCTGAGGATAGAGAGTCACCCTTTATACCAAGTGGAAAAGCCTGAAATAGCTTCAAAATGACTCGAAATGCTCAAAAATAGCATCAAGCATCAAAACGACTACAGCAAAACACAGGTTTTCTTCACCTCTCCCAGGCTATGTTTTAGCATATTAAATATGCAGAATGAAACTTTTATATGATTTAAGTTTTAATTAAATGTGAGAATTATATTTAAGAGAAACAAAGGGAAGAGACAAGTTGCTACCCACTATTTTGATTTCGAGCCACTTAAAATGCTGGTAGGAGCGACCAGACTCAGCAGGAGCTAAAAAGCATCTTCCAGAAGAAAGTTATTTCTCAAAAAAAAAACCCCAAAACAAACAACCCTTTACCATCCTGCTTCTTATTGACTACCAGATCACATCACTTACAATCGCTACCATATCTCACATTAAAAAATTAAGTCCATAACTGCAGAGAAACATCTCCCCATTTCTTTTATAGCTTCTTGCCACAACGAGCCATATATCTCCATTATCACAGCACTATCACCAACACACAATAGATCCGAGCTCGCATCATAAATAACGCTTTCATGTAACGAAGTTACGCTTAGGAGTACAGGCATAAATTAACGCTCAGCCGTGTAACTCTAAATAGTATTTTAGGCCTTGTCAGAAACCAATTATGCAAAATATCCTCCTTGCAAAGATGCGCTGCTGATAGTTGAAAGCATTACCTCATTTCAACCAGCCCTGGACGATGTACCGGGCTGGGAATCGGGAGATGAGGCCTTCAGCTGGGGGATGCTCGCATGATTAAACCCTCTGAAGTCATCTAATTACTGGCATCACGGCTTGAAAGCATCTGTACACCTTCCAAAAAAATAACATATTCTAATTTGTCGCGTCTAGGGCGGTAATGAAGACGCCTCCACCCAGATCCAAGCCCTGTAACCCAAGTCGGTGAATATCCCAAAAACTAAATAAACAGGAGGGACTACCTAGAGCAAGATTTGCAAGGTTTAATAAAAGATATTGCCAATAAAGCTTGCGCCGCCTGTATTTTTTTTTTTTAACACCATTTTGGCTGCAACCCAGAGGACTACAAGATTATTTCAGCCAGAACCGAAGCAGGGGAAGATTAAACACCTTCCTCAAGGTCACACACAACCCGGTGGGAGAGGTGGGGAAAAATGAGAAGCATTTGTTATCTTTCCATCCCAGGCTGGATATCCGAAACTGGAACCCGTCAGAAATCACTCGCTGGCTGTAAAAACCTTGGCTGCTTGCCCTTTAAAATGAGGAATGTGACTGAAAATCCCTAAGGATGTTTACTAAAGTCCCTGGCAATTGTTTATCAACATGCATTTAATTGGCCCAAATACCCTGTCCCTAAGAAACCAGCAGTTTCTTCTTTTTCCCCTCTTTATTATGATGCTCCTGCCTCTATCAGCAGCCGTTCAGAACTGAAGATTTCCATGATCCTCCCCAAAAAGTGCACTGCTCCCATTGATCCATGGGCACTTCTTTTGGGCAGCTGAAGCTCCCTCTACTCGCACGAGTTTGCTGCAAACCCGATAGCAGATGTGATTTCCAGCTGGGTCTATAGACCGACCACAGCAGGTTCATTAATAACAATTATTAAGTGCTTTATGTTACAAATTAGGCCTGGAGGAATACAAAAAAATATCCAGCCGGTTGGTTTACGGTCTCTTGTCGGAAAGAACTGTAAATCCTCATCATCGCAACACTATCGCCATGGCAAAGTGGGGATGGGAACTCATCATAAATAATGCTTTAAAATAGCTAAATCATCATTGGATGCAAGAGCATAAATTAGTACTCATGTGCAACGCCATGGAAAGCTTCAACTAACAGCTTCGGTGCATCAGCCAGAAAATATACAGATTTTCCCATGGAAAGCATCTTCCTTTGGCTGCTTCCTGGCACCCAGACGGCACTAGAAACAACCACTGCATCAGTCTGGGCATTCTGCTTTATATATATAATATATAAACATAATGCCAATAACCTTTGGGAATTGATAGATCAGGCACCAGAGGAGCTGGTGAAAGGACAGAGGGAGGAAACAAATCACTGCCAGTCACAATGGGGAAGAGATGCAGATACCCTGGCTGGAAAAAGCAGAGAAGCAGCGTTTGCTGCAGGATGACAGGAGGCCAGACAAGGGAAAAAAAATAATAATAAAAAAATTTCATTTAATTATTTCTAAGGGACAACCTGCCCTGGAGAGGTGACGAGGCAAAACAGAGAAGCTCCTTCTGCTCTATCCTATTAATAAGCTTTAGCTCTCCAGTGCATGGCATGATGGCACCAAGAGAGAGGTCAACAAACCCTCAAAGCCAGAAGGAATCTAACCTTCCGCCCACAAAAAGGGATGGGGAAAAACCATTTCTACTCTCCCCACCCAACAGACCCCCACTTGGTTCCATAAAAGCGATTCTTCCCGGGGACGCTCGCTCCTCGAGGGTGTGCTGAAGGCGCCATGGACGCAGATAAAATGGATTTGTGCACACGAGTGGCGATGCCAAGGACACAGATCCCACCAGGGATGGCTCAGGTTTTTCTTTTCAGTCGTTCCTGCCTGGGGCTGGATGTGAGGCAGCAGAGAAGAGGGAGCTTATTCATCCCATTACTGGGCCCTTGAGGCATTCGGTTCCCCCCACCATGAAAATTTTAATAAAACCAGTGCATCGACTTTCAATTAGAAGGCCGTAAAACGGTTCATTTTCATCTGTTTGTTGCACAGTAACACAGATCCTCGGGAGAAAACAGCGCCTTTTCCAGACTGTCTGCGACGCAGAGAGCATTAATTGAATATTCTGTTGAAACCACCTTCAATTAGTGCCTCGGAGTTTTGCATGACATTCATCACTGCAACTCGCCCCATTCCGTGTGCGGCACATTTGGAGTTTCGTGATGCGCGCATCACATTAACCGGCAGCATTATCCTGAAAATAACAATTTTATTTGCTAATGGGATGCTACTGGGTATAGGGTAGGCAGGGGCTGCATAAGGCGATGGTTTTGTGGTCTGGACATGGGTTCCCCATCCCAGAATAACCAGGATTAATGATAAATTCCTCATGCTAACCCAAATCATAGCCTGGCCCTTCCAGTTTCTCTAGATGGAGAAGCTGAGGCCAACACTATGGCTGATATTATAATATAGATACAATATCTTTACTGCAGTTCCCCCAACAGCCTGCAAACCAAAATTAAGCGCATTCGCATCCCAGATGGGATTTCAAGCTATAAATGTTTGTCCTACGGATTCTGAGACACCATCGAGCCCTAAACCTCCTTTTCTGGCCATATTTTAGGAAGAATTTCAAGCCAAGTGCTGGCCAGAAGACAGATGCAAGGACGAACATCTCCCTCCAGTTATTACTTGTGCTATCTGCAAGCACCACCCACACTGAGGGACGGCTGAAACCGTCCATCCCGGGTCTGATTTCACCCAAAACCCAAAGGAGTTGGACCGCAAACATTCAGTTCACAGAGCAAACCAGCCCGTGATGCTGCTCTCCTCCATCTCCCACAGAAAGCTCAGCATAGAGATGTTGGGAGATATTCTGCTGGAAACACGCTTTCATCTTTCCTGAAAAAAAACAACAAAAAACATTACAAAGCATGCTTCAAATTTTGTATGAGCCTCTACTGGCTGGGGGGATCTTCTTCTGCTGATTCTTTATACATAGCAACCTCCTTTCAGCAGCTTCCAGGGTCTCTCCAAACATCGCTGCAAAATGCAGAGGGGAACCAATGTGCTTATCAAGCACCAGGAGCTTGTGAGCAAACAACCCACAACAGCACAAATGGCAGGACCATGGAGACTTCAGGGACGTGTGGACAGGGGATTTAGACACATGATATATTATTTTATATCTGTTATACCACGGAAATATTTCAGTTGGTTTAGATAATTATACAGCACCAGGAAAGCAGCATAGCTGAGAAGGATGAGCAGGACGCATCGCTTCCCTGCGGCACAGCCTCAGTTTCCCCAACTTTAACAAAGTTGAAGCATGATAAAGAATTAAAAATAAAAAGCATAGCAGAATTTGTAGAGCAGTCTCATCTACTGA
Source organism: Streptopelia decaocto (assembly GCF_964273445.1). NCBI lineage: Eukaryota > Metazoa > Chordata > Aves > Columbiformes > Columbidae > Streptopelia > Streptopelia decaocto. Next base: position 3,339,851 of record NC_138676.1, on the reverse strand, counting down.
GGTGACACGCACGGTGGTATTAATAAGCATTTCTTACGCGCAAAATTTTACATACAAAATTGCATGACGTTCAACCTTGCGTCAAGTGCACAGCGAGCTGATTTTAATTACACGGTAGTCGGGGTTCTTTTTTGGTCTCTGTTGCAGCTCCATCATTGGCTTCAGCCAACAAATCACTGGAAAGTGCAGGTGAGGAGGGGGGTGAAAAAGGGTCCACGGGCGCGCAGGGAATATCCGTGTGCAATTAGCAGTAGTTGGCCCCTTAGATAAGCAATTACCAAAGCTCCAGCTCATATACACTGATTGAGATTCCCTCCCAGCACCAAATCGCTGCTCAAGCCTCAGGCTGCGCACGAAGCTGCTCTGACATTTAAGGCTCAGCGCGGGGCAAATTTCACTTATTCTACATAAACCATCCACGTCTGCATTTTCATCAAGGGCTTGGAGTTGTTGGGCTCTTGGCATCCACCAAAGATAAAGAGAAAACGCACATCTGCATCAAGAAGATTCCAAATACAGCCGCAATCCAAACGCTTTTGAGAAACCCCACAAACTGGCCAATGTTTTTGGCTCTTTTTTTAATTGTTTCTTAACTTTCTATCTGCAGAGCACTCTAATATAATCAGGTCCTCTGCACAGGGGATTAGCAGGCTTTATATCCCGCAGATCCAATCAGGAAAGTCTATCAGCAAAACATACTTATGTTGATACAGCTATTATAATCTGCATAATTCTTCTGAGTTCACATACTTAATGGATAGCAAACAGAGTCATTACCGCTGCCAACTTACAGCCATAGGATCGCTATGAGCCATTCGCTGCAGTGTTTTTTATTATTCATAGCTTTAGTTATTGATTTTCAGGAGAAGATACATGCTTTTAAGCACCATAAAAGCAAGAGAGGAAAACAAATAGCACTATTCCAAGATTAATACGCCGCTCGTAATAAAAGTATGGCTGTCACATTGCGCAGTGTGGAGCTGATGGAGCCTTGACAAATTCCATGCAAAAAAACAGCTGAGATGCTTAAGAAGCTTGTTAAATAATTTAAAGGCAAGTTTTACCAGAGGGAGTGAAGTTCTTCCCCAAATCCACTTTCTTAGATTTATGAGCCGGGAGTATGTTCATCAACACGAGCGCGGGGTTCAGTTGGGATGGAGGGTTTAAGGGATAAATAATATAAGTTTCGGTCCTTCCAAGCCGTGGTCCAGCAGACACACTTGGGTATGATGGTGACCCATTCCCATAAAACCAAATCTCAATCAGAAACCCTTTAAAGGCTGGATCATACCCAAGGACCCTTCATCCTGCCCCTTCTCATCTCCCCAACACAGGATTCATGTCTCTTTCACCCCCTTTTTCTCCCTGCTAAATCAACCACGCACATCAGAGCTACCATCCCTAGCAAAAAAGCTCATGGTTTTGGGATATTTACACGAGAAATAGCCAAAAAATCTTCTCAAAACTTTTAAAAATACAATAGTAGAAGATCCTCCATCCACAAACAATGGATTTCACCCATCCAGCCGATCCTCAGCACCCAAATCCCACCCAGCTCCAAGTCCCAAAACACACCCTCTGCCTCCTGGCTGGGTTTTGTTTTTGCTCTTCACAAAGAGCCCAAGAACGGCAAACAAAGGAAAAGCAGCAAAACCCCAACTGGTTTCGTAAATTGTAGACGGGGAGTCTCCCCAAACACCCCCCGAGTGTTACACCACAGCACACAAGTGTTATAGTCAAATATGACTCAGGAAATCTAGAATAACTTTTATTAAAGATAAATGAGCAGAACAGCGCTGGGCCGCCGGGGAGTCACTGCTCCACCCAAGCACGCAAATTGGTTACAGAAAAAAAAAGTGGTTTTATACAGTCTGTAAGTATACACCCCGATCTTCTTCCCAATCTGCTATGCTGTCCTCGCACAGCAAAGCGCATCCCCCTCCCCATGAGCACACAGCATCTTCCCACCAACACTCGCAACAACAGAATATGACAAACTACGGCGGTTTAACATCTACATAACTCAGTAAATCGTTAACCACTAACATATTCCTGGTTTGATTAGCAAATTTACTTTAGTTATGCAATTTATAACACAAGCGTCACCGCAAACAAATCTCGCAACAAAACCCCCTGAGGATGCTCCAAAACGACAAAGCAGGGACCCCCCCACCCCCACCACCCCTACCACCCCTATCCCGACACGGCTTCCAAAGAACTTTTAAAATTGACTTTAAAATTGTAAAAACTGAGCTTTTCAGCGCGGCGTGGGCTCGCTCCTGCCGGCACGTCTCACACGCGAGTGGATCCACGAGGGTCCTCGTCCAAATAAACCAGGGTCCCGGGGTCTGCACCTCCTCAATCTCACCGGGGGAAATCCAGGTGCGCTTTGGCATTTAAATCCACAAAAGATTTCAGTCCAAAAATCCTCCTCTGAGGACCATAAGGAGACACCACAAAGACGCTGCTCCCCCAGCACCTTCAGCTCCACTGCAGCCAAGCAGCATCACCTCACCTAATTAACTGCCAGCCTTGGGCAATCAACCCTCATTTAACCCCAATTTAACCCCAGGGCACTTTTTTTTTTCCTTTCCTTTTTTGGCTATTTTAGCTCAGCTGTTTTGCAGGACACCTGGAACGCAGCGGGGCCGCCCGTTTGCAGCACCGCCCGGCGCTTTTTATTGGGAATTGTGCAGAGCTGCAAAACTTTTTATCACTTTTAACGCGTGCAAAATGAAGCCACCGCTTTTTATTTTTTAATGCATGTAAAAAAAATAATGAAATTGGGCGTCGCCCTGCGCTTATAGGATAATGAACGCAAGTAGCAAAAAAGGCGGGAGCGGGAGTTGCGCGGCTCCGAACTTTCCGGATCTTTGAATCCCCAACGGCAACTCCGCGCGCGCGGCGCGAGCCCTCCCGGCCGCGAGGGGGCGCTGTGGGGAGGGACGGGCGCTCTACCCGGGCGGGGGAGGACAGGAAGTGGTGCCGGAAATGATGGCCGGTGGTATGGCGGCTCGGCCGCGGCGGTGAGTCCGCTCGGGCGGGTCTCGTTGTAACGGTACCGGCTGCTTATGGCCCCGGTGTCCCGCGGCAGCGTGAGGTCTGGGGGCTGTAGAGCCGCCCTGCTGCGGTCGGGCTGGCCCCGGTGCGGGACCATGGTTGGTTGGACCCTGACGAGCCTCAGTGCCCAGTGAGGGGCCTGGTCGGTTGGGCCCCGGTGAAGGGGCCCGGTTTGTTGGGCCCTGACGAGCCCCACCGCCCGCTGAGGAGCCCGGTGTGTTGCGCTCTGGTGCCCCTGGTCGGTTGAGCCCTGACAAGCCTCGGTGCCCGGTGAGGAGCTTGTTCGGTTGAGCCTTGACACCCCTCCCCAAGGCAGCCCCCTGCCCAGCCCCGCCATGCCCGCCCAGGGGCCCTCAGGGCTCCGCCGGGCTCTGCTGGCGCTGGTGGCCGCGCTGGCCTGGCTGCTGGCCCTGCAGCTGCTGCTCGATCTGCGGGCGCTGGGGCTGCTCTTCGGGACGCTGGCAGTGCTGGGGGGCTGGCTGGGCCCCCGGGCTCTCAGCCCCCCCGGCCGGCGGCTGAGGCTGGAGCGTTTTGTCAGCTCCCTGCACCCCCCGCCTCCCTGCCCGGGGGCTGAGGGGCGGCTGGAGAGGGAGATCACCAGCACTGTCCGCAAAGTGGTGCGGGACTTTGTCGCCTCTTGGTACCGCACGGTCAGCAGCGAGCCGGCGTTCGAGGCCGAGGTGGAGAAGGCAATGATGGGCCTGGCCGCCGAGCTGAGGCGGCGTATGGGGCGGGTGGACCGCCAAGCTCTGGCCCGTCGCCTCCTCCTCCTCTGCGGCCATCATTTGCAGAGCTACCTGCAGGCCCGTGAGGCCCTGGGGGCCGACCCGAATGGCAGCCGGACTCTGTGGCAGGAGTACAGCCGGCTGACGGGGCCGCACCCTGCACTGCGCAGCCCCGCAGCAGAGGTGAGCTATGCCCGGGCCGCTGTGGAGGAGCTGCTGCAGGCGCTGGTGCCCCGGCCCCACCTGGAGACGCGGACGGGCCGTTTCGTGGTGGTGGAGCTGGTCACCTGCAACGTGTTGCTGCCGGCCATCAGGAAGATGGCCGATCCTGACTGGATCAACCTGTTGCTCATCGGGGCTTTCTCCAAAAAGCCCTGGGAGGAAGAGCCACCCTCTGTGAGCCCAGTGCCTGATTTCTTGCCCTTGGTGCAAACAGATGCCAGCCCTGCTGGGCTGTCCCCCTCCCCGAGGGCTGCGGACGTGTCTGGGAGAGAGGCAGCATCTGCTGGCGACGGAGGAGAGGAGCCAGCAAGCGGACCGTGCCGCACAGAGGAGCCTGTTATCCGCCCACAAGCCCTGGGCTCCCTATTCCCCTGTGAGGGTTTGGAGCTGGAGTCCCCCATGCCTGACGTGGGCCAGGACACGGACCTGCTGGCACCATCGCCTGCAGGGGAGTTCCTTGATGAACCCCTCCAGGACACCTCTGCTGCGCTGGAGGGACCGGCCGCCTCGGAGGATGGCACAGGAGACCTGGAGGAGGGCACTGCCGCCAGCTCGGACACTGGCCTGCTTCCCACATCGGTGCTGAGCTCGTGCCCTGACATCCAGATCGACCCAGCAGTGGAGAAGGAAGAGGAAAGCCCGACTCTTCCCAAAAAGTCCTCTTCACAGAGGCCCTCCAGTTTGGGGAAAGATCTGGGGGCAGCAGAGGGTCCCCCACAAAGCCCCCCAGACCAGGGGCAGACTCTGCTCTCATCTTCCCCAACGGCTTCCATCAGCACCTTCAGCTTTGAGCCCCTCAGCAGCCCTGACGGGCCGGTCGTCATCCAGAACCTGCGGATAACTGGGACCATCACTGCTCGAGAGCACAGCGGGACCGGTTTCCACCCCTACACTCTATACACCGTCAAGGTAAAGGCTTCCCTGGCACTCATCCCTTTTCTGAGATCCCTGCCAGGGGAGCACGCGTGGTGTTTGGAAATGAGAATTTGTGCTGTGTGTGGTTGGACAACAAATTTTGCCTGGTGGTAGGAGAACATTGGGCACACTGGCTTTTCCAGTGGCTGTTTGGGTGCAGGATGGGGTTCCCACTCTTGACCAAGCATCTTGTGGGGCTGTTTTGAGGCTTTTGTATCCTGTTTTCACCATTCCCTTCATTGCGAGGGGTTCACGTGCTGTGTAGCTGCTGTTCTTGAGGGAAAGGACAATCTGAGGAATGTCTGGAGGCGGTGGGGGTTGTTTTGAGGTCTGGAAGGATTATCAACTATTGTTTTTGTCCTCAGTACGAGACAGCCGTGGAGAGCGAGAGCGTGGGCAGCCTTCAGCAAATGGCTTACCACACTGTGAACCGCCGCTACCGGGAGTTCCTCAACCTCCAGACCAGGCTGGAGGAGAAACCGGAGCTCCGCAAGTTCTTGAAAAGTCAGTGTCTGCGTTAGTTTTCTGAGAAAATGCTTCTCCCTCTCACCCTGGTCCCCATTCCTCTGCTCTGGATGCTGGGCTTTTTGTGATACCCATGTCCTTGTTCTGAGCAGAGCTGGCTAGAGGAGAAATTGTTTTATTTTGGCAGCAGATTCCAGTGTTTCAAAACATACTGGTTCTTTTTCAGATCACAAAGCTTGATTTTTGTAGTTTTGCACCTTAACAGTGAAAAGAAACACTGGTATCTGCAAGCATCTTGATTGCATGCAAGAAAGTAGAGTAATATGTCTTGTACTTAAGCTTTTTTAATAAAGAAAACACTATTTATTTTAATGCTACTTATGTGTAAAGCTTCATTGAATTTAGCATGTTCGTACATAATCCTTTGGTTGTGACAATTGTGAGAATTTGTGGGCTCTTTGAGTGGTGTAGAGCCCCTGTGCAAAACTGGTATTCTTGCTTCTTTAACATTAAATGCAGGGATGATGGGAAATCCATCTGACCGCAAGTTCTGTGTGGATTTAAGGTCCAATTTGGCCACCCTGGTTTGAGGGGTGTTATTGTCTTGGGCTGATGCTGGGCAGTGTGTATGGAGATGCATGAAAGCGTTAAGATTTTAATACAACTGTTGCAATTTTCTCGAGCTTGCTAATGGGTTTGTTTCCTTTGTAGATATCAAAGGCCCAAAGAAACTGTTCCCTGACCTCCCGTTTGGAAACATGGACAGCGATAAAGTGGAAGCCAGAAAAAGTCTGCTGGAATCTTTCTTGAAGGTGAGATACTCGCATGGATGTCCCTGTGAGATAGAAAACAGCACTCAGGGCAGCTCTGTACCCACAGTGGAGCACATCACATCTGTTCCACCAGCACTTTGCATCATGGAGTTGGGAATTTCACTCAAAAAAAGACCTAAAGCTCCATCTTCCCTTGCAGCAATTGTGTGCGGTCCCTGAGATTGCAAACAGTGAGGAGATGCAGGAGTTCCTCGCCCTGAACACTGACGCCAGGATTGCGTTTGTCAAGAAACCCTTCATTGTGTCCAGGATAGACAAGGTAGACAAGTGGGAATCTGTTTATCTGAACCAGTGACAACTGCACCTAAACGTGTGGTAGCAGCCAAAAAACTCGTTCGCTCTCTGTGTAGCTGGGCTCACCTTGCCCACAAAGCCATTAAGCAAGGACGAGTCAGAACCTGTCTCAAAGAACTTGGGGTTTTTAATAGAAGACAGAGCACAAATGTGAAAACTCTTAATGCATTTTCAAGGAATATATTCAATAACTGACAGCACTTTTGGCTTTTGCAGATCGTTGTCAATGCCATCGTGGACACCCTGAAGACGGCATTTCCCAGATCAGAGCCCCAGAGCCCCACGGAGGATCTCAGCGAGTCTGAAGTGGATGGGAAACCTCAGACAGATGGGAAGAGGTCCAACAAGTAAGGGCTCTTTAAGCTTCCCCTGTGCTTTATGCAGAACGCAGATTTCGTACAGAAACCAACTCCCTTGTGGGAAAATACTGACTTGGTTCTTTACCTGTTGTGGATAATACGGGCTATCATATTGTAGCTGAATTGCTTTTCACACGCTGAGTGAAGGTATTTGAGTTCTCTTTGGATCAAGGATTTTCCAGGAGTGCTCAGGTTTTCACTGAAGATGCGTTTCCTCCTGAGGTGGTGGCAATTGCCAGCAAAGATATTGATGCTCCTGGAGAATCGCTTTTTACCCTTAAACATGTGCACAGCCTGTATGTGTAGTGAGTCACTGCAAAATACAGCTGTAAGTTGTCTACCTGAAGGTTTCACACAGTGGCATGGCACCTTGCCCAGCAAATATTTATTTAGGAGCAGTGTTCAAGGTTGTAAGTTGCTCACTAAGTGTTTATTTGGGGTTGCTGGCAGTCATGAGCCCCGTTGTGCTCATCAGTGAGTCTTCCCGTACAGAAGAAGGGAAGGTTTCTGCACAAGTATGGCCTTTTTTTCCTGGAAAAGAGATGTTTTGTTAGAAAAAGCTGCTTTGGACAGAAAGGCAAACCAAAAAAGTACAAGTTTTGAAGCATCTTGGCTGAAAAATACATTCCTTAATGATAAACAGGCTATTTTACAATTTATCCCCCAATCTCAAATGCCCTTTCCTATCCTGCCTTCTGTGTGTGTGTGTTTATAATCGGATTTCACAATCCTGCTGAGTATGTTCCATCTCAGAAGCTTTTCTGAACACTCTCCTGTGTACGCTGCAATGCTCACACCTTTCTGAACAGAAATATGCGTGAGCTTTTATCTAACGTACCTGCCGAGGAAGGTGTACGTGTGCGATGGGTGTTGGAAAGTGTTGGCTAGGCCCACGTGGAGTTGGGGAAAAGCGCTTTAATGCTTTTGTTGCATGGTTTCACTGTCACGGCTCAGTTATCCCTTGGAACAGATGCTTTTTTGAACCACTTTAGGTTTAATCAGATGACTTAGCTTGGGGGTGATGCTGGACAAAGGTCCAGGTTCTTGGCTGAGGCTGAGAAACTCATTGCTTGCAGCTCACAGAGAAAACCCTGACTGTGATGTGTCTCTGCTCTTCAGGTCCAGGCTGAGGTTCTCATCCAGTAAAATCGCTCCAGTGCTGAGTGTGAGTGAAGTGCATGACAGGATCGTCTACTCCGTCAGAGAGAGCAGCGCCGTAAGTTCAGATCCTTCACAATCCTTTCACAATCCTCGTCATTGCCCTGTTTGTGTGCTAGCTTGGAATAATCCGTGTACACGAGGGTCATGGCTTGTTCCCACATGCCAGGTTTTTGCAGAATGGAAATAAGCAGCCCAAGTTGTGCTGTTGGGTAGAGGAAGGTGCAGACCAGGCTGTCTGGGCAGTGGAGACCTTGTATTTTTGTTCTGGCTGTTTGCAGCTCTCTGCTGGGGTACTAACTCACTGGTGCTTTTCCAGGTGTCTGGCACCCTGTCACTGGCTGCTATGGAGTCCTTCATCCAGAAACAGGAGAAGCTGCTGGAGTCTCTCACCAGCAAAGCTCCCGAAGGTGGGGGAAGCAGAGAAAGCTCCATGCAGGAGGATATGGACGGGCTGGACACGTCGGAGCAGGAGGCGCATCCGGACACAGACTCTGGTGAGCTCAGCCTCTCTGTTAGTGCAGTACAGTTACTGCACAAGTAAGTTTCTTAAGGACACGCTGCTTAAACTGCCAATGATTGTAAAATCAAGCTCTTAGAAACTGAAAAATGGCCAAATTATGGTTTCTTGGTAGTCTGAAGTTAGCCTTGATATGTCCGTGCACTGTAAAAGGACCCTTTGAGCTTCAGTTAAGTTTGGATAGATTTGATGGGAGTACAAAACACGTAATCCCAGTTCAAGGAATGATGTTCCCTTTCTGGTTATCAATCTCTCCTCTGAAGCACAGGGCTGCTACAGCCTCTCACAGCGGCTACAAGATTATCCTGAACATGAGCAAAAATATGTTCTCTAATCTTTTTCTTGGAAAAGCTGAGCTGTATCAAGCTGGAACTTTCCAAAAATTTCACTCCAGTGGTTCAAGTTTGGCAAGCTCTGACTGAAAGCATGTGCTTGTGACAGGATAGGTCTGGTTTTCTAAAGCTTCGCCTGTGCTACCAGCTTTGCCTATCATTGAACACGCGCCCGCGGTTGTTTTGGGGCTGCCAGGGAGCAGGACAGGAATTTGAGGCCAGTGCTCTGCGCAGAACACAAGAGATACAGACAGGCCAAGTTAGCTGAACTCTGAAGGAAATTGAATGTAAATGATGTCAAATGCCTGCAGGTCTGTGATGCTTCAGCGCCGAGACAGGGCGGGCTGGTCTGGCAGGGCGAGGGGAATGGATGTCTGGGGAGCAGCTGGCTACAAAGTCAACCAGTGTCCGCATCTGCTCACTGGGTGACTTCTCAGAAGAGGTTGGCCAGCAGCTCACGGACGAAGGGGATCTGGATGCTACGGGAATAAACAGAGCTTGCTGCTGATGCTTTTTGTACGGGGTTATGGTGAAGCCGAACTGCCTGTTCCAGTTTTTGCACAGAGAAGTCAAGTTCCAAAGGGCAAAGCGAGCGAGGAGTAACTTAGGCATGGCTCAGAGCACGAGGTGTCAAACACACAAATGCCCTGTCTTTGCCAAGTGACACGGCCTGGAGTTAATTAGCCCAACTCATCAGCAGCAGAGAGAGGAAGAGGAGGAAAGGAGACCTACTGGGGTCCAGAATCCCACTCCCCTTTATCTAAATAGTGTGTGAACAGACTGGTTGTCTCTCTGTGGGCAGAGAGTGGTTGAAAGATCAGAAGCTGCTGTACGGGAGCTCACTCTGCCCACAGAGCCCACGAGGAGCTCCAGGTTGGGGCACTGGCTTAGGAGTGGTTGTCTCGGGCAGGTTTGTGGTACATTAATAAGCATAAAAGTAATTCCCTAGCAAGTGGAATGTGTTTATGCTGTAGGCTTTAAGATCCTCCTGAGCATCACAGAGAGGTTTTGCTCTCCCAAGTCTGTGTCACCAGGGAGATGTGGGCATGTGTGTGGGTTTTTGTTTTAACTGATCCATCTGATTTATCCAGATGTGGTTCATCCATCTTCCTGCTGAAACTTGGAGCTGCCACACGATGGCAGCCTGAAGACACTGAAGACACTTGCGCCTGGAAAACTGCACGTTGAAAGAGGGGAAAGTGTTGGTGAAAACTAGGAAAATAATCCTCAGCAATGCACCTTTCTCCTGGCTACAGTCCCTGCCTTCTTTCTCACCTGCTTTGAGCTTTTTGCCACCCCCGTGTGTGGACTGGGATTTGATAATCCCTCAGCTTAGCTGAGAAGGAACTGAGCACTCGGAGTGGCTGCGTTCTGGTCTGGTGGACTCTTTGGTAGAGAGGTTGGGGCCACTCAGATGAAAGTGGAAATGACAGAGAGTGATGGGGGCAGGAGCCTGGGGGGACAGGCGGGTCATCTGAGTGTGGCACAAGGTGCTAAGCTGGGAGAAGAGCATCAAGCAGGCTGTGGGGGAAAAGAGTGAGTTTCAGCTGGTGCTTTGTACCAGGTTTACTTAGGCACTGAGCTGGCTTCTCCATCTGACCATCCTCTTCTTCCTGCAGACTCCGAGACAGCTTTGGCTGACTTGGCCCTGGATGTGCTTCGCCTGTTGCTGATGGACTACTGGGGCTGGCTGTGCACGGAGAGCATCCAGAAGATCTTTCACCTGCTCTTTGGGACCCTCATTCAAAGGTAAGACCTCAGCGACCAACCTCGCAGCTCTGTGAGGTGCCATTGCCTTTGGAGTTAGAGTCTAAAACAGAGCTCTTGTTTGTAAATGGTTTCTGTCGCATCATACAACAAGGTTCTGTAAATACGTCGTGTGCGTAGAGTCAACATCTTGGAGATTTGCCCTAGGGCTTGTTTTCCCTGTGTGCAGCAATGTTACTCCAGCGGGCAGCCTCCTGTCCTTGAACAACACAGGAAAGGAAGGATCCAGCCATGGGAACAGGAGGCTTCTCGCCTCCTGAAGGGGCAAAAATGCTCCTTGGACCTCCAGTGAGAGACTGGCTGCTGCTGGCCTCCTGTTCTCTCACTGCCCAAGAGCTCAGCTTGTTCTTTCTACAAAAAGGAGAACAAACAGGCAGAGGGAACAGTGACTTGTACAGTAACAGCTCAGAGCACGGCTGTCGCTGAGGGACCCCTCTCTGCTCTGTGGTGGGCCAGGAGTGCCTGTGTTTTGGGCAGTGACCCCCAGATGTACGAGGAAAAACTTCCTTTCCAGCTGGTATGTACTTGCCAAGCTTTGCTAGGGCCAGTGCCTCTGCGTGGCGAGGCACTAGGCCAAGACACACAAACAGAGAGCATTTCTGTTTGCTTGTATGGGTCGGTGACTATCGCCAGCTGAGGAGATGGTGCTTTAGAGCAAAAGAAAAGCCTTCCCAGAAGGACTTTGGCTAGGGGGAGCCTCGGAGCGGTGCTTAGCCCACTCCTGCACCGTTTCTTCTCCCGCAGGCATTCAAAGCTGGTGTCACAATGTGCAGGGCAGCATGTTATAACCGAGCTGGTAATTTAAGCTGCCCTGAGCAGAGGTTGCTGAAGTGTTTTGAGGTCAGGGGCTGCTCGCCATCGCTCCTGAGTTTGCTTCCTCGGGTGGGAAGAGGTGGGTGTTGCTCCCATTTCTCCAAAATGGGCTCTGGTCTCTTGGGGAATGAGCTGGAACCTAATCCTCGTGTGTAAGCTGGAGGTATGAGAGCTTGAATAGGCACGTCATCACCTCGTAATATGCTGCGTCCAGGTCACCCAAGGAGCCTGCGGCACCGACACGTGGCCTTGGTATTTTCCACTAGAGAAGCTGTCACACACACAGCATGTCTGGCTCGGGAAGGCGGAGGAGCTCCACAAATTGTGCGAGCGGAGCAGCGTGAGGGTGAAAAATGCTTGTAGCTTCAACAGGTCTGGGTGAACCCACGTGCGATGGTGGGAAATCCCGTGTTTCCTTGGTGTCGTGACCACGACAGGGTGTAAATACAGCCTTGTGAATTAACCCTGCGTTCCTGCGTGTGTCTGTGCTGAAATCCCCATGTTGACCCTGGCTCTGCTCTTGTTCTGGGACTTTTGGGAGTCCTGGGGTCTGGTGTGGAGGGGACAGAGAAGGAGTTGCCATTGTGTCTGACTGCCCTTTACAGGTGGAGAACAGACCAGAAGCTGTTTCTGGGGGCATGTGCTGTTCAAAGCATCATTGCTCAAACACCGGGCAGCATGTGGGCGCGTATCCTATCTCTGTTACTGCTCACACAGTACAAGTAGGAATCATCCCTCCACAGGATGAGGTTCTTCTGTTCCTGTCAGCAGCTGGGTTAGGTGGTGGGTGGTGGAAAGGAGATATCCTAGCAGTGTTTTAGGTGTTAGGAAGGGGGTTACTGCTGAATTTTCCCCTGCCAGCTTGGATTTGGTGAGGAGTGACCACTCTGCTGATTACGGGACCTCCCTACCCTGCTCTGTTCCCATTCTCTGTGTGGAGCATCCCACCACGCTCCCCTTTCCCCTCTGCTCCATAGCTGGAATAGCTGGAGAGTGCTCTGCGTCTCCCCTGCCTGTCAGTTTGATGGCAACCGAGGAGAGGAAGGCTGTATGACCGAAAAAGGTATTGTTAAGTAAAAGGGTGCGCAAACCCACATCCCTGCGGCGCTCATGCCATTATGTAACAGGGAGTGATCCTTTTTTGGAGCCGAAAGGAGAGGCGGAGGCGCCGGGAGGCTCGCTGGGAAGCGGGGACGACCCCGGGGGCTGCGTAGAGCTTCCAGCAGCCTCTGCGAGCTGGGTCTGTGCCTGTAAACAAACCCACGGCCCCGCTCTGGCTCCACACCCTCCTCTGTCCGGCTCCTGCTTCCCTCCCACGGGCTGGAAACGTACAGAATTACAGTTCAGTTTTCTCCTCTCTTTGGTGGGGAGGCTGCAACCTGTTTGCAAAGGGGAGTAGCTGGGGCTATTCTGGGCCCTGGAGGCGTTTGGTAGAAGAGCTAAAAAGCATTTGGAGAATCCGTGCGCTTTTTAGAGCCGTGTGAGTCAAAGTGGAGTTAAAAATACACGTCAAGCACGCGAAGCACGCCTTGCCTGTGACCCCGTCGCCTGCCCTCGCTCTGTCCTCGACAGCACGGTGGTCACTAGGTCAGGGCTCTGCCAGTGCTGCGACGAGCCGGGGCAGCCGCCAGGTACCAGCTCACCGTACGGGGGGCACTACCAGGACCACATCTACGTCCTGTTCCGCAGAGGAGCCCCAGCAGAGCGGACCTGGGAGGATTTTAGATGCAGATCTAAGTCTATATGCTTCTCCCAGCTCCTTCCCCTGCACCCCAACAGAAAGCCGTGGCGATGCAAACCACAGAGCAGAGGGAAGATGTCTCGGCACATGCTGGCTCTCTGCACCCTATAACCCAAGCACGGGGCTCAGAAGCAGCTCTGTGTGAATAAGGGAGTGTGTGGTCCTATGCAGGCAGCTTTGATGGTGTCGTGTTCCACCAAGCACAAGTTAAAAAAAATACAAAGCATCCCTGCCTCACCCAAGAGCTCGGCATCGCTTTGCTTGCTGTTTGCTTTGGGTCACTCGGGTGTTCCTCCAGGCTTTGTCCCCTGTCCTGTCATTCCTCAGCAAAGCAGGTGGGTTTGGGGAAGTGATATTTTCATCTGAGATGTAGAGGGAGAGCTGGGGATGCCTTGAGACTGATCACAGCTGACCATCAGGCTTTTCGGAGGGCAGTTCCTTGCAAATTCTTGTAGCTCTGGTTCCTCTCGAGTCTGGCTAGCTTGGACTTCTTTTCCTTGTAGGGTTTCCTCTCTTGAGCTGGTTCTCCCAAGGTTTCAGCCATTGCTGAATTAGCATGGGAAAGGAAAGTCCGTCTGAGCTTGGACAGTACACAGAACAGGTTTTGAATATGTGCACTAAAATAGGACTGAATGGTCCTAGGAAAGCTGTAGCAGCAGGGGGTTGTCTTTGATTTGAGGTGCTAGATTGCACCAAGCATTGCTGGGCGTGAAGAGCTGGGCAAGGCCACGGTGGCATCGTAGCCTTCATCCTATCAGCAGTAGGCGTGAAGCATCCAAATTCTTGTCGCAGCCTAAATTTTGGCCAGGGGTTCAGTCGGTAGGGGTCAGCCCCACCAAGTGAAAACTTCTCAGGCTGATATCCATGGCCTGTGATTGACAAGGTCCTGGGTTGTCAATTAATGGGGCCACAAGGGGTTCCTGCAGTTTTTGGGGTCCCTTAGCAGTCCGACATCTATGCCGCTCTAAAGGGTGCCCGAATTGACAATGTCAGCCCAGGTGTCACTTGTGCAAGCGCTGGTGTGAGTCAAGGAGCTTCAGGGAGTTGCTTGCTGGGTATTATTTTTTGTTTTTTCTCTTCTTTCTTCCTTGATCTCCGTGCCAACAGAAGTTATGAAAACAAAGACCCTTGGCAGCCTCCTTGTTCCTCTTGACTTGAAAGTGCCATCGGCACGTGGTGTCGCCTGACCCTCTTCAATGTCCCTGAGCAAACCCGCCTGCTGGGAGCGGTGCTGGGAATGTTCTGCCCGTGGGTGAGCGGTTCTGCCCAGCCCTGGCTGTGTCTGACAGCCGAGAGGCTGAGCCAGAGCCCGGCTTGCACCAGGGCTTGGCACAAAGCTGTGCTGTCCCTGTGTCACCCGGCGTCGGGGGTATCCTGGGGTGGGATGTGGCCGTTCACTGCAGAGGCTCCCTGTTCCACCTCTGCATTATCTCTTGAAAAATATATTAAAACCAAGGGTCGGCTCATGCTCTTCAGGCACCAGGAGAAGCCAAGAAGGTTTATGCTGTTCCCAGCACGGCTGGTCCCACGTTCCTTTGGCTTCATAGCTGGCAGGTAGCTTAACGCTCCGGGCTTGGGCAGCACCTCTGAGTTCTGGCAGAAATGAGCTGCCAAAACTGCAATCTCAGTGCAGCTGGAGCAACTAAATCCATTTACTTTTCTGGCTCGTTACCTCAGGAGTTGATTAGGGCACGTTTAGCAAGGACTTTGCAACCATGCGTCGAGGGGCTGCGCTGGCAGACCCGGGTATGCGGCAGCAAAGGTTTTGTCTCTCCGTGGTGATGGAAATGTGAACCCCAGCCTAAAAACCAGCACTGAGTGTGTATGCAGGGGAGCCAACCTTATGGCATCTTCCTCCTCATCTCGGGGTTTGGCTGTTTGTATTGTAGCTGCACAGAGCAGGAGAAATCGCAGGCCTGTGGTATGTCAGCAAAGCGATCTGCGGGACTGTGTGTGTCTTTGTGTGTGTATGTAAAGTAAATAAAAATCAGCTTGGAAATGGGCCTCGATTCAGTTGTCTCCAAGCACCTGGAAATTTTGGATCTGGCTTTGAATCTCTGTCCCAAACAATTTTTTTTTCCTCTTCTAGAAGCAGCATTCTTCCAAAAACAGCCGCTAGAACGAAGCAAGCACTCTGTGCTTTGATAACAATTGCAACATTATTTTAACTGCATCTCTCTTTTTTTTCTCTTTTGACTCCATTTCAGCAATTAGATACATGCCAACTTTTTTCCTAGATTAAAAAAAAAAAAAACCCACAACAACTTCCTATTTCAAATAGAGGAGACAAAGAAGAAAAGTATTCAGAGAGGATAATGTCTCCTTGTTGGTTTTAGCTTTTTCTGGCTTGTGAAGGGTTAATGGTGTATTTATGTATTTTGATTCCAAAGTGGGCTAATGAAGCACTGTGCTGTGAGCGGGGCCTGGCTGAGCCAGCCTGGCCTCTCCCTGGGGCACCACTGAGAGCTTAATTGGCTCAATAAATACTTGATGAAGACGTTATCGAAAGCCGGGACGCTTTGTTAAAAATCAAGGGGGCTTGGGGTTAGTTTCTTTTCATCCCATAGCTTTCTCCCACTTTTCTAAACCCCATGGCATCGCAGGGAGATATAACTTGAGAAAAGCAGACACCACAGCAGAGCAGCTCGATTAATTCCCCGGAGCGGGGAAGACGTTCGAGCTTTGTGGTTTACAATATTTAGTTTTGGAGTAAGTCTAATCAAGGCCCAGCGGATGCAAATTCTACCGATGGGAGCTTGCAGCTTGATCTCTTTTCTCTGTCCCTTTGGTGCGGGTGCCCTCGATGTGATCGGGGTGCAAGCCTGGCAAGATGCGATGTTTGAGGGGGAGGCGCTCGGCCACGGGGCCGCTGCCTCGCTGCTCAAACACTTCATTACCGTGTGCTCAGGCCGGGGCACAGGACGTATTGTTCACGGCGTATACAATTGTAAATGTTTTATAGGGCAGCAGGAGAGGAACATTTCCAGTAAGGCAAGAAGGATAGTTTACTTTTTGCGTGTGTGTCTTTGGCCAGAAGTTTAAAAGGACTCAGGATGCTTTATATTCTTTGATTTATGGAGGGTTTGTGGGTTTTTTTTCCTTTCTTTCCTGTTTCCTTCCTGTGCAGAGGGTTTACTGATGGCCTGGACAAGTGTGGGTTTGCTCGGAAGGCGTTTGAGCTGAGGGTGCACATGTTTCTGCTGCAAAGTGGACGTGGGCTCAAGTAGCAGGTGCTAAAAGCCCAGCCTGGGGGCACAAACTCTCCACTTGTGTTTTTTCCATTCTTCTAACAGTGCCCGCTGCAGCTGTTTCTTTGGTTTTACAAGCTTTGCTCAAAAATGTTTTACAGTCAAAGCCTTGAAATGTTGCTCTTTCTGAGCCCTTGAGTCGAGGAGATTCTTGTGGTTTGAGGCACAATTTGGGGAGGAATTTGGGGGACAAGTACTGCGGAGGGAGGGATGGGCTGGTGATTTAAGTACCAGCCTTTCTTGATTTCATAAGAATCAGATGCTCGAATGCCTTGTGTGTTTCCAGATGTTGCCTTTTTCTTAAATCTTTTTGACTACCTTGGTCTCATGGGCCTTTTTTGAGCTTCTGGTTAGCCACGCTGTATTAACTGACCTCGGGGAAATAGAGGCCGTGTTCTGGGGTTGAAAGTAGATGTTGAGCTGAACTTGCTACTGTTATGTACAGTTCATGTATATTTATGGAGCTATTTGTATTTATAAAGCTAAAGCAGACCAGGAGAGACTTTCTTGTCTCTTCTTCCTAACATGGCCTCCAGTTTGTGTTTGTCTCAATCTTTAAAATCCCCCGTTTTGAGGGAATCACCATTGCTGTGGCCTCAGATTCTAATGGCAGTCAGCATATTAATCTCAACCATTCCTCAGCTCAGGTGAACTCAGCAGTTCTTCTAACCTTGATGGATGAGAAAAGCAGAGATTTACCAGCTTCTAGGAGCTTTTTGTAAATTTAAGGGTAGTTCCACACCTTTTTGTCCATTCCTGGGCCATCTTTATTTTCCAGACTAAGCAAATCCAACCTATCCAGCCTTTTCTCGCTGAGCTGTTTCTGTCTACAAATGAACTCTCTGGGTAGTCTGCTGAAGTGATCACATCAAGCTCGCAGGACCAAGTAAAAACGAGTCCATACACAGGTAAAACCAAGTCCAAACACCATGTTTTGCCTGTTTCTGACTCTCAACCTGTCTTTACCATAGGCTGCTCTGTCTTAGCAGCCCTTCTTGCTTCTAGGTGCAGGAGCAGAGCCAAGGTATGTACCCCCCAGGCCTTGTTTCTCATTTCTAGGGCATTTCTGCCGTTCCCATCTTAATGGGCCCCTTCAGCTGACCTTGGAGTTCCAGCTTAAGCCATGGCATTAAATGGGCTCTTTTTTAGCAGCCATTTCATTCCTCCATCAGCAGCTATTTCGAACAGAGGACCCTTACAGCATGGGCAAGTTATGCACCTCCAGACTAACGTCCAGGCCCTTGCGGTCTGTCTCTTTGCATTGGGCATTATCGAAGCATTTGAACGTCTGAGCCCAGGAGGTCACTTGCTCTCTATTTCTGGTCTCAGCTGAAAGTGTAAGGAGATGGTTCAGTGATGGGTTTGTTTTTCTTTCTTATTAAGGCTATTTCTTCATGAAATAGCAGAATGGAAATAGTAACTCATCAGCCATTAAAAAAAAATATAGGTCTATTTGTGTTTCTTGCTGGATTTATTTCTACCTGGAAGAAGGCGTGTGTGTGCTTTTGATGTGGTGCATGGATCTCAAATGCTTCGTCCTTTAATAGTACAAAAAATCATCTGTGATCTGCTGGCAAAGGTCAGGTTTGGACCAGCACATATCTGGAGTTCCTGTGTGAGAAGTGTGAGCTCTTAGTCTTCATGGCAGGTTATTCTGTTTTGAGATTCTCTTTTGAAGCGTCTGAGAGCATCAGCTGCTCACCCAGGGAGGATGCTGGGGCAGATGGACCGGTCTTGACAGTTCCTCTCTCCCCAGTGCTTTTGTGATGGCTCCACACGCTGATAGACCAGCAAAATGGAACCCAGAGCACCGTGGCATTAGTCTTCCTTCCATTTGCACCCAGCTTTGGGTTCTTTCTTGTTTAGTTTCTTCTTTTTTTTTTATGCTCTGTGGCTTTGGGTGCGTTTTCCCCCTTTCCTCCTGTCTGAGCACCGTGCGATGAAGCACGTTGGCTTTTCTCATGGAGCTGTAGGAAACACCAGCGCAGGTGGGGCAAAACCCTTCTCAGATCCTGCCCTTTGCTTCCCCAAGCAGAACGCGGTGAGCAGCCAGATTAAGTAAAAAGAAAAATCCCTCAACTGTGTTTTGCAACTGTGGGAATCAAGACCGGTAAGCACTTGCATAATCGCAGTGCGTGCACATGCAATCAGATTTATAGGTGTTGCTTCTGGGCCTCATTACCTAGTTCTGGTGGCTTTCTGGAAATAAATGAGCTAGAAATGAGAGGTTGTTTGTACTGGGCCTTCCAGCATTCGTCAGTTCTCGGGCTGCTCTTGAGCTGTCAGGAAACATGTGCTGTGTTCTCCCAGTTGAGCTTTCACTCTACCCACTATTTGCTTGATTGTTGTTGTTGTTGTTTTAGGAACATTCATAAGAAAAAGAAAGCTTGTTCTTTGCTTTCTACAACCTTTAAAAGGATGGTAAGCGACTATTGCTGAGATGAATTTCAAGTTGACGTTCAGTGTGATCTCCCTGGGTGCAGGGCTGTGCTGCTGGCAGCTCTGTCCCCAAGCCTCTGAACTTCTGTTGTTCATCAAATGTTTTCACTGCTAGGAAAGCAGGTTGTAATAAGAAAACATGTTAATGAAAAACCATGTTAATGAAAGCTCCTGCCCCTAGAGCAGCCACAGCTTAACGCTTTAATTTGGTTGGGGATGGCTGGAGGGTTCAACATGATCCAGGGTGTTAATCTCTGCTGATGGCTGAAGATAAAAACCCTTTTAAGCAAATGGATTTCAAACACAGCCTTTTCCCAGGCAAGGCTGTGCTGTGACATTTTGTCCTCTAAGTTAGGTAGAAACTACGCTTTAGATATCTGGAACTGTCTTGTAGCAACATCAGTACTCCAAGTCCCTGGTGAGGCTGAGTGTGAAGGCCGTGTCTGCCCACTTCCAGTGCTGTTACTGGGATCACTGGGAGCGTTCCCCCTGCTCCAGTAAGACCTTTCTCTGCGATATTGCAGGCCGTACCACTGCACCACTGCTCATTTCCAGTTTTTTAATGGCCTTTGCTTTTGCAGTTGGCATTTCCTAGGTGCGCAACCTTCAAGGCACCTTGTTTTGTGCTGAAGAAGGGAGCATCATGCAGTCCTGGCCCTGATGATGGTTTCCTGCCATTCCTCTGCCCTTGGTTGCCTTTAGGTGTTGCTGTTCCTGACTCTCTGCTTGCCTTGTCCTGGTTGTGCAGGGAAAGACGCCCTTGGCGCGAATGCCTCGCCTGAGAAGAATGCAGACAGTCTGGCAGAGCGCAGGTTAAATAAAGTTTGCCTTGGCAGGGCCCGTGCTCTTGGATGTACTGTGAGCTGTCGGGGCGTAGTGGTGACGGAATTGCAAGCACGAGCACTGGCTGCCAAGAGGAACGGGTCTCATGGCCCTGCTTGCGGTCTCTTCTCCTCGGGGACTCTTGAAGTACTGGCAAAATCACAAGCTTTCTCCCTGCCCCGAGCTCCTCCGGAGCCTCCCGCTGATGAGGACGGCGGCATCAGGCCATCGCTGTCCTGCTGCGCCGAGTCCCGCACTTCCCACATCGATGGGGACCCTCCTGTTGGCCTCCGTGGCATCAGGAATTCATCCGCTGGCTTCTCCTTATTCTGAGGAAGGGAGAGATTTTAGACGAGTTTTGACTGACAGCCGCGGCTTTGCTGTTACACGGGCAAGTGATTTCACGTCTGGGAAAGCAGGTCTGCATGATTGATGTAGAAACTTTCCCTGGCCAGCGCTGGGGTGGTGCGGACACATCTCCCCCGTGCAGGAGCAGCATTCCTGCGGCCTCGGGATTTGCAGGTTGTTACCGTATAAAGGGCACAGTCATGACCCAGCGGGAGGGCTGACCAGCAGTTTTGTTGGCAGGTATCTGACTTTCCTTTTAATAGATGTGCAGCACGGGGCTTTGGATGGGAGTGACAATGATATCATTGCCCGTCACCGGTGGACGGAGCGGGGCTGGGAAGCAGGGGGAGTGATAGGAGCGCATAGAAGCAGGATTTTCATGCCTTTCCATCCTTGAAGTGTGTTTTTTGGTCTCCAGGCAAGATACCTTTGCCTCTCTTGACAGCAGAGGGACTGATGAGAGGAGCAGGGATTGCCAGGACATGCTCTTGTCCTTCCAGTCAGTCACGGGGGTTGTTTTAAAACATCAGTTTTGGTAATTCTTCCAGCTCTATTTCAGCTTGTGCATGGACATAACTTAGGAAGTTGAGGCTGGTGTTATCCCTTAGCTGCACTCCTTTTAGGGTCCTGAACTCCTTTGGTTTCCTGCGCGCAGCAGGGCGATGGGACTTCTCATGACTTTTGCTTTTCCCCTGTGGCTTTACACATATGTTTCTGTCTATAAGATAGTGAACATATACCTATTTCTGCTGCGTGGGGAAAGTCAGCTAATTGAAAATATTTAAGCTATGGACTTGGAAACTGTGTATTGATTTACCCAGCAAGCTGATCTTCCCCTCCAGGGCCTCTTATTGGCAGAAAGCTCCTGAGTTGGTACCCAGCCTGACTTCTCCTGACCTTTCTCTCTCTCCCAGATGGCTGGAAGTCCAGGTGGTTAACCTGACCTGCACCCAGCGCTGGGTCCAGTACCTCCAGTTGCTGCAGGAATCCATCTGGCCAGGAGGAGTTTTACCAGCAGCGCCTAAACCAGCCAGGACAGAGGAACAGAAGAAAGCAACAGCAGAACAGGCCCTGCAGAGCCTGATGGGGATCTTGCCTAGTAAGTGTGCCCCGTGAACGTGGGGAGATTGAGGAACTTTGCAGTGCATTGGCATCTCTCAAAACGCGGTTGCAAACAGGGGTGCAGCCTGTTCGTGCCACGGCAGTGGGAAACATTCATGAACTTTGAGGTTTCAATGGTTTCCTGTAAGCAAGCCCCACAGTTTCCCTCTTCTAGATGAGTTTGCATGAGTAGCACAGCTCAGAGAGAAAGGACACATGTCTTGGTGATTCCCAGATGCAGACTGGCCACATATTTGTGCTTAGTGCCAGTGCCACTCTGTGCTCCCACCTGCTGCCAAAAGGTACCGTTGCTGAGAAGAGTCATAAGGTGAAGCCTAAAGAATGGCTTTTCCCCTGGCCTGGACTCCTGAGCCCAGCTGCACTGGATTTCCTTCTCTTGAAGTCTGATGTGGGGACCTTTGGCATTAAAGCAGCTGCTGCCTAATCCTTGTGAGTCCAGTCTGAACTTTTAACTCCTCGCTGCAGTGTAAGGGGCCCTTACTGGCCTCTGGGGATAAAAAAGTGCTACCAGTATATGCCCTCCCGAGCTGGAACGCTTTTCTGATGTTTGGTCCAGTCCCTGGCTGTTCTCTGTCGTGGTAATTTTGGGTATGACATGCCTCAGGCTCAGAGCACCATCACAAACTTTGATTTGGTACCCACCAGCAGAAGACTGACTGTTTTACTGCAGTTCCTAACGCTTTGTCTCTGCTGTTGACAGATGTGATCCAAGAAATCCTGGGAACCAGCCAATGTCAGATGAGCTGGAACCTGGTGCTGGAGTCCCTGGGCCATCCAGCGATAAACAGGTACCTGGATTATCGTCTCTTTACCTTGATAACCATTGCCATGGGGCCTGTAGCTACTCTCAGGGCTTTGCCAGGAGATTCACGCTGCCGCCTTGTTGGCACAGAACATATATGGCTAATTTTCCTAGTTTTACACTATCAAAAGGCATCTGGCTTGTTTATTAGGAAGGTGCATGTCTAGGACCTTGGTCTGGCTGGAGATGATTGAGCCAGTCTTGTTAATTATGTTGTTGGGCCTGCTTAGTTTGTAAATGTCAGATGAATTAAAACCAAATTGTGGTTTAGTTTGCTGTTTTTAGAACAATGTAGGGAGCTACATCGCTGTGTAGACAGTGTTTTTCATATACCCGTCACTGTGCATTTGGAAAGCAATGTTTTTGTGATTAACTGCAGAGAAATGCATGTGCCACCTCACTCTAGGAGATGCGTTTGTGCTTTCTGTGCCACTCAGCAGCTTCAAACACCCGCTGGCTTTTAGGGGGTGGAAAAAAACCCCTAAATCATCCCTTCTAGGGTGCAAGATCTCTTGTCTTTCCCTGATGGCAGTCAAAACACTTCTTCCTTGCACAAGCTTTGGCTTCTGTGTGTCTGGAGCTGATCTCCCAGCTCCGCTGTGCCCTGACCTGAAGCTTTGTCTCCTCTCCGTTTCAGGCACCTGGTTTTCTGCCTCTTGGACATTCTGCTGGAGTTCTTGGTGCTGAAGGGCTCCAGCCCTGAGCTCGAGACCGCAGCTGTGGTGCCATCTGCCTCTCGTGGCCTGGACAGAACAGGCGTTTCAGCACATTAACCAAGGCTGGCGTAGCCGGCAGTGGAGAAGCAGCCACAGGCATGGGATGATTTGATTTTCAGTGTTTACTGAACATGTCTGGGAGCTTCTTGTAAAGAGTTTTTCCAGCCAGTGCTGAACGAGGCTGCCTCCAGGCTTCTCTTTTTCAGCTGGGTGATGGATTGAACCCAGCGCCAGGGGCTGAAGATGCTTTTCTGTCGTGTAGCGTCTCTTCCATTGCTGACCCGATGGAGAGCCTGGAATAAAGATGCCTGACCCCTGCTGAGCTGGACGGTCTGAGAAGGAAATGCGGGATGGCCACAAACCCTGTTGTCTTGCCCCACATTTCTGAACATCTCTAACATCTAAAGGTTTTTGTGACCTCAGGCTCCAGCTGGCACTGGCATGCAGAGGCTTGATGTGATGGTATCTGGTCGATACATGTTTCTCCAGGACAGGTGAAGGGACCAAATGCTTTCCCTGATCTCTAAGTACCATCCATTTTACCAGAAGGAAAATGGGGAGAGAATGGAGCACGGAGATGTGGTGACAGCTGTGAAGTCATCATCAGGGACACATCCCCACTCCCCAGATAACTGAGAAATCAAAGCTGCTGTCCTGCCTTAGGGACAAAGATAAGCTGCCTCCCGCTGCCGCTGCTCTGACGTGCTCTTGTTCTGGTGTCTTTTGCTGCCTGAGCAGTTCGATGCAAGTAGGTTAGACTGTGATCCCAGCAAAGACAACTGTCACCAGGCTAAAGAGGAATGGTGGCTTAGCTGGACTTTAGGATTACCTTGTATTCTGCCTGCTGAGTCACATTTTAGTCCCAAAAGCACAGAATGACATGTCCCTCTGACAGCCGCGTTCCCAGCTCATCTGAGAAAGCTGTTTCTTGGAGCTGGATACTCTGTGATGTGTTTGGAGAGAAGAAGGTGATGTAACTCTGATGTGCGTACTACTGGAAGCAAATTCCGCTCCTACCAGAGCCAGCTGCTCAATAACGGGCACAGGACAATGTCCACTTCGTGTTCGTGTTGTGTGTGTGTGTGTTGTGTGAAAATACAGGGAGGGATTAACTTGCTGCCAACAAGTGTATTTTTAGATTAGGCCGAGTGTTGGAGAACACTCCATGTGGGATAATCCCGAATGGCCAAGCAGCAGGACTCCTGTATATCCTTAAGCACAATATCTGCTTGGAGCAACCATTTCACCCTCTCCTTCACTGCCAGGCTCCATTTCCCTTCTGTTTCCTATGACTTCCATTTACAACATCACCTCTCTTGAGGAGTAGAAGGAGGAGCCATCAGCCAGGGACGATCTGAAGTAGGTTTATTTGATGCACTCTTGAATCAGCAGCAGAGTCGGGAGTAGACCCCATGAGTCTGGATTGCAAGAATCGTTGTTTTCATCTCCAGAACCCACTTCCTTAGAGCGAGGAAAACAAACCAGGGTTGCTGAGCCCTGTCTCGTGTTCTTGCTGGCTGAGCTTCAAACTCCTCTTCTCTCCTTCAGAGGTCTTAGTCTATTCTCAAAGCTGAGGTGAAGCTGCCCAGGAGCAGCATAGGAACGAGTAGCCCCTCTCTCTATCTTCTTCTTAAGGAATGCAAAATCCAATAAAAAATCCATTTTTTTTCGAATGCCGGTTCTTTGCCTCACTATTAATTTTCAGATTAAATTGAGCATGACGGTGGCAAAGGCCAATTTGTGCATTCAGGTGGACTGAAAGTCTATTTCCATTGGACTAGCATAGAAGTTCTGCTTTGGTAAAACAACTAAAGCTAACAAAAAAACCTTTAAACTCGTTCTGTGTATGGGATACTCCCAGCAAAAGCTCCCTTTTTCTGCAGGAATCTGTGGGGAAGGCTTCAGCCACCTCTTACTAAAGAAAAGGTGGTGAGAGCGGCCAGATTACATCTTCAGAAAAAGCTCCAGAGCTTCATGGAGCCACCATAAGCTAAATGGTAGTTGTTGTGTTGAGCTAGAGTTTCTTTTTTGAATGTGTTTTGGGGAAAAAGGAGTGCCACCATGTGCTGACCTCTCTTTTATTTCCTGTATTCAAACCTTTGTATCAGCTTTTGGTGGGTGCAGCCGTTCAAGTCTGTGTAGAAAAGCGCTGTCCTGAGAACCTGTTCTGTTGGTAAATGGGGAGCAAACCGCTGCTCCCAAGTACCTGTGACTTATGTTCGGGCTCTGTGTGCAATAATACTCTGTTTTAAACTTGTTTCTGCGTTTGCTTTTAAAATTCGCCTTTACCAAGAAACTGCGTGTACAACAGCGTCTCCCCAAGTGTCCCAACACCCCTGGGGGCTGGTGACAACGGGGCTGGGACAGTGGTTTGTCCTCCTGGCACACAGTGGCACCAGTGCAACTTCCTTGGTTGGAAATAGGCAGTTTTCCCATCTCCAGTAGCATCAGCATTGCTTCTTTCTTCCTGACAAGCAAACTTCTTGATTTAGGCTTTCCAGTGGGTGTGAAACCAGAGGAGCAAGAGAAAAGACACCCGGAGATGCAGGGGTTGTGCAGACCCATCTCCATGTCCCTTGGGCACTGCTGCTTAGGAAGTTCACCTCAGTATCAGGCCTGGAGGAGGAAAGCTGGTAAGCTGTAAGGAAATAGAATGTCTGAAAATGCAAAATTCCACGTGAAATATGAAATATTACATCGAAGTAAAAAAAAAAAAAATAGAGCGAGGAAGAAAAACCTGATACAATGACTGCTTGGGTCATGTATTATTCTGGATTAGTTCTGCCACGGAAAGATCCCGTCCACCCTATGAAATCCATTACCTCCAAGCCAGTGAACATTTGTACAGCACATGATGTGGGGCTCGCAGCCCAAGCCAAGTTCCCCCGTCTAATATCCACCCTGGGGTAGATTGGTCCCTTTCCAGTGTCAACAGCCGGAGGATTAAGCATTTATCTCTGCAGAACAGGGGATAATTAATACCAGATCGAACTAGTGACTGTGTTTGTGACCGAGTGTGGCTTTATTGCCTGCGGGTTGAGGTTTTATCTGTGCCACACGGCTCAGTCATTGCCTTGGCGATATGTTGCTCGTAGCAGAGCATCGGTAGCTGCGGAACTTTGCGCTGGGATGGCATCGGGCTCTCCCGTCACAACCACAGTAGGTATTAGGGGTGTAAACCCATCGGGAGACCTTTCCTTCCAGCCGAGCGCTGCAAGAATGGAATGGGGATGCTGCGATTTGCCATCTTCTGGATTTAAATGTAAAATCCAGGTTTTGGCACTTCTGGCTTGCTTGAAATAAATTAATACCATTATCCTGGCTGCAGTCCAGCTCAGGTAATTATATTCTTCCTACCTTAATGCCACTCCAGCCCCCTGTCTCCACTGGATACGCTATACTCTAATTCCTGTCTGGAACTTGCTTATTATGTTACAAAGTCTTTTTTTTTGTAATTTTTTTTTCCCTCTGAGTACAACTGGCGCCCAGAGCACTAACCAGCCCCAGCGCCGTGCCGAGCTGCTAAATAGTCAAGAGATCCTGCCTTAGACATTGGGCTGCCTGCTGGTGTCCCGGAGCATCTCCTGCCCTGCGGAGCTGGGAAGGTGGATGCCAAACGAGATCAGAACAACTGTGGCAATCCTCTTGAACACAGTGGCCTGCTAGACACCTGGTTTTCTTTTCTCAGAGGGTTAAACCCTCTTTCCTGCAGTACCTGAGCAATGCTAAAAGCTGGCTTTGAGTACCCGCTTTCCCTTTTGCTTGTCCGTGTTTTGGTGGCTCGTTGGCCTTTACATCTCAATTGATGCATTGGGTTGTTGGTTTTTCTTTTTCCTTTTGAAAGGTATTTAAAGTCGCCTTCTTTCCTTCCCCTTTCAATTACGCTCTCTTCATCTCCTGGCCTCGCTGAGCGCCTGAAAAGGTTGCCCAAGCGGTACTTGAGGAGAGCGTCCCGCAATTCGGCGCACATCCTTCCTGTTCCCAGGCCCCTCCGCTCCTCCAGCGCCCTTCAGGACAAGGAGAGGGGTGAGGGACGTGCTGGAGGAGGGACAGCAGGGGTGAGGATCAAAGGGCTGTAAACCACTGTTTAGAAAATATAATGCCCACCGCTTCTCTGGAGTACCACATCTGGCAGAGCCTCATTAACCTTCTGTTTCCCCCTCCTACTCCTTTGCCCTTGAAAATCAACAAAGCCAAACATACCAAGTTGCCCTGATTGAAGAAGGCTGAAGTGGGTGTGCTTAGTGTGAAAAAGCAAAAGCAAAGCCACTGGCTAAAGCCCCTTTTCCTTGCAGGCCACTTCACATTTATTACGCTGGAAGACGGAGCTCTTTAAATCCCGATGCTCTTTATAGTTGAGCTCTTTAACTTTCTCCCTTCCTCCCCTCGCAGCCTTCATTCTCCCCTTGTTCCGCTCCTTCCGCTCCGCTCCTTTCTTTTTTGTCCTGTGAGAAACGAGTCTTTTAATCCCCTTGTACTGCAGATTAAAGCTATTATAGCCTCCCCAACCTGACATTTTCTCAGAGAGGCTCACAGCCAGATCTTTATGAGCGCTCTCTGTCTGTCTGCTGCTGCTGCCTTTCTTCTCGCTGCACTAAACCTCCACTCCTGACCTTTCCCTCGAGAGCGAAGGGCTGCAGCCGCAATCCCATGTCGGCAGAGCCGGGGCTCAGCGGGGCTCGGGGTGCAGGAAATTAAGCCCCATGGAAATGAACAAGTAAATAAGGAGACAAAGAAAAGACGGTGGGAATTAAGAGCCACAACTGAAGCAAAATTCAGCCTGTTTGGAAACCAAACGCGGGGGTCGGGTCTGAGTTTTGCCAATGCTCCTGTTTTTATGAGGAGCACAAAAACCTGGGGCTGGTTTTAGTAGCAGATCGGGGTTACCTGAAACCTAAGCTCCAGTCCAAGTCTGCACTTCGCATTTGGCCCAAGAATAATGGATCCAGGCACCCAGAAGCACACAAGTAGATGTTGAGTTTGTGAGCTTTCGGAGACAGGAGTGACTTGTAGTTCTACAGGACTCTGTCCACAACAAGGGATTTCTTAGTGTTTGCCAGCAGATGATTGTACCTCACCTCTGAGATTGCACAGCGGGTCGACGTGCTGGTCCTTGTCTTGTACACATCATAAAAACGCAAAGAATCAGGGTCGCTTGCCTAAAAGCGCACACGTTAATGGCAGAAACATCTTTCCTGCAGAGTTTTCTGGCTCTCGTCATCAGTCCTGCCACTGCGAGGTGTCCTACAAACGTCCCGGAGTTTCTGGCAAAGCACCAAGGAAGGTGAAAAACTGGCCCCAAGAAACATTCCCTAGAGAAATGGTGTAAAATTACCCCAAAACAGACACCCTTTCAGGTTTGTGTACAAAATACAAGCATGCATTATCAAGTAGGAGAGGTGTCTGTTGCTGACATGCTTTTTCAGCAGGGAGGATGCAATTTGGCTTACTTGGACGTGGCCAGATTGTTCTGAGCCATCGTTTCACCCAGGTGTAAAATCAGGTAGATATCCTGACCTAGAGCTGTGCAAACATCCTGACACTGCATCTTGTGCTAACCCATCCAGCTTGAACTAAAGAAAATCATGCGATACTGATGGAAAATGAGCACAGAAGGCCGAGGTTTTAACCCACAAGGCTTTACTTGCATCTGTTTAGACATAGGTTATGTTTTACCTCCCTTGTGAAAGGACAAACAGATAATTTCCTTAGCTTTATAAGCACCAGGAGACCCCAACATCCACAAGTCATGCGTGGGGTTAGGAGATGTTTGGTTCGATGCCTTCAGATTTCGCTAAAATAGGTGGTAACCATATAGAGGAAGATTTCCCATACTTACTGGCCATAACTCACGGCATTTGCGCTTTCCCATCGCGCGACCGAGCGAACACGGAGGCTTCTGGGGGGCAGCGGCGAAATTGCTTTCGAAGCAAATAATAAAAGAAGTGCAACTGTCCCCTTTTGCAAACTTGTTTGGGGGCAAAAGTTCCCCCTGGCAGCCCAGCTTGCCCATAATGAAATGGAAACAGGAGCTCACCCCCAGAGGGGCCGGACGTGTGAAACTCTGCCATGTCGAATCCATATGAATCCTCGCCGAGGAAAGCCCAAGCCTGGTAATTACTGGTTTTCTAGCAAGCAGCCTTTTCTTTCTCTTTGTGTGGGCCCAGTCCCACTGCTTCTCCCCCCCCGAGCGCGCATGATAAGAGGATATTTGTAATGAAAATCACCGGGCAGAAGCGCAGAACAAAAGCGGGGGCACAGCGCGCTCCCGGGTGGGGATATTAGAGGCACTGGGCTCCCAGCTCCGGCCGGTCTGCTCTCCGCTGGGCCCCGGCGGTGGGCACGGCGGGCTGGGGAGGCTCTGATTGACCTTAATCTGCAGCAAAGGGCCGAAGCCACGCCGGGACCCGTCTCATAGCTACAAGCAGCTCGCTCCCAAGCGTGCGGCCTTATGAAGGGACAGTATCCCCCAGCAACTCTTAATGCCTTCTTTTTTTGCGCCGTGCCGTCTAATCTGAGGGAGAAATGTCGCCGGCGTCAGACCCCAGGCTGGCAGCTCCCAGCCTCGGCCGCGCTGCTGAGCACATATCCAGCTTCAACCTGCTGGTTGCTGGGGTGAAATGGCCTCTTTATCTCCGCGGGGAGAAGCAGATGAATCCTGGGCTCAAACAAGCAACCTGCTTTCTATTTTTTTCCCTCCCCCTCCGGTTCAAGGGCTTTTTATTATGTCTTTTAATTCTCAGCTGTGAGTGGGTGGGAGCAATAAGGGCTGGAGAAATGGTTCAGGAGGGGGCGAAAAAGCCCCAGCCACCGGTGTGTGAAAAGGGAAGGCAGCGCGGGGATTAGAAATGTCAACTTCATGGGAAGTACTTGATATTTAATAGCTCCATTTGATGGCTGCGAGGCAGCGATGTGCCCAGCACTGTAAGGGCAGCTATGAGCCGTGTCCCTCGCAGAAATGATGCCATTTCTGGGTGCCTCGGGAGCTATCGCAATCTAGGACGGTGACCAAGAGCCATGTGAGCTGAGCTCGTGTTACTTAAAATCAGGTTGGCGGCTCATCCTTTCCCTCCATCCGAGAGCGCTTGTGACTTGTTTATTGCGAAAAAGCTGCTGGAGGGTTCATCTGCAACATATTCTCGAGTTTGCTCGTGTTTGCAGCGGGAACCGAGGCCTTTTAAAGCATTAACACTCCGTAATCTCCTTGATAAACGCTCTGATACTATCTGCTGCCTGTACAGTCGGGGCCACGGGAGGAATTCATTTGTACGACAGGAGATGAAAAAGCATGTCAGCAACAGACACCTCTCCTACTTGCTCCTGCACCAGTACAGATCTCGTCAACATTTTTGTCTCATTAAGCTAATAAAAATCCTTTAATTCCTCCCTCGCCTCCATCACACACGTGCTGCACACACCAGCACCCCAACATAGCGCTTTATTTCTCACCCGGGTTACCTCCCGCGCCCCTTGGGAGAGGAAGCTGCTCCTCTAGGAAAAGGGCTGCTGGCACAATTGAATGACTCTGATTGCTTCTTGTTGCTCCTTTTGTGACAAAGTGATGAAGACAAAGCGACTGGAGCTTTCCCAGTGCGACCGACTGGTAAAGAGCCTTCCCAGCACTGTGCTTCATCACGATCTCAAAAAGCAGTGTGCTTTTATTGAACGAGTCTGCTCTGGGCTCCATCAAGCTCTATTAAGCTTTTGCTTTTGTCCGTGCAAGCAAATTCTAATAAACTAGCTAGTGGCTGTCATTTCCAGCACAAACACATCCTTGCATGGTCTATGGACCGTCTGAAAATCCCTGCATCCCTCAAGGCAGGTGCTCAAAATGGCATTTGGCGACATTCCTGCCACCACCTGCATGGCAAAGCGGGATGCAGGGCTCCTTCCCTTGGCTCTCCTCTCTTGAGGAAAACAGCATCCAGGGTATAAATAGGCAGGATGCACTGCAATCCTTTTTATGGGCTGTTCTTGACCCAATGTGATCCACCAACAAAAATAACCTGTTCCACCCCGTTCAGCAAGGTTCACCTGAAGCCCGAAAGCTGCATTAGGACAGCGTGTATTAAAGTGCACCACACATCAAGGGCTTGAAAGTAAACACCAGCAATGTCTCTTTTGATCACATTCCTTTCCACGACAGGCTGACAGTTTCCAAGCCAAGAATGTCACTAACCTCTCATATTTCTCCCGGTCATTTCTGTCCTGAAATTGGAACGAAGGCGCAGGGAAAAGGAGGTTTGGACGCACTCGTGTCAGCGATCCAGATTTAAGAGACATTATCTCATCGATAGTGAACAACAAGGCTGGCACGCCGTCAGGCGCGATATTCCCTGGAAAGTTGAGCGTGCGCGGCGAGGGACAGGGGAAGGCAGGCTTAACTGGCAATGCTAAGCTCGCGCTAGTCGAGCGTGGTAAGATCCTGGCTGGCCGCCCCGGCCAAGCATCTCTGTCGAGTCGGAGGAGCATCCCCATGCTTGTGGGAATCAGAGGATGCAGAAGCGCTGAGGATGGTTGTGCAGCGCGATGGTTAGGAATGAAAAAGTGAGGTTGTGTGGAGGGCAGAAGGGGAACGGGACTGAGAACTGTTTTTCTCTATGGCTTGAGAGGGAAATTGTGTGGGCTAGAGAGAGGAACGCAGATCAGGTACCCGAACCATCCAGGTGTGAGATTAGCATGAGGGAATGGTACAACTGTCATTACTTTTCTCAGGTGGCAAAGAGGGACCTAAAGCTACATCTAAAGCTACTAATACCCTTTTAAAAGCTTGGTCTGTAGATTGTGGTGTCCTTAAGAAAAAGTTGATCTTTTCTGCTTGGCAGCAGCTGTATTTAGCCTGGAGTACGGCACAAGCACTGGCAGATAAGACGGCGCTAAGAGGTTTTGCAATCTCTCAGCCCTCTGGATCATTCCAGGGGAAAACTTCAGAGGGACCCAATTTCATCACGGTGCGAAATTAGAAAGTGGTTGCAGCAGGGGAAAGGAATCACTTGGGAAAGAACAGGGACAATTTCATCTGAGCAAATCCCCCCCAGCTCTGCCCCGAATCAGTTAAAAGTGCCAGCTTTGAAACCGCAGGTGTTGAAAGCCTTGCAGACGCCGTCAGTGTTGCGACAGCACGTTTGCAGCGAGCATCCTCCTGAAATAACCTTGAATTGCCAAAGAAGTTGACAGTTTAAGCTATACTGCCTGTAAATTTAGTGCTTAGGGGCCCCAGCACTGCAGCAGCAGTTGGACCAGATGATCCTTATGGTCCCTTCCAGGCTGGGTTCTGTGATTCTATGGTTGTGTCTTCTCCTCCTGGCTGGAGTGACCTGCTCGGTGCAGGAGCCGCGAGAGGGAGCTTCGGGGCTGTCCCTTAATTTTTTCCCCAGGCCAAGCTGAGGCAGAAGATGGTGCTGTTGTCCCAGCCATCGCGGAGCCTGTGAAGGACACGGCAAAGCCACCCTGGGCAGGGGAACACTGGTGAACCCCACCGAGGCACCACCCCGCCCCACAAGCTGGAGCTCTCTACAGGACACGGCCCAGCTTTCAGATGGCAGTTTTTCCCAGATTTCAGCCCATTTCCAGCCCTGCTTTAGGGTGATTCCAAAGCTCTACCTGTTTTTTCTCAGGAAAAGCTGGTGGACAAGAAGCAGCACATCCAGATCCAGAAGCACATCAGCCTTGTGGGCTGAGATACCTGTCCCCCCGGCTGAAGGGTCTGCATCTCTGAGGGTTACAGCATTGATAAGGGGGTAAAATAATCTGCAGAGACAGGAATCTCATGGTGCAAGGTCCCAGGGGTAGGGAGATGTGGATAAGACAATACAGAGATGGGTGTTGGTGTCCCTATCCCAATGGGACACCAGCTCTGCCAGGTGATGGGGATGTTGGATGCCCTTCCTCACACCTCTTGGGCGGAAAGCTCCATCCTGGGCTTTGGAGAAAATTTTCCCATGCAAGATTCCCTGAAACTGGTACGTTCCCACAAAGGGCTTTGATTTCAGCGTATCGGCATTTTCCGATGAGAAACCATGTCGTCGGAAAATTCCCAACCAGCAAAGAGAAACTCCCCAGTGTATCGGGAGGGATACTGTCACACACGCGGGGAATTTAATACCAGTGGAGTCTTGTGCCTGGGTAAAGAGAAACAAAATACAGCCAGCACTGCTCATGGCAAGAGGGGAAACCGTGAAGTCCTGCAGTCGAGCATCTTCACTGCCCATTTTCCCAATGCTTCTAATATTTCTCTTTCACCAGGGTGTCGGTGCTCTCTGTGCAGGCAGAGGGTGCAGCGTGCAAGTGTTACAGCCCAAAAGATGAACTTTTTAGGGGTGTGGGAGCACAAACTGATGCTCCAGTCGTTCACCCTGCCTGTGGTGGGGGTCTTGAGCTAAAGGAGACGAGCTGCTACCCCTGGAAAAGACGGTGCCATCTTAGGGGTTCTCTTCCTTCGTGAAAAAACAGAAGCCAGGTCTTCTATTATTAAAAGTAGCCCAAAATATGGCTCTTACTGCTTTTCTTTAATATCCTCGCTGCCTGCAAAGGCGGCGTTAACCTCAGTCATCCTGGCACGGGGGGGAGGACCCGCTCCCTCAGACCTGCCGATGTGTGTGATGCTTTCAGGAAGATATTCAGTCCTGTCCATGCTATGCTGGTGGGTCTCACACCTTGTGTATCTTTAGTGGGATAGAAGTGATCAAGCATAAGACTTCAAAGCACAATTAGGTAATTTAATTTGCCTCTTTCTGCCCAGGGGCTCCTCGTCATACACCGAGCTGGATTCTTCTGTCCTGCATCAGCTTCAGGGTTGTTGCACAAGAGCTGAGAACAGACCAGCCACAAATCTTCAGGGCTTTGTCCAGTCTGGTTTCAAAGGACTCCTGACACCAGCCCTCATGGGACGGTGCTTCTGATGGACAACGTGCTGCTTCTCCATGGCAGGTTCTTCATCTGGGCTCGCAGGCTTCCCTCGCTCTGCGTGTTTTCCTGGTGGTTGTCTCTCTGGCAGGGGTTAGCAAGTCCCTTTGTGAGGCCTGAGCTTCTCAGATGTTATGTCTGGAAGTTTGCTCTGTTTTTTTGGCGAGGGGGCCCAGGGTCTGGAAGTAGAGAGGCTTTTATGGGAACCCGAGTCCCCTTTTGACACTACTTCCTCGTGCTTAAATTTCAGGTTGAGTTACAGTCGTGAACATTTTCTGGTTGCATATCTTTTATTGTCAAAGGGGATTAGGCCGGTGATTATTTACATGCACCTCTATTACACAGAGCCTGTTTCTTTTCTTTTTTTCTTTTTTCCCCATGAAATTCTACATAATATGTAAAAGTTGGCTAAAGCAGTCCCACGGATGGGGGAAGAGGGAGCGAGTGAGGTTCCTGCTGTGCAAATTGAAATGGGTAGATGGAGATTTCTGAGCTGGGAGCTGCCTGGAGGGATGATGCTTTGGGCAGAGCATCCTCATCCCTCCACTCATGGACACGGTGTCCCCAGCTGCCAGGTTCAGCCTGGGGCCCTGGAGCTGGTTACAGCAGGAGGTTTAATCTGGGGCAGCTCTTCTAGAGCTTTGGCTGTTCCCCAGTTAACTGAGATTTTATATTTTTTTAGAACCCAACATGCATGAGTTTTAAAAAGGATTTTTTGATAGAAGTCCCATTTACTCCTTTATTTGGCTTGGGAGGCTGCAGTGGAACAGATTTCTTTACATATCCTTGAGTGTTATTTGATTAAGGTTATGACTGCTAATAAACACTCCAAGTCTATTCTCCTTCCCCACCACTTGTAATTCATGATAACTGTTGCCTGCACGGGACTGCACCTTTTTATACCAGTGCGAGAGACCCGAGTGCTGATTCTGCTTCCCTTTCATCAGTTTGCAGGTGTACTGCTCACTTCTGATTTATTCCAGCTTTATAATGTAAGAGAAAATAGAAATGGGAGGAGTGCCAGCAGTGATTCTGGCATAATAGCCAGTTTACTTCCTTTTCCTTCACTTTGCCATTTACCATCACAAGTTCTTCTATAAAACAGGTATGAGAAGAGCAGACATTGCCCAGGAACAAGAAAACTCAAAGCTGCAAAATCAAACTGAAAAAAAAACCCACCCAAGTCTTGTTTGCCATGTAGAAGAGAAAAGCGGGATCTGCTTGGAAAGGCAGAAGAAAGTAGGAACACCAGAGGACTCTCTTCTACCTGTCACTTAGAAAATGAGCGTGTTTCTTAGTATGGTTGGTCTTTTGCTATGTAAGAAAATATTTTTCATTTTTCAGGGAGCAAAACAGAGGAAGGGATTTAGACACCCGAGCTACCCAGCGTCACCACAAGTGCAAGTGGAGATCTGGGCCAGCACTCCAACAAGGCTGGTAAGGGAATCGCAGCCAAAACCAGTGACCCGTGGACTGAGGAAAGAGGTGGTCAGGCTCATCCAGGGATACATGGATTGTCTGGAGAGAACGAAGGAGAAACTCAGGGGCTGCCTGCAGTCACTGACACCTGGGGGATAACCAGGCTGCCACAGAAGTTTAAAAAATTGTGAATATGCCACATGCAATGGAATGAAAATGTACCTGGATGTACCCAGAATGCAAACTCCAAGTTCTGCGCTGAAAATGCACACTGAAAAGCACACGCAGGTTGGCCTATGAAGCACATGTAGCCCTCCCTATATGTCCCCCGCAAGAGCTCATGCATCACCGTAACGGTGATGATGTGCCTGCCTCACGTCTCTGATGGCCACTTACGAATCCGTAAGGGCACACAGAGCTCCCTCTTTGCACCCAGCCCTTCTACTCCCCTTTCTCCTGAAGGTCGATGCCTTTTTCCTGGCCATCAAGCACCGTTTCTCTGCAACACTCATAATAAGTCTTGTGCTGCACGGCACACTAATGAAAAGCTGTGTGGGCCAGTCCCTAATTACAACCATCAGTTAAGCTGTCAGAGGGAGCTCTCAGCCTTGGTTGTTTCATTATTAGACTTTGGGCCTTGATGAGCTGCAATCAGGCATGAAAGTGTGACCTGAGCAGAGCCAGGGAGGTCTCCGCTCCCATGCCGAGCTTGGGGGACTTTAGGACTAGACCTGGTTTTACCAATAGGCTTTACTTATTGCACTGCAGGGAGGGAGCTGGGAGCAGAGAGGGACAGGAGGAGGAGGAGAGCTCCACGGGGATGCAATCACCTTAAACACAGCCATCCTTCCACTTACCTGCATTTTCCGCCTTTTTAGGGTTTGCAGGCTTCATCATTTTCAAGACAAGAAGCCATTGCCTTCAACTTAGGCTTCCTGTGTGAAAGCTTAAGGACTTGCAGCTCTATACATTAAGTTTCAATGCACATGCTGCTGCAGGGATGAGTCCAAGTCATGGTGTCTTTGAGCCACATCTGGATTTTGAAGTGCCCCAAAGGATGACGTTGGGGGACTATTTCTCCACGCAGTGGTCCCTTTAAATTTCACACTAGACCCAGTGGAAAACAGACACGCAGATGGTGGGGTTTAATGACAAGAGCACCAGTTTATTTGAACTAGGGTCTTTATGGGGAGATGTGTTTGTTTTCTCAGACCACACATTATTAACTAATCCCCAGACTTTGTTTTTATAGTCGCCTTGTGAGCAACTTCCCACTTTTCGCCCCTTTCCTCCATCAAAACGCCTCTGGCTCCACCGTTTGTGAGACATTTGTGAGACATCCTCGGCTGCTGCTGCTCGGGATGGATTTCCACTCGCAGTCCCGCTCCCCTTTCTAACTGGGAAAGTCAGACTGGGAATTTCCTTCTGCTCTTTGGAAAGGATCAGCTATAGTCATTCCGCGTCCCCTTCCCTCTTTATAAGAAGCGGTAATAATATTTCTTTTGTCTTCCATGTGTATTGGCCCCATTCTTATTGCAAAGGTCTGTCTCCTTTTCCAAATTCTCCAGGACAAGACCACCACTTGGTGCATACTAGAGGGGAAGAGCCCATTTGCAAAGAGACACTTGCAAGACCTTTTCGTGAAGTATTCAGCTGTGTTAAAACATAAATACCATGAGAACAGGCTTCACTGTCAGGTTTTTACTGTTTCTTCATGGATTCAAGAAACCTTGAACCAAACAGTCGCATTTTTGCAGTTGTGGGTGCAAGTGCTGCTGAAGGGATGGGATTTTGGGCAACAGTTCCTCCTCGCCCGGTTTCCCACCTGCGCCTTTTGCAGAGAATCTCCTCTGATCTCTTCCAGCCTCTGCCTGACAAACAGAAATCTGAAATGAAACAGCGTGTTCTGCAGGGATGGTGGGGGTCGGGGGGGTCTCTGTTGTACAGCTGTTAATCACCAAAATATCTCTGGCTCCCAGCAGCTGTCTGGTGTTTATCTGAGCCTGGATATCTCCTGGCCGAGCCCACGGAGAGCAGGCTGTGCAGCCAAGCCAAATAGAAGCGGAAGACAGATAATTTGCACATAAGGGGGTGTGCACGTGTATTTTGTGCGTGTGCGCGTACATATGTGTGTGTGCATATACACGCAGGCTTTGTTTATGTCCCGCTGCTACGGCTGGAAGTGCACAGCAGTGATTTTTGTTTGAAATTCATGTGTCATTTTGTGGATGTGTTGGCACACACAAGATGAGAAAGCTCATGCCCATGTGTTGTACAGGTGTTTTAGGTGTGTGCTTGCAGGTGCATGACTGTGACTCAGATAAGGTCTCTTGCACAGCAATCTATGTGTGTTTTACATAAAACAGAAAAATACAGGGTTTCCCAAGTCTCCCAGTATCAGTTACTCACAGAAGCTTTAAAGTGCATCTGAAAAGCAGTTCTCTGGGGCATCTATAATACAAGTGTTTGGGAAACAAGGAGGCAGAGAGCTTACAAAGTAAACTGTCCCACCTGCAGAAAAGAAAGAGATCAACCTTGTGGCTCCAATTAACCTGTCCCTGCAGGGGGTGAGGGCAAGGAGTTCATATAAATCAAGCTCAGCCGAGGTGGAGTTTCTCAGGGAAGGGATAGAAGCAGCAGCTCTCCTGGTATGTTTGATGTCTCTTTTTGTGGTAAGAAGCTTGCAGTGACCTAGAAGATTAAAGATTTCAGGAGCAGCAAGGAAGATGTGTGTTATGCCCAGATTTTTCTGAGACTTACACCTTTCTTCTTATTTCCAGGTCTTTACTGTAACAGTCGAATCATCCTGAGCTACCATGTGGCAGTTCAGCGCAGCAGAGAAAGTCGTGTCTGGATCTGAGTCTTTGCTTGTATGATAAGGTAGGACTTGGGTGAACTTAAGGGGTGGTGGGGACCAACCAGAGGGTGTTTTTAACGAATTGTCAACTGCAAGTGTCCAGAGAAGCAGAAGGATGTGTTGCTGAATCTTGTGAAGCTTCAAACAAAAGGGTTTGCATTTTTTATTTACCTAGCAATTTGTTGTATATTTAATGTTGTTTTGGAAATGGTACTTGAGGTTCTTGTTGCTGACTCTTATCTGGGGTTTCAAAGTCTATCAAGCACTGAGAGTTACAGAAACTGGCTGTACAGGTTGGTGTGTGCCTTTGATTTTCTGAGCCCTGAGGGTGGCTGAAATCTTGCAGGATTCCCTAGGGCCAGCTGCCCAGGATAAGCTGCAGCACCGGCTTTTGGAGGCTGTGATTTTGGTAGATGGGAAGCTGGAGGCTTGTGCAGAGCTGTGTTTTGGGCTGGGCAAGACTGAGTGGGGGGGGGTGTGCATTTGCTTATCCCTAATTTGCTTATCCCTAGCTTGCCTCTTGCTCTCGGAGTACAGCGAGTGCCTCGCATAGAGATTGTGCAACAAAGGCCCGGGCTCGTTCCAGAGCAGTTCGGCTTTCTTGGCTGTGCGTGCCCAGCTTTCCTGCAGGTCCAACTCTGGTATTTGTTAATTAACTCGCTCCAGATCCTGGGAACAGCCACAGCTGTCCTCCCCTTCAGCCTTGGAGCACCCACTTCCTTCTGCCTTACCTCATCCTGCAATTGCTGTCCCACAGGGCACCCCGGCCTGCAGCCCTGCGTACATCTGTCCTGTCTTCTGTGCACGTAGCAAAGCCTCGGAGGATAAAGGAATGGACGAGGAAGAAGCCAGTTGCCCAGGAGTAGCATTTAGGCAGAAAAATGCTTGTTTTGTGCACCTGGAAACAGTGGTGTCGAGCTTGTGGGATGGGAAGAAGCGGTGCAGGGAGCTGGGGCTGAAACAAGCTGTTGGGATGCTTCTGCTGGAGGCTTGCTGAAGAAAAGCAACCGCGGGAGAGGGGTTGTTGTTGCTCCTGTTCTCACCAAAAAGGACAAACCCTCAGGCTCTCTAACCAGAGCCTTTGCTGTAGGTGAGAGAATTCTCCCCAGCTTTCTGGAAGGCAGAGCACAGGAAGGGTGGAGTTCATCTGGACCAGAGTCTCTAATAACTAACGAGTCAGCTGTTTCTTAATGTGCTGAGAGGACGTGGGAGCCCATGGGTTTGCTGTGATGTATGCGTGCAGTGACTGCGCCTTCTGAAGAGCCAAGAGTCTCTTCAACAGCGGAGGTGAAGTCCCTTTCCTCTCTCCTGTGAAACATGGTACTCAACTTACAGCCCTGGGGTTTGGGGTGACCACACACCAGGGTCGAGGTGCTGATCTGAAGAGGAGAGTAAAGATGAGGAGGCTTCACTGCTGGAGAAACGCTTTGTATTAAAACACTGCTCTGCATTAGGGAGGTGATGGTGGGAACAGCTCAGAAGGCGTCTTGATGACAGGCACAGCCTAGAACTGTGTCCGCTCTGTGTTTTGTGTGTTTTTTTTTTCCTTGCAACCTTATTTCCAGCTTTCTAATGGGGAGCGTAACCTCTGGCTTTGCTTCATCAGATGTGCTTTCAGCAAAGCTAAACAGAGCTGACAGATTGGGGCTCTGCTGTTTCTACTGAGCTAGCACAGCATGCAGGAGGTCTGGAGACATTCCTTGATAATCCTGGTGCTCAGGATGTGCCTTGTGACGGTGGTCTCCTTCAGGAGAAGACATCCTGCTCTTCTCCATCCTCTATGTTCCTTTGCTGATGTTTAGTGGCAGTTGAGGATGTGTGCACTACTGTGCAAGTCACCATGGGAAGACAACCTGCTTCCCACAAACATAGACAAGGGCAGTGTTGTCTGCTCTAATGTCCTCTAATTTAAACAAAATGGTGTTTTCAAATTATTTTCCTGCAGGAAA
The DNA here is from genome assembly GCF_964273445.1 of Streptopelia decaocto. NCBI lineage: Eukaryota > Metazoa > Chordata > Aves > Columbiformes > Columbidae > Streptopelia > Streptopelia decaocto. The sequence goes on along the minus strand of NC_138676.1, from coordinate 3,300,020 downwards.
CAGTAACTCCCTGTAGTTAGAAAGGGGTATGGGTGGTGTGTGTTTTTGTTTTTTTTTTTTTGTTTTTTTTTTTGTTTTTTTTTTGTAGAGAGGGGATTTTTGGCTTTAAGTTGGGCTTGCAGGTCACTGAGCTGGGTGAGTTCTACCAGCAGAGCCTCTATAGAATGTATAGGAGCCCTCGGATAGCAGCGGTTCCTGCAGCACACAGCTCGTCTTCCCACAGAACCTCAGTGTGACTGCCGGTGCAATTTTCACACCCGAGTCCACTGGCACTGGTCCCAGTCAAGATCAAGGTCGCTTATATTGACCTGCATTCAAAACCAATCACTTAGGTGTGAAAAATCCACTGCCTGGTCCCTGGGCTACTTAGTCCCCACCTAGTGTACATTTTAAATATCCTTAATGAGCTGTCATGTTGGCCAGGGCTCACATGGTGATTTAAGGATGGTGGTAATGATGAGACCACGATGTCCAGGCGGAGGGAAAGGAGTGAAGGGCTTTCAGTTGGTTTATTTTTTTTTTCTTCTTCCCCGGCTTGGTCTTTTCTGCCGTTGTTTTGAGTCCTGCAGTGATTTCTAACAGCTGGCCCAGCTATCATCCTGATCGTGTTGCTCAGTGAGCTGATGGGACTTGGCAACCCGGCAGCTGTCCCAGAGCCTGAGCCACAAATGAGCTCAGAGCGGGAAGGAGAGAGGCTTGGATGGGAGAAACTGTATTTGCAATGGGTTTTTTTCCTCAAGTGAGAGGCTGACAGCATTGACTGGATCCAGGCACAGCCCAAGCAGGTGCTGTGTGTGCTTTGCCCTTTTGTATTTCTTCGCCCTTGACCTCCTGCAGCATTCGAGGTGAGGGATGGTCACAAGACGTGTCTCAATCTGACCCGTTGCTGCAGTATTTGGCTCTGGGCACAGCTCCATCTCCAGGGCTGATTTGCAGCAAGTCTTGGCTCTTTCTGCTCTGATGCCTTGCACTGATATATATATGTATATATATATATTTAATCTCTTTCAGACTTAGCAATGCCACCTGCTGACAGCCTGCCTTATGTTTTATGCTACCTAAAAGACAGAGCTGCACCTGAAGATGTTTCTGTTGTCTGAGATCTGCAGCCCCTCTTGCAGCATCCTTCTGTCCAGCACAGCGCTACCCCTTGATATCAGACCATAGCTGATATCTTGAGCTGGTGTGATGTGTGATCTTATGAGGATAATTTTCTATTGTGCACAGCTTAGGGGTGAGCTTTTCAGCCCCTATTCCATGCTCGTGTCCTCAAGTGTGTATTGCAAGCTGATGTGGCGTACGGCGTGCATTAAAACAGTTTTCTTAAAATAATCTATATAGACTCAGTGTAAGGATGTGACTTGTGTCTTGGAGGACCTAAAGCACCTGATAGACATTGTGACCCCCACTAGAATGTTGTTTACGAAACAACCCCCCCTGCTGCTTCAGAGTTGTGAACAAAGTGGAGAATTGTGTTATGGCTTTGTCCTAAAGTGCAAAGAGTTTGGCAGAGTACCCCAGGCTACTGTTTTGAATAGCTCATCTTTAAATAGATTGCTGTCTCTGCTATCGAGGGCATGTTGGCTTTCCCGAAGGGCACTGCAAGTTTCATTTTCAATGCAGTCACCTTGGGATTCTTTGGAAATGTTGATGATGTGTGTCAGGACAATCTCCAGTACAGGGCATGCAAACAGTAGACAAGGCTGTAACAAAAACTCCTGTGAGACTGCGTCAGATTTAATGCTCAAGAAAATGAGGGGTTGCTCTTCTTTCCTCTAGATGTGGGCTGTGTCCATGGGTCTGGTGTTCCCCTTTTCTAGCAATCTTTGATGTCTCTGATTTTTGATTCAAGCTCCTTGTATTGTGCTGCAATCCTGTGTAGTTGCAGGACTGGCTGCTCTGCCCTCATCTGAGCCCTTGGCATCTGGAAAGCTCCTGCCTTGGACCTCTGTGGGGTTTGTTAATCCCAACTTGCATTTTACCTGTTCTTTCCATGGTAACATTTCTCTTCTGTCCTTTGCCAGCCTCATCCCCCAAAACAGAGCTTTGTTGGACCTCTCTTTTGTTTTGTGCTGGTTGGTGTGGGTTTTACCAGGGGTCGTGTTCTCTGTGTGCTCCAGCCTTTGGACCTCCACCCTACCCCTGTGCTCCAGCACATCTGCCCTGATGTGAGATGAGATCAGGTGTCTGTGCTTTTGGAAGGGATAGACTTAAACAAGCCAAGCTTAATGCCGTGTTAAAGTGGTGTTAAATTGGTGGTTGTTTTGGGGCTTCTTAGGGCTCGTTTTCTACTGAGCTCTGCCCTTCAGGACCACGAGTGAATGTTGTCAAACCATGGAACGGGGCAGGGGCAAACATGGGGCCATGGTGCTGTAAATGAGCAATTCTGCAGCTCTGTGCACAAACAGCCTTTTATACCTTAATGGTTATTGCAGATGCCAGGTCCCCGCTCCCGTCTTGCCGGGCAGATGCTGTGCTCTGGCAAGGGAGAGGCCAGGAACCAGCTCCGGCCTTGGAAAGCCGGCCAATAATTGTATGTGGAAATACTTCTTCTGGGTTTATTTGTGTGTGAGTGCATGTGTGCTCCCAGGCAGTTACAGCAACAAGATTTTTTGGTATGTACCTGACACTGTTTTTTCCCAGCTGCTTGATTTGGGGGTTGGAGAGAGGGACCTGATGGTTTTATAAGCCATGGATGTGAACTGGCTGGTCTTAATTCTTCAACATAATGTGGAATTGCGGTAGTGAGATCCACGCTTAAATTAAGACAGATGAATGCAAAAGGGGTTGTTGGATGAGCTTGCTGTGTTTACTAGAGGACCAGATCTATTTTCTCCAGGTTGTGGCTAGAAACACTGCAGATGCCTTAAGCTGTCTGGCATGCAGCTATTTCTGCAAAGATTAAGTTAAAATAAGAGTTTTAATGGTATGACATTGAACTTTGAATAAGGGTTTGGCTCTGTCACAACTTTCTTCTGTGGTCGAGAGGAGGTAGCTCCGACCTCTGTGCTGCTTTTTCTAATAATAAACCACGCTTTGAGGTGCACAGCAGACGAGCACTAAAATTTGAACTCCCTGTAAGTTGTTTCCTTTGAGCTCTTGATTACGCTACAGCACATGCATCCCCTCTATAATCCAGGATGGATGATGTTCCATCCATTTCTTTCAAATGCCTTATGGATCTCTAACAGCTGTGAGCAATTTATTTTGGGAATAATCAGTTAATGTTTTGGTGAAGTGCTTTGAAGATGTACAGCATCCTCAAACGCCGAGTATTGTTTCATTATTATTACTATTTAACATCCCCATGTAGCTGAACTACTGTCAGACATCTTCACTTAATAATGTATTTGGTGTCTGGATCTTTTCCGCAAAGGCAGATTTTTGGCAGAAGGGCGGGTGGGATGATAGAAGAGAGTTTGTGGTTATATAGTACCTGTCATCTGAGTCTCTCAACGTGCTTTGCAGGCACTAGTGAATTCTCACCGCTTGGTAGGACAGTCTGGCTGTCGATCTCCATGCAGATGGGGAGATTGAGAAGGAGAAGCATGACCTTCTGGAGGTTACACGGGAGGGGATTAGACCCGACTTCTCCCCGTTGCAGTTACATGGTGCCCTTTTTGTGACTACTATGCCACCGGCCTCATAGGAACCTCCCCTGCTCTTTATGCTGGCAAATGCTATTTTACATCTGCTTATTTTGGATCAAGAGGCACACAACTGGGGTTTGCTGCCATGCAAAAGCTCATGCTCTGTGGAGGCTGGAGTCCAAAGAGGTAGGAGACCTACAGCATAAATAAGAAAGCAAAACGGAGTGACTTCTGAAGTCGCTTGGAGTAAGATTTCTGTCATCAGGGTACGGCTTGTTGTCTTGGCTGCTTCTTTGCGTGATGCCACCTGGAAAACAGGCGTTGATGATGTTACTTAATTTGCTTTCTGGCCAGCCCAGGACTGAGCAGAACTCTCCAAAGAGCTGCTGTGGGAAACCAGTCTGACCCACCAGTATAAATCACCCTTCTGGGGTGGATGGCCAAGTGTTGTCAGCCCAAGCTGGTCCCTCTGTGTCGGGGCAGAGCGGAGCAGCTTTCCTCGCCTCTCCTGTGGCTGTTCAAACTGATTCCTGTCAATCCCCCACCTTTCACCAGAAACAAAAGGGCCTAAAAATTGAGGAGGTGATATTAAGAGATAGAGCTGTGGGACTCCAGCAGGCAGTCCGTCATGTCTTAGACATTAACATCTAGTCTAGAAGACTTGGAAAGCAATTCTTCCCCCATGTGCATCCCCCAGAGACAACATATAGCATGGAAACAAAAAAGTGGCGCTGTTTTTCTGACAGATAAAGAGCAACTCTTCATAAAGGACCTCTGTGTTTTTCTTCCTGCCAAGAATCATTTAAACAGCTGTCATTAGTGACTTATCTTCCCTAAAACACTAGCGAAAGCTGACGTCTCGGCGAGAGACCCCATCAGTCACCGTGCGGCAGTGGAGAACATCTGTCTGTAGCTCCAGCTGTTTGCACCCTACATGGTGAGTCCCCCTCCCTCAGCCACATGCTGGGACACAGTATTTCCAGCTCCCAGGCTCATGGATTACCCTTCGCAAAGCCAGGGGTGACTGACAGCCCAAACAATGAGCGCAGGGAAAATTCCTCCTGCTTACTCACAGCTTTATCAAAGCGCTGCTCCTCCCAGGGAAAACTCTGCCTGATAACCAGGCATTGCAAACAACCATCAGCTGGAGTGAAAACTGCCCCAAACAGCCATCAACGGGACTGGGAATTGAGCTGAGAGCCATGGAGCCTGTTCCCACTGGCAGCATATTTATCTTCTTAACAGGCTCGTTAAGAAAACAATGTTATCTGCATCTTAAAGGTAGGGATTAAAATGACTGTTAGCTGCCCTAAAGTCTCCTTGGTCCCCCTGTCTCCAGTTGGTGCTTTAATGGAGACTCTGAATTGCTCTTAAATATCCCTCGCTCCCTGTTTCATTGGGTGTAGGGACTTGGAAGGGATTTAAGCTGGTTAAAACTGGCACCAAAGCACATCCAAGGGTAGGGGTGCAAACTGAGGGTGTCAGCCCTTGGCCCCTTGTGCAAGTCCATGCAAAAGCCTGGCAGGGTTAAATCTACAAGGTTTTCAGGTTCCATGTTTGTGCCAGGTTTGTACATGGAGAGGGCAAAGCTGTGCGGCTTGATAAGCAGAACCATCCTAGAATTCACCTGGAACTATAAAGGCTGGTTTATTACTGTTAAACTTGAAACCAACCAAGCCAAAGTTGAAACCTGTCTACTTTCTGAACTTCTCTTTCCTTGCTTGTTCAAATCCTGGGAGGTAAGCCAGCTCTGGAAATGAAGTCACTTTTGAAAATGGCTGCTCTCCCCAGAAGGAGGCTCTGAAAATTCCCATTGTAATTTTAAGTGATTTTTATTTTTATTTTTTCAGAAAAACATCTCATGAACTTGGCCCCTGAATCAGTCCCTCCCAGCTGTCCTCGAATTAAAAAGAGAAAAAAAAGACACACTGGCACTGCAAGACCTTTCTTTTTTTTTTTTATGGCACAGATTTTATTGCGTAGGATTCAGCGCATTGACAGGCTATAAAAGTTTATTGAAACCAGATCCAGCCTCTCAGTGGGCTGACCAATGCCCCTGGCTGGGATGTGTCCTCGGGCTTCTGGTGGAGAGATGTGTGTTTTGTGGGGTTTTCCTGTGTTTTCACTGGGTCGTCCATCCATGGCCAGGGAGGATTTCCTGCGGGGGAGTGCCCACCCTGAGCCACGTTGGCACGGGGGTGTCCGTCATTCCTGTGCGGAGATTCCTGGTGCCGACAAGTTTTGTGAGTTTCGGGGCTGAACACAGGCCTGATTATATGTACATGTGGGTCTTTCTCTGGCAGCTAGCTAGGGCTTAAATTAATACTTCTGTTAGTGCAAAGCCAGCCTGATACCCCTTCAACAACCCGTATGAAGAGTGGAAATTCTGCAAGTATAAAAAGAGCATCATCCATATCACAAAGCCCTCCAGATAGGGAGAAAACTAAGGTCTCATACTATTGCGTGCAGACAGCACCTTCCCTTGGGACTCTTCTGAACTTGGGAGGTTTTCTATGAAAATTACTGTTCATTTCAAGGGAAAGATGAGTTGCATTTTTTTAAGAGTTCAGTGCCTTCCTCAAGCCGGGGCAAGAGTAGAAGAGGATCGCAGCTTCATCTGCAGAATAGTGTGGTTAGATGTGCTTATTGTGATGGTTTACAACTGAAGTAGCTGAGATGAACATCTGCGTGGTAATTAATAAAGCCTGTGCAAACACCTCGCTGGGGTGCGTGAGCCTGATGCAAAACATCACGGTGAGTGCAACAGGAGCAAACGTTGAACCGCTGCAGCAAAGCTGATCAGAAATGGAGACACAGCCCTGAAAGTGGTGAGTGAGGTGCCAGATTTGCTGTATTTGCAGTCAGTGAGCAGAAATAACTGTAAGCCTTTGAGACATTGCAGAGACCCCTAGGAAAAAGAGGGCCGTATCCAGTTGCCAGACCCCTCACCTTGTTGGCCTGTGCCAATTTGGATGAGCTGTCAGAAATCATTCGCCAGTGGAGTGGCGTTAGGTTAAAAAAAGGCTGTTTTTGTATCCACAACAGTGTTGGATCAAGGTTGCCGCGTGTCATTTCATCACCCCGGCCAACGGCGAGCTCAGGGCTTGGAGTGCGGAGCCTTATTTTTAATAAAGGGGAAAAATCAAATCTTTGCACTTCTATTCTGCATCTGTCAGCGATCTCGCTTGGCTGAGCCCTGGAGGAGTTCATCTGGCCCGCGTGTTAAGGAAAACCAACAAATTAGTACAGATGTTTTTCTGAGAGCTACGGGGATCAGGGATCAGTGATTTAATACTGCCTGATATTTGATAGGGGACGCCCAGGGAATACGTGCTGGAAACCAGGAAGTAATATTACATGAAATCAAAATATAAATATGTTCCTAAAGGTTTAGGTAATTTTTTGCAATTTCCCGTTGTATGGTTTTAAATGAGGTCTCTCCTCCTCCTCCTGTTCTTCCTGCACTTGTTCGTGTAGGAGGCTTGTTCCTCTTGAGCTGGATTCACACAATCACAGAATGTTAGATTTTGAGGTCCCTTCTAATCCCTATTAAGTAAAATGGAAGCTTTTGGTGTCTTTTTGTGTGCTGAGGAGCACCCTTCAAAAAATAGATGGTTTTGAAGGAAGGAAAACTTGGAGGTGAAGATGGAAATAGTGCTGACCACCATGGATATGAGCTGAATGAAACCTGAGACCCAAACGAGCTTTGATTACTTTGGCTCTCCAGGGGATGTTTTGTGTCCTCTGACTGACACGGCCTCAACAGGTAGTACTGGCCTTTAGCTTCGCTTCTTGATGTGCCAACAAGCTGGTTTTACTGAAGGATTTTGGGGTTTAACTTGATTGCTGGTGGTCTGAAGTGACGTGGGTCTCTCTTTTGGCATTGTGTCTTCATGCATGTGTGTAAGGTATGAAACCAGCCATAAAAAGGAAGATAAACTCATTTTGCGCAAGTTTTGAAGGTAGGTAACCATTCAGAGTAGACCTATCATGACCGTAGGGAGTATCTGCAATTCCTGAAGGTTCTGACTTGACATTTAGGACCTCATGATGTGTCACTCTGAGTCTTTGCCTGCCACATCTCCACCGTGGGCTGTCTGTATTGCTCAATGGCTTTACCACGGCTGGGCTGGGTTTACTGATACCTAAATAACTCACAACGAGAGAATTTGTTCACACCCTCCAAAAACCACAAAATATGGAAAATTAATGTTGTTCTTGACTCTCAAAAACCATAACGGTAACCGTGATGAAGTCATGTGGGCTCAGCAATGACCATCAGGGGGATTTGGAAATTGTTTTCAGACCCCCTGTCTATCCCTGAGATGCCCAGAGCAGCCCAGCAGGGGTGATCCCCAATGTAAATAGTTGTGTGCTAATGATTTTAGAGCAAAAAATGACTTTTCTACTCAACTCACCGCTGCTCCACCTGGAGCTGGCAGGGACTCCCACATAGGAATAAATCAAGGGGAAGATGACAGAGTTGTGGCTCAAGATTTTTTTGAATTCTGGTGGGGTTTTGGTTTTTTTTTTTTGGACCCGGGGTTGGAAAACTGGCTTTTTTTTGCTAAGGTGCCACTGTAGCTGAGCTCCCAGGAAGGGACGACGGGCAGGGATGTTGGAGATGAAGCGCATCCTTTGTGTAACATCAGGTACAAAAGCACTAGGTGCTTTGGCTGCTCATCACCTGTTGCTTCATACAGGAAGATGACATGGACAGCAATTTTTAATTTCATTTTAATTTCTCTGCCCCCCTCACATTTCTTACCCTCGGGCAAGGACCCAAAGCCATCATGATGTGTCATGACTTTACTGGTCCCTTACCAGCAGGATGTTGTTCTTTTCTGGCTCTCTCTGCAGTTTTGGAGCATCGGATTCACATCTTTCGGTGCGTACCGGGAAGCATCTCTGGTATTTGTACTTGTGCTTCATTTTATAGGTTTGGTTTCAACTGGGGAAGTCCCTGTGGTGGCAGCTCCTTTGCCTTTGCTCATGTGATGGTGACTCAAGGATCTCTTGCCCATCTTGCCCCACAATTTCCTGGCTCGCATCGGGGTTTCTGTGGCTGTTTTGGTAGCCCTTCTGTGGGGATAGAGAGGCTGAGGTTTTTGTAAGGCCTCAGTTGGCTTTAAACTGTATAAACTTTGTACTCGTTTTACATCCAGCCTGCAAGTTTAAGGAACATATTCAACTCCAAAAAAATTTCTCAACTTAGTGACAAATCTGCTTCCTATAAACCCAAGCTGTTGGCATTTGCTGTTACCCTCCTTTAATGCTTTATTAATGAAGTTCTTTTACAGCTGTTCCATTATTTCACCTGGGGCAGGAGTCAGGGTCACAGGTGGATAATTCTGTGGGTCATCCTGTTTCTATCCTCTTAAAACTCTGGCACAACATAATCTTTCTTCCAGCCCTCGCTGTTCCAAAGCCTTATTAAAAGTCAACATTAATGATCCCCAGCACTCTTTGGCCAGGTCCCTCTTAAATCTCTAATACAAGTTCTCTGGGCTTGCCGATTTCAAAATACCTCATTTACTAGCTGTGGCTTAACATCCTCCTTAGTTACTGTTGGATTAGAAGCTATTTCATCATTGCATGATACAAATAATTCCTGTGGCTTTCTGTCAAATACAGGATGGTTGCTCACACAGTTACAATACCTTGGAGCTGTGGATACGCCTCTTTTCCTGCTTGGCTAATTGTGGTTGTACTTATTGCTTTGGGTCTATGCTGTTGTTAGGGAGGTTTGTTCCTTTTGAGTTACTCAATGTATCTGTCTCAAAGAGAATGATGCAGAAATTTTCCTTGTTTCCAGGCAGGGAAATCACCACCAGAGCATCCCAGAGCATCCAGCCAGGAGCAGAGGGAGAAGCAAGAGGGACAAGAAAGCTGTTCTGCAGTGAAGAATGGTGCATAGTGGGAGGATGGAGGATGCATTTCATTTCCAGGCTCAGGAAGCCTCTGAGATGTGGGTGTTTAGGTCTTTAGTCATGGAAAACTTCAGTGATTCTTGCATGAAATGCGAAGTAGGATATTAACTGGTGTGCAATGCTGTCTGTGCAGCCAAACTGGTGGGAAGGGTGACTCTGTGCTTAGTGTTAGGTGGTTGTTTCAAGGACAAATTTCGTTTTGGAAGAGTATAATAAAGAAATATCAGCTGGATCACTTCTGTTACTGCTTCTTCTGCTTTATCACAGTTATTTTCTGAACCTCTTGAAGTAGATTACTCTGTCCTATGTGGGAGATCTTTTTTTGCCAGTCTCAGTAGGTGAAAAGCAACTCTGTGCAGAATGGGAGCTCGATAACTGCTCAGTAATAAGCAGAGGTGGATTCTAGGTTCCCATAATGAAAAGCTGCATGTGTGCCAATCACTTGCATGTTCCTGCAGAGAGAACCAGCTTTATAGTGCAACAGGTGAGCTGCTTGGGTTTGGGAATAAAAAACAACACCCAGAGCTTCTGTGCATGCTTCTGTCGGCTTTTGTGATTGCACATTAATTGAATACCTGCTGCCCCAGGGCTTAACCCGTTTGTTAGATCCAGAGTTAGAAATCTGGGGCAAGTACAACATAAAGCCCATTTCACATCAATGTGGTCACAGAGCAGATTTCACCTCAACATGTGGCAGGATCAATGCACTGAAACTCTACCCCTGTGACCTGTGTTACTCGTGATGCCTCCAGAAACTCTTTTGAAATCAAACACTTGGGTTATGTAGTTGTTTGCCTGATATTTACTGAAGTACTTGCTGTCACATAGAAGAAAACAAGTAAATGTCAAGCAATAATGGCTATATAATGGTGATTTATTCTCAACCAGGTGATTTAATTGCCTTTCCTGGTGGGTAATGAGATATGAGGACAGGGAAGAGTAAACTCCTATATCTTCAACTTGAAGGCTGTTGGCACTGTGTCGTGGACCTTTCTGTACCTTGGGAAACACGGGCTGGAGGCTGCTGCGAAAAGGTAGATGTAAGCAGGAGAAAACCAGACACGGAACAGTTGTTAATGGTTCGCTGCCAAAACAGCAAGCTTTATTAAGTGAGACTTTGCCAGGCCTGAAAAAAAACCTAAACAAAAAAAAAATACCACTCAAACCCAAAGTGTTTCATAATCCCCAAGGTTCTGGATGATGGAAGAGGGAATACGTGTGTCAGTGCTGCCAGTCAGGGAGGTGCTGCAAGCCTGCCCGAGGATGAGATTAGCATTCGAGGAGAGAAACACCCTCCCTTCTGGGTGGGGAACAAGGCCTGGATATAATTTGTCATGGACGAGGTTTGCACGTAAATCACCAGGTGCATAAATAGAGGAGGAAGAAAGACCGGCCAGCAAACAGCTCTGCCTGGGAGGGTTTGGAGTGGACTTGGACTTGGGTCACTTGTGGTTTTGTATTGCAAATAAAACAAGTATTGTGCTGGGATGGATAAGCAGGGCTCTTGCAAGCGTTAAAACTCTGTGTTAGTGTGCTGTCAACTCTCACTTGGAGGAGCTGCCAGTGGTGGGGGGGTTATCTTTGTGTGCCACATGTACACACACTTTTAGGTGTTGAAGTCAGGAATATGTGCATCTTGGGCTCTCTCTGGACTTGAAAGCACCTTCTGGACCAATGGAGAATATCGAAGGTGACACTGGTGGCACCTTACCTCTTTCCATTGACTCTGGGAGCTTTGAGCTGGTGAAGCGTCTGCATGAGGAGTCCAGTCATCAGGCTTTTGAATAAAAGCCATCCCCATGTAACAAACTCAATTTCACTGCTGCGAGCCCTGGAACCGCTCTGACAGTTTAATAGGAGCAACCACAGCTGGAAACCACCCTCTTTTTAAGACCGCCAGGAGAAAATGATCCTGCTTAACAGTAACAGCAGTTTTTGGGTGAGGATGGAGTTATGTAGGGTTTGAATTCAGACCCATCCCAAGCAGTGGAGTCACCCAGTAGCACCCAAAGCATGAGGACCAGCACACAGTCTGCTCAGCACCTTGTTGGAGAGCATGTAACTTCAAGGATGCCAGTTTGGAGCAGATCTTGAGCCTGATGAGAAGTGAGGATGTGCCTTCCTTCCGTGCCACCTACTCAGTATTACTCATGTGGAAAATTTGGCCATGGGTCCACAGTGGGAATAGAATACCCAAACACTGGAATAGATCACTGTCTGTTGCAAAGGATTTGTTGAGTATGTTTAAGGAAAACACCTTTTAAGATTTCCTGGAAGGTGTTGGGTGTTTCAGTTGTTGTGTAATCACTTTAATGTTTCCCATAGGATTTTAACGACGTGTTAGTGAACAATTTGCAGCATCCTGTGTGCAGAAATTAAGATGCTGGAGATGGGAGTTGTCATAAATCAGATTTTGATGTCAGTGTCTAAGGTTCTTATTAAACTGGAGGATTTTATAATAACTTGGGTAGCAGCAGGACTTTTTCCTCTCTAATATAGTTTTAGGCTGCAAACCTGGATGGTCCCACTGGTGGGGAAGGTGGAGGGAGGAGGGCTGCTGACCATGGCGTGTGGGAATTGGGATCCTAAACTCCTTCCCAGCACTGTTGTCCTCTGTGTGTGACTTCTGGGTAAGCCCCTCTGAGTCACAGCACCCAGTGATAATGATAATCCTTCTCTCCGATCTTGTCTGGCGCTGTCTGCAGACTAAAAACTTTCTGGGAGGGAACATCCTTCTTTTTATTATCATTATTAGCATAACTGTGGTGCCACCGAGGGGGCCTGGTCGCAGACTTTATCACATTTTAATGTATTTTGCTGAACTGCAATGAAACGGCCTAATTTTCAGTAAATGTGCATCTCTCAGCAGAAGCAGTGGGAGCTCAGCCTTGCTGAAAATGAGACCCAGGTGTTCATGGTGCTCCAAGCCAGTTGGTCCCTGGGTCTCCCCAAATGCTTCTGCAAGCATCTGACTGCAAAACTGAATGTCATGGGCTTTTTTGCCTTCAAATCTGAACAGGTTAAAGTTGCCTGGGGAGTGAGTTGAGATCTCAGTGTTACTTTAGGGCTGGTGTGGGGGGTTTATGACAACTCCATCAGTCTTAATATCTCAATGCTATCTTGTGCTGCGTCTGAGTCCAAACTTATCCATAGGTGTTTCCGAATGTTTTGGAGGAACAGGAGTGCTTGGTGGTGTTGTGCAGCGTGCTCTAAAGCACAGGAAAGCAATGCTTCCCTGAAACGAGGGGATCAGTGAATATCGCTGCATGGAAATGAGAGACAGCAATGAAAACCTCGCCGAGGAGAGCTTGTGCTCTGCAGGGTGCCAAGATCTCAGTGTTCATTATCAAAAATGTAAGCAAACAACAAATTAAAAGCGGTGATGTTTGTTTCCCAGGCCTTTGTCTATACGGGGGATTAAGTCTGGCTTCAGCTGTTGGGGGCTGGCAAAGGCACCGCTCTGTCACCACAAATCACTGCAGAGCTCAGCTCGGCTCGGCGGCCCAACTCTGCTCCGTGGCGGTGGAGAAATTGCCAGCTGAAGGGACAGAAGTGTCAACCAGCATAGATACGGAAGAGCTAATGCAGTATTAGGTGTGCAAGGGTGTCTGCAAGCTGTAGATGGAAAAAAAGGGGTTTTGCTATGCTCTGTCACTAAGATCTACGCAGGCGATTGGGGCTTAGCAGCCTTGTGATCCGGCATCTCTTGGCATTGTCCCACAATGAGTGTCTGTGGCGTGGGGATGGCACAGCAGTGGGTGCTGGGGAGGGTTTGGGTATGTTGAGAAGGTCAAATGGAAGATGTGAATGGTCAGTGTGAGCTTTACAATATATGTGTGTTTTACCAAGATAAAACATGAAACTTCAAAACACTGCTTTTCAGTGCAGATGTTAATTAAAGCATAAACTTAGATGTTTATTTTCCGTGTCACATGGAAAAAAAAAAATCAAGTCTGAAGTTCTTTGGAATAACTTTTTCCTAGTTAATTCCCCAAAGTAAGATTGCCTGTGATGGGACTGCCTATGTGAACTCTGTGAAAACGCTATAAGTGGAAGATTTTCCCCAAGAGGGAGCAAAAGGAAGGGGGCTTCTCTACGCTGCTTCTGCAAGAGTTAAACCTGTTTGCCCTCAATGCACTTGTTAGAAAACAAACAAAGATCTGGAGGCATGCTGCCTTTAAAAACAAGTTATTCAAACTGGCAGATGCTTTTTGGAGGCTGGTATTGAAGCAGACGCCAAGTTTCCCTCGGTGCCGTCTGTCCAAATGCAGTGTTTAATTTCATAGGCTTTCTGGATCATCAGGGAGAGGAGGAGGGAGACATTGCAAGAATTTTGTCCTGAGCATCCAAATGCCATCCCCCCAAAAGCAGCTGGTGGTGTAATGCTGAGCATCATCAGCCCGGGTATCCCCAGCTCTTAATATCCTGGTGCTGAAATACATGAGCAGCATCACCTTGCTGAATGCAGGTAGCAAAGTACTTGCAAATGGCTCTTCTAGTTGCATCTTTGCAGCTAAAGGTAATGTACGAGTTGAATGTGCTGAGAAAAAGGGGGGAAATGGTGTTTCTGTGGCAGGACCCTGCTGGAGGTCTCTCCTGTTGCTAGAAGCTCTGTGTTAGCTGGAGACACGTCTTGGGATGTACCATAGACTCAAGCCGTGCCCTGTGTCCTTTCTTTAGAGCCAAACCTAAGGGGAAAAAGCTGTTGAGTGTACAGAAAATGCAAGGACAAGCTGTGGAACGTGGTGTTACCTGAGCTCGTGTGGCCAGGGAGGCCTTTCTGCTTACCGGGCTTGTATCAGGCAGCTCAGCGTGCTCGAGTCTGCTCCCGTTTTAACATCAGTGCACCGGTCTTCTTGCCCTCTCCTGTGTATTTGTCAAGATCTCAGGAATATAAGCCTGTTTTCCTGCATTTCCAGCGAAAAGGATGATGTGGCCTCCTGGGGAGCTGGGGTTGAGCTGTTCTGTCCTTGAACCACCTGTATCCAGCACAAGGGCTTTGCTGAAGGCATCGCCTGCTCTTTGCTGCTCCTCCTCACCCCCCTTCTCCTTCCAGCCATTGCCTGCACTTTGTATTCCCCCTTTTATTGCCTTTGGCTCCGTCGCAATGGGCGGTGCAGTATGTTTTTTTTGTTCTTAATAATCTTTTGGCGGCTGTTGGACGTCGTTTCTCATTGTATCGGTGGAGGATTAGCCAAGATGATGGGAGATATTTCCTGCCTTAGCCAGCGGGATGGGCTTTGCAGGGCTCGCGCCTGCTTTTCACATAGCGTAATGCTTTGTTTGGGAATGTGCAGAGGCAGCTCGACGATGGGAAGAGGAGAGCACAGCCCCTGAAGCATGATTGCTTTTTATTTGTGGCAAGAAGCCACGGAACAGGCAAAATTACCGGTGTTCCCAGTTATTGGGTCCTCTGGTGTCTGCGTTGAAATGGGGTTGGGGGGGGAATATCTTCACTCTTTATCCCAAACTTGTATCTAATCACGATTCTTCCTATGGGAAGCGTTGAACTTGAAAACTGCTGGTACCATATGCTTTATACCCATAGTGGTTAGAGAATCATAGAATCATTCCAGTTGGGAGAGACCCTCAGGAGCATAAAGTCCAGCCATAACCGAACCGAACTCTAGCACTAAACCATGTCCCTAAGAACATCATCTAAACGCCTTTTAAACCCCTCCAGGGCTGGTGACTCCACCACTGACCTGGGCAACCTGTTCCAATGCCTGACAACCCTTTCCATGAAGAGCTTTTTCCTAATATCCAATCTAAACCTCCCCTGGCACAACTTGAGGCCATTTCCTCTTATCCTGTCACTTGCTACTTGGGAGAAGAAGCCTGGGGATGCTGCAGGGCTTCATTAAGGATGTCTGCAAATGACTGTGGCTAATTAAGGAGCAGAGAGGATGTCCTCACCGGTGCAGGTACCAAAGTGTACTGCAACAAAATGCCTGCAGGGCAATGGCAAGTGCTGCAATTAAAATAATGCTCAGAAAAAGGTTAAACTTCTGGGAAAGTGACTGGAGAAGGGTGGGTCTGGGCCTTGGTGACAGTACAGGGTGTTATCTACCATAGTCCAGCAACCACAGCCCCTCTCGGGTTACTGGTTGTTGGCCCAGCTGGTATCTCCGAGGCGAAGGGATGTATTCTTTTGCAACATCTCTTCTACCGAGCCTTGTGCTCGCTCTCATCCAGCTGTGAGGCTTCACCGACTCCTGCAAAATCCCCAGAGGCTCTTTCTTCCTTCCGCTGTGTCTTATCAGAGCACAAGGTAGTCTCGGTGTCCCACGGATCCTGGATTTCTGTCTGCCGGCGTTTCCGTGGTTCGGGTGGGATGGTTCTTGACTGGTGAGATCAGACGCCCGGCGAGGTTAAAGTTACCAGAGAGAGGTTTAACGTTACGCCGTAGATTGTAAGTGGAGACAATCTTAAGATGAAAAACAAGGACTTTTCCTGGTTCCAAGGCAATTTAGTTTTCTTGTAATAATAAGTGATAGGTGGTGGGGGAGGGATTAGCCATGACACGATCCCTTTGCAATGCTTTGTGAAGACAAGAGCTGCAGACTTCTTTAATCTCCCTGCCAATTCTGGCTATGGGATATGGTACCAAATGCTGAAAACTCAGACGGTTCAAGAGCAGAGGAAGGAAGTTAATGGTTTCTGGAAGAAGCAGGGGATAAAAATGCACCACATTCCTTGTCGCATGTAGTTTGTGCTGATCTAGTCGCTAGATACGGACTGTCGGAGATGGACCGCGCTAGCAAACGTGCCTTGGAGTGTATAGCTATGGAATTGTCATCTCAGCTATTGTGGAATGCAAGGTTTTACCTTGAACAAACCCTATTTTCTTTTTGTGGCCAGCTTTGCTTTCTTCCACTTATTTTTCGTTATCTTTTTCCAGTGAATCAATATGGGAAAGAACCTCTAAACAAGTTCCTCTATTAAATTCCTAGCACAGTGATGTGACTTTCCTTAAAATATAAGAAATGGGGATCTCTTGACCCCTATTCCGGTGTGCTGCTTGTTTTCGGTGGGAGCCTTGTATGTTGGGGTTGTCTTTTTGGACATCTGGCTGCTGAGTGTTTAGGGGTAGGTGTTTATAGCCAAGCAAAGGCAGCGATGAGGAGGAATAGGTGGCTGAAGAAGCGAAGGGATCAAGCTCCTCGGCCCAATTTGGGTAGACCACGCTTTAAGCTGACGTTATACAGCAGACAGACACCTACACAAGCTTTCTCATCTCTTTGAATATAATAACTTGTCTCTGCATGGCTGAGAAATACAGTAGAGGAAGCAGCTTGGAGAAAGGAACGGGAGCTAAATTGTCCTCCAAAGCGCCTCGTGACATTTTTCATCTGCGCTGCTCTATCGACAGTTTTCTAAAAACTAATCACTCTTCATGCTGGTCCTAAAATCAGCTCTGTTAGGAGCTGGAAATACCAGCACTCTTCCAAAGAAGCTTATTTTTATTATATTCCCAGCCTAATACTGGAAACCGAAGAGCTTTAGAATAGAGCTGGCTGCAAGTCCAGCATTTCCCCTGAAAGAAAGTAAGTTATGGGAAAAATCCCTTTTTTGACAGCCTTCCACAAAAGAAATGCTCATTTTCCCACAGGAAACTTGCAAGATGTGGGTAAGTGGGTTTTTCCTCACTTTGTTGCTGTCTCTTTTTCCAGCTCACGCTTGGCGTGTTGAAGCGTTGCTCTTATTCTGAGCTGGCAGGAGCTGGACAAGGGCAGCGATGGATGGAGGGAGGCAGGAATCCACCATTTGAAAGTGCATTTTTTTAGAACCCTGATACACTTTCTGCAACATATTCTTTTTCTGAGGTTTTCCCTAAGAGGAGAATTTGTCTCTCAGAGGATAAGGTGGCTGTGTTGTACCTGCAGGGACGTTCTCAGCTTGCTCAGTTACACCAGTACAGTTATTATTACAGTGAGGCTGGTATTACCGGGCTGATGTGTGGTCCTCATCTACAATGAGAACTTGCCGGTGCTCTACCAGCAATTCAAAATTAACAAAATCGGTGGTCAGCTTGGTTTTTGCCATGTAGATAAGTCGTCTTCAGCTATTTTCTTCAGCTTTTGCTCCATCTACATACTGTGATCAGACAGAAACAAAACGTCAAGGAAGAGAAGGTCGTACTGGGAAGATTGAACCACCAGAGCTGCTCCTGCTCTGCAGGCCGTCGTCTTTGGGTGAGAAGTTTTAAGCAAATAAAGCTGTTTTCTCATGTACAAGGCTCCAATATTAGACGTGCAGGAAGAGGGATGATAAAGAACAAAAGTCCCAACGGCAAGACCGTCTCATTGCTCAGTCTGGCAAACAAATGGATTGAGGATCCCTTGCATATACAATGTTAGCAATGTTTTAATTTATGTGGGGTTTTTACTATTATTATTTTAGCTGCCAAGACTTCCTTGCCAGCTTTCTCTATTTTGGTTATTTTTAATCCTTGCTTATTTGTGCTCTCTATCCCAGCCTTTTCAGGCTTTTATGACTGTGTCGCTAACCCCTCCTGCCCTGCAAACACATGCTCAATAACTTCACTCACGTGAGTGGCCTTTGATGTCGAAATCAAGTTAAGTATGTGCTTTAGTGTTAATAAGATCGGGTCTGTAGTTTCTTAACCCTTGCCCAATAAGTTTAGTTTACCGTCATTTTTGCAATAAATCCCTGTCTGTTGCATTTCGGAGAACGGCTCGATGTTTTTCCCCCACCTCTGTCACTACGGATGTGTGTTACTTGGCACTGGGGCTTTTTTCTCTCTTTCCCTTTGTTTTTGCTTATGACTTTGTCTCTGGTATCATGTTTTCCCTCCTATACGGCTCTGAATAATCAATTTAGAAGGCCAGGAAATAAATCAAAGCCTCAGATAGTAATGTAGAAAGAACGAGGGGACAAGCAGACATATGGATTTCATCACCAATGGAGAATAACATGTATAATAACAACAACAGAGTGTAAATGAGTATATGTACTCACAGGAGGCTCTTCCAAAATGATTGTTTTTCTACATGACTGGGGAAGTTATGTTGTGGTTTCTGAGTTCTTTGGAACTATGGGATCCTGGCACCACCTAAACTCTTTCCCAGCCCTATTCTTTGCAGCACGGGATTGTTGGGTGATGCTGGAGCTCTGGTGGAACCTGCTGTGCCCTGGGGAGGTTCAGCAGTTCGGGGGGGACTCTCCGAAGAAGAGTTTTTAGCAGCGCTTGCGTGCTCAGCGAGGATGGTTCCCATCCGCCTGGCCTGGAACTCACTGCTGCTCCCCTAAACAAAATCAGTCGAGAGTGCACGTTCTTCACCGGCCAAGACAAACGATGGAGAGAACATTGTTTGATGGTGTAAAGCAACTCCAGCTTTGTGTGTTTGCTTTGCAGCTGCAGATCCCAGCTCTGTGCTCACGTGTTGACCCGCACAATGGCTGTTGGAGAACCTGCGATGGAGACGCTTCCCTAACTTGCAGAACTTGTGTTGAAAGCCCAGCAGAGCATTTCTTGTGTTCTTTCCCATAGAACAGAATTTGCTTGTATGCTCTTTTGCCCCATTAATGGATGAGCAGGTTAAAATCTGTGTGTACTATGATTTTAGAGCTGTCGCCTGATGCTGCTCTTGCAGATTCTGAGGCTGAAGTCAGTGATGCTGAAGGGGAGTTGGGTTCTTTACCACATCTCTAAGTCCACACCAGCACTATCTGTGCAGAAATGTCCTTCTTTTACTTCTTATAAGCAGAAGTTGGCTTCCTTATTCTTTTATTTTCACAATTCTTAAGTTGGATATTGTGATTTACAGTCAGAAGCTGATGACTTTGGTGCCCAAGCTAATGTAAAATCCTTAACAAAATAGAGGTAATTGAGGTTTTTGTCCC
Source organism: Streptopelia decaocto (assembly GCF_964273445.1). Classification (NCBI taxonomy): domain Eukaryota; kingdom Metazoa; phylum Chordata; class Aves; order Columbiformes; family Columbidae; genus Streptopelia; species Streptopelia decaocto. The sequence goes on along the minus strand of NC_138676.1, from coordinate 3,280,633 downwards.
TGTGATGTGGAAGTGAAGAAATTCAGGATGCTGCAGAACTTGATCAGATAGGGAAATCAGCTCTCCTCAGCTCATTTCACCATCCCGTGCTTCCTTTGTGAGTGCAAACCCAGCACCTTTCACCAACAATAAAAATCACACATTTTTTCTGCTTTAGTTTTGTTGAAGGAAAAAAAAAAAAAGGAAACTCTTTCTGGCAAAACCCACCAGTTGTCCTGCAATAGCATTTCATTGTGAAACAGCTTTTCCCGATCAGAGCTTGTGCCCCATGTGCCATTTTTGGCTGGAATCGCCTGTACGTAAGATGCCAAATGGTGATTTCGGATGGGCTGTGGACACCATCAAAGCTCAGAGGTTGTGTTATCACCCTCCACAGCCAGAGCAGGGGGGGTACAAAATCAGGAAGGGTCAAAATGAGACCTGTGTGATGAAGTGCAGGTCTGAAGAACCTCTGAGGTTTCAACTATAGTCCTTTTCAGCTTAAAATTGGCTTTTTCCTGGCTCTGACTGGCCCTTTGGTGAAGCTGTGATTGCGGCTGGAAGGCTGGACTTGCACTGGAGTGTTTGGGGGGACTGGGGGGGGATTTTTTTATGTCCTATTAACAGATTAACAGTTTGGGAAAGCGTCAGAACTTGTTTGATGGTGTCACAGTGCAGGAAAACGTGGTTTAGTCAGGCAGCTTGGATTATAAAACTCCTTGCATTTCTATTTCACCTCAATGGAAAAGGTCAAATGTTCTGCTCAAGCAGAACAACCTGTGTACATGTTTCATTCTGTACTTTAACATGACTTAACACTTCTATGTACTGAGCTCTGAACTTGTAAGCCTGTGCTCATCAGTGTGCCTCAGTTTCCCCACTCAGTAGATGCCAATACTAATAGCTGCTCCCCAAGCTAATCAGCAGATCTCATTGTGTATTTTTCATGCTTTCCCTAATGCAATTACACACTCTTAAGCCTAGAGCAGCGCTACCTTGAGGCTGCAAATTAACGAAGGGGATGGTTACATGTACCTGGAGTTTTGCAACCCCTATTGCTGCAGATGTGGCCATTTGAATATTACAAAAAGCTCTTTCATAATCTTCAGAAAATCCTTTTGGACCCCAAGTGCCTCTGTCTCCCTCCCTGTCAAAGAAATAAGAGCCTTTGTTAGAGCGAGGGCTGTTGTGTGGGGAAAGAGGCTGTTTTGTTACCATGTGGACCCGGCTGGTTTGTGATGACAACGCAGCGAGGACCCTCGTGGGCTTTTCCCGCCTTGCGCTGGCACCGGCTCGCTCCGAGGAGCAAAACCATGTGTTTGTGTTTCTGCTCTGTAAACGGAGCAGATCTGACTCACCAGAAACACGCGGGGCAGATGTTTGCGGTAACGAGGTGTCATTTTTATGCAGTTACTTTTCTGAACGCGGCCACATTTTCAGGCTACTTTGCATGCCTGAGGAGCGCTTGTGCTGAAATTGGGGGAAAACTCGGAGACCGGAGTGGTCTAGAGCAAAGTTTGAAAAGCACCGGGTGAATTGGAAGCCCACGCTTAGATTTAAGCGCAGCTTTAGGGATTTGGGGCAGCACATGCTGTGCTGGCACTCAGTGGGCGGTAGATGACAGATACCAGGCTATTTTAAAAATGATATCTCCGGTCCAGTGTGATTTATTTATATAGGCAGAGGACTTACAGATAGGAGTTCTTATGCACATACCTCGCAATGTTGCAGATGTATTGGAGAAGCGTAAAAACAAACCAAAACAACAAACCAAAACCGCAAACCAAGCTAAAAATAAACAATGAAATCAAGCCAAACCTCTTTAAGGAGTTCAGAGCACAAGTCCCAGGGGTGCTTTTGACCATCTCGCCAATGCAATATACGTTTTACAGCCCTCTTAAAACGTGGGTAGTATAATTGAGGTCTGTATGTGTTTGTATTAGGAGCAGGGCTGGTGGATTAACCCTTGCAGCCAGCTCTTGGCCACCTTTCCTCTTGCTTGTGACACATCCAGATGTCAGACTTCCCATGGCCTTTCATGGTTTCCACGAGCAGTCTGTAAATAGCCCTATTGGACCTTTTCAGAAGTTTTTCTCCTAGCTAGCACAATAACGACGCTGTAATAATGCGTTTATACCCAAGCTTTAGTAGTTACAACTCCAGGACTCTAGCCTTAATTTTAAAGGTTCTTATTTGTAAAAGCGACCACTGCTTTTTGGTGCAATAACCCCCACTTCGTTGCCATCTCAAAACGTCTCTGAGCTGGTTCATCATCACAACCTGAGCTGCCAGTTCTATGAAACGCAGGCGCTGAATCCAGGGGGAGGTCGAGCCTCCTGTGATTTCATTTTTGAGCCTCCAAACGTGCAGGCAGCTTTCTGAAAATATGGGCTGGAAAAACACCTCTCTCTGCCTTGGCTTCTCCTGCAGAGAAGAGGGGAGTCGTACCTACCTCATAGAAGAGTTGTGGTCGATAATGTTTGCAAAGTGCTTTTTAATCCCCTGCTGAAAGGTTCTGTGCAAGTGTGAGTTATAATTATTACGTCAATGTGTCTCATATTTTCCTGCACAAGCCTTCAGCTCGCCGCAGAGATGTTTTCCCAGTCTTTATGTGGATGCCATTGGGTTTGTAGCTTCCTGGCCTGTTGTAGGCGGCCGTAGCGAGGCACAGATTTCCAAAAGAGAGAATTAGTGTCTTTTCATCAGTTTGGAAAGCCAAACCAAACCCAAAACCACTTCCAATAAATCTTTCTAAGAGGAAAATTGATGGTACATCAACAGGGAAGAGATAGAACTTCATTAGGGACGGGTGAATTGCCTCCGTACAGGTGCCCATCTCCAGACCAGAGGTTCAGCCCCCAGGTCAGCCCAGTCTCTTGCTGAGGCCATGGACAGCTGAGAAAACACGTGCTCTTCATCGCGTCAGATCATCTGGCTAAAGCAAACCATGAGGTCATGCCGACATCACCGTGTCACCCCGCGATAATTAAGACGGCCGCCTGGTTCCTCCGCAGCCCCCAGCCCCAGCTTGCGTACAGGTGTGTTGTTATTAAGCAGCTGGCATAACAAATTTGTGCCAGTGCGAAGTATGAAACGGCTCGGGGCCCGTCCAAAACTAACACAGCCGGGTCTCCAAACCGAGTCCTGGGGGTGCAGTTCGCCCTCCTGGAGATGCAAACAAATCATAAAGGTTAAAAGGCAGGAATTGAGGCTGTTGCGTTCTGCAAACTTAAAGGAATCTCTGCGCCTCGTCCCCGGTGAAAAGGAGTTAATTGGTAGCCAAGGCGAAGGTTTAAAAATAGAGCTCTTTGCATAGTTATTTGGTGATGTCTCTGTCACGTTGGCCGGTGTTTGCTGCTGTAAATCCCAGTGCGTTCCCAGCAGGTTGTTAATGTTGGGTGTTTGCAGGTTTGGAGGTTTTTTTATGGCAGGGTGGTGAATGGGGAAAACGGGCTTTGGAAAAAGTGACTTTGGAGGGGTTGGAGTCCAGGTAACGGCCCGAGTTGTGTCCTCAGTCGCATTGGCACGGTCCCACTGGAATTAAGAAGGTGGATTTGAAACTGGGAAGACAGTTCATTCAGCCCAAGGTATGCTTGATGTGTACCCCAAAAAGTCCTCGTCCCTTCCGGCATGGGGTTATTGTTCTTATTTTGTCTTATTGAGAGACTCATCTGTCTCAGTACGAGATGCAGGTGGTTTTTCTGTCATTTGGGATGTGCTGGCTGCTGCCTGGTGAGGTCTGGACAGAGTCACTCTGGGAGCTGAGCTCCCCAGAAGACCCAACTGCTCTGAAATTGGAAGTTGTACTGAGATGTGTCATTATGGAACCAATAGCAATCGCTGTGTGTTGAGCAGAGGGTACGTGGTTGCTAGTAAACAGGAAAACCAATGCTGAAACTCAGTTTGTTAGCCTCGTAGGTGCTGTGACTTGAATCAATATGTGCATCCCTGTTCCAGAAACAGAATTCACAGTGTCCACCATGGCAGAATCGCTTGTCTTCACCAATTTGACAATGTGCTGGGTAACTGTCTTACAACAGCATGGGTTTGGGTGTGTAAAAGGCCATAGCAAAGCCCCAAATATCTCCCTGTCAATGAAGCTTTCTTTTATAGTTTTTAAGCCATGTGAGCTAAAGAATTGCTGTGATTTTTGTTCTTGTTGTTCTTCTATTTATTAGAGCACATCTCGGAGATGCACTGGAGAGATGCAGGATTGGATAGGAAGCTACGTTAGCCCCTTAGGATTCCAACAATGTGCCTTTGGTTTAATATAGAAGATATTAGTTAATATTCCCATAGAAAAATGCAGTGCTGTGTAGCTGACATCTGATTTTCCCACCCTGTTTTCTCCGCAGTCCCATTGCCTTGATTTTTCTTATTTTTCCTACTGGAGTGATTATAAATACAGAGCAGGTGCAGCAAACAAATATTTCAGATGACTGTTCATTAGCGTCCTGTGTCAACGAGCCCTTATTAGGATCTTAATTGAGAAAAATACTTTGTGTGGAGCAAGAAAGTCAGGACATATTTTAGCCCAAATATTTGAAAATCACCTTGTTATAAATATATACCATAAGACAAACTAGCCATGCAGGCCACAACTGTGGTATCATTTAAGACAAGTAGTAGTGAAAACCTTCTGGTGAAGGTTGGAGGGGAAGATTTAGGCAACCAGACCATGAAGGGAAGGGCAAGAAGTTTAATTCACATTATCCGGGGTTTCTGAACAACTGAGTGATGGGGGGAGCACAGACTGTACATCAGCATCGCGACCAAGATAAACAGCCTGCTGTTTAAATGGAGCTTGTGTTGCAAACACCAAATTCTTGCTCCGGGACAAGAGTTTGGCATTTGTCCTGCTTCGCTGGTGCCTCGCTCGGCCGATTCGGGGTCTGCGCCGCCGAGGTTGCATTTATTCTTGGTGACTGGCCTCGGCTGCGCCTCGATGATTTCTGCTCTGATCTCAGAGGATAACTCTCCTAGGCCGATCTTGGAGGGATCCTGCATTCCTTCCTTATCTCCCACCAGCATGAGTTATGCTCGCAGAAATTAGACCTTATTTATTAGGGCAGCTCAGCCAAAAGCCATCTCCAGGATTTGTTTCAGTTGCATGTGCAAGAATTCCACCTCTGTTTTCTTGCTCGCCTGGAGAGGTTCCTTAGGAATAACCTCGTCTCTCGGGGAATGGGATGCTCCTTCAAGAACATTGACTTCCAAGAGGTTTGGAGACAGTGTCCCCAAGAGAGACAGAGGTTGGTGTGCTCAGCTCATCTGTTTTCATTTAATGTAGCACTAGAAGAGCCCCGGCGAGCTGCGAAATCAAACCAAGGGCCCTTATTTCTCCCTTAAACTGCAGACTGATGCAGCAAAGCTGGGATCCCAGCTACTCTCTCTTCCTAAGGTAAGGAGAGGAGCCTGCCTGCTGCCCCATGGCAAAGCATCTGCCTTGTCCCCGTCATCGAGACAGACGTGAAACTGAAATAAAACTAATGGCAGACCCAGCTGGACAAGGACAATTCTGGCTGGAGTTGAAAGCCGGAGGACACCTCTGCGCTGCTGATGCACGGAGGTAAAGAATTACAGAGGCCATGGGAGGGACGGCAATCAGCGGGGAAGGCACTGAGGAAAATCAGATATATTATGATATCAAATAGCCCGAGGAGGGACGGGGTATCAGCAGCTCCTAGAGACCAAGCAATCACTGGAAAGAGAAACATCAATGCGGAGGTAGTTACAGTGCAATTAATAAAACGTGACGGCTATTGCGGAGCTGCCATCCAGGAGATGAAGCTACAGCAAAGCTGAAGGGTTCCGAAGATGAATCCCAGAGCCAGGGATGCAGCCGGGGCATCGCGTCCCCTTCTCCTTTGGTCCCACTCTAGTGTAACACCGTCAGTTTGGGGGAAATTGCTCTCAGTTTGTGTATCCAGGAAGGATCAGACCCTGGATTCAACCCAATATGAGGTGTTTGCAAACCACTTGGAACCTGCTACATCCCTGATTCTATTCCTTGGTGACAATCCCCCAAATACCTTCAAGTTCTTAGGGCTGGGTGGGTTTCCATGCATGGGGCTCCTGCTGCATTCAATGGACACTTGTCCTGGGTGTGTGATGTGTAATGTCAGGGTTTTATAAAGGGGGTTCATTTTGCTGGAGAGAAGAGACAACTGAGGGCAGAGATGTTGACTGGTTTAAGAAAGTGAGCAATTGTGAAGGGAAAGGAAAAAAGACAAACCCTGAGCTGCCAGCAACTGTGAAACCCAGATTATTTGACCTGTGCTTTACAGACAAGACATTTTTGATTCCAGCGCAAAGAAATATGGGCAAGACATCAAGTTACAAGCCAGAAATATCATGTAACCGGTAATGGCCCTTTATTGACATAGGAAGTGGGATGGTTTTGATAAAACGAGAGCCCACACAAATGATTTTCTGTGCGTATAATTCCCAAGGAAACTCTTTGAGGAGTTTTTTGAAGGAATGCCGTTATTATTTTTTCCTGTGTTCTTTTTGCTTGTTCTATTATTAAACAGAGGAGGAGTCGATTGCAGGAGGAGCTTCGGCATTCCCTTTGCTCCGGGTGGAGCACCCCCATGGCCTGCACCCCATAGGTTACCCCTAAACAAAACTGATAGAAGCCTGGGTGAGGCGTAAATAGTAGAAATCACTTTGCCCTGGTGAGAAACACTTTTGTCTGCACATATCCTGCATTTTGGGCCAGTTGTCAGGCTTTCCCTACACTAAGTGTTTGTCAAGACAATAAATACAAGTGCTCTGTTTTGCGGCTGACAGGTGAAATTATAACTGGGTACGGTTCTTGGGATGCTTTTGGTGAAGTCTGCATTTTCAGGGGATACTGGACTGAAAAACTGGGAACCATTGATGTGCTTTCTTCTTAGTGCATCTCCAGATTGTCTCCTCTGAGTCTGCATTTTACAGACCAAAGACAGACAGACACTTTCCCTTATCTCTTCTCTATTTGGTGATTATTTGAGGTTTCTTCTCTCCCAAAACCACGTCCCATTAGGCTGCCGGTGTGTTTTGTACCGTGGGAGGAAACGGTGATTTAACACTCAAGGACATTGAACCCAACAATCCCATTTTTGTGGTGGACCTTGCTGCCAGTTTTCTTCACCCATTTTGAAATCAGATGGTTTGTGAGGACCTAAATTAATTTGCGGAGGGAATACAGTATCATTAGAAATGATGAATCCCTCGTTGCTGCCAATCCCACAGTCATTTCTGGTGTTTGTGGCTGGACCAGCCTCACGCTAACGAGGTTGGTTGTGCTCATTTCCTTCGTTTGCTGCATTGTCGTTGGTTTTGGGCTGGAGGACATGAAGGAAGAGAAATATGGGGAAAAGGTAAACAGGTCTGTATGGGATTTGTGCTCCCTTGTTATTTAGATGTGTTTTGTTCCAAAGAAGTAAACTCTGAGTGCCTTTATCTCAAAGTTTACAAATACAAATACAAGTCCTACCCAGAAATTTAGTACATGATGAAAGATTCGAATACACACAAGGAGAGTGTTTGTTTGAATGTGTTCTGTTCGTATTGGGCAGTGGCTCTTTCCTTGTAGGAGGTCCAAGAAGCTAATTCACCAAAAGAAGTGGAGTTTTGGAAGCAGCAGGGAAGGGACTGAGGCCATTCGTGTATCTGGCTTTCAGTTTCTTTATTCAGTTTTGGAAAAAGTTTGGTTTGGCTTGAGCCAAACCGACCTTTTTCCTGAGATCTTCATTTCCCCGGCTCTGATGCGCAACCATGTACCAAGCCAAGCTCAGTAAATTTCTCAGCCTTTTCTTTTCTCCAGGGCTGTTTTCCTCCCCACAGAGCTCCCGAAATGCCACAGGTAGATTTTTTTTCCTGGGATTCTGCTGGGTTTAAAAATGGCACGTTGAACTCCCCCGAATCTGCTGGAAACGCTTTCCCCTTGCTTAAACCTCAGCCTTACAGATTAGGCTGAGCTTTGACCAGATAGACTAGGAAGAGCAAGTTCTGGAAGCTAAAGCCAGCGCAACCAGAGTTTGGGAATAGTTGTCCCAACAGGGAGGGGTTATAAACTGCAGGAAAGCCGTGTCTGCACAGGTCACCTGCTAACCACGAGTGGGTAATATTTCCCATTTCACTTGCTCTCGGCTGCCTCCAGCAAACTGCTTTCTGTCCCTATTTTAAAGGGCAGTCCCACAGCTCTAGGCTGCAATCACCTTCCCGACGAGCTTTTAGTGCTTTCTTTAGCTCGCTTCTTCCCCACAAAGCTTTTCACGTCCAAAAAGCGTCAAGATTTAAGACCAGCTCCTGCAGCTTCAAGAGGCACCTCTGTTTTTCTTCCTTTTGCCCCATAGGTGATTTTATCCTACAACGCTGGGGAGAGAAGGGAAACAAGGAGTGTCTGTCTGTGTATATGACATTATGAGACCTCCGGAGCAAAGCAGCGGGGGCTATAGATCTATAGATTAAAGAGAGAGCAAGGGCCAGGCGCCAAAATGATGGTGTCACTTGCAAGAAGCAGGGCCAGGAGCTGGGCTTAGCGGCACAAGTCTTTCCATTGCCGGTGACTCACTTGCTGATGCTTTTTGGCTGCCCTCCTGGGCTGGAAGGGGCCAAGAGAAAAGCAAAGGAGCTGCTCATGGTGTGGAGGTCGATGCCCTGGTCCGAGGGGATGCAGGAGCATCACATCACAGGGGATGCAGGAGCATCACATCACAGGGGATGCCCTGCCTGGTCTTGGTCCAGTTCTACAACTTCTAGGTGCTGCTTTCCTGATGGTGATAACTTCAGGTTGTGTCTAGGAAAAAGATGACAGATCCATTTCTCATCCTCTATGAGAACCTGGGAATGGTTAGAAGCAGCATTCACCAGGGAAAAGGATTAATTAAAAAAAAAAAAAAGGATGTTTCAAAACACTTTGTGCAGTTAGTGAAATCTGAAAATTTCCCAGTAATTTCCCATTTAAGCATTACAGATGTGTCTTTCCTATCTGTTTCTCAAGGGCAATTTTATGTTTGTACTCTTTGTTTCTCTGTTGCAGTTGCTGTTCTGTGTTTTAGTGGGCAAAATATTGAAGATGGCACATAGGAATTGGCTTTTAGCACTGATTACGTTTGCATATGCAGAAAGAAGCTGTTTTGGCAAGCTGTATTCCAGCAGGATGGATATAATACCATCCAAAAAGGTTAAACGCGGCTTATCTGTGCAAAGTGGGTTTTGTTTTGTTTTTTAAAGCTGTGCTTGTTGATGTGATGCCTGAGATTGTACCTTCCCATCTGTGGATGCCCTGCATATCTTCGTCGGTTTGCACCTGCGTTTCTAGAGGGCAATGAAATTGGGAGTGTTTACTATGACGCTTCTAAAATAAGCTCGAAATCTGCACTTTGGTTTAGGCGTTTCAAATTTGGGAGTAAGGAGCTGAAAGAATTGGACCTGCACCTCTGTTTTGGTACAAATACTGGATTTTTCAACAACAGGCGCGCTGGGGGGAAGGAACTTTCCCTCTTTAAAACATCTTTCGGATTTCTTTTCCGCATAGAGGAAATGGAGAGAAAAGCAGGAGGAAAAAACAGCGGCGGCGCTATTTCTGTAGGGGAGGAAAACCACAGACTTCTGCCCAAAGTGAAGATTCCCCTTTGGTCCCCTCCCATGTGGTGGCCGCGCTCCCCAGGTGGCAGCTCCCTGTGTCACCGCTCTGATAGTTTCTTTGCCAACATCTGGTCCCCAGCCTCCAAAGCCAACCAAGAGGCTTTGCCATTCATTTCCGAGGCTTTCAGACAATATTCTGCGTGCATGCGAACTAACGTGAGTGTTAAATATCCTGTTAAGTCTGCTTGGCTTTTTCCATCGAATGTGTCATCTGAATAACCTAATTAAACGAAGCCCTTTCATTTTAGATGATGTTTAGATGATGCGGATAATTGCCCGGAGAGTGCGGCTGTCCAGCTGGCAGGGAGGTTGCAAGAGATGTAAAACATCTTAATAAAAACAAGACCCTCCTCAGGTTTGGCCTCCGTAGCTGGGATGGATGATGGCTGGTGCATCGCACGTGTTTAAACAACGGCCGCAGGGCATCCCGGAGCTGTTGGGGATGCTCTGATGGCAAGAAATCTCTTTCTGACCTCTCATGTACCACGTAAAGCTCGGACTAGTGGGATGTTCGGTGGATTTACCTCCCTCGGTTGGCACAGGACAACTTGGAAGGGATGAGTCCTGCTCCTTTTGCACCTCACGCCTGAAGTGATGGGTGAGCCCTGGGATGCAGGATGTGGCCGGTTGTTTACCTGCCCTGTTTTCCAGGCACAACCTGCACTGAGGAGGATGGAGAAGTGCTCCTCACCTTGTCCTGCTGCTTTTCGAATGGCTCGTGGCTCCTTCTTCCCTCTGATGCCTCCATCTGCGGAGCAGAGAGCCCTCTGCGAGGCAGGAGTGTCTTTGGGCAGGGGCCAGCTCCATGTGTATAATATTTCCATTAACTCAGGGAGTGAAACTCTCAGGCTCGGGGCCCAGGCCGTGCTGGAGCGACAGCGGAGCTGGAGTAATTCAGCTCGTCTATCACCCAGATGTCAGCGAGACCCCAGCGTGGAGACTCGCACCTGCTTTGCTAGTGGCCTTGGCGTGATGTGACGGCTCCTGAGACAGCATCACCTGGTCCTGAGCTTTTCCTGAGCTCGTGGTGGGGCAGAGGGACATGGGTCGTGCTAAGGATGCTCTGAGTGATGCTCGGTGCTGCCGGCGCAGCCCTGTGGTCCCCTGGGCTTTTGTCCCCAGGGCTGGGAGGTGACAGCAGCTCCCCAGCTCAGCCGAATCAGCTGGAGTTTCTTCCCCAGGCGTGCGGACAGCACACATCTGCTCGGCAGCGACACATGTTTCCGGGACCCTCTTTCTCTGCGCCGTGAGTCTGTCCCAGCCGGAGCCAGAAATCCTTCGCCCTGGAGACTTGCTGTGCTGACACATCCGCTCTGGCCACAACAGAGCGAATTCTGCTGTTTCTTTATCCCGCTCCAAGCCAGAAAGTGCTTAGTGTTTCTCTTTTTTGTTTTCCCCAAGGGATTTGGGCCACGTCAAGTCCTGTGGGGATGGTGACTGACTTCTCTTCATGTGCATCAAGAGCCTTGGAGAGGGATGCAAGCGGGACGGGTCTCCTCTGTAGCTAAAATAAGCGAGACCCCACCAATTAACGCTAACGAAGAATCCCTGCTTCCAGGGGGAAGCAGCATCTCCCCATTCTTCCCCAAATTCCCTTTCCTGCTTCATCTCAGGCTGAGTGTTGCCCCCCAAGCACTGCTCCTTTTGTAGACCTTGACCTTGGCCATGCTGGGGTGTTATTTGACCCCCCCAGCGCACAGGCTGCAAGAAAACGATCCCAGCAGAACCCGCCAGTGCTGTCACTTCCACTTACAGCCCATGGTGGTGACGTTGCTGCGGTGGTGACCAACAGCGTTTTTGGCCACGTTGTGGTCTGAAGGACCTGAGTCTGGAAGAGGGACCTTTTTCTGTCCAGCAAAAGCCTCTCGGGTTTTGGCTGAGGCAATATTGATGTTCCCCCCACCTCTTTGCAACCCCAGTTGTTTTATTTTCCTCTTGCCCCCTCTCTCCTGCAGCACAAAAGGACATTCTTGTACCAAACTATTTTTTTCTGCATATTTGCAGCGTGAGCAAAGCAGGAGGGGTGAGGGCAGGGAAGGGGGGCTGGGATTTGAAAGGTTTGAGGGGAAAAAAAACTCTCATCCAGGGCTTAGTTTACAAGGGACAGCTGAGTGTATAAACCCCGTCTCCAAAGAGGGTTGTTAGGAGCTTTTCTGGCAGCGTTTCCCCTCCTACCCCCAACCTCTGGCTGAGCTGCTTCGAGGGAAAACAGAAGGGGAAAAAGAGGGGGGAGAGTGGTTTTGAATGCTCAGAAAATCAGCCCTCAAGGAAAAAAGAAAACAGCACTGACAGACAGAGCAGGGCTCATTTTGCTGAGCAAATAAACCCGGGCAAGTGGGCTGGGTGGCTCTGGGGAGGTGGGTGAAGTGGGGCAGATGGGGGTCGATGTCTCTGCATCTGATACATCATTATTTGGTATGCACATGGTCCCAAAGGTGCATGAATATTCCCCTTGCAAAATAAGCTGGTGGTCAGCCTGGGTGGCAGATCCCAAGGTGTTCAGCAGCCCCTGGGGCACAGAGCACCCAGAAAATTCCCTGTAAACCCCCATCCCGAGCAGTTCTCCCTGTGGACTGGTTTCCTTCTGGGTTTTCCGTGGTATTTTGGGCACACGGAGCAGGGGGTGGGTGCTGAGTTGAGCTGCCATTCCCAGCACATTGCTTGTGACCTCACCCCTATCTTAACGTCCTTTTATCCGCTGTGTGGCTAAGGATCTTGATATTTGAATAACTGAGATTATTGATAGACGTGGAATTGAAAATGCAGCTTCTGGGATGCAGAAGGCTTTTGCTTTCTGCAGGTCCTATCCATGAAATTCAGCGATGCCAGCTTGCCTTACGTTGCTATCAGATTATTTCGTATCCTTGGTCTATACAAAGCAAAAGGCCTGGTGTTCGCACAGGGCCTCTTCCTGATATTGATACTACCGCTGGATCTCAGCGAGTCTTGGGATAAAATTCATTATCAGGCCTGTGATGCCGGTGTCTAATTAGGGGGCAATGCTGGGCAGCAGGGAGGAGGCAGCGTTATTAATCTGGGGCAAACCCTGACTTTTGCGAGGTGTTGCGCTGTAATGTGTTTCCATCCCATCCCAAAGCAACTATTGCTGTCAAAACGCGGTTCCTAAAGCCACATTTCGTTTGCATCTTGTGTCGGTGCACACATACAGGTACCTGTGCTTATTAGAACCACGTTGCCGTGAATTAACGGCCCCATACACATGTATCTCTCATTAAATGCTGTGGGGTGGAGGTAAGGATCGTTGCCTCGGGCTCTCTCTGTGAGATCTCTCAGCACCCTACGCAATAAATATGTTTTTAATAAGCAGTCATTAATGAGTGGACAATAACAGCTTTATAGAGCGTAAATTAAAGGCATGCGTGGGAACCTTAATCTGAGAGTGTATGGTGTAATGGAATATACTGGAATTCAGCTTTATTTATTTTTTAAGACTTCTTGCAAGCCAATGTTTGCAAGCTGTGTGGGGGTAAAGATGCATTCGCTGAAGGGCTGATCCTACCTGGGGTCTGCTTGTGTTTGAAGCCGATTTCAGGGCTGGGGCGCTCGAGCATCCTTGGGAGGAGGGATGCAGTGGGAGCGCAGCCACTGTGTCATGGTGAGGATAGCTGGTGTGGGGGAAGGAAGAAAACTGGCTGAGGTGGCTGCAGTATTGTCCAAAACTTGCTTGCAATAGTAATTTGGGAGAAGGGAGAGGCTGCGGTGTCAAGTTCCTCTCAGTTGTCCTTGTTTTCAGTAAGCGAGTTGGGGACACGTCGTTTTGGGACTCAGGCGAGCAGGCAGGAGCCAAGGATGCCAAAAAGGAACCCCACTCTTTATTAAACAATGATAAAACCATGGTAAAATAACAATAACAACCGGGCACAAATATCCAGAGTACATTAAGCACATAGCTTGGGCTGGAAGAATCTCAGGACAACTTACAGCAAAATCCTAATTCCTAATATAACTATATAACATATATAACCTGTCCCACTGCTTCTTTACCACCCTTGCATCCTCCTGGTTTCCCAGCTCTGCAATTCACTTTCTTAAATGGTCTATTTTCCACTTTACGTTGTGCTCCTGACACAGTTTGCTCTTGCAAACTGGCTTTCCAGCCTCTAAGGATCAGCTCCAGTCCTTCCTGGGAATACCCAGCCCATAAATAGGTATCTGGATTGTACCTATTGTCCTTGCAGTGTTTTAAATACAGATTGTACTTAAAAATGTAATTTAAAATGTAATTTTCAAGAAATGTCTTGAGCTAAGTCGTCCCAACGTGTGGCACACAAACGTGTACAAGCACAGATCTAATTCCCGTTTCTCTGCGATCTCAGAGGACACTTTGAAATCAGTGAGATGATGCTGTGAGATGAGAATTGGGCTGGAAGTGGCTGTGCCTGCTGACGTCTGTATTGAACTGGACAAGATGAACCAGATTCCTCCCAGAATTCATCGGCTTCTTGCCAGGGACGAACAGGATCCAGCAATAAGTGCTTTGCAGAATTGGCTCCCTGAATATTCCGCTTTATGGTGAAATGGGTTGTGTATGTTTTAGCACCAAGTGGTGCTCTGAATTGGCTGGAAAATGTGAGATGTTTCTGCAGATCATTTCAGTGTTCAACGGAAAAAACAATCAGCTGTGGGGTTTTTTGATTTGGGAGGGGGCTGAAAACAACAACAAAGAAAACATGATTTTTGGCTGACGCGATTTCTGTTGCTCCTTTGGGCTGGACTTTGAGGATATTCGTACAGTTATAACGAGTTAGAGTTTATTTGCATGAGTTCCTGTGCTTGAACCTGAGCCTAAGCTTTGCTGTAGTCTAAGAAACGTTGGGGCTGTACATTTCCCTCCTCAGCACCGGCTAAAATGTGGATGTTTTTAGATCCTGCTGTAAGCACCGACACCTCTCACCGACTTCTAGACCCCTGCACGCAACGCAGGCGAATGCCCTTTGCTTCAAAGCCTGTTCCACAAGCAAAACAAACTCCCCCCCTCTGTATTTTACAAGGTAATTATTCCAGACACGATAAATATTTGGCTCCGGCAGAATTCCAGAATTCCACCTCCGAAACGTGGAATGGCATCTCGAAATAGCAAGCAGGACGGCTTTGCTAAGTAGACCTGGCATTAGGCTCTGATCTCGCTCCTGCTCTTCTGAGCTCAACAGAAAAGCAACGGGATAACAAAATATTTTGTAAAACAACATCCTGAGAGCTGGGGTGGTTTGTGGTTTGGGTTTTTTTTCTTCCTTCCGATTGTTTTCTTGATCAATGAGGCTCTAAAATATCAGCTGGAGGCTTCAAAGAGATCAAAGCCGCCTGTGCAAATACAATAAAACCCTTCTCCCTGCGCTGAAGAGAGGGAAAGTAAGAGAAAAAGGGCCTTTTACAACCACTTTCTCATTCCATCCCAAGTCTGGAAATCCTGTTTTAGTCTTGGGGCTGGGGTGGATGTCACCAGAGATGCCTTGTGACACAGTCCTGGGGTCTCAAAACGCTTCCAGAGCCCATCTTTAGGTATCTCAATAAGCCCAGGCACCCAAATAATGTAAAGAGGATGATATTTGGGTTGCAAATATGTCTTTTTGTGCACCCACATGCATGCTTGTAGGACGAGCTGCTCCAGCTTTGTGCTTGAGCTTTGCTAGCCTAGCCTAGCAAGAGCAGCTTGTGTTCCCAGGTTTACTGGTAGAGCGGGGTTAATTTGAGTAAGGCTGAGCTTTATAAGTTCCTAGCTGAGCCCTTCACACACTCGCTTTCTCATGGCAGCTCGCAGAAGTGTTTTGCTTTGCATTAATCACCGTTTCCTCCAGATGAAGGAGTGTTGTGCAAGCCCCTGGGTCAGCACGCGGGGCATGGGATATCGGGATTATTGTGGCCTGTTTAAATATGAAATTAGCGGCCTCTTCCCATGTCAACATGCCAAAGTGCTTTGCAGAGTCTGGACCTGGAGCGTAGAGATGTCTGGGCAGAGGATGGAGATCACAGAGCTTAAAACAGAGCAGAAAAAGACACAGTTTGGGGCTGGGTTGCAATTACCTGCTTGTCTTTTCCCTCTGAAACATCTCCCTGGTACAGAGCTGGAGTTTAAAGCTCTCACCAGAAGGAAAAACAGTGTTGTGCAGCCTGGTGGGACTGAAACCTTTGGCTCCAGCGTGTCTAGGGACTGAGAAGCTGATGATTAGATAACTGTAAACCCATCCTTATTTTACAGCACGCGCGGGCTTTGATGGGAATGGGAACGAAGCGCAGCAGGCTCCTGGGGCCGAGGGGAGAAATGGTTCTGTGATTAAACGAAGCCTCAGATTATTGAGGCTGAAGCGCCTGACCCTGCTGCAGGGTTTGCTTCTGGCCTTGGGTGACTCTCGGCTCATCGGTGCCTCAGTTTCCCCGCTGCTGTGGTGCATCAGTGCAAAGAGTAGTTTGAAATGTAAATGAAATTGTGGCAATGAGCACGTTGCATGAAAAAGATTTGACTGAGTATGTTAGTCTTGCCCTGCAGATGCTTTTCCTGCAGGAGACAGCACAGACATGGGGAAGATGGGAAGGAAAGGAGAAGGAGAAGGAGGAGAGGAAGGGAGAGGAGAAGAAGGGAAGAGGAGAGGAAGAGGAGAGGAAGAGGAGAGGAAGAGGAGAGGAAGAGGAGAGGAGAGAAAAGAGAAAGAAGAGAAGAGGAGAGGAGAGAGAGAAGAGGAGAGGAGAGAGAGAAGAGAAGAGGAGAAGAGAAGAGAAAAGAGGAGAAGAGAAGAGAAGAGAAGAGAAGAGAAGAGAAGAGAAGAGAAGAGAAGAGAAGAGAAGAGAAGAGAAGAGAAGAGAAGAGAAGAGAAGAGAAGAGAAGAGAAGAGAAGAGAAGAGAAGAGGAGAAGAGAAGAGGAGAAGAGAAGAGGAGAAGAGAGAGAAGGGAAGAGGTAGAGGAAGAGAAGAGAAGAGGAAGAGGAGAGAAGAATGGGATTTAACCAATTCTGAAGGTTCTCAGGGTGGGAGGGAAATCCCCACGTGCTACACATGCTGGTGCTGATGTCCTTATCACCAACAAAGACATTTTCCTTTCCTGCCTGGTTAAATCCTCACCAAGTCCGTCTTTGCGTGACATGGTCTCCAGCTTGGGCGCTGTGTTTGGTTGCTAAGCTCGTCTCGTGTGTGGTTAATGCCCAATGAGGTCATGGTGCCATTTAGCGTTTTGTGGGTAATTCAGGATTATTCATGAACAAAATGAAGAGCAAGCAGGTGTATTCATGGGCTGCCTTGGTGGAAAGAAGAAAAACAACCACCTTAGGAAACGACATGAATTATTCAGGGGGGACCAAAGTGCTGAGGGAGTTTCAGGAGTGGGGGAGATGGAAATTTGTTCTCAGAACAGCTGAATTTAAAGTAATAATATATCAGTGACCAAAGCTTGCTAATTTTCTATGGCATTTCTGGATTTTCTTTCCATAAAACAAGTCAAACACTTTCAAGGAGATCAGATGCTTTCTGTTAGCTTTTCTCCATCTAAACGAAAGCACAATCCTCCCTTGGGGTGAAAAATGATTCAATGGCCGTTTTTCAAGCAGGGATTTCTGTAGTTTATCCTGAAGAGAGGAAACTCCATAGAAGAAACAAGGATCTCGGGGACTCCAGGATGGTGGGATGTTATCAGAGTCTGTAATTACAGCTTTTGCATTTAACACCTTCCCTGGGCGTCACTTTGGTGAGCTCACCCTCATTTGGAGATGACAAGCGTGCAAAGTTGCTGTTTATTAAGTCTGGAAGCTTGAGATGCTTTGATTTTTAATGATTTTTAATGCTGTTAAGTGGACCCCTGTTGTTGCTTTGACCTTTGGTTTCTCTACCCATGTTTTTTCCTCCTGAACAAAATCCCATTCACTGTACCCCACTTAGAAGTTTAAATAACCCTAAAAAGCGTCTTTGCTGCACTTTGTTCCATGGGGCTGGCGTGTGGTTCCCTGCTCTTTGCTGGATAACTATGTCTGGGAAGGGAGGCGGGGGGGTGTTTGTGTCTTATTTTATCTCCGAGCGTCTATTTTACACCCAATTTGTGCAGGGACAGATGCCCAAACAACTGCAAAGTAAGCGGAAGATCTTTCCAATACATTTTCTTCCCCGAGGATGTTTATGTGAACCCAATGTATATGTGCTCTCATTAGACTTAAGGTTAACTATTTGTGATAAATAGTAAATTCACTAAAAAATGTGGCGGAGAAATGACTCACAAATACCAGTCTCATTTGGCAAGGACGTTTGGGCCAGAAAGGGCTCATTTTTTTTGATGTAGAAATGTTTTGCTTTGACATTTTTCACAATAAGCCCTTTTGCCCCTTCTTTCTGCATAGGGGGTGTTAAAGAATTGACCAAACTAAGAGAATAAAATGTTTGACTCAACTCAAAAGAATAAACCATTAAATTAAAAGAAGGAAGCAACATGAAACAATATACTGTTTTAAAACAGAAAAATACCATGTTGACCCAAAGCATTTATTTGCTTTTTATTTGGCTTTTTTTCTGAAGAGTCAGATACTTTTGACCCAAACTACATGTTTCTCCTGCTTTATATCTTTTTAATCCTTCCCTTATTTTAACTGCCGAGGCCACAAACCCATTATGTTCAGCAAAAAAAGCCGCTTTGGAATGATAGGCTCTGCGTTTGCTCTTGTATTTCTCCATGAGAAGCCAGTTTGCTCACACCCACGTGGTTTTGCTTCTTTTCTGGTCGGGCAAACCCGCTTGGAGGGCATTAACCCTTAAAAAATATCATTATTATGAAGAAGAATAACTTCTACTTATGGGCTCTACTTTAAGTTATCGGAGTGGCAGATTTTTCCCTGAGTATTTGGGGAAGAGCCTTTTTTGGCTGTTTTGGAGGCTGCTGTGATATTTCGGTCCCAAACCCCCCGAGCGTAGTTTCGGGTGGGTTTTTCTAGGCAGCAGCCCACCGGCTCAGCACCCAGGCCCACGCCTGCTTTCAATCATCCCCAACCCACCTAAGCAGGGCTGATGTCAGCCCAAATTTCCCCTCTCGACCTCTGGAGCTGCCAAATTCCCACCCCCTGGGGCTTGGATCTCATCGCCCGCATCCAAACACTCATTGCAAGGATGACCCAACCCCTGTCCCCAGCCCAGTTCTTTCCGAATTTGCAAACTTGACGTGAAAACAGCTGAAAAAACTGCCTTATGAACTTGAGCTAATGCTGGCATCTCATTAAACATCAACCAAATCCCAGACCAAACCCCCTCGTGGCGGCTGCAGCATTTTAAGCCGAGGTTAAAGCTTTTTCCCAAGTGCCCGGTGACCGCGAAGACTCATCCAAAGAGCTCAACTTGACATAATTTTCAGGAAGTCTTAAATTCTTCCTCCTGCGAGGTTTCCCGGGTCAGGTATACAAAGCCTGACCTGTGTGAATAATGGGTTTTGTGGTTTACGGGCAGTTCCTAAAAGCTTAATAATTAAGAAAACGCTTGTGGCTCAGCCCAAATAATTCTGTTGATTTTTCTCAGCTATTAAAAACCCTGAAGTGTCTCTTATCGAACCAACACTTGCTTTGGTCTGTAGGGAATTTTTCATTTCCACTATGATGCTTCCAACTAAATTTAAAAGGTGAAAATTTAGAAGCCGCAGTCTCCTTTGAATGAGAAAATCACAGGCGTGAGAGGAACCCAACCCGTGCCTGGCTTGTCTGAAAAAGGCCAGGGGGACTATTTTTACTCCCAAAATTGTTTCCTTTCGGAACGCTTTGCAAAACCAGCGTGAACTCATGGTGCGCCGCGCTATTTGCAGATCTCTGAAAAGATTTCAGGGAAAAAAAGGACATACAGGTGTCCCTAAAATGGTAATTCCAGCCTTTCCCCTGCCTTTATTTCTCTTTTTCAGTCGCCAAATATCAGCAATTTGCCTGCAGGATAACCAGTGGGTGCTGGGTGTGTGCAACGCGACGCTTATTTTTTGGGCCATTTTTCTGCCCTTTCCTGTTTTTCTGGCCAGCCTGGCAGGAGAGGAGCGTTCTGCTGCGGCTCGGACGATGAAAACAAGGGAAACTTTTACTGGCTGCTCGAGGCATCCAAAAAAAATCATTTGTGGAGCGATTTGGAGCCTGAGATGTGTTTAGTAACGGGCGTCTCAATGGTCCCATTCACCTGGGGACAAGGAGAGGTGACACAGTCAAGGAGCAGCCTCTGTCCCCTGGTCCTTCTCCTTTATCTCCATCCTCTCCTTTACCTCCATCCTCTCCACTCGACTGCTGGAGCAGCTGGGATGTGGGTAAATTGGGCCACATCTTGCTTTGGTTTTAAGCATCCCCTCAGTTCCAGCAGGACAGGGAACTGCTGGAGAGAGTCCAGCGCAGCCACCAAGATGCTGCAGGGAGTGGAGCATCTCCCGTGTGAGGAAAGGCTGAGGGAGCTGGGGCTCTGGAGCTGGACAAGAGGACACTGAGGGGGGACTCATTCATGGGGATCAAGATGGAAAGGGGGAGTGTCAGGAGGATGGAGCCAGGCTCTTCTGGGTGACAACCAATGGTAGGACAAGGGGCAATAAGTTCAAACTGGAACACAGAAGGTTCCACTTAAATTTGAGAAGCAACTTGTTGGGGGTGAGGGTGGCAGAGCCTGGCCCAGGCTGCCCAGGGGGTTGTGGAGTCTCCTTCTGTGCAGACATTCCAACCCGCCTGGACACCTTCCTGTGTCACCTCATCTGGGTGTTCCTGCTCCATGGGGGGATTGCACTGGATGAGCTTTCCAGGGCCCTTCCAACCCCTGACATTCTGGGATTCTGTGATCCAAGCTTTAGAGGCATCGTGGTGGTTAGAGAAGTTATTATACGCTGATATGTTGTTGTTACATACCAATAACAGCAATAATTATTCATTGTAATTGCTGAAATAAGGGAAATATTATTTTCAAATATAAGCTTCCTGTTAGAAATGTCCGAACTGGGTATTTCTCCTCTTGCAAGGTTCTGGCATATTCTTTTCAAAGGAAACCGGAAACCTTTTAAAGAGAAATATCAAAGGAAGCATTTTTTTCACAAAACCAAAATATAGTTCTTGACAGGCGCAGAAGTGCCCCAGATCCTCGATCCAAATGCCAACGGGCGCTTAGGAGAACTTCCCAACATATCAAAGAGCTCTAGGCCAGGCCTTTCCTTTCCAATTTCACCGCAGCTGCTGCTGTTCCTGTCCAGAAATGTGAAAACAGGGCAGGGAAAATACCTTCTTGTGCATGTTTTTGATGCTGGTGCTTTCAAAGAGCTATTTGGCATCCCCCATCCTCAGTGTATTTGCCAGCTAAAACGACAGGGCTCGTGGTGGTGAAGATTTTTGCCGTGACTTGAGCATTGTTGCTTTTAGATGCCTTTTTCCTCAGAAAGACCAGAAAATGGGTCCTGTTTAGGCGCTGTGGGGAAAAGCCGCTGTCAGGAATTTCTGTGAAGTCTCATTTGATTTCCCTGCCCTTGTCCCTAATGTTTTTACCAAGTGCTTAAAGGGGAACTGAGCTTACTGGGCACTTTTTCCAGGAGTATGGAATCTTAAGCATTTTACGTGTATATATATATATATATATGTATGCACATGTATGGATATATATAATTTTTATAGCATTGAGTGCAGCGCAGGACATCAAACCCCATGTCATTTATTCCCCCTCCTAATGATATATCTCTGGAGTCCCAATTGCTCGAGCTATTCCAAAAATGTGGCTGGTGTCTGTGCTCGGGATGGATGGAAAGCTTCTCCTGTCAATGGCCTTTCCAGCTCCTCAGTAGCTGCTGTAACATTACAGTAGCTGTTAGCAGCTCGTATCAAAGAGGGGGACCCTGGAGCGCTGGGACCATCTAAACCAAGATCCAGTCCCCATTACCTGTGAAATAACTCTTGCAAGAGAGAAGGAAACGGTCAGTGGTGTTCAATAAAGCCACACGGGTCTGTGCACGAAGCCTTGAAGTGATGTGGGAATCATTCCCGGGACGCGCTTCCAAATTGCTTAAGAAACTTAAGCCCTAAATCCCGTTAGGTTTAAAGGCTCTTTGGTATTTGGGAGAATGTTACCCTTTGGGAGCCAAAAAGAGCCATGACTTGAGGCTTCGTCCTCAACTTTAGCAAAGGGTTCCCTTCATCATCATCATCATCCCGGCCAAACCCCGACTGCTCTGAGCAGCACAGGGCATTGCCTGTTCCATTGGTCTGTACCTAAAGCTGCATTTCCCGGCAATGGGATCCGTTATATAGAAATTAGCCTCCAAGAGGAGTTCTGGTGCCAGAAAACCAATGTTTTTGGCTTTTCTGTGTCGTGTTTTTGGGTTTTTTTCACCAAAGGTCTGAAAAACTTGAAGGGAGGGGAAAAAAAACGTTAATCAAACTTGGTCATAATTTCCTGTGCAGGCTGGATATGCTGGATGCATCCAGACCTCTGGTTAGTCTTACCCAGTTCTCCAAGGTGTTCAGGACCAGGATCTAGTCCCTGGACATCATCCCGTTGATGTCACCTCAGTGGAAGGACCAGGAGACGCATGTACCCTGACAACCACCCCGGAATACACCAAGACGTGACCATCGGTCCGGGAGCCTCATTTCCCAGCCCCGCCAAGCTCTGATGCTGACAAGGAGGCCGCTTTTATCTCTGCGGGTATTAGTGCCGCTATGAGCTCAATAACGCTGGAGTTCCCATAAAAATTCAAGAGGTGGGACTCCCATGGACCGGCCGCTTCCCAGCGTCAGTGCCGCATCTGGAAATAGTGCAGAGGCTGCGTTTTTGCAGCCGCCACCACTGCAATTTGAAGAGGGAAAGAGAGGTATTCCAAGTATTTTTGTCTTTAAAAGGAAATACTGAATAACTTATGGATAAGACATTAACCCGGGCCTAGACCACTCGTGGTTGTTAAAGAGCCCTCAGCACTGTTTGCGAGAAGGGAGGTGGAGGGGGTGTTAGTCTTGGACTCCTGCCTAAATTCCAGTTTAAGGAAACGCATCCCAACTACCTAAAATTCCACCTGCATTTTGAATCGGTGCTAGGTCTGGCTTCCCAACCGGGCCTGAACAAAACCTCCGCCCTTCATCAGTGCTTCGGGTGAGCAAACAGCTCTGACTTTAGCGATGTGGCTGATTCGGTCCTGCGGTGGAAACCCAGGATGTTTAGTGATCAAATTTTGCTCCAGCGCCAGCTCGTCATTTTAATGGGATGAATATCCATCCGCTCCTGGGTGCCGAAGCCGCTGCTGTATTCCCGCCCAGAGGTGACCATGCTGCTGCCATAGAAAAAGTGCAATCCCTGTAAAACAAAGTTAAAAACAATCCTTCTGGATGAAAGGTGGTGATATTTGAAGACAGTTATTTTATCTCGCCTCGGCTTTAAAGATAACACATTACCAGCATGTGAAAAGACATCATTTTTCTTCTCTGGGAGTTATTTATGATCTTAATCCCACTCCACCCTACACATTACAGTTTGTGAGGCTTGTCGGTGAAGCTGTTAGTGCTTTAAAAAGCAGATCAAATCGCATCTTCCCACCCCTATTTTTCCCACTTCATCTCCTCTGCACCCCAACATTGGCCCATTTGATCGGCAGAGATCAGCTTCCCCTCGCAGCCCGGTCCACAAACCAGCTCGGGTTCCTGGGCGTGCGGGGAGCTGCGGGTTTGAGACACACTTTGTTTGGATATAAATACTTTCACACTGTGGCAAAGCATATGTTGCCTTGTCTCTATGAGTAACGATGTGCCGTCCTCCGCTATCCCTGTTTTGCATTTCAAAGTCACCCCCGAAGGAAACTCGAGCAGCGGGTGGTGATGCTGCCGCCCCGGCTTTGCAAATGACAATCTCCATGTGAGATGAGATTATTTAATATCTGGTTGTGCCATGATGGAGCAGCTGGGGATCTGGTTTTGACACAGGGCTTGGTGGGTTTTAACCTTTGTTTGATGGGGTGAATGTCAGGAGAGGAACTTGATTGGAAAAGGTGGTGGGTCTGGAAGCAAGGGGTGAGTTCTGGGCTCTGCTGAGACCTCTGGCAAAGCCTGTGCTGCTTTTGAGAAAGCCAGAATTTCATTTTAAAGCTTTTCCCAGCACCGTGGGCATAGGACTTAGTGTCTGAGCCGAAGCAATGGTTCCATAAAAGCCTCCAACTCAACTCATGCTCACGTAGGTTAGTGAAGGGCATTTTATCTTTATTGCCCCATCATGATAGCAGCTTCTGAATTCATATTCCTCTTGCTTCTCACTTGCAAGATGAAGGTGTTTCCCATCCTCCTCATACCCCTGTGGAAGGATTTCTCCTGGGTACCAACTCATGAACTGTTTTGCAGCTGGAGCATCACCAAAACCACCACTGTCGCTGAATTACACCGGTACAAGTGCTGGATGGCTGTGTAGAAAATAAATAGCTCTGCATGGACCCAGACCTGGGGAAGGATGCTGTAAATGGACGGCAGGCGCTTGTGTCCATGACATGCCCAAGCATCCCTCTTTGCCCAGCTATTTTCCTTGGGTTTGGAGCCCTCCTGTTATTTGTAATCAGTTGTTCATGTTTTCATCAATCAGGCACATGCCCCAGGATTCTGTCTGGCTGAGGGGACCCATGGAGCGATTGACTCCAGATGGGAAACGTCTGAGTCAGGAACGTTCCGATCGTTCACAGCAAAACTCGGGGGGAAGCGGAGGCCGAGGCGGAGCGGGGGGAATTGGTCTTTTCATCGTGTCCTTTTGCAGCCAAGACATCGCGGGGAGTTCACGAGACGCGGTGTTTTAATTGCTTGCAGGTCAGGCAGGTCCCTTAGGGTATGGGGCTGGAGAGGAAAAAATGCTGATAATGCAGATGAAAATTCCAGTATCGCGATTCATTTGGCACAAGGCGAAGGGGGAATAACCTGTGACAGTGCAGTTGCCTGATGATTTTTCACACACACACACAAGCCCTGAGGCACAGGAACTTTTCAAAGACCAAGGTTTACTTCTTAAATTGGAGCTCACAGTGTCACGGAAGATGAAGGAGTAAGCTGGTTTGTGTGTGTGCAAGAGTGAAAAGGCCTTTGGCAAAGTGTTTTGGTGAGTCTGCGTGTCCTGAGCATCCTCCCTTGGGATGAGAGAGCAGGTGGGTTTGGGAACGGGTGCCCGTGCGGGGATGGTTCTGTCTGTTCACACATTTGGGGTGTGTGTCTGGCACAAGCTGACGTTGCTATAAGACTAGAACAGGTTTACATTTTCCACCTTCCAGGCAATCACCGAGGAAAGAGATTGTCTCATTTTTTCATGTACATATATCTCGTCTGCGAGTTGCCGGGGCAACACTGTATATGTTTGCAGCCTGGAAGGATCTGGGGATGGAAAATGAAGCCAGGGAGTGGACCGAGGAGAGGAGTCCAGCAGGAATTTTCCTCTGGTCTTGTGCGACCGACTGGTGAGCACTAATTTAAGCCGCTCTCCCGGGATTAGTCATCAAATCTGAGATTTCCATTTTTATTATTTTAAATCGACCGCAGTTGCTCTTGGGAGGCCGTTTTTCATGTTAGAAATTAACCTCGCGGCGACGTAGCCGGTGGGGGCTGCAGGATGGGAGCCAGCAGGCTGGGTAGTACCATAGAAACACAAACAAGGTACAACATCTTGCTCTCCCGGCCGGTGGAAAGCGGGTTCCCCGGGGAGCAGCGGCTCCGTGGCGGTGCAGCCGCTGCTTCCAGCTCCGTGGGAGGCACCGGGATACCTGGATTTTCTCTGTGGCCACTCAGTGCATTATTGTGGCTTGTGCTTTGCTCCAGGGCTTGGTTTTTTAGGATGGAAGAAATCACTGCAAGGATGCGCTCGGCAAACAAACGCTGCCCTGGTTGCAGGCTCGGAAAGTCAACGGGACATTCCCATCTGCTCTGGAGAGGTTTTTGGCCATAGCGTTTTCAAGTTCTTACTGATTTTAAGGTTTATTTATTATTAAGGTGTCTTACTGGCTGTGTTGCCCTGACACTAACAGACCCATAACCACGCAGGCACTTTCCTCCCACCCATCCTTCCCAACGCCGCTTCCCCAAACCCATCCAGCATGCCATGAAAAGGCCCCTTCAGCTCTCTGAAGAATTTTTGGGCATTTCTCAAGGCCAAATTACCTTCTCTGTACTTCTTCCCCCCCATGCCCTTGCCTGTAAAAGGCGATTCGTGCCGAAACTTCCAAACACTTGGCAGAAGGTTGGTATTTGTGCCGAGCGGCTGCCCTCAGCTTGTCTGATCTCAAGCAAATAAATAAGGCAAGAACTTCACAAGGACAAGGAAAAGCGGCGGAGGTGGCGGTGCCGTTCCTGTTGGAAAGCTGGCATTCCCCACCTCTGCTAAATGAGGTTCAGAGGGGCCATCTGGTACGTGTATTTCTGATCTCATCATTTTATTTCACTGCATCGGGTGGGGTTTTTTTTATTCTTTCTTTTTGCCGGTCACTTGGGAACAAGAATTGGTGTTTGAAAACCCTCCCCACAAGAAATATAACGTTAGATAAGAAGTGTGTGCAAGGAGTTGCTGATGCTGGAGTCACCCCAGGGTATCTCTCCAACACCTCCCTGTCCCCCCTCCAGTCTCTGAGCTCTTCCACGCAGGTGACACTTTGCTTTGGGGTGGTTTTTGTGGGGACACAGGGGGTGACATCCCCATACCCCGGCTCAGCTGGGGGTGTGTGTGTCTCGGAGCAGCATATGGAGGGCGGTTACAGCCGGAGCGTTTTCAGCTGTTGGGAAAAAGGCTGTAAAATGCGATTCCCACCATA